>NC_085055.1:8501101-9237003 GCF_963662255.1 Cinclus cinclus
GGAAGAACTGTATTTGGAAACACTGAATAATGGCAGCTAATGTCACAGATCTTATGGAAAGGTGCTTTCCAGAATTATATATTTAAATGGTCATAGTGGGTCTAAACTGGTCTTTGGTAACTTGGTGGAAGTCAATACAATTACTTTAGGGTTGATTTAAGAAAAGAAAACATCATCAATAATGTTACATATTTATTGATAACGTGAAACAATTAACTGCTTTGGAAAGGAGTAAATGTGTTTATGTTAATGCTGATTTATTACTTTATTACTTCTATAACACAAAACAAGACTTCCAAACCACAGCATCCATTTGTTTTTTTTTTTTATCTTGACCTATTTATCAGTTCTTTTTATCATGAAGCCCACACAAATGAGAAGAGGCATTTATTATGTTCGTTTTATTTCATAATGCATAATTCAAATCTGGAAAAACTGTTTTCTGGCATAAATACACATTTTTAATGCTTTAATGTGATTTAATTTTCTATAGGTTATTTTAAGAACTGGTCACATTTTGGTCTTCATTTTTATTGTTTTTAAATTCAGAAAACTCTCTAAATTAATGTCCAGTGAAAAATTAGATCTCATGTTCTGGTTGTAGACAGAATTAAATCAATAAATTCTAACTAAAAATTATACATGAGATTCTCTTTATGCTTTCATGAGCCAAATTTCTTTGTTACTCCAGCAAAATTTGCAGAGTAAATAACTGAAGTCACTCTGAAATATTATTTGCATTTGGAGTGCTACCCAAGGATGCTGGACAGGTGCTTGTATTGACTGTAATTAGAATTTGCCTTGATCACACCTGAAGCATCCATACACATGGAGAGAACTTTCCAAAAATTTGTCACACATGTCATAGGGATTTTTCTGTGCTTCTGTGCACTTTGGGAGAACAGGTAGCTGACATTTTACTGCACTGGCGCCTGTCCTGACTGGGTGCACCACTGTGACACAGTGATGGATGATGGTGGGCTAGGTGTGTGCTGAGCCATCAGACCCAATCCTGTTCCAGCTGGTGCCCAAGTCAGCTCTGGCTACAGAGGGTTGGCTGCTGGCTGCTGCAGGCAGCAGGGGCTCTGCAGACAAGTAAGTGGCTGTGAACCCTGCTTGGTCTCTGGCCACTCATTTTGTCCATCAGCTCTGCCAATCCTCTACAGCTCTTGTTATTTGAGTCCTCATTGTTTACCAGCTTGAACTTAACACCAGTGGCAGGTCTTGTTTTGCCTGTACCACTCAGCCCCTGTGCAGATTTCAGGGGCTCTGGCATTTCCCATGATGACCCCAGAGATTTATGTGCTGCTGGGGCCTTGCACTTTCAATGAGCTCTTGTCTCCCTGCCTTTGCTCCCATGGGATATGCCCCCATGAAAGAGGTTGGAGACACTAGGGACTCCAAGAGCATCATTACACAAGTACGATTGGAATAGGTCAGACAGAAGCCTTTTAAACTATGATCAGTGATAGAACACTTGGACAGCATCTCCCCCTCTGCTCCCCTTCCTCCAAGTGGTTGCAGAGATCCAGCCTGATATACTGGTTCAGAAAATAACAAAACCGGTGAAGAAAACAACCATTTAGGCAAACAAAGGCAGGGAGCCATCCCTGGGAGGGAGGGACTCTTTAAAAAGTTTCTTAACTGCCACAATTCTAACAATGAATCAAAGTAGATAATGAGACCTTATGGAGAGATGGCTCTTGGTGGAGCCCATAGGAGTGGCACACTCAGTATGATCTTGCCTCAGAAGTGGGGAGTTGGGAACAATCACAGGCTGTTAAGCCAAAGGGAACATTCTTCTAGTAAGGAGAAACTTCTAAACCAGCCCTCTCAAATCTTAAAAACAATAATTTTACCACCACAAAGGTAATGTGAGGTGAGCATTGTCTTTTTTTTCAGGTTGCAATGAATCTGCAGTAAGTGTTGAAACGCCTTCGCTGTTCTCCCTGCAAAGAAGAAATTTTAAGACCAGAATTATTAGAAGTGTCAGAAAACGTGAAGAGCAGCAGGGAGCTGCTATGGCTTGTAAAGTGGCATAAGGAGAATCTGAGGGATGCCAGGAGGGTGGGAAAACAGTGCAATATTTCTTCTCTGGCTTTTGAATTTCTGCATGACAGCTGAAGTTTGGGAGCATGATGGTCAGTTTTGTGACCCCTCACTGAAGCTCTGTGGTTTTGACTTTCAAGTCCTGGGCAGCTTCTGATTGAGTAGAGTCAGTTATGATGAACTACAGTCAGTAATGATAAAACTGTTATTTTCTGCAGATAGACAGTATCACTGGATAACAGCCTTGGTGAATTTCTGTTTATGACCAATCGGAGATCCTTTTATGATTTTTGTTTTTCATTTCACAATTTCTCCCCTCTTAGAAATCCTAATTTTTCAAAATTGAAATGATTCATGAACCTCCTGCCCTGCAAAAACCACATAAAATTGTGACATAGCAAAGTCATCCCTGAGCAAGAGGACTTTGGTAGCACCAACTGTGTATTCTGACATTTCCAACAATTTTGTGAAGTAGCAAGTTTTCCCTCTATTCTCTCTATTCCTACCTTTTGGAAGGAATGCCATTGAAAACAATTTATTTGCTTGAAATTAGCAAAAGGTTTTTCATAGGTGTATGAATGGATTCAGGTAGCAGCATATGTAGCATATATAATGCATATGAGAATATGAGAGAATAAGACATCAGAAAATTAGCCATTCAATCAGGTTAGTTGTTCCTTTCCAGAAACCAGCTGCTCCCAGTCCCCTCTGCCTTGCCTTTCCATAATGCTGTGTTGAGCCAGCCCCATCCTTGACCAGCCAGAATTTTCTGAGTTTCCATCTCAGCTGCAAACAAGGGCACTGCTCTTCATGGACAGAGCAGGAGGTTTTGCTCCTTTGCTTGGGTACAGCCCTGCAAGGCGAGTGCAATGCTCTAGTGCTGCTCAAACCAGCATGGGTGTACTTGCCAGCCCCAGAAAACCTGTACACAGGTAAAGTAATGCAGTTATCCACTGCTCTGGGTTATGCTGTCATTCTGTATCAAGACAAATTAGTGTACTCGGAAGCAATCAGAAGTAATTACTCTTTAAGAAACAATAGGCATCACTCTGTGGCTTCTACCTGACAGCTAAAGGACTTGGCTTCCTGTGAAAAACCTATACAGCTTAATCTTCTTGTGTCAGATCATATTTCCTTGTCCTCTCTTGGTAAATGTTTACATTGCTGCGGTAAAAGGGGCACTGCATGATCTCGGCTAACAGGGGACTGTGTGTTTAGAGATAGTAATGGGAGCCTGCATCTCTCTGCTATCACGAGATGAGTGCAGAGAAGGTTTGCAGGTACAAAATAGCACCTCTGCGGGAGCTTGAGTGGTCCCATTCTCAGGAGTAAATCCTTGTTCCACTAAGTCAGTTCCTACTGCTAGATAAGCTGACTCTGTGGTACAACAATGATGGGGAATAAAATGATAGGAAGTGAGCACAGAGACCTGGCTGTTCTTTTGCTCTTTGGGAAGGACACTAAATGACATTCCAACCAATCCATTTTAGGAGTGTAGATACACACACTGAACTCTGCTTTTTGCCACCCCTACTGCTGCATTCCGATCACCACTTACCATTTTTAAGTGTTTCTTTAAAGACTAAACCCTTCTCAAAGGTTCCGGTGGCATCTTTGAAATCTGATAGATATCTAAAGCCAACGTGTGTGCCAGTCAATGACTTCAATTTACATTCTCCAGGAGGAACTTCAGGATTCATCTCAGTGAAGATGAAGTGAAAGCATGGCAGACTGAGATCTGAGTGAGCTCCATACCTACAGGGATAAGGAAGAACGACTTTTTCTTATTTAGTAAAAAAAAAAACAATTCTAAATTTCAGATCCTGACACAGGCTGTCATCATTCCTGCTGCCCTTAGACACTTATTTCAACTTTTTGCAACTTAGCTTTGCAGTAGCTGGTGGGAACAGGAAGCTAAGTAACCCTAAAGTGATTCTGTGGTTAACTCAGTTATGCAGTGTGTAGGAAATCTGGATTCAGCTCCCAGCTTTGTTTTGGTTGTGCTGTGTAATTGAATACACAGTGTCTGTTCACCTCAGTTCTCCTTCCATCAGATAGAACTGAGGACATTTCCATACCATCAGAAAGTGATTTGAAGAATATATTCACTGGTGAGAGATTAAAATAGACATTGGCCAGTAAATACTGTTCTTTAATTGGGTTTTACTCTTTCTGTGAGAATTAGCAGTGAGATAGGACTTTTAGGGACAGTGTCTTTCTTAAGAAAAAAAATTAGTTGACCTTCATTAATCTTTTACAAGGTACTACAACACTCAGCAGACTTTCTTATACTTGATTTCTTCATCAAGCGGGTGGTGTAGCGCTGGAAGAGGTCACCAAAAGTGGTTGTGAAATTTCTGACTTTATATATTTTTAAGAGGCTGTGGGGCCAAGTCATGGTTGACCTGATCTTGTGTTGGCAGCATTCCTGCTTTGAGTGGGAGGCTGGACTGCAGATCTCCAGAGGTCTCCTCCAACCAGAATTTCTGTGACTCTGTGAATCTAATTAGCTTCATCCTACATGGAAATATCAAAGTTATTTTAGGAAATATCTGTATCTTTGAGCAGTGGAAGCAAAGAAGATACGTGTTTATTATGCTTTATTACTAGAATTGAGTGAGTATTCTACCAAAGGCAAACTCTTGAATAACCCTGCTTTCTAGCTCTCTCAAAGAAAAACTAAAGACAGATATTGGATAAAATTCGATTAGATTAGATTAGATTAGATTAGATTAGATTAGATTAGATTAGATTAGATATGTTATCCATTTTTCAAATTAATTTTTCTATTATATCCACTGGTTATGCATCTTACATAATAATTTATTTGACAACACTATCCTGGTATCATTTCTGTATCATAATACTAAACCAAAAAATTGTCAAGCATTAACTCTACAAACATATTGCAAACTGCAGTTTAAGTATGTCAGTGTCTTATGAGGATACTTGAGGCTGAAATATCTTCCCTACCTACAGACTTTTCAAACTAATACATATATGCTCTACAGAGTTAACAGCTGCTGCTATTCCACTAATGGGAAGTATTTCCTCTCTCTTATATTCTAAATAAATCATTATTCATGTCTTTCAAGGTCCAAATAGTCCCATCTCTGTAATAGAAACCAGTAGAACTTAATGAGTTCTCTCAAAACTCAGAGTGACTAGTGTGTACTCTCCTCTAGCTATTAATGCTAAAAGCTCTCACATAAAGAAGAACTGTAGTGTAGTAACAACATGAGGTTCTCATTTTATATTTTTATGTTTACTACTTATTACTACTTCACATATATGAACAGATATAAAAAAAGTGTGCATGCATATTTACAAGGATGCACAATACAATGAATTCTGCTTCATTCTATTAATGGGCTTTTGAATCCTGTTTTTTTGGTGGAGAAGAATTCTTGCATTTGAGTGTCATTTGGTCTTACACATATATGAAAAATTATGAATAACACATGCCAGGAATTAGGGAAATTAAAGATACAGAAAGTCAAGACACTGAGTGGATGTTGGCCTTGATTTCCTCCTGTCATCTTACTGGTATCTTACATCCATATTGAACACCTAAATTCTCCATCCCTGCAGAGTTTGTCCTGAGAAAAAGTGTAGTAATTTACTAAAGAATAATTATTTTCCTTCGACACACATTAATAATTTAAGTGTTCCTTTTAAGCACAAAGGTCTGGCTTGTTATTCTGTGTGTGTGTGTGTGTATGCTGGGAGAAAAGGGTAGGAAGAGAAGCAATGACAGCCCTATTTTGGCTCAGGCTTTGGGAGCTCCAGAGATGGGCTGTGCAAGCTGCCCCATCAGGAGCTGCAGCCTCATGGCTCCCAAGGTGAACTGGAGATGATCCGTTTCATTCATACTTTGGGCTGGTAATGCACTGCCCTTGGGATCGCAACATTCCACCAGCAGAACACATGGGATACAGGGAAAATACAGTGCATGCTCTGCTGTCCTGTGTAGCATCTGAAGGGAAGTGTTTTTCTGAGACTGTAGATTCCCTAGGAGGGAGAGTCACCCATGAGAAAGGTCTGTTGTGTGCTCCCTGAGGTGCAGCCAGGGGCAGTGAGTGCCACAAGTCAGGAAGGGAACACACTGTGACTGGACTGGGGGTCTCCATCTCCTACAGCCGCTGTCATTGTGGGACTGGGGAGAACACTGTTTTGCCTAAATGGCAGAAGACCAAGCAGAAGTACCAAATCAGAGTGGGGTCTGTTCTTTTGGCTTAGATTTTTTTTTTTTAGGTGTATTCAATAGACTGATCCTAGTTCCAAGAGCTAAACAGCAGTGCCTGCCAGAGATGCCTGGCCTGGCTCTGGAATGATATCTGAACACAGATACTTATGTTACTCTCTCCCTTCCTTAGGGGTCCCTGCACTGTGCTTTTTGCCATTATATCCAAAGACTGTGGATGCAGGAATGTAGCAAACAGCTGCCTTGTGTCACTCGCTGTCTTGTTCTCTGCCAGGGAGAGAATAGTGAGGGAACAGTGCAGTGTTGGAGCGGGGGATGCCTGTCTAAATCTGTACTCTGCTCTGTGTTTATGTTAGAAAAGGAAAGATCAAAGCATGTGCTTGGAGTTTAAAGTGGAGACTGTGTAATTAAGGACCTCCTCCCGTTCCAAGTCACATGTTCATGTACATGTCCTCACATACATGAGATACTCCTGCCCTCGTCACTGCCGCATCCTGGGGCAGGAGACAGCTCTGAAACAAGCTGTTCCTTGCCATGGCCATCAGAGGTCAGGGCTGCCTTTGAAGGGAAGTGGCTTAACCTTATCTGTGACTAATACGTTATCTGCAGCAAGGAGAGACCCAAAACCAGGTCCCTGTTGAATCAGAACAAGGCTCTGCCCAGCCTGGTGTCCTGTCTCAGACTGCTGTGCTGGAAATGTAAGAAAAGAGCATAAAATGGTAGTGGAGAGGACTCCTTTTTCTGATATCTTTCCAGCTTCTGGTGATCAATGTGGAGGCACTTCCTGGGCTCTAGGCTGTATCTGAATTGCAGTATGTAGTGGCTATTAGACTCCCATTAATTTATCTAATTTTTTTGAATGCACTTATTCCTTTGGACTCTACATCAATGAACATCCACTTTCAACTACCAACTGTGTAAAAATTGTTTCCTTTTTATTATAAGAAAAAGCAATTACTCCATTTGCTTTCTCCATGCCCCTCCATGCTAAATACTTCAATCACATACGAGTTCAGCTATTGTTTGTCAAGCAAAGGAATCCTTGTGCATGGAGTCTCTTCTACTACAGAAGCCATTTGGTACCTCTGGTGTTCTTGTTGCTTCTCCTCATTCTAATGTACTTTTTTGAGATTGCACAAACAGAATTTCAGGCAGTGCTCAAGACATGGGCACACTGGGGAATGACGAACTTGCAGAATAATGTTTTCCATTTTGTTGCCTCTTCCTTTCCCATTTGTCCTTAGCAGTGTGTGAGTTATCAGGTCACTCTGTTGTTAGAAGGGCCTACAGGGAGAGCCTCACAGGCTCCTTCTGGAGGAAGGATGTGGATAACAGGACATGATTTATCTGTTTAATTTATGTTGGACTGTTTGATTTTGCAAAATTAACTTCCTCCCTGAAGAAAGATGTCAGATGAAATTTTCAGTTGAAAGGTGCAAGGGGAGAGTGAGAGATTAGTGTTCAGAGCAGTGCAAAGTTGTGTGCTTTGATCCTTCTGCACATTTACTGTTCTTCTCCACTGTGTCTTGCCTATAGGACACAGTTTGGGGGCAGTACTGGGGGACTTATCCAAAAACTGCCAACCAGATTGTTTCCCTTGGATCAGACCCTATCGAGGCAGTTATATCCTTGGCTTTTCACATGCAAAAGAAGAACTTTATTAAAAGGAACAAGATACTTCCCAGAGTCTGACAGCTTGCATTTTAACTATCACCCCTAACAAGGGACCTTAAAACTGACCCCAAGACTTAATTTAACCATTACAATTCCATTAGTCTAATTTGTCATGAACCGTCTTTAACTAATTACCTGCATTTGTAAGTTAGTCCACATGTCATGAGATAAGAAGTCAAGCATAGTCATAGGTCACTGCTCTGGGCTGCCATCACATAACACAGACCCTAGATGAAAGGGAATTCAGGGTTGATAGGAGGAATCCAAATGACAGCTACTCAGCCAGTACAAGGCAGACATGGCTGCAATGTAAAAATTGGACCATTGTCTTAGAAGTGGTGTTTTGGAAAAGATGGGGCATGCCCTCATTAGCAGAGTAAGGTCCAGGAAGACTGAGCATTCCTCGTAAGCATTTGTCTTGAAGGTGGTAATTTGATAAATACAGGTCCCCACTAAAACCATTTGCTAAATTTGCCAGACAACAGTATTAAATATTTATGACTGAATTTAGAGCTGTCCCTTTTCAAAGAGACCTGATTATATCCTGAATGGCACTTTAAAAAGCTCATTTGGGAACTTTTGTTGGTTTCCTCAAACAACAAATGTTGAAACAGAGGAAAAGACCAATTAGGAGTCTGATTAAAGGTTGCTCAAGCCTTTCACTGAATAGTTTGGATTTGGCTCCCTATTACTTGTTGGAAATCTGCCCATGAATTTATAGTGGGAGCTACAGCATGCTGTGTGCCACAGACACTTCTCTCTTAGATTTAGGCAACTGTAAACTTCCCCTCATTTCTCTTGTTCCAGGGTCTGTGACATTCCCCCTGAGACTAGATGAGGAGAAGGATATGGTACGTGATTAATGCAGGATGAAGCATTCAAAAAATTTTCTCATTCTTGTTTCTGTTTCCTTCCTTACTGAGCGGAGGTGCAGAGGAAGGTCGCTGAGAGTGGCTCCCCCATCAATACAGAGTGTCACCATCACACTTTTGGCTGCTGGTGCTGGGTGTGAGGGGTAATTAAATCCCTGCCTCCACTCCAATCCCTGTCCCTTTGCTGTTCCTTACAGACAGAAAACGCCATTGAATTCTTCATCCCCATCACTCATTGGATCAATACAAAGGGCCGGCAATGACACAGTTATACTGGTCAGGCCAGCCCTACCTTTGTACTCCCTAAGTACAGGCTCTCTCCAAGCCATAAATCACAGCTACTCTAAATTATAGTGGCTGCCAACACATCAGAGGCCTGGAGTGGCAGCTCCCTGTGATCACAGCAGGGAGGGGAGGATAAGGAAGGCCCTGACCAAGCTGTCTATTCTGTACTCAGGAGCTTTATTGAAACAGCAAGGAAGAGTGCCTGGGAGCCTCTGTGCTCCTCTTGCCTGCCGCAGTGGCTCAGCAGTGTTCTGGGGCTACCTGCTGTCCTCAGGAAAAATCGAAATTCTCCTTCTAAAGGCCACAAGGCAGGCACTGGGATTAGGAAGAAACTTCCTTTGCTGGCATATTACTGCAGACTTTATACCTGCATGTACACTTTTTTGCATCCCTGTGGGGAGAGAGGACTGACCTATTGATTTACATCTTCCTCTTACCATCAGCCAGCACTGGGAGTGCTCAGTCCTCTGTGAGGGGAAGGAAGGGCAGCAGCCGCTGTCCCCAGCTCCTGCCACACAGCCCTGCATGGTCACACTGCTCACTGGTGTACACACCATGGCACTTCTTCCTTCCTATGTCCAAGTTCACCTGTTATGTTCTACCAATATTCCTCCAAATCATTCAAGATAAATGAATCTTCAGATCTCCAAATCTTTAGTCTGTCTGAAACCAGCATAAAATATCTACCAGTCTGCAGTGAAAAATCACAGACAATCCATCCTTTCGATCTCTTGCTTTTATCCTAAGCTGATAAGGGAGGCCCTCCTGTGCTTGTCAGCTTTGCATTCTTGGTGTGTGCAGCATAGCTGAGGATTGCAGATTAAAGGTGAAGAGTTGAACAGGGAAAAAATGCAGGAGCAAAGCAGCTGTTTAATGAGATAGAGGGGCTTTCCTCTTGAAAACTGCTTATCCATATCCTGTCTCTTGGTAATTGCATAGTATTTTCTTTATGAGGAATGATAGCACTGTTTTCCTGGTTTAATATATTTTACCCACTTGCATGATCATCTTTTCACTTTGGTAGGTGAAACCATTCTTTATGAAATTGTGAATGTCAAATGCATTTTTTTAAGCTGCTTAGTTCTGTCCTGTGCATCTTTTGTCTTATAGTTAGAACAAAGTTCAAGTGCACTCAGGAGTTAAAGCTCAATCCCTAACTAAGTTTGAGCCCTTGCAGTTCCAGGTTTGGAAACTCCTTTCCACCCAAGTCTCTCTCAATCTGTAACAGAACATCTGATGTTACTAATCCAGATATAGTTGATTTGACTTTCAGTGACTTTCAGTGGTAGGATGTGCTCTGCTGATAGTTACAACCAAACATTTGAAAGACAAACTCTGGCAGCTATTTTAGCCTGCACATGTCACCGTCTGTCTTTCTGCTAGAAATATTTTAATTTTTGAAAATTCCTCCCTGTGCCTTGCTCTGTTTTTCAGGTAGACCCTTCACCTCCTGGTGTCCCTAAGGATCTCAGGTGGGACAGCTTCATCAGTGCTCCTGGTGCCTTCATCATGAGTGCTGTAATTTGCTGGAATTCACCTCCTAAAAGGATCTAAGAATCCATCATTACAAAATCTGCATCAGAGCAGCTAATAAAGATCATTGGGAAATGACTAATGCATTTGTGCTGCCACTGTACCTACCACTGTCTTTGCTGGTCTCTGGAGAGGTGCTGGGACAGCACATCAGCCACTGGTAGAGAAAAACAAGAGAAGAGAAAGGATTCATCTGCCAGGAAGAAATGCAGTCATGACTCTGGCTTGGTGTGATAAGCAGCATGTGCTGTTCAGAGATCTGGCTGTGTACAGGCCATATTCCCCTGATCTCTCTCCAATTTAGAGATCCTTCTGCTGTGGTTGATGAGAACAAGTCTCCTTCTTTGTATCACCTCCATTGCAAATGAGGTTAGGAAATAGGAACATTTCAGGGTTGGAAGGAGTGATCTGGGGTTCTTCAGATACCAGAAGTTCCCGATCTTTTTTGTATAGAAAATGTCAGTGTTTATATATGCATAAATGATAACAGGGAGGTTGGAGAAATGGTGGTATTTAGAGTTGGGACTGGGGGGGGTTGCTGTGAGATGGGGGCTTCTGAAATGGCAGAGTCTTGGGATCATAGTCTGGAGAAGATGGATGCCTTGGCTTGAAGTGTATTGCCACAGTCTGGAGCAGGGATCATAGTGGGTTTGAGATATGGAACAGAAAAGAGAGAAAATCTGCCTCACAAGGGATTGAAGGAATTTATTTTAGGGACTTGAAGGATTGAAGTAACTCATTTCACATGACTTTTCCTCCTCTATCCCATGCTCATGACTACATGCAACAGTCATTTTTGCTGATGGAAATGTGGTGGCTGTATTTTCTGTCCCACTGTCATCTCCTTGTCTCTTTACTTGTCCATACAGTATCATATACCCTATGGCATCATATAATTAAAATAGATGATTATGCAGATGTAAGTGGATCCCAAAGGAAACTTAGCACATGGACAAAACACCACAGGCAACTTTTAACTGATTATGCAGAGATAAAGAAGTTTCTTCTTTTAAAATTAAAAACACTTAACTTTTTTTCCTTCTTTTTTAATGCTAACGGCTTAACATTTTCATCTTCAGATAAGCTCTGAAATGGAAGAGAGAGAGAGCAAGCAGAATACCTTATGGAAGTTAAGTTTGTAGGTTTATGGATTTAGAAATCCCTGAAAAGCACAAAAATATTTCCTCCCATTTGCAACACCCCTCCCCCTGAATGCATTTGGTTTCCAGATCTGTGATTCCCACCCTCCTTTTTATAAACTGTGATTTTTTTTCCCTTTCAAAGCACAGATTTTACCCCACTCCCATGCCCCCAGGGAAGCTTTTGTCCTGTGAGTGCCCTAGGTTTTCAAAGAATGAGGAAAGTCCTTGGTTTATTCTGTTTCTGTACTGCTACCTCCAGTTCCTGATTCCTGTTCCTCTGTGGCCTCTGCTAAACACAGTCTGTCCCGAATGGGGGATTTTCTCTGCAGTTCAGTGAAATGTGGCTGTGTGCACAGGGACTGCAGCCTTTTAGTCAGCATTCTTTTCTTTTTATTTAGTAGAGAAGAGGTATCACTTTTTCCCCCTCTCCATCATCAGCATGATTTTATTACAATCACATAATGCCAACACTGTTCATGTTTCCTCATCCCAAGACGTGGTGGATCCACTCAAACACCGTGTTAATCCCTCTCTATTCTCAGCAGCACCTTTATGATGGTATTGCCTTTCCAAACTACAGTTGATTTTGCAAGCCTTCACACTAGCTAATCCAGCCTCTTTTGGCTTCTCTCCCAAAGGTGTAGAGTTCTAAGGGGAACATTCAGCAAGGATATTTTCACTCAGTGGATCCAGAATTTCTTATTTTCTTACCTACAGGGCTGCTCACTCCTCTCCATTACCAGCAGCAATGAGGGATACATACTGCTTACAGAATGTAATCATTTTAAACTGAAATAAGACAGAAAAATAAGGAATCTAAAAGCTGTCTTAATTTTCTATCTGTAGGTGCAAGTCAGGTAGAGCTGCCCTAACATTTGTGCTGCTGAATAAGGGATAGCCTGTTACATAATAAGCAGTAAAGACCCTTATCTAGGAGCAATCTTGCAGTGAAGCAGGAGAAACCACCTGGGTGGAAGGACCAAGGATTAGCTGGTGCCTGGAGCAGAGATTGTATAGACAGCATCTCCAACAGTGTTCCTCAGAGCAGCTTGAAGAACTCTGGCAGGTCATAGCAGAACTCTTCTACTTTATTATGTGCTGAAAAGTAACTGGCTTTTACACATTAGACACTAATCAAGGTTACCCTTTCATTGCTGAATGCTCTGCATTCACTGTCCTGTTGGCAGGAGGGCTTGCTCTGCTCCTGTGTGTTCAGGAAAAAAAAAAACAAAAACAAAATAAAATAAAAGTAGAAGAAATCCTTTGGCCAACCATCTGTTGGAACAGAGGCCATGGACACAATGCAGATACAAACGCCTGGATGCATTTTGCAGGTGTGCCCTGTGACCCATCTTTCCGTGGAGAAATTCACTGGGAAAACAGATTGCACTAGACTATTCCTGCAACTGCAGTGAATCGTGCCTTTTCTGTATTACTGCTATAGGATTAACACAAACATTGCTTCTATTTTCAGGCTTATCAAAGGCAGCAGCACATCTCTCTAATCTCCTATTTCTCTTTAAAGTCTTTAAATGAATGGAGCAGTGATGAGCAGGGATGTGGTGCCAGCAGGGATGGTGTCATTTAATGCCTCGCTATTTATGCTATTTAATGCCTGTGTGGCTTTATGTGCCCTGGGTGACTTGCAAACCATCTGGCACCCTCCACCCTTTTGCAGGACAGACGGAGGTGGAGACAGCACCTTCACTTGTCTCCGGTTCAGAGAGTGACCAGCAGCAGTAAAACAGCACAGTTCTGATGTGCCTGCTCCTCCTACACTGCCTGCACCTGCTGTCACTGAAGGATGAAGCTTGGAGGCCATGGATTGGTGACCCTTGATACCAGGCAGTCTGGATCTCAGTGAGCTGTGGGCACTTACCTACATTCCTGTTGGAGTGCTTGGCATACACAACCTGGATTTTTCTTACAGCTGTAAAGAGCACAATGATATCTGATCTACCCCAGCACCTGTTTGTGCACTGTTAACTTGTCAAAAGGTTTCAGACAAGCTGGAATCAGCAGAATTGTGTGTGTCATATCAGCTCCTTGTCCTAAGAGTCCTACAGCTGGATTTGCAGTATCATTGAATCACAGCCTGAATTTTTAGCCGTATTACTTACACAAACCACAAATACTTGGGTTGTGTCCTCCAATCTGCTAGGAAGTGGGCTGAGATCCACCCTGCAGCTTTCACACCACTGTCAGCTGGCATTAACTTCCAGTCATTTTTTCCTTTGAGGCCAGATTGAAATCAGTGACCTAGAAGTAAAATACTCTGTATTTTTTTAGCAAGCAGTCCCTGGATTTGTGCAGTCTAAATTGGGATGTTTTCTCAGTGAGCTCTTTTGTATATCTTCTATGGCAATTGTGCTGTAATTACCACAATCCTCTTTGTGGTAGCAGAATTTATTAATTGCTTGCCACTTTCTCTGATGCATTTCTGCTCAGATCACAGTGAAATAAAGATTTTCTTTAGTGTGTGGAAGGGTTACGATGTCCTACTGTAACACATTAGTTTTCTATGGTGACATAATCAGAGATTATATTATGGATTCACTGATATTCTTGCAAGGAGAGCAAACTGGAAACTGTGTTGCACACTTATTGCACTGCCTGTTAGCAGTACAGCTGTGGGATCTGACCCTGAAAATGCTCATGTCTGGGAGAATATTTGATGAAGTAAGGACTAGTCATGTGTAGAAAAATTTTCACGATCAGCCTTCATGTTTATGGGATGGATCATTTGTGGACAGTGCTTGGAGTCTGCTGGGAAGTGCTGGCTGCCTTTGGCAGTGCCATTGCTGGAGATTCATTTTATTCAGCATTTTAAGGAAGTGCCTAGCTCACATTGTAACTTTACTGCAGTCTGTTCATATGAATAAATTATGTCTCCACTTTTTCTGGAGTTCAGATTCTGTGTTCAGATTCAAGGTCAGATCCAGTTGGTCACTCTGTGGTAGTATATAATGAATTGCCAGCATCCCAGAACATACAAAATTGGAGATTAGAAGCAGCTCCACCTTATTATCATGATAGTCAATTGCAAGTGGTAGTGCAGTGGATAAAGGGCAAGATAATGTAACATGTGAGTGGAATAGCTCTCAATCTGTGTATTATGAAATTGTCATTCTGTGCCACTGTTCGGCATAAATGGACTAATCTTCAGTTTGAAAATGAGGAGAGCTTGACTGTTAAAGAATAGGTCATTTGGCTTCTGGCAGCAGCAGAAGATGCTGTAATATTAGCTGTAAGAGCTTGTGCATTCTTGGTAAGGAGATAAAAATTATTAAATTGCACTGCTTGCTTCTCTATCTTTTAAAGTAATTCATATTTGGACCCGGATTCAGCTAAGCATTTGCATAATTCCTCAGGCCATTCCTATTCAGCCATGCATTTCAGTTTATGCTTAAGCTCAAGCAAGTGCTGAAGTTCTTTTCAGTTCCTGGGACTTCAGCCTTGCAGAACAAAGTCTGGGCCATTACTTTATGTTTCAGTAGCTTCTGAGGTTGCTGTGCTGTAGCAGATGGAAGCTTGCTTTGAATGTAGCAAATGGAAGTTTGTATTTGTTGTATTATGGGCTGAATACTCTTTAATGACTCAGAAAGGTTAAGGGTGAAGATGTTGGGGCCCTAGAGAGGATAATTTTTAATAGAGTCCTCTGTTGGAAATCCAAGAGCCAGAACAGGGGTCATGTCTCTGAAGAGTTTCACGGACTCTGCAAAACTGGCGGTCACACTGACTGCCTCCCTTCCGCTGGGCTTTTCCTGAAAAGGAATGAGCAGTGCCAAGGGGAAGGTTTTGTTGGGGTCTTTGGGACATGGAGCTCTTCAGGCAGAATTCTGTTCCAAATTATGCTCTGTTTTCCAGAGTAACTTCTCAACTTTGGCAGGGTTGTGCCAGGTGGTAGCCATTTGTGATGTGAATTATAGTTTAAACATATCTTTCAAAAATTGTAGTATTACCATATGTATTTGTACTGTGCAAACTGGGGAGGGAGGGTCAGAGAGGAACCTTGATATGCTGGGTTTTTTTGGTTTTTTATCTTTTGTGGGGCTGGAAAGTTCAAAACATTTTGCCTGGCATTATCAAGCTCTTGTGTGTCAGTTCAGTTTAGCAAGAGAACATGTCAGCCAACAGAGTTACACTGCTTTGTGAAGATGTGTGTGAGAACTGGAAATTTTTTAATTGGGATTGACCCCAATGTAAAATGAAATATTTGGTTATGGCTTTTTATAGAAAATACAATGAAACAATTAGCTTTATTTTTTTCCTTTGGAAAAAATAATTTCCAAACATTTGGTAGGAAACCCTTTACAGAACAGATTTATGGCCTGAAGTCTTGTTCACAGTGAAACTGGTGGGAATTTTGCTGTTGACTTTCATGTAGCCATTTTACTGAGGTTTCTCTGCAGCAGGAGGGATTGTGTGACTCTCTATCTGGAGGTATTAATGTAACTTCAAAGCTTCTTGGCCCACTTCAGAAATAAAAAAATATTTTTATATATCACATCAACTTGTTGGAGGTCTTGCTTCATTGAAGGTAACATGATTTTTGTCTCTGTCCCAGAGAACCACAAGGAACTCAATCTATATTTGTTAAAATGGAGACCAGCATGTACTTCTAATACAACAGTAGCAGAGGAAAGGGCAAATGTCCAGGTTAGTGCTCTGCTTTGCTGGGCTGTTTTCATGTCATTGCTTTAAAGCGTTTGTTATGTGGAGGAGAATCACTGCAGGTTCCAGATGTAGGTGTTTACAGGGTGATTCTGTTTCAGTGCAGTGCTGTGCATGATTCTGTCTCTGTTTGCCTGCTCCCAGTGTATGAAATGATTCACCTGTTCCTGGATTTTCCTTTCTGTATAGCAGATTTTATTAACCCCCAGAAAGCTCTATCTGAAAGCTGTTTTTCCACCCCAAACTGAGGTCTTACTATTAACAATCTTTTATGAGCATGGAGCAGTTCATTCCATTGCTGAGTCCTTTGTTACCTCTCCTTCATATGGAAGTGTCAACAACAGTGAGAGAAGGAAGAGAATGGACTGGAAGAATCAGAGGAGGGGGAATAGGAGAACTCTGTGTTCACTTTTCATGAGATACATACATATGGAAATTTGCTAAAATATGTTTGTAATGTTTTTCTTAAGAAGTATTAAATGAAAGTATAGCTAGTCCTGGACTTAACCTACCCTTTTTTCCTTGGATTTAGGGCTAGCTCAGGGCAACCTTCCAGTTTTGCACTTCAAGCTCATCTCTACCTGCTTTACTGGCAGGTTGCACCACACTGAGGACAGCTCTGTCTAGCTCTGTGTGGTAGATACAAAAAGAGAAGGACCTTCCATGAAAGAAGTGATTCCTAGGAGGGGCCTGAGAGCCGGAGTTTCAAAAGCATCGTGTTCCCAAAGAAAGGCCAAATTTTTCAGAAGGGCTGAACAACAAGCACTCCTGCTGTGACAGATGGCTGAGTATTTCAAAAGATCTTGCTATTAAAGCTGGCTGGAGATTCTCTATTCTCTTGTTTTTGACAGGAACTTGGGTATTCTGTTAAACACTATAATGGACAGATTTTCCTTCCAGCATTCTATTTTTATGTGAGAGTTTTAGTTGATTTGGTCAAGAAAACTCTCACTCCTATAATGCATTGATTTACACTCACTGAGCTGGAGAGCCATGTGACAGACACTTCCCAAAGTCTGATCCTGTGTTGTGACCCCCCAGTGGCAACGAAGCTGTTCCAAAGCTCTGGCCAAACACAAGGGTGCTCTGTGGGATGTGGTGGGCAGAGCACTGGAGTGAGCTGCTTCCAGACAGGTTTTCTTGGGTTTTCTTTTAGGTTTCCTAGAGAGGGTTGAGTTTTGAGATACTTGATTTGGGTCCTGAACACAAGATCTCCAGTGGGTGAATGTCTTCACTTGCGGCTGCTCACAGGGAGGATTTTGGGAGTGAAAGGCAAGCTGTGTTTGTATGTAACTGAACATGCAGGAAGTAGGATCTTGGAACTTAAGGCTGTTTCTCAAAACGTGTGCTTTAACATTTCCATGATTTAACTTCCCCATCCATAAATAGGAAGTAAATCTTCATCATCAGTAAAGGACTTAGAAAGTTCAGTGTTTAAACATGTAACTTTGGAGAAACAGAAATACAAAAAAAAAATCCTTTTCTTTCATCTAAATGTCTCAAAGCTCTTTTAAACTGTTAATTAATTGAGCAGTCATAATGATGTGCCAATGGGGATGATGAAGGGGGAGGAATAATTTACAGGTGGGAGAAATGAGGCGTGAATGACTTCCTAGCCTTACCTGTGCCATGCTGTTAGTCTGTGTCAGATCCAGACAGATACCTTCTGTCCTGTCTCCTTTTGCATCTGTGATGTGTGGCTGGGAGCATCAGTTCCCTCCCCCGCTTCCTCCTCTCCTTCTGTAGGGAAGCCAACTCCTTATCCCCAGGCTGTTGTTTCATGGAAGTACAAGGAGTCCATGTGGCTCACTGTTCTGAGGGAGCAGGCCTGGAAGCTGGGACCTTTGTTTCAACTCCCAAGTTCCACCTACTGCACAGGACACAGCCAGTGAGTCAACTCCACTGCAAGGGAGAAAGGAGTAAGGAACTGAAACTTCTGGGTGCTCTTAGAGCAATGCACACTCTGTCCTGCCTTCTTCCTCCTGACCTTATGCACAGCTGGATTATGTTGTGCTGTCCTCTGCACACCTTCCACAACAATTCAGTTCATACACTTCCTCAGGAATATCTGACCTGGCTCTGAAATACCAGCTCACCTCTGAGAAACAACAGAGACCCCTTTATCACCATCTCTTTCTTGTCTGAACTTCCATATCTGGGGTTAGTACACTTTTGAACAGAAAACATTGAATCTTCTGGCATATATAGAATAAATGAGCACAAAGCAAATTCAAATTGTTTAAAACTTATGGAATGGGCAGGATAAAACTACTGCTTAGGAAAATACCCTGTGCACAATTTCATCTAGAGTTTAGCTGAGAATCCCAGCTAAACTTACTTCTTAAACAAAGCTGTGAAACTCATGAAGATGTCACATCAGTAGCTCACCCAACAACCTTGAGAGCCTCCTGGGAAGGTAATCACAGAACCAATAGTGAGCAGTAATTCTAACAGGCTGCTTTGCTTCATTCCTCTGGCTACTCCTTGTTGAGCTCCAGAAACTCTAGACATGAAGTTTTTTTCTACCCAACACGGTTCTAACTGCTTCTCCCTATCAGTTATTCATATCTGAAAGGGAAAGGAAAAATACTGGCACAAATTACTGGACCTGGAATGCAAGTTTTCTTTTTTTTTTTTTTAATTTAACTGACAGGGCTTATGGTTACCTTCAGGCATAGCTTTTAAAGTAGTTTTTAGCTGGATGACAGAGATAAACCCTCCAGGAAAAAAAGAGTGATAAAGTGGTGGGTCATTATAAATATTTTGTTCTCTCTGTAGCCGTGTTTTCCATTCTTTTTCAGTTTATGTATATTGTAAAAATTTTCCAGTAAATCTGCTACCTTCTATGTGATGAATTTAAGCCTATTGATTTGTAGCTGCCCTAATTGCATTTTACAGAATCCCTGCTGCCTCTGGGACCAGAGCTTGAAAAGTCCTGTTTAGTGAAATGGATTGTCTTCCACAGGTCTTTGACACCCTATATTCTGCCTTATCTAAATTAGGCAGTCTCCAGTATTCTCTGATCTAATCCCAAAAGTAGTGGGTGTGTGTTATGTGCAGATATAATGCTTACACATAAATTTCTATTGAGCAGTCATTGGAAAAAGAGCTGAAAGAAGGTAGAGCTTGCCCTCCCAGCTCAGTGCACAGGGAGGGGGGATGCAGTGCCTGCTAACAGCTGGCTTTTCTGCAGCTCGGCAGGTGATGGAGTTCCCACCACTTCAGGAGCCCACTGCCAATGGTTAGCACATGTTGTTGTGAGAAATCTCATCAGTCAAAAACGTCTCCTAAATAATTTAGAGAAAAGCAATTAGCACACACAGCTGCGGCTGTTTGCAAAGTCACAGTTATACCTGCCAGGGCAATCTGGAAATGGAAATTTCAAAACCATTTCTTGAAGTGGCCAGAATGGTCTCGCTTGGAGCTAGGGCTGATGGGTAGTTGTTGATGATTAAGGAGCAAATTGCACTTTCATGTCTTTTTATGTGTAATGAAATCCAGGAGAGAATTTTAGTATTTTGTGCATATTGGGAAAGGGATCAAAGGGATGCATAGTTTTAAAAACTCCAGTAGTCAAGGCCTTATCCTGTCAGAGGCTCTGCAACTCATTCAGCTTCAGAGCAAGGGGGACAGATTTTAACAGAGGCTTGGACATGTATTTTGAAGGCATCAGCCAGTTAGTTTGTCTATATGTACAGGCTGCTCAGAGAAGAGAGGCAGGAGGAAAAGGAAGAAGATACTGTTTGAAGTATCTATCTGAGTATGCTTGCCTTGACAGATCGATGAGAGCAAATTGTTTGAGGACTTCTGAGTAATGATAAAAGGGAAGGGAACCTGCTCAAGCAACTACAGGGAAAGTGTGAAAACAGATTTGTTTGTGCAGGTGAGCCCTGAGAAGGGGTATCAAACATTAAATCTAGGCATGAAACAAGGCTGTGTAAATAGGGCACATGTAAATATAGTCTAGGAGAGGGTTAGAAGTCACCTACCATGACACTATATTGGGACAAGGGGACACACAACATAACATTGCAAGATCCTCTCAGCATTTCTGATAGCTCATTCAGTTATGGTATCTCTGCTAACTGAATGCCTAAAATATGTTCATCTTCACAGGATCCCCTCTTGGCTAGGGAATTATTATTCCTATGGTGCCAACTGGAAACTAAATCAGTTACCACATGAGGCAATCCCAGTCCTAAACTCTGAGATTCCTTCCTCTTTCTAAGAGGGAACACTGTATTGTGAAAAAAGCATTCAAATGTGAGTTGCTGATAGCATGAAGGCTACAAAGCATTTCAACTATGCTTAAAGACCATCTGACCTAGAAAGAACTGGAGTTAGAATTTGTAGCAGTGGCATTATTTTGTTCTGCAACTCTCCTTTGGAAAAACATGTCCCAGTTCCCACTGTTGTCTGCACCATTTGACCTGTTCTTCTAAATCCAGCTGCCATCACCTGGCCAGGAAAGCAGCAGAGAAGCCCAAGAACCTGCTTGCCACTTTCGTGTGATCAGGGCCTCCATCCAAGGAAAATTCCATGGGTGCGCCCTAGAGAGTAACCAAAAGCAGCAGCTGCTCATTGACTGTGAGCTGGATGAAAAGCCCTGCAGTCAGTCAACAGGCTGCCCCAGCTGGTCTGGCCTCCTAGAGACAAGTAAGACCTCCTGTAAGTGATATTAATTGGAGTCTATCTAGAAATCTCTTACAATAGATTTTGTTTGACTGCAATGGGAACTTTAACACATTGTTGAATACATTATGGCAGTGCACCTTCCTTGACTGCATTATGATTAGCTGTTAGTGTGTTTTGGTAAGAGGCTCAAATATTTCATTTGCTTATTCCTTTCATTTTTTATACTTACTAGCTCATAGTAGAAGTGGGGAATGTGAAGAATGTCCTTCAGAACTGCAGATGAGTAATTGCTCAACAGCCAGAATTTCAGTAACTTGGAAAATCTTCCTTGAACAGAAATTCAGCCCGGGGTGAATCACTGGTCACTGGGGTGAATCTGGAGTATTTGGTGGTTTTTTTTCTTGTGAGTTAATCCAACTTTATTCCAATTTAACATGTTAGTTAGATGGAATCATTATGTGGCTCTTCTTAAGCCAACTTAATGCATCTTATAAGATTCTAAATCACATGGTCTTCTGGACCACAAATAAGTGTTCAAGAAATGTAAGATAAAATAATTACCTAACAGGCTTTAACTGAAAATCTTTCCCCGCTATCCAGAGAAAAGTGAATGCAGAATTTGGATCACCATCCATAAAAGCATGTAGGAATATTTACAGGTATCCTTTTTGAAACAAGTTGAGCCCTTGATCTTTATAACATTATTGTAGATATATAGTAACAGCACTGCAATGCAGAAATGTGAGAAACTACTAAAAATGTCAACTAGGTCAACTAAGGATGAGTCAGGATTTTGTTCAAAACAACAGGCATAATGTTTTCATAATTCAAGAAAATATTCATTGCATAGGAGAAATTACTTCTATTTTTTTGGCTACAGGGTTTGGCTGGGATTTGCTAGTGACTGCACTGAACATGAGGGTAAACATCTGCATTAGATGGTATCTTCTGTGTCCAGAGGTTAACACCTGAAAGTGTCCTATCACATCCCCATTCTGGGAGCTCTGGAATCTGGATTGGGATGTCTCTCCATTGTCTTTGATGGTAAATTAGGGAAGAAAGGAAGAAACTATTTTTCACTAAAGGTAGATTCATCTCCCTGATCTTTAATTTGTAGGAGCTGTCTGGGTGTGTCCTTAATGAATGGAGAAGGAATGGTTTCTTCACCTGAAGATTTATCATCTAATCTAGATTTGATGACTTGACACTGGAGGAGGATATACTTTGCTGTTCATTTCAGAAGTCTTGGCAGCAAGGTCAGACTGGATGTCTCCTTTTACATAGTCAATTTTGGTTAATAACACTGTATTTCAGCACAGGAGGATCCCTGATAGTTCTTGTCCAAGAACAACTCTGGTAACATTATACAGATTTTGCTTGGGGGTTGTTTTTGTGTTGTTGGTTTTGTTTGTTTGTTCTGGAGGAGTTGTTTGGTTGTTTTATTTTTTTTTTTTGTATACTCAAAGATCACAATGAATCCTTTAATGAAACCTGTTTGCCCTTTTTAGACTCAGCCACTAACTAAAATCCATAATCTTAAACCATCAACATTTATCCGTGTGAAGTTCAAGTGCTTACAGTCACCACCCATTGGCCAGCCACACTGGATATCTTTCAAATGTAAACAGCTGATACTTCAAACTACCAAGGTTCCTTATTCACCTGGGGCTCAGCCCAGCACAGGAATCTTTCATTGGACTCTAATGTGAGAGTTTACATTAGTTGTAAAGAGACATACAGAAGAGATAAAAGAGATTCAGCTCTTTTGGCAGTGGCACCCTGGCTTTTTCTACAGCTCTTCCAAGGACTGCATGGAAACAGAAGTTGTGTGTGAATACTTTCAGATCCTTCTGTGTGGTCAGGGTAGTAGCTGCTTGGTTTTTAAAAAGTCCAAGGACACAGGATGAACTGATGTCTCTGAGGCAGAGGCTGACACTAACTGCTGTCTTCTGCTGCATCTCTTGAAATACCTAAGTCAGGCCATGCCTTTGTTTATAAGATGATAGTTCCTGTATTGGAGTGGCCCCTAGCTTGGGTTGTGGCATTCTCTTTTCACTTCTAACTTCAACTCAGAAAAAGGGCACAGGTCTGAATAACAAACTTGTAATTACAAACATTTTCTCTAAGTGCCAGGGCGCCAAATATACTGCCTAGATTTTATTTTGTTTATTTACTTTTCCCCCCCCCTTTTTTTCAGTAGAGATGAACAATCTATTTTATTTGTCAGTTCTAAATTGAAAAGCACAGTTCATTCTGTGTTAACAGCCTTAGGTATGGCAGCCCAGCTACAGATGATATTGCATAAATGTCTTCATAGGACACTGGGAAAGGCTGACATCCTTGCCTACGTCATTTTGAATGCCCCATTTGACCTTACTCTCTCCTAGTGGATTCTCCCAGGCTAAGAAAAATCCATAAACACAGCTGCCTTTTAATTGTCTGAGAACATGTAGGAAGCCCCCTCCAGCACTCTCATTTCTCTCTGAAGATGGTCTCAGCTTCTCCAGCCTCTCCTGAGACCAAAGATTTTCACCAACTGAAACATCCTGGTTTCTGTCCTACAGTGCATGTTCTGTATCCTTCTCCATCTATAGTTCTTGTGCTGCAATAATTGTAGCTATATCCTGCTTTAGAAAGAGTTTGGTAATTACAATATTAGTATCCTTTGGGGAAGCTGATAATCAAATCTCTGCTGGTTTTTACATCTTTTTCTTTCAAGTTGCAGGAATTGCAACAACAGCTTGGTCCTTCTTATAATGTATTCTTTATTGCATTTCACTTTTTTGTTTCTGATTAAACAACCCCTCACAATCTGATATTAGTGAAAGCCAGCACAGTGTCAAAAGCAAGTCCCACGTCTGGCTGCCAAGCAAAAGACAAAATGTACCAGTAGGACGCTGTGCAGCAGCAGTACTTCCAGGAGGCAGCCTTCTTCCAGATTTTGTCCCTGGTGTGTCACTGCTAGAGAGAACAAAACCAAAATGTTTTAATGAAGAGTATTGGCAGCTGACTGAAAAAGAAAAAACTGTGTTTATTCTTTCGGGGACATCATTTGGACTAGCGCCACTTATACATGTTCAGGGGAGATTTCCACCTATGCTTCCAGCCTTGACCATTTCAGATTTCAGCCCCTGCCTCTTGTGGGCCCTATGCAACTGTTCTAGGTTACAATGTAAAGATGTGTCCAAAAGTATGTATTCTATCACCATCTGTTGAAACCAGGTGGGGCAGTGATCCTTATCTCTGCAGGAGATATAATTTGTTAATGGCCCATCTGTTAAAAAACAGGTGGGGCAGTGTTCTTTGTTTCCCACATTCATCCTTCCTCCAGGAAAATATCTTCTGTTAATGGGCCACTGAGTCCCACTGAACTACTGATAAAATTATATCATCCCATTGTGAAAAGCTCCGCCCAGGGGGAGGAGCCAAATATTTCCTACCTAGAACAAATCTGAGGTTTGGAGCACCAAGGCAGCCCTTAACTACTGGTTTCCAGAGGACAAGAGCTACCAGACTTACCTAGAGGATCACTATTCCACAAGACCACTTCATCTGGACTGCAACCACCACCCTAACTAGCAGGGTGTCAGGTTGTATTCTGACTCTGTCAGTGGTTTTCTTTTGTACTATTGCATGTATTTTATTTTTTCCTCTTTTTTTTTTTCCTGTTAAATTGTATTTCTGCCTTGGAGTCTCTCACTGGTTTTGCTTGCAAACCATTACAGCAACTCTAGAGAAAAATTATTTGGTATTGCTTGCTTTTCTCTCCTCTTTTTTATTTTTTTTTCCATGTTTGTTTGAGGTTTTTTGTTTGTTTTCTTCATATGGATAAAGTCAATCATTCCATTTCCCATGATCCTCATGGATAGCTATAGTGGCATAACAGGAGACAGTGGAAGGTAACAGAGATGCAGGAGCAAAAAAAAAGAATGACAGGAAGCAAGAAATTCCTCTGCTGGCTTCACTGCTTAAATAAACACATGGGATTGTACCTAGAACTAGCTTTATATTACCTGCTCAGCAGCTGGTGAGCTACAGAGCACAGCAGTGGTTACCTGCATATTTTTTGGGTTTCAGAAGTGGGCTCTGCTGCCTGTGCTGGTACCATGACGACACTGCCTGTGGTACCTGGAATTGCTCATTTAAACATAGCCTGTAAATGGTCTCCATGAGCTTTGGTCTGTGCAGACATACAGCAAGATATAATTATGGATTTTGCAAGTCCAAAGCAAAACATTATGTTAGGGATGCCTTTCTTTCGCTTCCACAGTCCGTTTTGCAGTTATATCTCAGGCCTGTTGACTTTAATCTGTTTGTTTTCAAAACATACCTGCAGGGCAGGCAATCGGCCCTGTCCATGTCATGTCAAGTGAGATCTCAGAACACACCCAAAAGCAGCAAGGATCACTTGGAACTTTACTGTTCCACTTGTGTTAGGACAGCCATCAGTGCCACAGAAGAGCTGATGGGCCATGTGGCTCCTCATTCCTCAGCACAACACTGGGGATCTGCACTCCGCTGCTTGAGGGTGGTCCAAGCTATTCTGATTTGCACACAAAGCGGACAGGAAGCATTTGGTGCCCGAAGCCTGGGCTAGGAGGTGACTGCTGTGGGGGAAGCACTGTCCTGAAATGCCACATAGATAGGGCTTCAGTCTAGGAGTCTGTAGTGGAGCAGAATACTGGTGTCAGTGCACCACATTCTCCATCACCTAGCATCCTCTCATGAAAATTTGCCTTCCCTCTGAAATCCTTGTCAATGTTGTAATTATGAAAGTACAGATATTTTAAATGCAGCTGAGTAAATGTGCAAGTCGTGATGGTTTTGTGCTTTAAAAGCTCTGCCTGTATTTATATAATTGGGTTATAATCATAGAGAAGGAACTGAAAGCCTCAGCCTGCAGTGGTAAAAATGTCAGAGTTGCCCTCACCCCCACCTCTGCCACAAGTTGCTGTGGGTGAATTGTGCAGGCCATGGAGTAGCCCTAAACAAGCAATCAGAAGTCTACCTTTAAAATGTGGGGTGTGGGCTTTTTAACCAGGTCACTTTGTAAATCTGGTTTGGAGTTTGCTGCATACATTATATGGACAGTCCTTGCTTTGGGGTAACCCAAATATACTAAGATGTGCAGCTGGAAAATTGGCAACCCCTTAAATGAAGTTTGTGTGGATCTGCACGGCTGTAGTGATATAAGACTTTATTTAGTCCATTGAATTTGGAGGAAGAAGAAATGCCACTTTTACTTTATTGTGATATAGAAATCAGTGTTTAAATTCTAGAAGATTCACTTCTGGGATACACTGAAGTGATCTTTTTTTTCAGAAGCTGCTGTGCACTTGTCCTGGGAGGAATAAGTGAACAAGTAGGGGTGGAGGCAGCAGAATCCAGGGCAGGGTGTAAGCACATGGGGTGGCCATGGGGAGGGTCAGCAGGGGCAGAGCTTCTCCAACTGACTGAGATTCTCTTCATTAACTAGGCAGGGGCTGGAAGTACTAGACAAGATTATGTAGTGGGGCTGTTTCTTCTCTGGAGAGCTTGGGCTACCTCTGCTGTATTATTGCTTCCTTCCCACCTCTTGTACCCGTGTGCCATAGAAGGATTAACTTCATGAAATTTCTTTTGGCCTGAAAAAACTTCAGACTTCCAAAGCATGGACCAAAGAGTAGCCGCATTTCATCATTATGTACATAGTTATGTTCAGCTTAGAGTTTGCCTGCTGTGAATGTACCTTTTTCCAAGCTTTTTTACTTTGTTGTAATTTAACAACAATCCTTTCCATGTATTTAATGAAAGTATGTGCTGAGACCTAGAGATATTTCTGCCAGCATAGTCTTTACATCACAACTTGAAACTATGTGAAGGAATGTGCAAATTCTCTGGAGTGGTCCTTCATTTTATTCTGATTCAGAAGTGGAAAAACAGACAGGGACAACAAAGAGCAAATTTAATTTTCCTTCTTAAACCCTGCCAGTTCGAATAATCGCTTGCTGAGTTTCCTGATGTGGCTATTCACATTCCTTCATGAACTCAGACTGGCTGTTAGAAGCCTCCAAATAAAACATGGTTATATGGAGATTTACCTTGGCCCTATTTCTTGTTTGGCGACATGAGACACAGCGAACAGCCAACTGGTTCAGCTCATGCTACATGTCCTCTCCAGCAACTGCTTCCTGTACAAGCCCACTGCTCTCCAAATTAATGGGATTGTTGCTTTAGCTCAAGATGTAGGAGATTTAATTCTGGTGTTTGTGTCAGTGATCAATGAAGTCAGGAAACTGACTTTACAGAGCATTCAAAAGCCCTTTTTATTCTGAAAGAATCAAATCCAGGCTTCTGTTAAATGCAGTAAAGGCTGCCATCATTAAAACATTGAGGCTGCAAGTTTGGCCACAAAAATGTTACCGTAATGCAGTTGGTATTCAGTCCTTTCTGTCAGTGTTGCCAAGTCTGGCTTTTATTTATTTATTCATTTTCACAAGTCTCATGTTTTTCAGGCATTCCATAAAGCCTTGGTGTTTACAGGCAGCTTACTCATCTGAGAATCTCAGCTTCCAGTTTTTAAAGATCCGCTATTAGCCCTCACGGACAGGGAGGAAGCAGGAACGTGTGATAAGGCTGATCCTCATAGGCAAAACCAGAAGGCTCATAAAACCCCACATTTAAAAAGTCAAATACAATTTTTTAAGAGGATCCCATGAACTTGGTCTCCCATTTATGTGTCTCAAGTGCCTGGTGTAGACGCTACTAATGATCTCCTGGGTCAGGCTGTGATTTGAGTGCAGAGGTGCTGTTAGATGCAGAGAGCCCTGCAGCACTCAGATGGATTGGGGGAGGAATCCTCTTTCCATTTATTATATTCCTGTTTTAACTTCATGGCCTGAGCCTTGCCCTGTGCACCCTGTTTACTGTGTGTTTCATAAAGGCCAGAAGACTTATCCTGTTGCTCTGAAACTGTTTAGCCCTTCTTTGGCCGGATTTACTGTTCAGGAAGAACAAGCGGTTGCTTAGGAAAGCGCTGTATTTAACAAGAGAGCCAGGCTGGATGTTTTTCAAACAGATAAAAGCCAACAACTCTCATCTTGGCATGGACTTTGCTGTTTTGTTTGTTATATCACCCCATTGTCTTCTCTATCCCTTCTTTTTTAAAATTTGTTACAGCATTTCACAACCCACAGCATGAATACTCTAATTCCTGAAGGAATGCACAGCATAATGAATACTGCATGATCACAAAATAGTTCACCTCGTGCAAAGCCATAGCAGAAAACGATGCAACATGGCTGTTTCCCAATTGTCCCTGCTTCACTGGTTTCTTTTATTTGGAGAAATTCTTTCAGCTTCTTCTTACAGGGGATAGCAAGTGAGAGGAAGTGTAACCTTTCTCCACCCAGCAACAAAAATGCAATGGTTTTGGAATGCTTCCCTTTTCCATGATGTCTCTGTACAAGGCAGCACAGAAGTTAAACTGTGCCGTACCTTCCTTCTTCCCTGGCTGGAGGCACGGGAGCTGGGGTACAGAGATGCTGGATGACCCACACATGGCAGCCCATGGAGAAACAAACTTTGCCTCGTAGAAGCAGCAGCTTTGCCAGACTGCTGGGGCCAGAGTTAACAGCAGAACTTTTTAATTTGGGGATTTTTAGCAGCACTTACATATATCGAGATATTAATTAATGGCTTATTTTAAAAGGTCAGGTTGTTGAGCTTATTTTGTAAATTGGGTTTTTGAGAAGCACTTCCACAGACCGAGATATTAATTAACGGTTTATTTTAAAAGTCAGGTTGGCATTTTTAAGCGTCTCATTTCCGCGGCCGTTCCCGGGCGCAGCGGCGGCTCCGAGGTCCCGGCAGGAGCGGGGCACCGAGAAGGGCCCGGGTCACCTTCGGCACCGCAGTTCACTCAGTGCACGGCAGCCCCGCGAGGGCTTCGCCGCCAACGGGAGGGCGGACGGCTGGGCCGGGTGGGGCCGAGCCCCGGCCCTGCCCGCGGAGCCGCCCGGCCGCTCCCCGCCCGTCGCAGGGCTGACGCGGCGGCGCCGGCGCAGCTCCGGCCCGAGAGCGGCGGGGGCGGAGCGCGGCCCAGGCGGCGGCCGGGCTGAGCCGGGCGGCGCCGCGGGGAGAGGTGAGCGGGGGGCGGCGGGCGGCGGCGGCCTCGGCCCGCCCGGAGCTCGGCCCCGCGGCCGCGGAGCGCCGGGGCCCGGGCGCTGTCAGCGCGGGGCGGCGGGCGGGAGGAGGCCGCGGGGCGCCGCGTGTGGCTGCGCTGCCTTCCGGCCCTCCCTGCGCTCCGGCCTCCTGCCCTGCCCGCCCCGCGCCGTCCGGGGGCTGCCGCGGGGCGGTGACCGGGCCAGCGGGAATCGGGGGGAATCGAGGCACGCTGCGCTCTACCTACTGAGAGAGCTGGGGCGTTGATGGGCTTGGGAAGCTGTAGAAGGGAATTTTCTGGTGTTCAAAGAGCTTTGTTTCTCCAGCGTTGGGCTCTCGACCCCCCTCCTCTGCCCCCAAGTTGCCTTTTCCCTGGGACTGCCAGTCTCTGCAGTGTAAGCACAGCACTTATCTGCTCCAGTGCTGTTCGCTCTCCCTTTCCTCAGCCCTTCCAAGCTGCGCTGGCCAGGAGGGACTGGGACAGCAGCAGCTGTGGGTGCTGAGCCACGGGACAGGCGCAGCAGACATGTATTCCTCAGCTAAAGGCTGTGCTTAATTAATGTGCCTTACCATTTCCAAACTCCACTTGTAGCCCAGACTTATAGCTCTGAAGAGGGTTGGATTGCCTTTGGTAATACCTTCATCTTATCTTTTCATGTTGCTAACACAAGAAGAGAAGTAATTTTTAAAAGCTGCAGGAAAATGTGTTTAATACTTGTATAAATACACTCTCTCTTAAGGAAAGCCTTCAGAAAGCATCAAGACTATGAAACCTTTGACCTCAGATGAAATACCAGTTTGTGTTCCCTTCACAGAGCTTGTACAGCAAAGTTTGATGGACTTTGTTTCAGCTACTTCTGTGCTTCTGCCTTGCAGAGGTATTCTGGAAGGAAGGGACAAAGCTTGAATCACATTTAATTAAAATCAAACTAAAGCCTGAAGATTAAAAAGTATTTCTATCCTTATGCTCTGCTTATACAAAAGGATTGTTGGGTTCTTTAATCTAGAAAATTTCCATCTCTGATTTGTGACAGTATTTCTCTTAAAAGTTCTGTTATCTAATACATATCTCTCCATTAATCTAGTTTAGCCTAAAGGAGGATGTTTTTTTAAGTAAATTCTATCATCTTGCCAGAAATAAATCTGGTAGTTGTGTACCAGCTAGGTGAGACTGTGATTTCCCAGTAGTGCTGGTTGAGAGAAGAGTCCATGGTAACTGTAGGAGTTGAAGCCTTGCAGTGTGACCATGAGGTCACCAGCTACATGTCCCGCTGTGTTCCTCTGAGTCAGTAACTTCGGACTTTGGCTATTTCTGTATGGTCTTGTGCTAATGAGTTATGTTGTGTCAAAGTGCCTTTCCCTAGGGCTTGCTTCACCCTGGGACAAAATGTTTGCTTAACAGTCCACAGAACTGTGCTGGTCAGAAAAGGAAGAGAAGAGGGGATAGTTGCCAGTGTTGTGAGGCTGCTTTTACATGTGCTGATTGAGTTATTTCAGACTTCCTAACATTATCAGCTTAGCTCTGGCCACGTGGTGGTTTGAAGAGACACCCTTCTCCAGCTTCCTCTCTCTCTTTCCAATTTTGGATCCTGCCTGGGGGAGGGAGGGCATCTTCTTGTACAGCATATCTCAGCTGCACACGATAGTCTCAGGCCGGCTTTCCCTTTCCTCCTTACCTCCTGTCCTTGGGAGCTGCCCAGGCCTCCACTGGGAAAGGTGGAACTGTGGATCTTGTAAAAACTGCCTCCCATGGGGGCAGGTGATGCATGAATTACTCCTGCCTGCACAAGGCCATGCTCTCAAAGCTGTTCACTTTATTTACATTACTGATGTTCTTAAAAACAAGCTTCTTTAACAGAAGAATTTCCGCGTGTCTCTTGATCCACTGGGCACCCTGACATAGCCCTAGATGGTTTGTGTGATCTAAGCATGAAGGAGCAGCTCTTCTGCACTGCAGTGGGTTTGTTCTGCACTTGTGTGGACAAAAGGTTCTGTGGTCTGCCATTCTGGTAGCAGCATTTGCTGGGACCGCTTTCCGCATTATGGGCTTTTCAGTTAAAACCTGGGGTCTCTAAAACTGTCAAAAATAAATAGGACTGCCAAGGACTAATGGATGGGTAAACTAAGAGGCTTATAATGGGTGAAAGATACGAATGTAAAGTTTCTTTTTCAGTATTCAACTTCACTGAAGTAAGTTGCAAATGGAGCGGTCTGCTGATCTAAGGAAAATACCGTGTGTATGTGTGTGTACTGAATTTGTTGCTCATAAAGGATCAAGGGCTTCATGTTCCTCCATTCCTGTTCAAGTGTGCAGTGCTTCATGTCAAGTTGCTACAGTCATGTTTGCTTGTAGCTTACCAGAGCTCTTGGTATAAGCATTCTGAAAACTGAGTGGTTCCCAAACATATATATTTTTTTTAAATTAGAGTATAAAGCAAATTTATAATCAGAATCTGCCATTAATATAGACATATAACAGTCTGGGGTTGTCTTTGTCCAGTGCAAAAGAGATTGGGCCTTTTAATATGTAACCATTTGCAGATGGTATGTCAAACACAGCTAAATGAGTGAGTTGTGGTAAATTCCTTTCAGTTTTGGTCTTCAGGATGTGTACATCCTGGGGTGTTTGAGTTTGAGGTTTGCTGGTGTAGAACTGGCAGCATCCCTGTGCAGTCGCACAGCACAGAAATCTGGCTACCTCTGCTGACTAGCCAAGCAACTCTGTTAGTGGTGAAGTTCTTCAGTTCAGAGGTTTTTCATCTTTGTTAATGAATGGGGCAAGTATTTCACTTTAGATTCTTAAACTTTGGGTAGTGATTCCTTTATTTTTGATTTTTACATTGCTCACTTCAGTTCCTTTTCTAGCAGAGCACTTCTAAGCTGTCCTTTTGTCTTGCTGGTTTATGGTGCCAAGTAAACCCAGTGATACTCGTGTAGCACTGGTGGAAAGTAAGTTCTTCAAGCAGCCTCCTGAATTAAATATTTGCAAATGGATTATCTTTTGTCACTCTAAGTAACACCGCTGTTGGAAAAGGAACTGTTTCAGCTCCTAGGATTGGGATTAACTGCTCTTTGGAGGCCTTCCCTTTAAGGGGATCCAGACTCAAAACAGATCATGTTTGAAAGGGGAGAGGGGAGGGTAAGAAAACTTTGCTTGGATTAAATGTCTTACTCAAACTTTATTTACACTTTAAGGATAAACTTTTTTTTTTGTACAGAAAACTTGTATAGTATGGAGAAATTGGTGTGGGCATCACAAGCAAACATGAAATATTTTTTAATTCTGTAAGTTATAATTAAAGCTTTTTTTAAAATTATCTGAGTTAAAAATGAAACAGAAGAAAAGGTAGGGAGAGTAGCTTTTCTAACATCTTCCTTTGTTGCAGTTTTAAGAAGCTGGATTTCATGACACCAATGAGCAAATGATCTACTGCCATTGCTCTTCCAATTGTGTTGAAACTGTGACATCACCCTTGTCTCCATTCAGGTTTGCTTTGGGTCCTTTTTGTTACCAGGACTTACTTTTGCTAGAATCTGATTCAGTGCTTTTCCCGGTATGATCATGAGTTCAGTCTCCTATGGGTAGAACAGTAGCAGCTGTAGGAATTTCAGCTCCTGTGTAAATCCATGGCCATTCAGAAAGCCTTTTTCTGTGTCTGAGGCAGTGTCTGTGGAGGCTGCTGGGCTTGGCTATGGGAGAGCAAGGAGAAAGGTGATGACTCCAAACTGTTCAGAAGTGTTCTTAAAAACTGCCAGGTATGTAGTACCTATTGCAAAGCCTGAGAAGATTAAACCCTTGCCTTCATCTGCTGTGCTCTCCTTAGAGTGCTCAACACTTGCTGTGTTGGCAGAAGCCCCTTGTGTATGGGACTCTGCTGAGAATGTTGAGATTTGCCTGGGTTTGTTTGTTCTACCTGGATGAAATGTGTCTGTAATAAGCTGTCCTAGCAAGCCTGTGGTTTGGCTGGTGTTAACTGAGGCCACTCAAGGAATGTTTTGTAGGTGCTGCACACAATAGACAGACACATAGAGTTTGTAGTGGAAAAAAGCAGGCATCTGCAGTAAACTGCATCTAGGGTAGAGAAATAGGGAAGTGCTAGACAAGCAAGTACAAGAAAATTGGTGTGATGAGATGTTATGTCCTGATTTTTCTGATAACTGAGTTGTGTGGTGAGTAATAGAGGGTTACAAAAGAGCCAGGCCCTGTTGCAGTGTTTTTATACTGTTAAGCTGTGCTCTCTGAACTGTTGTGTCTAAGATGAGTAGAATGAAAAATGCAGAGGAGCTTCATAAGTCAGATTTGGAATACCTGGTTTTGCAGGTGTCATTCATACCTGCCTTGAAACTCCAGTTGTTAATGTTTTATTTTCATTTGTAGACTCTATAGACTCCTTTATTTTGAGCTACACATGCCTATGTGTAATGATTAGGACAGACATGGCTAAGGCAAAACTTGCTATAATAGTCTGTAAATCAGAAGAAATCTGATAAAGGGGCAGGACAAAGTCCTTTTCTGAGCTTGAGAAATAGGCAAACTTGTACAGGATGGGATGTACATAGTGAGTCTGGGGCAACTTCATGAAGCATCCCATGTTGTGTGTGCTGCTTTTGCCTTCTTGTGTTTCTGGATTCTTCTAACTTTTTAATTTAATATTTTAACTATGTAGTGAAGATAAGTGGATATTACTATGCATGCTTTACATGCTTGTGTAGTCTCAGATATATGTTTATTGAACACTGAGGTTTTCTAGTGGGGAAAGGAATTTTTAAGATGATTAGCTGCTGTGCTGCATTGGTACTGCTTTGTTAATGTAAAGATAAACACTGATTATAGAAGCTGATAGTGATGATGTCATACAGACCGAGGTGTTGCTGTAAATGTAGAGCAATTACTTTGGGAGTAAACTGTGTCATTCTTTATCTAGTCAGAGAATCAAAATTTCTGTGGGTGTTTGTGTTTTGCTGTTCCTTTAAAGGAAAACTGTGTGAGCTGGTGTAGTGTTTTCAGAGGCTGATCACGTTTATTGCACAAGAGTAAGGGCTCCTTTGTACAGGGTTGATGGGGTGGGGTACCTGCACATACTTGTTGATAACTTGGACTTCAAAGTTTTGTCTTTGAAAAGCCTTTGGAGGCAAGCTGGTTAACTGTGCTTGCCCTAGGCATAGGCAGTGAGAGAGGTTTAACCTCAGGCTAGAGAGTCATGAATTACATCTGGGGAGCATGGGATGGGTGGGAATTACCTGTTTATTGCTCTACCTCTAGGGAAGGTAAATGAGCAAAGCCTGTTTAAACACTGAGCCATTGCAACTATGACTTGTTTTTCCTTTTAGTGGAAGTGAAAATATCTTAAGGAATGTGGGGTTGTGATTGGAGGAGGGGTGAAAATTTAGATAGGCATGTGGCCTGAGGGATGTGCCTTAGTGTTTTGTTACAGTCCAGTCTGAATTAATTTCCCTTATTCTTTCAGCTGATTTTGAAGATCATAATGCAGCAGAAAAATGAAAAGCCATAGAAGACATTTACTTTGGCAAAGAAGTCAGCTGCTGGCCCAGTCTGGAAGATGGACCGCTGGTTTTGGGAAACTTGGGAAATACTGCTTCCAAAAGAAAGTTTTCCTAACTTAGAAGAGAAGACAGAGTGCTCAGCTATTTGTGAGCTTAAATCACAACAAACTGTGCAGAAGACTGTGGTGCAGAAGGAAGACACTTGAATTCCAAAGCAGGTGGGCTCGTGATGTTCTTCTAAATGCAGAAACCTATCCAACACCTACTGTTGAAGTAGTTACAAAAACTACTGAGAGCAAAAAGATACTGTCCCTATCACAAAGCTGAAAGCTCACCTGGAGAAGCAGTAAGGAAACTCAACAATGAATCCTTTCAGAGTGAAGATCCCTTGAATGAAGAATTTGAAACTGTTGCTGTTTTCAATAGTATCCCTGGCCATATTCATTATGTCTCATGTGGCTGGCTGGAGGGTGCTGCCTTACCTGTAAAGAAAGGTGGTTTTGTATATAGTGGGGAAGAGAGCAATAATGATGAGGGCGACACAGTCCTGGTAGTTTTAAACAACTATAAAAGGAAATGCTGTTGCAAAGGGAGTGGAATGGAACTTGTGGCCCCTTGACAGCTCTAAAGAGGTCCAAATTTAACCATCATACTGTAAAAAAGAGATTTTTATTTATGATGCATAAGAAACTTTCTATGGTTAGGTTTCGGTATAGAATCATAAAATTCCCGAAACTTCGAGCAAGAGGCAAGACTTGCAAATTAAGAAAAATCAAGCGAAGGTGGGTGCAGAAAGTTGCAAGGGACCATCAAGAAACGCTTCAGCGGGATTTTGAAAGTGGATTTTGTAATTTGTTTTCCTTCTGGAAATCGAAAAGTAAGCGTCTTTGGAAGCGGTGCAGCTTATCAGATATGAACAATAATACACCCAAGTCTCTAGGAGCGGAGAGTGAAATATGTGCACCTGAGATCTGCCACACACAGGATGTGTCTGCTGAGCCATGTTCTGAGGATCCAGCATCCAGAGGACAGGATGGCAGTGTGGATGCTGTCCCACCAGAACTGCATGTCAGATATTCTCCAGAGGCAGAAGCCTTGCATCAGGTGGAGACTAACGGGGCCGTGGCAGAGGATCATTGCTCTGACATTGTCCTCTCTGCTACAGGAAAAGAAATTGCTGTTTCAGATCAAGATGGTGCAGAATCCCAGGAGGTTGTGGGTGTGGATGGAATGACACTGTTGCAATCCTCCTTGCAGGATTCTGATGTCAGTGATAATTTTGCAAATGGACCTTTCTCTATGGAGCTGACACAGAATGAGGACAGCTCTAGCCAGATGGAAGTAGAAGGCTCCTTAAACTTGGACATTTTTAGTTCAAAATTACTAGATCACCCTTACTGTAAAAGTCCTCTTGAGGAACCTTCACCAGAAAGCACAGGAAAAAATCTGAAATCGGGAACTCGGAAGGGAGCAAAAAGGAACAGTCAGAAAACTTCCCGAGTGACTGATGAGCAGTTGGCAACGTGGCTTTGTGGTATACCTTTTAAATATCTTAGGGCATCCAGGAAAGCTGCTGCATGTATTGTGGAGTTTACATATTGTGTTAGTTCCTTTATAAAAATGGCTTCTTACTCTGAATTGTAAGGGTCACTTACCATAATATTTGATTAAATGAGGCTGTAAAGAGGAGAGCTGTGTGGAGGAGAGCTGCATGAAGGAGGGTCAAATTAATGTTTATGGGACAAGTCATCCTAAGATTTTTTTTTTTTTTTAGAGAATACAATGTAGTTTAGTTGGAATCTGCAGAAAATTGTTGGTAGAAATTTTAAATGTCTTATCATGTGGAGTCAAAAGGTTCAGGTTTTTAACCTGTTGGCAATTGTTAATCTTAATTTGGTTTTTGAAAATCCTAGGTATTCTAATGCTTCCTTCTAACCTTATACTCTCTTCCTCTTAGTCTTAAACTAAATAATTTAAACTGAGGTTTTAATAGCCAAATACTCTTCATTGTCCCTTAATTTTCTCTCCAGTTGTTCATAGAGTAAGCTTAATGAACCCTATGAGACAATATCTTTTTAGAAGACTAGTCTTAGCAAAGCAAAAGGCAGAAAGGCTTTGAGGTCTTTTTGTGCTATGCTGAGCATGCAGTATTTGATAGGCTCTAAAGAGAAGCATGATAAAAATAGGTGTCTTATTTATGTGTAGCAGCTTTCTACACACAGAGTAAGGAGCAGTAAGCTAACACGTGCCATCTTGTGCCATCAGTGTAACTTCAGAGATGTTCTGATAACTTCCTTTGTAGAAATTGGCTTTTTAGAGTCCCATAAAGTTTTAGCTGGTGTCGATGAGTGTTAAAAGACTTGTTTGAGGTTTGACTTGCTCTGACTTTTCTGCCTACCTCTTTGTCCTTCAATTTTGCAATTGATTTCTCTAAAACAAAATGTGAAGGAGACAGTGAACCTCAAGAGATGAGTTAGCTCTCCACATACCTATCTGTAAGTTAGTGTGGGATGTGTATCTCTGTGACTGGCATTATGTGATCCAACAAGGACCAGATACTGTAACCTGTGGTAACCCACTGAAGACATCACTTCTGCAATGGGGTTTTAAAGTTTGTCCATCAGAGAGATGCGGTCCTTTTATAACAGGCAAGATCCAAGGTTGTTGTATCAGGGTGGCGAAGGTTAAAATTTTGTGGTCTGATAGTACAGTACTTCTGAGTTTTCTCAGCTGAAAAGCTGTAAAGAAGAATTTAAATTGTGGTAGAACTGTGTACAGGAACTCTTGTGTGTTTAGAAGTGTTGTTACTAATTAACTGCACCCTCAAAGATAGTGCTAACCTGGCAAGAACTTCCTGGGGTAGAAACATGAAGGAGGTGCAAGTGTTAGGGCTGCTGTTAGGTTTTGAATTTTTCTGCAGCAGCTGAACTGGGATGTTAATGGCCTGCAGTGCTTGGTACATTCAGAAGTGCTATTAGGTATCAAACATCCCCATGGTATAAGTCCTGTTCCTAATGGGTGTCTGATTTTGCTCCAGGGTTGAACTTTGTATTCTCTTCCTTGAGTTACACCAGCCCAAGTGAGGTCAGTATTGCTGGAAGTCTGAAGCTCTGCTGCTCTTAGTTGCAATGACAAGAACAGTCCTTCCTCTCTGTATTAATAAGAAATCTTTAAAAGTTTTCTGTATTAAAACAGAATAATGTACACTCATAAGCCCCATGTATTGTCTAGCTAGACTTGTAGGCAGAGTGAGAAACATCTTCCCTGTCACAGTGTACTGAGATATAAGGGATAAAAGTTGTTAGGCAAACATGTGGCAGAGTTGCAAGGAAGGTTCTTTTCCCATGAAGAGTACTTCATTGTGGTTTGATCTTGCTCTTCAGTTCTTCCTCACTTCCTTCTGTCACACTTCTTGTTATATTTTCGCTGCTATTCTCAACTCATTGTGTTTGAGGTTTTTTCTTGGTCTGTCTCCTTTGGTTTTTATTCTTACTGCTGTTCTTCTGGCACTTTTTCTGTACAATGTTTCTCTCATCTTGCTTTTTCCTACCCTGATCTTGAAAGTTTCCAGGAAATGTTCTTAAAGCCTTAGTAAGCACACTCTGTCCTATCCAGTGATGCTGTGCCATCACACCCCAGCCTCAGAAGAGTCCTGGACTTTGGATTAATGCAATTTTCCTGGACTCTGATCTCAGATCCAGCTTTCTGTACACCAGCTTTCTGTACACAGAACACATGTTTTCTGCTGCATCTGAAAATTCATTTTCAGAGAGCTGGACAACTTGGTCTTTTTTTCTCTTGTTTACTAGCAAGTGTTGAAATCCTGTTCTCCATTCTCTTTCATTCTCAGACTGGTTTTGGATGCTTGTATGGAATTTATATCTCCAGTGTTCCAATCTTGTGTTTGAGAAAGAAAAAAAGTCGGTTTCCTAGGTTTTTCAATTCCTCCAGCATTCATCTCTTAATTATTTCCAAGTTAATATCTTTTTCTGGCGTGGTTGCTCAGTGTTTTCCTGGGCAATGACAGGCTGACATGGCTGTCTGTGTCACCTTAAATGCAATCCCTAGGATACAAGGGTAAAAGAGTTAAACTTGCTGGGAGCCTGTCTGGTGTCTGTTCTGTTCACTGTGGTGCGGCAGCGGAACTGAGCAGACTGCAAACACTGCCAGCTCCAGCTGCCTGCATTTGAGGAGAGTCATTCTGCCTGCCATAAGGACAGGATACTGGCTTTTCAGTGAAACCTGTTGTGGGAACTGATGGCTTTTCGCGTTGCAGTAAAATGATTTAAAATGCTAATTGAAGTAGGGAAGGGGATGGATTCTTCTCTAGCACTGGTATAATTAGTTTGCTGAAGATATGTATGTGTATTGCAAGAACAGGGGCTGATCTTTTCCTGTGAAGCTGAGTGATCAGATTAATGCATTTTTATTTTTGTCCTTCCCCTACCCCCGCATTTATTTAATGTTGCCAATTTGAGATTAGTTTTCTTAAATACATACTTGCCATGTGTGGTGCTGCATGTTGGTTGGGTTCAGGATGACTGCTGCTTGTACCTGTAAGAACTGAGAGCTTTATTGGATTGGTGAACTCTGAAGATTTTTTTAATATGTCTGCACTTTCATTTTTCTGGTATATTTAAAGGATTCCTAGATGAAGTTATGAAGAAATATGGCAGTTTAGTACCACTCTGTGAAAAAGATGTCATGGGAAGATTAAAAGAAGTCTTTAATGAAGATTTCTCCCATAGGTGTGTAGCAGTGTCACATTGTACACGTGGTAAACAACAAATCAGTTGCGTTGCTACTGCATGCTCTACATCTAACAACTAGCAGAACAGAATCCATTTGACATGACTTTGACTTGATTTTTCTCTACCTTTTCAATCCTGTTTTAGAAAACCTTTTATCACCAGGGAAATCATGAAGTATCGGGAAAAACATCCAAAAACCTCCACTTGCAATTTCCGGGTCTTCTATAATAAGCACATGCTAGATATGGATGATTTGGCTACACTGGAGGGCCAGAACTGGCTGAATGACCAGGTCAGAGATGCTTGGTATTTATGTGTTTCCCTAACCCTTTTTAGCCCATTTACATTAGAATACCAGTTGTGCACCTTCTGCTGACATTACAGGTGGACTATCCTTACTTTACACTTCACAGGTAAAAGGAGTGGTGGTCAGCTTTTACAGTGACAGATGCAGTAAATGTGGAGGCTGGGAGGTGTCACAATTAGACTGTTTCCTTTTGAAGAAATAATGTTGTACTATTTTGATAAAATAGTGGCTACCTCTATAGGCTTTAGTAACTTTCTCCATCCCCAGCTTGAGCAGATTACAAGAATGACAGAATGAAATAGCAAACTGTGGCCCACAGCCAAAAAAACAGGAAGGCTGCAGAGCCCAGGGCATGCACCAGTAGATTTAAATTGAATTAAACTACATTTAAGATTGAGGCAGACTTCAAACAGCCAGTTACAGTCTCTCTCCAGGATGACCACTATTAGTTGCAAAGTGCTTGTCCTTCAGACAACGTGGCTCTAAAGGCTCCTCTCCATACTGCTGGTGTAAGTGGTAGGAGCCTATGTTTTATGGGCACTTGTGAATTTGGGTCTTAAAATTTGTGATGTATGTATTTAACTATTTGCAAACTCTTCCAGATAATTAACATGTATGGTGAACTCGTAATGGATGCCGTCCCTGAAAAGGTGAGGGAGTTTTATTATTATTTATTATTATGCAAATGTACCTTAGGAGTGGTGGAGAGGGGAGGGTGAAACTTCGCACACTTCAGATAGAGAATCAGGATTCAACTCAACCATAGTCTGAGTAGTTCAATTATAATTTGTTACTATGTGCTGCTCAGATTTTCTACCTTTCCTTTTCCCTTTTCAGTGCTGTTGCTGTTTTTTCAGGAGCTGAGTGTATTAGCTCTGCAGGTGGTCTCTGTGGTAGCCCATTGTTACTGCTGTACCTGTAGAAGACAGGTGCTCTGTTTTTGCCCATCTGACTCTTACTTCCCTGGAGGTTTCTGTTTCCAGCTTATCTTCTTCTGAAGTGCTGTATTCATGTCTTTGCTCACCAGCCTGGTGTTTCAGCTGAAATTTCTGATGAAGATGGATTTCTGCTGAGATGACAAACCATGAGTGTTAGCATCTGAACCATGCACATGTGCTGCTTGCACTCACCCTCCCACCCACCTCGTAGCTGTGGGGGCTGTAACAGCTCAAGCTGTGTCAGCTGCCTGCCTTGTGAATGTGAATTTGTGTGGAGCTGCTTGGTTCCTTGGCAGTACAGACTCTGCAGGACTCTGTTTTGTGCATCCTCCTCAGAATGCTTACAGCTTTGCAACTGCAGTGCCTGACTGCTGGTGGCAGTTGAGAGAGAAAAAGCAAAAAAAAAAAAAAATGTAATCAAGATAACACCCCCCCCCCCTCCAATTTTGTGACTAAATTTGCAGCAGTGACAATTATAAAAACCCATCTGTTTACTAGTAGGGCAGAACAGTTTTCAGGTGAGACCACAAAGGAAGAACCAAACAAAGCCATTTTCAGATGAGCTCTACACAATGTAACTCTTAAAATCTTCAAGCTCTGAAGAAAGAGTGCTGTTGCTTTGATTGGAGGTGATGGTGATTCTTCATTAGTATTCTCCCTACCTCCTGAGTGTGCTAAGCTTGGGGTATTGGAGATTGTATCTGTTTGCTTGTGTCTGCTTTTTCTTCCTAGTGCATAATTGAAATCCTCATGGGAGATTTTGTGCTGGTACCTCAGAATGTGGTTTTGAAGTCTGTTGGCATAGCTAATGGGTGTTAGACTGTGTTCTCAGATGCTGAATTTTCTTTTTTTTTTTCACATAACAACTCAAGCCTTCTACCACCTCTACACTAGCAGAATTATTAAAAACAGATGTTGCAGATTTCTATTTGTATTAATCTGTTCTGTAATTGCAAGAAGCTAAGCGCAGGGAATAATGTTAACCTGGAACGATTTTTTTTTTTTTTTTGCATAAGCTTTTTTTTGACACTTTTTTGTCATAAATGTCAGTTTTCACTTACTAAATGGTATGGTCATACCTTAAAAATACTTCTCAACAGCAGAATGTTGTTTTTGTCGGGAGCTTATCATAAGAGCTGAATACCAAAGACAGTGTTGTTGGACTAAATCTCATAACTGTTTTGACCAATTTTCTTTTTCTGCATCTCATCTTCCAGTAACTAAAGACAGAAGTTACTCCTTTCTCCACCATCCCTGCTTTTCCAGTCCAGTCTTCTCTTCCTTGTTCCCTGTAAAGAACAACAAAAACTTAACAACTCCTTGTCCTGGTGCTTCTCTCCCAAGTCCGTCCCCAACAAAAAAGTTAAACATGATACGCCTGGAGATACAAAAATTTAAATATAAATGCTGCAGTGGCTTACATGATATATTATAGGAAAATAAAGCTTATTTTATTAGCTTGGTGAAGAACAGTAATAGTTGAGGCTTGGCAAAGCCTCTGTTTGTCCCTACTGGGGTTCTGTTTCTAAACCTGCATTAAATATTGCCTCATTACAAGTTGTTTTGTATAAATTATCCTGGGGGAAGGGGAATGACTGTGCATGAAAATGTCTGTGCTCATTTCTCCTCTCTTTCTCTCTCTCTCTCTCTCTCTTTTTAGGTTCATTTCTTTAACAGCTTTTTTCATAGACAGCTCGTAACCAAAGGATATAATGGGGTGAAACGATGGACTAAAAAGGTACTTTTAACTTGGTGTCATCAGAGCTGGGGTTCTGCTGGGCTGGGCTCAGTAACTAGCTTGAAGCTTGGTTACAGTGTGTTATTTGCAAAGAACGGCTTAGCAAAGGAGATGTACAAAGCAAGGGAGGGGCTTGATGAAAATAGTAGTGTGGCACTATTCAAGTTAGTAGGGGTATGTTGTACTTGGAATGGCTAAATCCTCAGTGGGAGGTTATCTCTTTGTGTATGTTCATGCAAGTTGTTAATTTAACTACAAGAAATGTCTCTTACTGCTCCTGACAGTGCCAGGTACGCTAATCTACAGGAGGGCAGACTTAATTCTGCTTCTTCCTTTTATCTCAAACTGGCATTCTTTGACAAAATCAAATTGTTACGCTAAGTAACACATACCAGGTACTAGAAAGCAGAAAAGAGACTCATGGTTAATAAGCCAGACTGTTGTTCTTATTACAAGAACAGAATTCACCTTGCTTTCCAGAACCCACAGTAGATCATGGGTGTGATATCTTCAGGGGAAGCTAATGCAAAAAGGAATACTCTCTTCTTTTTTTTTTTTTTTTTTTTTTTTCAATGAACATTTGTCCTTTCTAATATGGGAGATGAGGCAAGACTAATCAAAGGCCGTGTTTGAATGTATGATCTTTCTGCAGAAGTACTTAAATAGCACACATCTGTGAAATGCTAGAGATGAACTCATTATCCAAATATAAAATCTATTCATATAATTTATTAAAAATCTCTTTAAAGAGAGATGGAATATCAGTGCTTAATATTCCCACATATTATTTTTTAAACGTTCCTTTTCTCTAGCAACCCAAGTTTTGTAAAAGCCCCCAAAATTAAGGTAGATTCTGGAAGCAGGATCTGTATTGGTTTTGCTGCTGAGAGGTACTTGATGAGACAGGACAATTTTTAGGTATTCACACTTAAATTCCTGAATAATCTCTCAAGCAAAAATGAGATCTATGCAGTTTCTATGGGAAGAATTCTATAGACTCGTTCATCCTGCAGTGTGCAATTAAGGGGAATTTGTTTCTGCTCTTTAAACACACCAGAGTATTGCACCATGTTTTGTAAATGTTTTCTCCTGGGATACAGGATGTCCTGTGCTGGCTTTGGCTGTGGTTTCAGAGCTCCTGCTTGTGTCTGTCCCTTCTGATCACCCATCACACTGGCTCTCCTGATCCACTGTCATGACACAGAACTGACTCTACTCTCTTGGTGAAGTGAATCTGGGTTGCCACCACTCTTCCTGTACATCAGTTCATAACTAAAGACCCTGCTTTTGGCTGCCTGTTTCTACTCTTCTGCAGGATTGCACACGTGCAGTAATCCCACAACTAGAGCCACATGAGAACCCTTCAGTTTCATGTGTCTCTGCTGTTGCTGGACATCACAAAAGATATAGTTCATTTATCTTGCTCCAGTTTTCCTTTGTGTCTCAGCTTGCTGCTGGCTGGCATCCCTCTGCTTCTCTCCAAGAATGATGGATCTGTGTGTAGCAAGTGTGCTGTAATCTGGTCAGGAAGCAGTTTCTGCAGGTGGGAGCAGGGTCGATGCTTGTCACAATCAAAGGACTGTTGTGAGCCAGGCTCGGCTGATAACTGCTGTGAATGCCCAGACCTTTTTGTCTCTTCAACTTCCCATTGTTACTCAAGAAATAGACTTTTCTTTCCTACAAAAGACCTGCCCTTGCCAGTAGTGTTGCAATTATGTACTGTTCAAATTGCACAGTGCTTAAAAAAAACAGGAAAAAAAGCTTAGAAATCTTCCCACAGGATGAGTTCATTTAGTTCTGTATTCTATTTTTGCTTATTTTCTGGACTGTGCCACCAAAACCCCAGTAATTAGACACTTTTTTCAAGGGGAGCTAGGAAAAAGAAGATCATGAAAGGCCCTGGCTTGGCTGGCTTCCAAAAGCATAAGGGCTCATCTGCCATACAGACACTGGGGGTGTTGCATCTGATCTACTTGTTCTGTGCTTCAGGACCTTTTCCCTTGTTTGCTTGCCTGTGACCACAGTACATCTGGTACAAAGTTAGCTTTGAGAAAGGATGAATCTGCTTTACCTTCTAACCCTCCTTTCCTCTGCTCGCCAAAGTATTCTGCACTCCTCTGCATTCCTCTTCCACAGCCTGTGTTAGAGCAGAAGGCATTTGCAAACTGCAAACTTGCTGTTTTTGTGGGGTGTTTGTGATTACAGCTTCTTCATAGAATCATGGAATGGTTTGGGTTGGAAGAGACCTTACGGATCATCCAGTTCCACCCCCCAGCCATGGGCAGAGGCACCTTCCACTGTCCCAGGCTGTTCCAAGCCCTGTCCAGACTGGCCTTGAACACTTCCAGGGATCCAGGGGCAGCCACAGCTTCTCCAGGCAGCCTGTGCCTATGTCTCATCACCCCCTCAGGGAAGAATTTCTTTCTTGCATCTAATCTAAACCTGTCCTCTGTCAGTTTAAAGCCATTTCTTCTTTTCTTGTCCCTCCATGCTCTTGTCCAAAGTCCATCTCCAGTTTGTTGTAGCCTTTTAGGTACTAGAAGGTGCCATAAAGCCTCTACAGGGCCTTCTCTTCTCCAGACTGGGCAGCCCTAACTCCCTCAGTGTATCTTCATAGCAGAGGTACCCCAGGCTTCTGAACATCTTTTTGTCTTTCTCTGGACCTGCTCCAGCAGGTCCACCTCTTTCGTACGTATGGGTCCTCAGAGCTGGACACAGCACTGCAGGCGTCTCCTGTGAGAACAGCAGAAAGGCAGAATCTTCTCCCTGACTTGCTGGCCTCACTGCTTGTGATACAGCCCAGCATGCAGTTGGATTTCTGGGCTCTGAATGGGCTGTGAATGCACGTTGCTGCATTGTGTTGAGCTTCTCATCAACAGCCCCAAAGCCACCTACTCACAAAGCAGCTTTGATGGAAATGTGTGGTGCTCGCACTGGACAAGTGTCATTACTAAAGAGATGTACCTAACCTAAACTGAGCTTCAGTTGTATTGCCATCATTACCTAACAAATCCCACTTCAACACGGATGTTGCAGTGCAACATGAGCAGGATTTTGTCACAAATACAGTAGTGATTAGTTCTGATACTGTACAAGGTTCCTCAGCCACTTTCTGGACTGTAATGTATTTTTGTACCTGCTAATAAGTTGTGCATTGGTTAAACATGAAGAATGTGGTGAAAGAGTGGAGAGGGGGAAAGATTTCAGTTACGGAGTGGCAGAAAGGAAACCTGGATACAGTTAATCTCTTGCTTTGCTGTATTCTGCCTGTGGAACTCTAATATATGGGTTTTTTTTGTTTGTTTCTTTTTTTTTTTTTTTTTGCCAGGTGGACTTGTTTAAAAAGACTCTCTTGTTAATTCCTATTCACCTGGAAGTCCACTGGTCCCTCATTACTGTGAACATCCCCAGTCGAATTATTTCATTTTACGATTCCCAGGGCATTCATTTTAAGTTTTGCGTAGAGGTAAGAGTGACAGCTGTGTCTGCAAAACTGTTTTCTTAAACAAAACACTCCCCCTTTGTTTCTGTTCAGCAATAAACTTTAAATGTGGTATGTCTGTCATTGTCTTTCTGTGTATGAAATGAGAATTAGCCTGTCCTGCTGAGGAATCTGGAGCACAGAGGTTGAGGACCAATTAGCCTGACCATGTAATCAGCACAGCTTTGGTCACTCTGACTTGGCACTCCCACAAAAAGCAGGAGCTCAAAGCCCAGTGCCATGGGGAAGCAGAAGAACCCCAAGGAGAGTGGGGGCATTTCTTTCATCTGTTAAGGGACTTGTGTTTAGGTTAAATGATAAATTGTGGTCCTTTAGGGGATAGGTTGCCTGGGTGAGAGCACAGAACTGAAGATGCTGTAGTGTTGCCCAGTGGGGTTTATGTGTTACTGTGCTATTAACAGTATGTTGCCTTTTTCCTTAGCCTGCATTGAAACAGGGTGTTTGCCTCTGGTTGTAACCCAGCCACCTTTCAGGGCTGCAACCTGAACACTGGACTTAAATTATCAGTCTTCCTGATAAAGAGCAGCCAGGAAATTTTTGCTGGGCTTAGCAAATTATAATGACCCTCTTACAAAAGCTAATTTTGTCAACTTAATTGCTTGCTTGATGCAGCAGCCCTCTACTTTTAACTGTGTGTAGTTGTTGGCTTACAGAAGAGTAGTAGTTATTGTACCCAGGAGAGCTCCTAGCTAGGCCTTCTGAATGAAGATAGTATGCCTGCTGGCATTTGCTGAGGATGAAGCTAGTGTTTGTCCTGGGAACAAGAGAACTCATGCTCTCTGGCTTGTGAATGTGCAGCATGAGCCAACCACCCCTCTTGGCACCCTATGTTCTATCCTGCAGCCTTGCAATGTGATTTCTCCCATCCCATTCCAGGCAAGGCATTTGCACTTGAATGTCTCACAGACATGAGGAACTTTTATTGCTGCCTGTTCTAGGGATAGGAGGGGAGCAAAAAATACACTATATCCACACACTAAGGTGAATATTTGTATGTTATGGTGTTTAAATTGTGGTATAAATGCTCAGCCTGTTTACAGAGAAGTAGGATTTGCTTAATCCAAAACCATAGTCTCATTTATCTTGCTTCATTCTCTTTGCTTGTGCCAGCCTTTTTTTTTTTTTCCTGTATGTCACTAAAACTCTCCCTGGAGCTCTGTTGATTAGCTGCAGAGCTCAAACATTTTGCATGGAGATTCCAGAGGAAAATGCAGTTGTATTGAATGTGAGGGCCTTGTTGTCAGCCAGGTAGCCAGGAAAGAACATATGCCAGGCTACTCTTGCTTTTTTCTGAATGTCTGGGAACACTCTGACCTTGTGCCTGGGTGCCACAGCTAGTCTGGTATGAAGTAGAGCAGTGTACAGTGTGACTGAGGGGTGTTAGAGCTCCCCTTGATAGACTAACATGAACCTTGATGGTAGAAGGCACAGTTCCCACCAGATGTCATTTCTTTACCTCTAGATTTGAACTCAGCTCCTAAAATGCTCACCTGAAATTTGTGCTCATTGTCAAAAGGATACCAACCAACCAGTCAGTGTCTCTCGCCTGTTCTTTAGTGGGTGAATAATGTTGCTTTTTTTTTCCTTTCTTCTTTAAAGAACATTCGAAAGTATTTGCTGACTGAAGCAAAAGAAAAGAATCACCCCGAGTTCCTTCAGGGTTGGCAGACTGCTGTGACAAAGGTAAATGACAGCACTTTAAGCCCTGGGGTTTGACTTTGTGGGAGATTTCATGAAGCTGCTTCTAAATCCGTATATTTATTCAAGTAGTAAATGGGTTTATGCTGCCCACATGGAGGGTGGTGGGAGAGATGCAGGTAGTTACACATGGGAATTCCAGCACTGTTGCTCATGCAGCTCCCACCAGGGCTTTAGCACTTTCTGCAAGTGACTTGGTGATCTTAGCCTTTCTCTGGACAATTAAATATGTGCACAGCAAAACCTGCAGCTGGTGTCCATGTTGACAAAAGGTCAAGGACTGAATGAACTGGACACTCAGCTGTGCCACTTCTCCTTAAAGGGCTGTTCTGAATGGATGGGCTTTGGTGAGGGAGGGCACAGGCTGGTGTTGCTACTGCTGCTATTTTATGTTTGCTATGGATAGAGGGCTTTGGTCTCCAGGGCTGTTTGTGGCACATTGCGTTTGATAGCAAGTAAACAAAGTCTGGCAACAATAAATGGGAATAACTTGTGTGTAGTGTAAATGAGGGAATATGTAATTTGCGTAGCCATCCCATAATGGCTCCAAAGATATAAAACAGGTCATTGCACACTAGACATACTTCCAACAGCTCCCTCCTTGCACAGGTTTATTTATAGATGCTGATACAATGATGAAATGATTCCTCTCTGCGCTCATGCACAACCTGTGCAGTCAGTTCATCCTCCTGCATTCTGTGAGGCAGAAGATCTGGGAGTTGAGAAAAAACAATTACTTTGCTTTTTCAAGTGCCAGAGACATAATAGCACTAGTGATTGGGACTTTTTAGCTCTGCATATCAAAATCGAGCATGTTTGAGGAAATAATGAAGGTTGAAAGTTATCATTTGAGACTGCTTTGCTCAGCCCTGTTGCCTAGTGATGAGCCATTTGTCATGTTCTCTGAAACCCTTTGGTGTGGCTGGGGGAAGAAAGCCACTGCTGGTGGCATGGATGCTGCGAGTAATCTTCCTCTAGGCCTGTGTGACTTTGCTGATACAGTTTTGTCCTGTGTAAAGTAGATAATGCTGTACAAACATTTATTTAAACTAATTGAGAAGCTGTTCTATGTAGGTCACTAAAAGAAAATAAACTTGAAAGAAAGACTTATAATTTATTTTCTGTCCTACACTATATATTTTTCTAAATATTAGGTGTTATTCTAACAAGGTGTTGAGTGTCACCTTGCAAAGTTTGGGATGTGAACAAGTAATTACAACTCCAGTTTCTGCTGCTGCAGAACAGGTGGCTCTGAGCATGAGACAACTGATCCTTTTGCTAAATCTCCTTTTGGACTTTAAGCAGGAGTTACAGAAAGAAAGGATAAGTAAAAGGATAATGATGACAAGTCTCTGGTTGTTTCTTTTCCTTTCAGTGCATTCCACAACAGAAAAATGACAGTGACTGTGGGGTTTTTGTGCTCCAGGTGAGAGTATTCCTTTTTAAAAATCAGTGGCCTGTATTGTTCATGTAGTAAATGTCCTGTTTTTCAACCAAGCCTTTTCCTTTTCCCCAGTACTGCAAGTGCCTCGCCTTAGACCAGCCTTTTCAGTTCTCCCAGGAAGATATGCCCCGAGTGAGAAAAAGGATTTACAAGGAGCTGTGTGAACGCCAGCTAATAGACTAATAAAATGCAGCCAACCTAATTTCTCTGGCATTTCTGACAAGTTGCAGCTGGTGTTTGTGTACTTGAATTTCTGAAAATTTCCATGAATTTCGAGCGATTCTCAGCTGAGTGGTGTGGCCACTGTTGTTACCTCAATCTTTTGCAAAATTCTTTAATTGGCAGAACATAACAGAGCTGCCATAGACTATTCATAATGTCAGTTTGGTTCTCTTATGTTCTTTCCTGTATTTAATATTTATTACTTCAGCATGCATATAGGCAAAGCATGCAACTAAAACCATGAAATGGTAGATTGGGGGCACCTTTGAGGTGTAGCTAGAAATGACAAATACAGGTGAATTTGTCTGGAAAAATAAAGTTGCATGATATGTTTTCTGATGCAATAATGCTTTGAATGTATAAAAAAAATCAATGCCATAGAAAGAACAGCTAGAACCTATTTGATAGTTCCATTGTCCCTGTTGTGGCTGTGTAATACTGAATACCACATTTTACACATTTTTAGAGTGGCTAAATTCATGTACAGCTTTAATTTGTGAAGACCCCTTTTTCAAATAGTTAAAGATGGTAAAAAAGTTTGTTCTGTTAGCTTATCTCTGGCTGTCAGCCTGCCCCTATAGATAAAAAGCAGCCTTTGCACAAATAAAGCTTCAGCACTTGTCTGTATAATAGAAAGTACAGAAGTGTTCAGTCAGTCAGATGGATGGTAAGTTCCTAGATGCTGCAGAAGTCTCCATGATGTGTGTATTAAGGAGAATTATAAAGCTGGCCCTGAAGAGTCACAGTTTAGATAGTAAGATAAACTCCTTGGCTGTAACTGTTTACATCTCAGATGGCTTTGCATCATTTCTCAGATCCACAGTGTGCAGTGAAAATGTACCATTTCTCCCTTCAGCTCTGTCTTCAAAGCTTGTTGTCTTTAACCTCCTGTTGCCTTTTGCTTTTGTTCAAATGTAAATTAATTCATTTCTGCTGCATCTGCTGTTTGATTGTCTCCAACATCCCTGGTTTTGTCTGCATTCAGTAGCACCGATGGGTCTGGTTGGGAGTTCCAGCACTTGTGGTGGGTGCAGTGCAAACACAGCAAGGTGATGTCATCGTGCTCCAGAGGGGTGGGAGCCCTCAAGCCCAGTCCTGAGCTTTGCAGGGTTGTGCTGGCCAGGGGATGAGGGAGAGTGGTGGATCTGCTGGGCTTTCACCTTGGTTTTTAAAGCATGATGTGCTCCTTGCTGAAGGAGCTACTTCTGTTTGAAGAGACTGTTGTCTGGCACTGCTACACCGGCAAATGTCTTTGCTGTATTCTTCTGCCAGATACAGGAATGAGCCCAGAGGAAAAGTATTCTCATTGCTCATATAATCTGCTGCAGAGTTTCACGTTGTGTCCGTCCATAGCCCTGGCTTCTGATGGAGGAAAACCACTTTGACTTTCCTGTCTTGCAAATTAATCCAGACTTGAGCTAAGCCAGGTGCAAATCCCTCCTGGATGACGGGAGGGAGCAGTGAGGGAGTGCCAAGCACAGTCAGGCCAGGAAGTGGAAGCATGAGCACACTATGCTGTGCTGGAGGAGTTCCTGCAGTATCCTTGCATGTTCCCACTTCCCCTTGTTGGCAGCTGGCAAGGACTGGCTTAATTTAGCAAGATAAGGAAAGCCTTAAGCACTCGGTTAGATAATTTAAACGAGGAACTTAATGAATCAGAAAGAACCTAAAACCCAGACAGGCAAGATACATCTGCCCATTGCATAGTGCAGAGCACCCCACAGCACAGGGTTTATTTGTGTTTCCCTGAGGTGTGACTGATAGGACAGCAGCACCTTCTTGAGCTGAGTGCTTGTGAGCAGTGGAGGGTGACTTCCATGAAAATTGAAACTTGGGATGTCGTTTCTCCTGTGGGGTAGCACATATAAGCCAGTGCTGCCATTCTCTGTGCACTGGTGTCACATGAATGATTCCAATGCTTATGTGGTGGAACAACTGGTCCGGGCCACAACTAACCTAGAGAACAGTTCTTACCTCCATATAACTTGCTACTAAATGTATATCCTGGTCTGAAGGAATACACAGAATTGGGTGGCCAGGAAGAAATGTGGAGGTAGTGCCACTTTGGGTGCATGCAAGTGAGGCTTAATTTTCAATACTCCTGTCAGAAAGGGAGCGGAACAAAAAGAGAACTGCATGAGCAAATTGCATTTATTTTCAGAAGGTGAGCAATTTGGTAAGGAATCTTGAAAGGTGTCCTGTGAGACTACCAGCCTGGGAGGCTCAATGCCTCAAAGAAAAACCCTTTTGTTTCTTTGTTTTGTTTTTTTTTTGTGCAAGTTGCTTTGTTGAAGGATATTTTTCATTGCATGGGAATGTGCTGGAACATTGCACTACAGACAGTTGTTTCCTAAGGCTTGGTGCCTACTACTGGTTGGTAGGATCCATCTTGCTCTATATGAGAGGTCATGAGGAATCTTTACTCAAAATCCCCTTAGCAGCAGCATCAGCCAACAGGATTTCTGTGAACTCTGTGTTGAACATGGGTGCTTTGAAGCAAGTGCATGTGTGTCCCAGATCGTTTGAGGGGAGGGGCCTTGCATTTGAATCTGCTGCCTTGTGAACTGGGGAACAGGGTGGGGAAACATGCATGTTGGAAAGTACTTCTTATGTGCTTTCTTGTCATCTAGAGGTTTCCTGACAAGTGTTCCAGTTGGTTGTGGGGCAGCACAGAGGAGTTGCACTTGAATCTCCAGCTGTGAACACACCAGTGAGGGGCCTCTGAAAAAAAAAGGAGGGGAAATTGAAAACAGATCTAATGTAAGCAAAGTATGTTGGTGCAGTGTTGAAATTAATCACAGGCAGTCGGAATCTCGGGCTCTGTAATGGTGTATCCTGTGAAACTGGACTAATTAACTCCTCCTTGAGAATGTCTTTGATGCCTTAAAGGAGATGGACTTCATAATCTGTAGTCATTTTACTAGTTCTTAAAACATTCAGAACTATGTAGAGTGTTTTTATTATGAGAGGCACATTTATGTGGATGTAGTTATGGCTGTTAGCAATTCCATTAATGTGATCTTCAGATTTTCATAAATCATTCTGAACTGGTTTGGCAGATGCTTAAATTTCATGACTTGTTCCAAAGAGATTGTCTCGCTGTGCTGATTTATACAAATAGTCCCAGAACTGGTGAAGCCTCTGCCTCATGTGTGACAAATTTAAGCTACCTGAGTTGTAATAAACCTTAAACAGAATTGAAAATGAATTATCAGTTTCAATTTCATTTGCTTTAATCTCTAGTTTTAAATGACTGTGCCCCTGATACAAATCAATAAATGCAGAGTGTGGCCTTGATTCTGCAAGGTGAGTGGAGAGATGCCTATTGCTGAGCTGCTGGTACTTGCAGAATGGAGGCTGGATCTTTGTGCTGTCTAATATGCAGTTGTTTGGCTCTTACATGGCTCTCTTGAGTGTGAAGATGATATTTTGAATGTTTCACATGCACTGATCACCAAGCCAGACAGGCTTGCACAGAGCTGCTGGCTTGTGTTGAATCTCCAGTGTAATGCTTAAACCACCTCTACTTTCTCAGAGTTTTGATTGGCGTTATCTACTGTAGCATTTACTCAATTCAACGTGAAAATTTAAACCTTGGAAAGTGCTGCAGATTTAACTCCACTGAGCAACGACTGCACTGTGGGTGTGCTCTTGCATTGAATAAAGCCCATGTTCCTGTGAAGTAATAAAATTGAGTTTTACCATAAACCTTATTTTCTTTCAGCGGTTTGGTTTCATTTTAATTTTAAAAGCAACCGATGTGATGTTTGAGGGAATGTTTGTAGCAGCTTGTTTTGGGATGTGTTATTAGGAGAAGCCTCTCCAGTTGATTAGTTCAATAACTCTGAGCTGAGCCTAATGATGCTCTCTGTCTCACAGTGATGTAACTTACTGTGCTTTAAGTTCTGACAACGTACAAGATTGGAGATGTCACCCATTGCATAAGTAAGGGTGGAAATCTTGCATTAGACACTTTCTTCTAAGGTGGCATTTAAAAAACACAAATCTGTCAACAGAACACATAGAACTTAAATTGCTTTTCTAGATCAAACTACATTAATGCCCTTCTTGCATTGTTTGTGGATTTAGCTGTGTAACTATAGAGTTAAATCTTGTCTGTGCCACATGTTACAAAGCTATACAGCTTGTGAATTTGTGATAATGGTGAGAATGAAGGCTTAGCAAATGTCTCTTTAAGCTATTAATCATGAGACTGGCAACATCATTGTCTTTATTACATTCATAATTTAAAAATCCTATCATGGAGGAGGAAACATGGATGCTTGTTAAATATATTCTTCAGTGGAAAGTACTAAGAAATCAGATCATTAAAGCACAGAATCATAAGAGACACTAAAGCCTTGCCAGGAACAATAATTACTATTTATATGTAATAGGCACTGGGAGGGAAAAAGATGAGTCTGGTTTGCTTATGCCTGAACTTAATGGGTTTTATGAGTAACCAGCTAGAAGGATTTGGGGATTGAATTTCATTTCAGAGTATGTAATATTACAAACTATAGAGCTAAAAACTGTTGTAAATGCAGTGAAATATCTTGAGAAATCAACTGGTTTGTTTTCTCTCAACACAAGTAAGCAGAACATGTGCGAAGCAGCTCCAGCTCCTGCCTGAAATTCTGATGAGATCTTAATTCTTGGGTTTAATTTCAGCATTGCTGGTAACTCATCTCCCCATACCTGGTACTTTGAGGTTCCAGAGCCCTCAGGTTACCTGAGGCTCTTTACAGGCAACTTCGGGAAGTGGCTGAGAGGAGGAGGAGGGATCAAAAATCCTTTGGGGAATCTATTTGCACCACCATGTGATAAATGTTTTGTGGGGGGAAGGGCAGGGGAGAAACTGATCTTTAAAAAAGATGTATTTAACTAGATAATGTGGGTCAGGTCATGTTTATGGTACCTATTGAGCTTGATGCAGACAAGGAGCCATCTTGTTTATGGAAACCTTTGAGATGAGTAGGAAAGAAATGCAGAGAAGGGATGCCTTCTGCAGGGATCATTGCACTGCACAAAGGGAGACTGTCTTGCTTCAAGCCTGTGCATTTTACATGAACTTAATGCAGGCAGCAACTGCAGCAAAGGAAGAAATTCCCTCTGCAGTGTTCAGCTGAACACAGTTTGTTTAGGGCAGTTGGGACTTGACAATTCATCCTCAGCATCTCTTGACACCTCCAGCCCATTGAAGAGCTGGCAGGCATTGCTGCTTCAGGCAAACACGGGGCTGCTCCAAGGGAAGGCCTCACAAATTCAATAGATTCTAGCTCCCTTTTCAGGTCTGCCTTCCTTGGGGTTTCAGGGGTTGGTGTTTTTTGTTTTGTTTTTAAAGAATTCTGAAGGTAGAGAGTTTTAGGGTAATTTGTCAGTTAGCATATTCCCTTTTCATTCAGGAATTTTGGCCTAGGAGATCTGCTCTCAGTTTTACATACTGAAATGCTTCTGTTTCACTCTTAATGGGCAGAAAAGAGTCTTAAGGTCAGAATTTTTGGCAGAGTTTTGGGTTTTGTCCTCTGGTGAATGGCTCTTCAGGTGAATGTTTTTTTTTTTCCTTCAAAGCATGTATATAGCTAAAATATTCTTAAGCAATGAAATGTAATGCCTTGAATTAATGGCTGCTTGAGATTCTTGTAAGCCATTGGTTGTCCCCAGGTGGGATGTCCTAATCTTTAGAAGGGACTGGGAAGTATTTTGAGGGGATCAGTGCTATTTAGAAAACAGGGAGCATAAAGGTCCAGCTCCCAAATTCACTCTGATCATTTTACAGAAAGAACCATCAGAAACAGCATTTAAGTCCTGGTGCAGGTCTTAGCAGGGCTGTAGCTCATGGCCTTTCCTGGGGCTGTGGGGGGATCCCTGGATGCAACCTGAGTCAGATGGATCTTCCCAGGGTACTCTTTGGCCACCAGATGTCACGCAAGGACCACCAGAACAGTGTGTGCTGCTGTGCTCCAGCTCCCAGCTCATGGTTGACCAAGCCATGGTTGTCTCCTGGTTGCATGTCACTGCCACGTCAGTGGTTGTCTTCTCACACGTTCCTCAGCAGCGTCTGCACTGCACTTGCAGAAAAGAATGTGTGTGTTACACCAAACCCCCCACCACCACCTTCCACCCACCATCAAATCCACTGAAAATCCCTCTGTATCAAACATGTAAGTGTTTGGCTCCAGTGTGATTACTCCCGAGTCCCATCAATTTTACAAATTGGCCGAAACATTTTTTGGTAGAGAAGCCTTGCATACCAGAGGTCTTTACTCTGATCAAACTGCTGCCCTGCCATAGATCATGACTGTTATTTTTATAACTCTGTATTACCGTGGCAAATGCTTGGAGGGGGGAGAAACCACATCAGTAGCAACTTCTGTCTGATTTGTGGTCATATGCTTATAACTTGACATGGTCTTGCAAATAACTAAACAAAACCAGGAATTCATTTAGGGGGAGAAAAAAAAGCCCTACCTCAAACTCCAAAAAAAGGCTGCATCGAGTATCATCTGTAAAGCGTCTGAATTGCTCACAATTTGGATCTTTTAATGGAAAATGGCTCGGAACAGGAATGGGAACTGGTTGCCCTCTGTTAGTGAGTTGGGGCTGTGCTGTGGCTGTCCAACCACTGCCAAACACTGACAGCCTTTGGGCCATGCATTTTCTTGAATTTTTATTTAATTGCTGGTGTCTGCTGAGGCTTTATCCTAAATTTAGTAACATTCAGAGCTCACTTTTCTCTGCAATACCTTTATAAATTCCCATATAATATGATGTCTAATTTTAAAGCCATCTGTCATTTTTGAGCTGTATATTTTCCAACTTTGAAAGGTCTTGTTGAAGGAAAATTTAAATTCATGGCCTACTGAAAATGCATTTTTCTTTAAATTATTCATTGATAAAACGTCTTTGAACTTGTGTTTGTGTAGCTGGTGAGTTGGGGGCAGATGTTGGGATTCCTGGATGGTCCTTGCACAGGTGCCCTATCTAATGCACTGCTCACCCCACGGCAGCAGTGGGACTTGCTGCATCGACACCTCACCCAGGGACCAACCTTCCAAGAGGTGTCCCCTGTCTGTCACACGCCGTCCTGTTCACTAGGTGGCAATGCTTCCCAGTCTAAAAGTTTCTAAATACTTCATTAATTATGCTAATCCCCGTCGTGGATGGAAAGTGAACTGCACTGGCCTGGCTTCGTCCTTGTGTCCTTTTTATTCTGCTTTGCTGATGGGATTTCTTGAGTTGAGTGACTTGCAGCATCCTCATCCCAGTTGAAGTTCTGGGTCCAGGGAAGGCTTTAGCTGTGAAAACTTGAGCAAGCCTTTTGGGAACACTGAAGGTACTGCCCTGGCTGTTGGCAACCAGCTCTGTGGTACCAACTCCACCAAAGTCATCATTCTCCTCCTCAAGTTATTGACCTGGATTATCACTTTGAATAGAAAATGGTCAGTGTACTTGCTGGAGTAGGGGTGGTGAAACCTTGCCTGTCCTAGAGTGGGAGTAAAGTGGGAATCCTTTCTGACATCAGACCAGCCACGGGAGCAGCAGGAGAGCAGGGTGCTCTGGAGGATAGTGAGCTGCTACGCATCACTTGGGTGTTTTGAGAGAGATTTGCTTGTATCTTTTCCATGTAGCCCTGTTATTTTGTTTTATATTTTTATGTCTTTCTCCTTTCCTTACCCCAAGTCTTAATTAAGGGCTGAAACCCAGTAGATTTAAGAATCCTATCTGTTGCCAATGGGAATTAATTGCAGCCTTTTGTAGGCTTTGAAATGAGATGAATTCTGCTTTTGGAGGCTCATTTTAGTAGCAGAAGTACTTGGTTTGTCCGTGGGACACATCAGGAAGGCAAGGTGACAAGGTCTCTGTGAGGTGCAGCTCTCACCTCTGTAGGTGTCAGGTCCTGGGTGTGTGAAATCACCGGAACCTGTGAGGCTGAGAATGACCAAACCCCCTGGAGGCAACTGATGGAGCTGAGAAGAGGGTGCTGCCCCTTGAGGGAGGGGGGTCCTGTCGCTTCCCACTGAATTCCAACAGTGCTTCCCAGCCTGCAATACTGATGGCCCTTTCCTTTTGCATCCATGGAGGTGCCACATCTGAGCTGAGACCTGCAGAAGCAGCTCCGTCCCACAGGTCCCACGCTGGGCTCAAGAACATCCTTGCTTTGCTCTCATAAAAGGACAACACAAAGTAGTTTTTGAGCAAGACTTTTAATGAACAAGCAAGATAAAAATAAATGTAAATTGAAGATCCTGTTTCTCATGCGTATTTTATTAAAGACTACAGAGTTGTTCATTCTTGCTGCGTAGTATAATTGCTAAAACATGATTTGTAACCAAATATAGCTGCTTGCATTAAAAATGGCACTACTTACTAGGGAGGATGATATGGTAAAGGAATGCTCATTTAAACAATTACATAGTTCAATTTTTGTATTCAAAACCTCAGCTTTTTCACTTTTTTAAAAGTGAACATAACCTTGAGATAGTTTTTAGCTTGAATTTTGTTGGACTGCACTTGGATGAAGAATGGTATGCAATTAAGCAATATACTTTTAAAACTGGTTATATACAGAAATTAAACTTGTCAAACCATGTTTTGCGTTTTGCAGTGATTGAGTACAAGATAACTAATGTGGCAGATTCTGGTCACAACAGGACAATGCCTTTCATCGTCCAGGGCCTCTGCAGCCATGGAAAGCATTTCCAGAAGCCATTTACAAGAGAGCAAGGGCTCACATTTTCTGATTTAGTGCCTACAGCATTTTGAAATGGTTTGTGCGGCTTTCTTCCTCTGAAATTCTAGAATTTCTAACTCTCGCCCTTCCATTGTGGGTTCAGATTTGCCAGGTGAGCAAGGATGGCAAGATTGATTCCCTGTTTTCCCAGTTTCATCTGAGCTGGGCTGTGTGCAGATCCCCTTGACCTACACTTGGTAGCTGGACTGGAAACTGGTGGCATGAGGAGATGAGCTTCCTGTGTGACAAAATGTGCAGATTATTACAGAGTAGTAAATAAATCCGTCCTTTTTCCCCCATCTAAAGATTGATGTGATGTTCTAGTGTGGAACCTAGTGCACTTAAGTAACCAAAGGGTTGCCTGTCTTCTGAAGGCAGGGATGCTCCTTTCTGAGTTTGTGACTTGCTGAAACTCCCACATCCATCACCTGAAGTTGGCCTTTCTAAAATACCTGGTCTGAGAGCAGGCAGTTGAGGCTGTGCTATACAAGGCTGGGGTCCCAGGACCTCCTCATTTCTCTCTTGCTGTCAAAAGATTTAAATATTTGCTGTCTCAAGCTCAGTGTTGACTGGAAAAGGGATGTATTGTGGTGTGCAGTCCTGACATGCAGGAAAATGCCTTTTCAAACCTCCTCTCTGCTGTTTCCCAGGGAATTCAAGAGCCAGTTGTATATCCACACCTTTCACTCTTAAGTACCCCTCTTGTGACAGTCAGATGCAAGCTATTTCAGAGATGACTTTAAAAAAATCAATAGTCCTGGGCAAAAAGTAAACAATTTCCCTCTGATTTGAGATGAAGTCTCCAAGAGCCTGTGGATGTCTCTGGGGAGGATCATCAAAACCATCCTCGGCCCCACTCCTATGGCAGAGTTTTCATCTGGAGGCAAAGAACAATTACATTTGATTTTAAATGCTCTTAGGAGATGATAACATTTTATTTTTAGAATTAGAATTAAAATCAGAATTTTTTTAGACTTGATGGGAAGTTTAGGATACTTTCACCCTTATGTAAACAAAAACATTGATTTTTGGTTAGATGTCTCCAAAGCCACACTTCTGAAACCTTATTCAACAGAATGCTTAAAGGTTTTATTTCTATCCCAAAGGTGAAAGAAAACAACTTCAAAATGTCAGAAATGTTGTTACTTGATGAGCTCTGTTTTTCGTAAGGTCAAGAAAAAATGATGGATACAGTAACAAGTGTTTCTACTGTTACCTTTTAAAATATATATGTGATGCTCAAGTTCATAAGTGAAGTGTGTGCCTTTCAGAAGCTAAAAAATAGCAGTGAAAAGCCAAAGTCCTTGGTCTGTCCCTCCTTGTTTCTCCTGAAATCGATTTTTGTTTTAAGTTCTTCTGGTGTAAATAATTTTAATGAAAAGGAGAAAATTGCTAGGTGGAGTTTATCATCTGGAATATATAAGCTTAGATGGTTTCTTGAAATATAGAAGACAGGTGAGGAGAGCTCTGAATGCCTTGGAGAAATAGTGGCCAACCCTTTAAAGAGAAAATAGTAATTAAAAAAAAACAAACCACAGAGTCTTTATCCTGCAGTAGGCTGATTTGGTGCCATTCTGTGTGAATGAAAGGGTTGGGGCTGTGGGTGCAGCCCTGGCACAGTCAGGGCGTACCTGGGTGTGTGATGGAGCTGCTCCTGTGCCTTGGACACATTGCAAGGCCAGACCCCTTTCTCACAGCCCTTGAAGCAGAGGCAAGAGCGGCTGAGGAGCCTCATCCTGTGAGAACTGTGGTCCCAAGAGATGGGGGAGCACATGTTTGTGGGGGGCAGGGGGGAAAAAGGGGATTTGAGCAAGGTCATGATCCATCCCACAATGGATCCATGTGATCCATGATCACACTTGCTCTGTGCTCCTCATTTCTTCCTTTTATCCAGCTCTGATGAACACATATCAGTTTGAAGGAAAAGGAGAGAGAGGAAACACTTGAGGTAGGAAGGGACCACCTGAATCCCAGCCCATCTCCTTCCCAGGAGAGGGTTGCATGCAGGAACATGTGTCTGTAGTTTTGTGCTCTCAAAACCTCTTTGTGCCTTTTGTCTTTATTGATGGGAGATCCTCTGAGGTGGTGGTTGAAATTTCAGCTTGTGTCTCTTGCCCCACTCCCCCACACCTTTATCAGGGTCCCATAGAGCATCCTCACCCTCCTGTGCCTCCACACCAGCCCATCAGAGGCTGGTCCCAGCTCCCACCCTGGTCGTTCCCCCCAGACACCTGAATTCCCCTGCCCTTATCCTGTCCCTGGTCACCTCCGTGTGGTTTTGTCACCGGGGCTGTGCTGATGAGCCTCTTCCTGTCCCTGCCTGTGCCTCTGCCATCAGCAGTGACCGTCCCCAGGGCATCCCGGCAGGGAGCAGGAACCTGTTTGCTGACACCAGCGGGCGTTCGAGGGGTTCCGTAATGCTTTGCAGACAATTTTCTCTCTGTTATTGTTTTAAACTCCATGTTAGCCATTCCTGCTTCCCAGGTTTCCGCGTGTTTCAAATTATTTTCCCCAGGGGCATCGACAGCATTTTTCCAAATTGAATCTCATTTATTTTCTACCCAGGTTTCCAATCTCTCTGGGGCCCTTTGTATTATTTCTCAGTCCGCACTGCCATGTACAATATATCCTAATTTAGTATCATCTGTGAATTATATTACCATGCCCTTTAGTTCTTCTTCTATTTAATGAAGATATTTCCAAGAAAAAAAATCTAAACTACATTTTATTAAAATAAGAAGGTAGAGTCTTAAAAACTCTTTTGTGGGTTTCCAGTATGAATTCTAAATCATTTTCAAATGAATCTTCAGCGTTTTAAAGAGAAATTAAAATCTTCCAAATACCAAAGTTTGTAGGTGTAAAAATTAATCAGTTTTTCAATTAGCTGAGACCTCTGTCCCTGTGTAGCGAGCTCTGCATTGTGCACTTTCCCTGACATAGACACCATCTATGTACTTGCAGCAGATTTTTTTTTTTAAAACCAGCACCAAACATATGTTTCAATTCCTCAATAAATTTGTTCTCTTTCCCTTCCTGACCTTTTCAGGTTTGCTCTATGTGTCTGTTCTAGCAAACATGTACACTGTCAGGAACGGTGCTGAAGCAGCATATTTTAATGCAAACTATGCAGGCTTATTCATAGGAAGTGATTTTTAAATTCAGAATCATGAATATTTGCACTGTAAGGTTGATTCTGTTGTAGCTTTTTATTTATAAGCGAAGAAGTGCTGCCTGTTGGTGCCTGACTGGGAGAGCGCCACGCCTCTGTTGTGGGGATTGCACTGTGCTATGGGAGCTGCATGTCCTATCAACACAGCTCAGATTTCCAGCCCTGGATAGGGAAATAGCACTGGAAGCAGACAGTTTGCTGGAAATTCATATCCTCAAATATTTGCTGCATTATTTCTAGCAATGGGCAATTTCATGAAGACTATGATCTGCTTGTGAAGAGAAATAAGATGCAAATTGGATTAATAAATTGTTCTCTGCAAACGGTTTGCTGGCTCCAGAGGGCTTTTCTCTTTGAGAAGTGCTGAGGTCTTCAGTCCTCTGTGGACTGGGGGTTTGACCCTGCATGCATGCTGGGGGAGGCTTCTGAAACCCCTCAAGCTTTGGCAGGTTCTGCCTGTACTGACCCATCCCACTCTGCCCCTGGCTCCTGCTCTCTGGGGACTTTCCCCCCTCGGCTGGAGATTACCATGCTGAGCTGGGCTACGGATGCTGCTGGAAAAATTCGTGCTCTGTTTTATCCTGGAGAAGGTGTGAGTTAATTGGGGTGGGTAGTGCTGTGTCTCCCCTGCCCTAGGGAGTGAGGAGGGCTGGTGTTGGAGCTTGGGAGCGTCCGCAGTGTCAGTGCACAGGCTGAGCTGTCCGCGTGTCCCTGTCCCCTCTGGGTTGCTGTTGTTTGTTTTGGTCTTATAAAAGGAGCCTTTTGCTCTGCAGGTGTAGGGACTTTCCCAGGGATGAGGAATCCCCGATCTCCAGGGGCTGTGCCACCGACATTCCTGCCACCACCGAGGGGGATTCTCCGGGTGGAGCCGCCGGCTTGCTGCCATGCAGCAGCTGTAGGAAATTAGAAGAGCCTTGGGGCTATTCTGGGAAACACTGAGGGAGATTCCCGAGGTTTCCAGAGCAGAATACTGGCTCAGAACTGCCTGCCTCCATGCCAGGCAGGGATGATGTAGAGCTGGGCGCGGAGCCCCGCAGAGAAGGATGTTTGATTGACAAATCAATGGGATCGTGCAGGAGCAATGCAGAGTCAGGAACCACCAAGAGGGAGCTGGAGGGTCTGGCCCTGTGCTTGGGAACTGCTCACTGGGCTCTGGCTGAGATCCACATCCCCTGAATGGCACAGCAGCCTGCCTCAGGACAGCTGGCATGCCCCTCACGTAGCACTGTGTGTATGGCTGATACGGGTCAGGGAGTATAGGATATCACTTGCCTGTCCCCTGGGTCAGAGAGAAGATGCTTGTTGCATTGTCTTGAGGGTTTCAAAGACAGTAAAAGTAAAATATTACCCTGTTCATCATCCCTTTGTGGAAACTTCAGCCCTCAGGACTTTTCCATCTCTGATTCTGACTCTTGCCTGTGGAGAGGTGCCCAGCTTTATAAAATACTGCTCACCTTGTGGACAGAGACATGGTACCCTCTGATTTCACCTGAGCAGATGAGAGCACAATTGCTCACCCCTCATGCCAATCCCATGGAGAAAAAACCTTGCCAAAAGAAGGACTAAAAGCCACCTGTGCACTGTCTTCCACATGAGCACATAGAGATGTGGAAAACACTGCGTCCAGATACCTCCTTGGTAACTTCAGGTCTGGTGAAGCTGTGCTTCCTTAGCTCTACATGAAAGCCACCTTTTGTTTCCAAAGCCACCTTTCCTTTAAGTCCTGGTCATGATAGGAAGCTCCAGCTCAGTGGGCAGCGTTGTTTTACTCAAGCAAGTGTTTAGAAAGTGGCATGTCCTTGGGGACAGTGGTGCCTTTATCCCAGGGGACGCACCCAGGCCTGTGCACCCCTCCGTGCCATAGGCCAAATACCAGATTCTCTGACTGAGCACCTCTCCTCCCCTTTATCAATAATTTTAATCGTTTTAATAATGTCCCCTCGCACGGATAGGATTACTATTAGAAAATGTCAGAGCCTTGTTATCATCTAATTAGACTCACATTTCAGCAGAATAGAAAGAAAAATCTTCAAGCACTGCCTTGTGCAGTGAAATGGGAAGAAAGTGATGATTTAAACCAGCTGCAGTCCGGGCCCGGCTGCAGTCCCGGCTGGGATGCAGGGCATGGTGCAGGACATGGCAATGGGCCCTGGGCAGAGCCCTCTGTGCAATCAGTGCAAACTGCTCCCAGATCACTTTCGCAAAGCGAAAAACTCCAGCGCAGTCCAGTAAAAACAATCAGGCTGTCAAGTTTGCCGGCTAACAGCTGAGGGGGTCAGAGCAGCAACACAACACAAACCAAAATAAACACCACCTCACTCTGCCAAAAAGCCTTTATCACTCTTCTGGGAGAGAGGGAGGCACTTTCAGATGGCTTTAACTTTTCCCTTTTTTTGGTTGTTTGTTTTTGTATGCTTAAATGTGAGCTGAGAGTTAGGATCTCTTTCCGCCCTTCCCCTAATGCCATTATGGCAGGCCAAGGTACTCTTAGGAGAGCCTCTTTGTTTGCCTTTTGCAGGAGGAGTTTGGAAAGGCAGAGGGGAGAGTGGGTGTGCTTAACCCCTTGGAAGCTGCCTGGGGGTTTGCTTTGGCTCAGCTCATCCTTGGGCCTATGCAGCACAGCATCCCATTTGGGAAGGAGGTTTCATGGCTACAGTGACGGGCAGGGCTCTGCCATGATGCTGGAGCATCCATGTCTGCATGGGATTTGCAGTGGCACTGTGCCTGGTGGAGGGGAATCTTGGCTCCACCAGGCCTGCAGACCCCGAGGGCTGCAGCAATGCACGAGTGATACTGTGCAATGTTAGGGCACAAATAAGCATTCACAAGTGCCATGACTGCAGGGAAAGTGATGCATGCCCTGGCTCCTCAGACCCTCCACTGAGAGCCCCTTTGGCTGCCCAGGGAGTTCCTGTCTGGTAGCTGAGCAGGGGAGCCAGCAGGAAGCTGTAAAACCCAAACCTTCTGCAGCTGCTGGGGATTGTGGTCGTGCTGTCATCCCAATGGGATAAGCAGAACTGGCTGCACTTGGCTAGATCACAGGGTGGGGGGAGAAAAATGGAGTATTTCTGTCAAAAGAAATACCTGCTTGTGCCTCACCCCACTCTTTAGGAATAGAACCATAGATTCATAGAATTTAGGCTGGAAAAAACCTCCAAGTTCATCAAGCCAAACCAAACCCAAGGGATGCACTGCTTGCAGCCACATTAGAGTGCTCTACACTGGGGAAGCATCTGCTTGTTTCCTCCATGGGTTTAGCAACATGAATGCCTCCAAGGGTCTGGGCTTAACCACCCTCCTTAGGGCCAAAACATCTTCCCCCTGCTGAAGGAGCAGGAGGACAGTGGCCACCTGCTGTTGTGGTGCTTGCCCGAGGCTTGCACCTTACACCAGCATTTTGTGCTGGGAACACCTGCTGTGCAGAGGGGGCTGGACCCCAGCACTGACCAGCCCCACATAATAAATAACCACAGTAAAAATAGCTATCACTGAAATAGCACTTTACATCCTCAGGATGCTGTAAAACCCCAACTGCTTAATCACAAACTGCTCTCTTGATGTTTAGAGTGAACTGATATTTTTGGTCTCGGAGGAGAACGTGTTTACTGGAGCCAAGAGCTACAGTGGGCTGTGTCAGCAGCTCTGCCGGGAGCAGGACAGGGCCACAGCAGAGGCAATTAAAGCTCAGGTGTTACACCAGCACATTGGAGTGACCCAGCCCCTGGCAGGAACTGGTTCTGAGCCAGCACCCAACACTGAGCCCTGCCTCCCCCCTGCCCCTGCTCTGTGGCCGCCTACAAAACTCCTGACATTTTGGGATTTGCTATATTTAAACGGGCGGACAGTTTAGCCTTGGCCAGGAACCCATCTCAGACAGTGATGGCTATTGAGAGTGGCACTGGGCTGCCCCCGCTGTGCCGGGGGCCAGTGGTGCCATTTCTGCCAGGCAGAGCTCCCCCTTCCCAATTAGGGGTGCTGCTAATTTTAAACGAGCTGCTGCCACCAAGTAGGAGCACTTAAAATATCATCCAGCCAAAGTGCCTGTGGTGATTACCGAGGGTTGAGTGTGAAGTGGAATTTCTGGTTCCTGGTATTTCAGGGTAGGGAGAGCTGTACCCCTCTGCCTGTTGGAATGGGCAGGTTTGGGAGAGGAGGATTTTGTATGGATCGATGTTTTCCAGAACTTGGGGAGGGAGAGGGAGGTTTCTTTAATCAAAGTGAAAAACAGCTCTGATTTCATTTTAAAACTTGTGAAAACGTTTAATTTGACCTGATGTAAAGTGTTGCATTTCATTTTGCATTTTAATTAATTTTGTGATCTTCTAATTAGACTAATTTCAAGGGAAAAAAAGTGTTTCTCTCGAAACTGGAAGTTGGAAGATTTTGAAGATCATTTCTGTCTCTGAAACGCTGCTCAAAAGCGTCAGAGACTCTTTCTAGAAACCCAAGTTAATTCCTGTCTTTAAAGAGTTTATGAATGTCGTGGGAGTTAAACCTAAGGAGTGCTTTTAAAAAGGACCCTTGTTGCTCAGAAAGTAAGCATGGCTGCCTGTGATCCTGGTATGAAAGGGGAGAGGGTCTCTTCTTCGACCTTTTCTGCTCTTAAAAAAATTCAGGGCAATTGTGGGTATAGGGGGAGCTGGACCCCATCACTGGCCAAGGGCCTCATGACTTTAGGAAACCCCAGCAATGGCAGAATCTCACACTGCCTAAGTCACTTCTCATAAAGGAACACAGCAACAGGCCCAGGATGGAGCCTCTTGGGATATTTGCCACTGAAGAGGCTTTTGTTCCCCCATGTTGCTTAGCTCCTGCAGTGGGCAGTTTGAGGATGAGTCCACCTGAGAACCATTGGCTCAGTAGCCAGAGGGCTGAGTCTCCACCAGCTCCAGCTTCAAGCCCTGCTGGCACTGTGAGTATCTAAGGTCATCTGACGTTGCTCAGATCTTAGTTTTGCTTTAAGGCATCACTTTTTTCAGTCGATTTGCAAAATAGAATTGTGGATTTTAAAATACATACATGTTTACAAAGTATTATGGCCAGTAAATCCCACTCTGAGGTCCCATGGGTTTCCTCGAGCCATATGGGTACACCTAAGCTCAATGCATTCTTATGTGTATGGGCAAAAAAAATTTCTTAAGAGTAAAGTGTTAAAAATGTCAGTGGATGACTGTTAGATGCAGCATGGGCTCAGGGGACAGAAGCTCAGCTGCTGCTCTGCTGCTGGTCTTCATCACACCAGAGTTACCAGTACCTGTATGAAGGAGACCTTCAGACCACACTGAGCCTTAAATTAGGAACTTGCCTGTCCGCTGACCATCATCAAGGCTTGGGCACAGCAGGGCTTCTCCAAAAGAGTCCTCTGCCATGTAGAGCTAAGTGTGTGTCGCCCTGGAATATTGTTCCGTGCTCAGTGCTCTGCCAAGGAAGCTCGAGCCCCCTCCAGGTGCTCCTGAACTAGTGATGGGTCTCATCTCCTCAGGCTTCATGGACCAGTGGCATCAGGCTCACGTAGATGCAGCCAGATACAACCTCCAACTTCACCATAGCCATAGCTCCCATGTAAAAACCTGCAGCTGTGGGACAAAGGTGCCATCCTAGGGCAGAAGGGCCCCTGGCTAATGCTGATCCCATGAGAGGAAGGAAGCTTTGGGAAACTAAAAATCGTTTGGGAATTTAGCAACACCCTCACCCCCAGTGCCGGTTATCACAGGGCTGTTCCTTTTTCTAGAGCCCTGTTGGTGTTTCACATCTATTAACCTCATAATTGGATTGTGGGTATCCATCCAACTTTGTCCATTTCGGACACTTGGGAAGTGGACAATGGAGGAGCTGCCTGCTGTTGTACATGATATTGGAAGGACAACAGGTACCAGATACCTCACCTGCTTTTGGGAAGTTTAGGCTGTGTTTTGGAAAGTGTTAGGGCTGCGTTAGCAGGATGTAATTTTATGCAGCACGATAGGAGCACCTGAATAAACTCTGAGCCTCGGTGGGCACAGAGCAGGGCTTTACTGAACATGTCTGCCCTTGGATTGACTCGGCTGGTGGGAATGTGTTTCCCTGTACCACTGACCTGCTCCGAGCCACCCTCAGAGCCTTTTCTCCATGTTGGTATTCCTGGGTGTTTTCTCTGCTTGGTGTTTAGAAGTGAACTCTCTGAGGCTGCAGAACAAAACACTTTCCTGGAGATGGAATTTGCGTTTGAAAGGCACGATGGCTGTTCCAGGGACTTCACTACTTCACTAAGTTTTCTTCTGTACAGTCTCCTGGCTCTGTTCTCACAGTGCTTAATTTGGGGCTCCATGCCCTGATCCCAGCGACCTGCATCTGGCTCGAAGCCAGCCTTAATTGCCCTATCTCAGGGTGGTTGGGAGGGCCATCCAGCTCCAGCACAAATTACAGTGCTCTGAGGACAGCTGCAATTTCTGTCCTGCTGCCCCCAGTTCCTGGGAACTCTCCTGGCAATCTGCAAATGATGTGACTCATGTTCAAAGAAGCCAGATCCACTCCAGCCTAGCATGATATTTTGATTAGTAAGAGGCTGGCATAAGAGCTGAGAGGTTCCTGTGTGTGTGACAGGCTGTGAGCATTATTTCCCCACTGCACCAGGCTCCTGCTCGCTGCTGTAGATTTGGGGAGTGAGTAAGGATCAAGCTGGGGTGCACACTTTCACCTCACCTTCCCTGTGATGGGGTGAGGAGCTCCTGCTGGCCAGCCACCCTGGCAGGTCACTCACAGCCCTGCCCTCCCTGCAGGACTGGGTTTAGTCCCCTTGGAGCAGGTTTGGTGATGCACGCAGAGCTTTGGTGGCAAAGCTGTAACCCAGCTCTGCCTGGCCCCTCCTTTCTTTGCACGAAAATTTTACAGCTGGAAGTCAGGCTTTGTTTGCCCAGAAACTCAGGCAGTTTGCAGGAGAGTGACTTGGGTCCCCAGATGTGTAGGTGAGATGGGAAATTGCAAATGCTCACACCTATAAATGTGTGTGTGAGCTGGGACGTGCTCAGAAATGCTCACTTTTATCAGCTCTACCTAATTCTGGAGATGCCTGGTTAATTTATCTACTGAGGAGCTCCATCTCGCTAAAAGTCTCATTTCCATATTCTTTCCAGATGGTCAAGATGCCACAGAGACAGTTTCTAAGTAAATAACTTGCTTCTTCATGCAACCCACTGCCAGCCTCCCAAGTAGCTGTCCCAGATGGCTGGAGCATCCGAGACAGTAGCTGGGTTGTGAAAGGAAGTGCCGAGTCGCATGAATAATACACACGGGGTGGCTGTGACTTGTCCAGCAAATTCTCTGTTTGCAGCCCCGGATCTGGGAAGGAGAACTGCTGGGAAGTCACAATGCCCCTTTCTGTGTGGGTCCAGCACAGCTTTGGCGGCACTCGGGATGGGGATGCCCCGGGGCAGGGCTGGGATGCTGCAGTGCCGGCAGTGCCGAGCTCCTGCTCCTTACGGCTTCTCTTTGCACCGCTGTCTGATCGCAGGTTAAAAAAGAAAGGTTAAAAGCATTTAATTATGCTGATGCTTTCCCAGTGGATTAAACGAGAGGATAAATAGACTACAGCGTGTTATTTTGGATTTGATTTTGTTTTTTAAACAAGGGGAGGGAGGCGGGAGGCTGCGGCTCCTTGGCAGCTGTCACACGTTCTGCTTTTGATGGTGTCAGTTGTGTCTGTGAGGAGGTGTTTCTCTTGCCACTGTCAGCATTTTCCGGGGGAGGCTGAATTCATTGATACAGTCTGTTTGCTGTCCACATATTCACAGTTCGTGTGTTACATTTTACATAAAGTAAACTTAGCAAGGGGAAAACCTATTCTGCAATTCTTCAAAGCTAATGCACACTAAATATATTCTGACACTGACAGGTATTTCTTATTAAATAGCTCTGAACTGCAGTACCAGGTTTTGCTTAAGTGGCATTATTCTCCCTGAGCAAAGACAGTTCATTTATTAGTCATTCTGAAAACCAAATAACAAATATTATTCTCTAAGCAAACTAAACAAACCATTTAAAAGGGGCCTGTCTGAAATGATTAAAGTACAGTGTCTGAAAAGCAGCTGACATTTTAGTGCCAAAATACCATATGGAGGCTCAAGTGCTTTATTAACATCCTTTGACCTAAGCTGCAAAATCTCCCAACACCTCTGAGCGCGGCGGAGCTGCCTTCCTGCATGCAAGGGAGAGCGTGGAGGCAAATCTTCCTGCCAGTTCTTCAGATGTCATTTTGGCACACAGAAAAGCGAGGTGCAATAATTGAGGGGCTGGATGAGAGCAGGTCTTTTTTCGATTTCTGCCAGAGATACAGTGTAAAATAATTCAACAAAGCTGAAAGCACAGGCTTTTCACTTATGCCACAAAAAATAAATATATCGTGTTTTTCTTTTTTTCTTACAGCTCTCTCTTTTTCTCCTAACTAAATATTTCCTTTCTTCTAAGCATCAGACATTATTTCTAGCTTTCAGGCGTGCAAAATAAAAGAGCACGTGCACTGATATGTATTTATTTATGGTCTACGTGGAGCTGCCTTTGTGTATCCCCAGCTCTGCTCTGAAGATTTCCTTCACAAGCAGGAAAACAATTTTGTGCTGCAGGTCAGACAGAATAACTGATACCAGTGTTTACAGATCTGCACTCGCTGGAGAAGCTTATTAAGCCACAGTTGGTAAGGAAAAGCCTGTTCATCCACACTGGGATGATAAAGCTGTGGGTAAGGGCTTACGTGGCTTCTATGCCAGGTGCCAGTGGAAGGGCCCCATGAGCACCAGGGAGTCTCTGGATGCCAGAAGGAGACACTCACCAAAGGAGCTGCTCGGACAGCCTGTTGTAACATAATTCAGTTCTCAGCCTGTTCCATCCATAAAATGCTTGGGATCTGACCTACTTTTTTTTTTTTAATGTTTTCATTATTAATAAGAGTTCATCAGATAGTGAAAGGAAATAAGTTTTAGCCTGAGGTCTGCTCACAAAACATCTCCTGTGAGCACATCCTTGCTGGCTCTGAAGCTGGGCAGCTTGACTTGGCAAGGATCAAAATAATATAAAACTTACGCAAAGAGTTTAATAAAATACCTTCAGATACTGAGGTGATGTATGTTATTAACTTGCTTCTCTGGGATTAGGTAGGTCTGGGTAAATGAGGAGATATTGGTCCAGGTTTGCTTTCTGCTGGTGTTGTCCTAGTGACAGGGGATTACACGCCGCTGGGGATTAGCCTGATGACATGACATCACCAGGGCAACCATGTACATGCTGATGTCACTGAAGACATTCGGTCAGGTCCAGAGTTTCTGGCACAAGCTGATGATTCTTCCCCCATTAGCATCCCGGGAATGCCCAGCCGAGCAGCACATCCCCAGCACTCTGTTGGGTCCATCGGTCCTCTCCTCTTGCTGGCAGGGGCTGTGTGATCCCAGCAGTCGCTCCCTCCTTGCTGACAAGAGTGCACAAACAGCATTTTCATAGCTGGCACCAGCAAGAGCTGTACAATAGTGGGAGCATTCGAAGTTCCTCTGTGGACACATGATATGGTTCAATAGGATGCTTTAAATAGCTTCTCTTTGGAGACAGAGAGCGGGTCAGGAAGGCACAATGGCCGTGGCTCTGTGTAGCCATCACCGAGTAACGATACGAGCAGCAGATGCGGTTTGTGCTTTCAAAGGCACTTCTGCCGGCAGCCTGCGTTAGGGAAAATGAAAGCCAGGCAGTTCCTGCAGCTCGTGGTGGGGTGCGAGGCATCCACATGACACACGGAATAATTGGGATCTGGGGAAAAGCAGCAGAGTGAGCACTGGAGAGCAGCCTGTGCCCTGGTCGTGCTGCTGCCTTCCCACACTTGTGCCAGTTTCCTGTGGCTGGGTTCTCTTCCCACACTGGTGCCAGGCTCCCAGGCTGGTTTTTCATCCCGCAGCCGGTGGTGGCTGCAGGTGAAGCAATGGCCCGTGCTGGTGAACGGTGCTGGAACAGCTGCAGCTCCCGCCAGTGCTGTGAGGGAACAACTTCGTTAATCTGACATCCAGAGCAAATGTTGCTAATGAGGAGCCCAGGCTTTGGTAACCATGGCAATTCATGTTCCTGAAAACGCGAAACAAAGTCAGAGAAGGGGCAAATCCTGCTCCCCTCTCTGCTCCAGCGCACTTTGCTTGCTGGGGGTGCCACAGGAGCACTGGGTCCAGCAGCAGCGAGGAGTGAGGAAAGCTGGAGAGCACTGGAGCAGCCTGAGGGCCTCATCCTCCCACCACAGGAGAGGCTTACCTTGCTCTCAAAACACTGCCCTCTCACTGCCCACTGGAAGCCAGGCTGAGCCCCATCAGCCTGGCACAGGGCAGAGGTTTGGCTGGTGCCAGGATTGCTTTAGCCATGACCCCCCAGCTGGGAAAGGCAGCAGCACTGCCAGCACGTGCTGCATGGTCACCTCTGCCAAGTGGCAATTCACTGTCTGCTCCTCACACTGTGTCTCTAGGGCCAGATGGGCTCCCTATAAATTTTTATAGAAAATATAAAATGACATCTGGAAGTCTATGGCAGATAGGCTCTCATTGTTCCTCTAAGCAGGAAACAGCATTGCCCTTTCTTAATTTTTCACAAATCTTGTTGTCAAGCTCAGTGGAGAAAAAAACCTGGTAATTGGGTAATCCTGTCCTCTGTTCCAGCTGCAGAGCCATCACCAGCTCTGCACATTTTTTGAGAATAAACACAAATTCCAACCTGTGCAATGGCCACAAAGCCATTTGCAGATACAGGAGCTAAATTGCTATGCACTGAGCCTGAAGCAAAGACAGGGTTAAGACCAAAAATATCATTTCCCATGACAAGGCCAGTCTCAGTTCAATGAGCAGATGCACCCAGGGTGCATCCCTGGGTGTCAGGACTTCCCACACAGGTACCCTCAGAGGAACCCTAAATCCAGGCTTCACCCATTTCCCCTGGGCAGCCAGGGATTGCTGCGCTGCTGGTAGAGGAGGAGCAGGCAGAGAGGAGCGTTCTGGTTGATGAGGCCTTAGGGAAATCCACTGGAAAGTGAAAATCTCTAAAGCAAGGAGGGGTTTTGCCTTAATTAAACTGCAGTGGGGCCACTGGTGCAGAAACCTGACAAAGCTTGGGGGATTATTTCAGCTCAGGAATGCGTGAGATGCCACAGAATGATCTGGTTGGTGAGAGACATCTGTCCAAGGCAGCCGTGAGTGCTGGTGCCAGTGGTGGGGAGCACATGTACTGCTGGGGAGTGAGGACACCCCAGTCAGGGAACAGGGCTGTCAGACAAGGCAGAAAAATTAAAAAAAACTGGCAAATAGCAAAAAACATAGTAAAGCAACAAAAGTGACAACCCATGCAGGTTTGTAACCGGAGTAAAGCTTAGAAAGAAGATTGATTAGGAGCCAAAAACCCCAAAACCCCAAGGCTTTGGGGCAGCCAAGGTTTCCAGTGCTGCACAGGATGAGGCACAGCTGCTGTGGTCCTCGTGCCTTCCTCAGGAGCAGATTCAAAGGCACCAGGAGCAGGGAGTGGTTCATGATGCCTGCTGAGATGTGTCCCTGCTGCCTACAGGGCCAAGATCTGGCCAAAGGATGGCCCAAAGGATGGCCCCCCTTCTCTCATCTTTTTCCCTGCTTGCCCCATCTCTCTGCCAACAGCACTCCTCACTTTCTCTGCCCACCACCCTTTGCAGGACCAGGCACATGTTTCCCCATCTCTTCTGCCCCTCTAATCTCACTCATGTTTATAGGCTTCAGGAGGCCAATTGTGGTGGAACAGTTTAGGTTTTTTTAATACTCTCCTTTTTGATGAAGTTAGGGTTTGGGAAGTCCTGGAGGACTGCCTCAAAGGAAGTGTTAGGTTTATGTGCAACACAAGGCAAAAAAAAGAGAAAAAAAACCCCCTCATTTTACTCTCTTTGGAGCAAGAACTGTCTCCTTTCTCCCCTTGGCTCCCCTCCCTCCCCATGGCTGGGAAGAGATAAAAAGCTCCTCTTGCTGCCAGTATGCTATTCCAGAGCCATGGGTGTTATTCCCTGTTACTAAGCGTGGCACATCCTTGGACCTGCAGATGCTCCAGGATCTTTCAGGAACTGCTCCTAGTAAGTCAGTGCAAGTACTCCAGGAGTGGTTCTCACCCCGTGGTGGGGCCACACTGGCCCTTGCTCAGCTCCTCCCTGCAGTTGTACCTAAGGACACCCACACCACCCCTAGTAACCCCTGCTTGGTCAGGAGGTCCCTCCCACAAGTTGCTGTATTTGCTGCCGTGTGGTACCATAATTCTTCCTTTTTGGGTTCAGTTTTTGGGTTTTCTTCTTTGAAAAGGGATGATTACTTTCCTTTATTTTGACCTGTTACTAATTCCCACCCATCAGGCTGTCCTGGATCAACCACCAGCACCTCCTGCAAAGGTGGGATCTACCATTTTATTCTATCGAAGAAGGAACAGAGTAGGACAAGGGGTCCAATGTGAAGAATCCAAGTGAAGCATCAAAGCAGAGAAGGCATCAGGAAAAAACGTCAGTTAGGAGGAAGAAGGCAGGGAGGGAAAGAAAGGAGATTTGGGCTTCAGCTGCAGCTCAATAGGGCTGTTAGAGATGAAAGCTCCTTCCTGGGCTGGACACGTTCTGTCCCACTGCTTGGCCAGAAAAACAGCAAGGCTCCCAAAAACACATCAGCAGAGCACCACCCACCCTGTTCACATCTCAATGTTCTCCAACCTTCTCACACTGCTTACAGTGAGGCTGTGCAGGGACATTTCTTGCACTACCTGCAAGGACCTGATAGCCACAGTAATCAGTGCTGCCTGGGGGCTTCTGGCCATTGAGGCTGGGGTATTCCCTTGCTGTGTGTGCGAGGGAACCACCTGTGCCAGGGACAATGCCCCAGCCCGGGGCAGGGCTCCTGGGGCTGTTCTAAGTGCTCATCATGTTCTCGATACCCAAGCACACATTTTGGCAAGACATTCAGCCTCCCCATGACTCAGGGAGCTGACAGCTCTCCAAGTACATCCCAAGGATGAATAAAAAGTGACAGAACAGGTAGCAATTTCTGCAGTCAGCCAGAGTCTCTATGAAGACAGTCTCAAAACTGTCTCACTGTCTTAGTGGCCAGAGGATGCCTGTCACAGCCACTTGACCTGCAGGCAGATGGTTACTGTCTGTCTAACACTGTCTTTTGGGGCTTGATAGGCACTTCTAAAATGCAGATAGACGGTGAGCCCTCACTGGGGAAAGGGAGAGTGCTTGGCAGCTGAATGCCAGCGTTAGGATGTGCAGGGCAGGTTGTTGGGGAGCATGGCACGTGTCTGTTATCGGGGCCAACTTGATAGCCCCCACCCATATTCACCCTGAGGCTGGCAGGGAAGGGTCAGAAGGGTTTGCAGAGCCGGATGGAAGAGAAGAAGTGTCATGGGACTGATGTCACCTGCTTGTGATGTCACCACTGTCTTCTTCAGAGGAGAACTTCCAGTGATAGCAGAGCTTCTGCAGTCTGTCTGCCAGTCTGGCACTCACTCTGTACAGCGTAATTAAGCAAATATATTAATAGATTGGGAGCCGGGGCCTGGGCAATGTTCTTCTGTGACAGACAAATGCAGAGACAAAGCAGATGCTCCCTTCAGAAGTCCTGCAGGATGCTATTAGCAGGCACAAACAAGCATCCCATCCCATTAATGCTATTGCTGTTAGGCAACACCAAGTCATTTACATTTTAAACTAAGCTCCCAGTCCAGCTCTGGTCCAGGATTACCTCCAAGAAACCTGAAGACTGTGTCTGTATCCAGGGAGCCTTGGAGTGTCCAGGAATACCCTGCTAGTGAAAACAAACATTGCAAGGGCTCAGCTTTTTTGCTGATTTCAAAACCACTCCACAGAGGTGACACAGGACAGGAACAAGAGCATGGGGGATGCTGGCAGAGCTCATCTTTGCCAGGGTTTTTTCAAGGACGGTGGTGTTGGTCTAAGATGATACTCCCTCATGGCCCATTAGTGACTTAAATGTAGCCCATGGGGTGGCCAGCAGGGAAGGACTCTTCCAGCTGCATTTGCAGGGACAGCTCCTGCACGTCTGCATCACTTATAAGGAGAACATGTTGCTCATCTCTGCTGAAACAGCTCTGCAAGCCCTGAAACTGCCAGTTTCCAATCCCTGGCCTTACATGATGGTCTTAACAAACTATGGCATAAATATGCCAGGCAAGGGAAGGCAGCTTTCACAGAGGATTGGGAATGTCATAAACAGGGGATTTTTTTTTTTCATTGAAAGGGAGATCTACTCATTTGAATGGACAATGCTGCAGAAACAAACTGTTCAGAGGTGTTGGGAGGGGAGGAGAGGGGCGCTGCAGCCAAAAACCAAGGGGCTAATTGTGTAAAGCTGGTGAGGAGATGCCTTGGTCTGAGCCACCAGTGTGCTAATGGGGAGGTTGCTTAGCTACAGTGTCAATGGTACTTCAGCAGTCCCAGGTAGGGGAGGGAGAGCCCAGAGTAAACAGCCAGGAGGAAGAAGGGTCATTAAACTGTTCCCTAAAGACCCCTAACTAGTGCTGGCTGGAGGAAATAAATAAGGAGGAAAAGTTGGTGTGAGTGCCAGGGAGGAAGCCAAGCTGTTTAGGAGATGGCTTGTCTCCTGCCTGTAACCCCCTCTTGTCACTAATTTCAGTTGGAGACTTTTCCGTAGCATGGCCTCAGGCCTCAAGCTATCCTGGCTTTTTTGTCTCTCTTCCACTTTCCCATTAATTCCTTCCCCTTGGAGGTGAAGGCTGAGAGCTCTGGTGTGAGTGGGGCCGAGGTGCAGCCGGGGGAGCAGAAGGGTGCCCAGGGATGGGAGCACACACGTGTTGCCCCTTCACATGTGCCTCAGGCTTCACAGGAAGTGCAGCCAGGTGGCTTTATGTGACCTTTCCTCTGTCGGCAAACATCACCCAGGCTGACCTGAGCCTGCAGCCTGTGGTACACATTAACAGAAAATCACCAGTGAAGCTCTGCCTGTGTCCTGGTCCTGTCCGGCAGCGGATGGTGGGCAGGATGAAAATCATGGTGAGTGGCACTGACAGCACCAGCTCTAAACAACAGTTAGGAGGAGAATTATTTTAATGAATACATTTCCTTTCAATTGTATGCGAATAGCGAGATCCCATTAGAACGGGGAAGCAATTAAAGCTAATAAAGATGAACACGTAGCACTGGGCGCACGTGGAATAACAAACAGCGAACAAAGGATTCAGGAGAGAGCTGACTCTAATCCAAATAAATGAGCGGCGATGAAAGGGAAAGCAGCTCGGCTCTCCTGCCGTGAGACACGCTTCCTCCCTGCCGGCTCCCTGCCCAGCTTCTCCTCGCCATGGCAGGGAAAGTCCTGCTCGGGATCAGGATCGGGCGTGGATAGCTGGTCCATGGGATGGTCCCTGCCATGCCATGCCACTTGCCCAGGGGCTGGAGGGGTGGCCTTGCTGCTTGGGGAGCATCTTGCTGGATTTTGCATAAAGGTGGCAAAGGGCCCCAGCCGGGGCAAGAGGGCTCAGCAGCGTTTGGTGAGGCTGCAGAGGAGAGAAGGGGCTGGACTGGGAGGGTGGCAGAAGCACGTAAACTCGTGCCATTCCCTGTCTTATATGTGATTATTAGTGGTGACTGTCCACCAAAATTAACAGCCCTGAACACAACAGGCTCGTGACGAGGCCGAAACTATCAGTGCTATGGTGAGGTGGAGCATGGAGGAAATAATAGCCTCTTACAATGGTGTATTTACACAGTAGGCTCACAGGAAAATTGGGTAAACTGATAATTACCCAAGGATATTATTGGCTTTGGCAGAGTTAATAATAATTAGTACTTCTCCTTTTTCCAGGCTACTTACAGGAGAGACCTTTTATAATCAACAGAACACAAAGGACCCAAACCACCAAGAACTGCTTCCACGTGTGGCTTTGGAAAAAAAAAATACACTGACTATTTCAGCTGGCAGGCTCAAAGGGTGAAAATCACACAAAGACACTGGGGAGCCAGACTGAGAAATAATAATAACACTAGTAATAATAACAACAGCAACAATAATAATAATAAAAAACTACTTTCTGTATTTGAAACAAACCTTGTGTCAGGACTGCATTTTCCCCAGTCTATCTCATGCAGCCAAGCCAGAGATAAACCCAGTGCTGACACTTGACAGATTTGTGGGATGCTGGAAGCTGCCCTGATGTTCCTTTCCCAGCGCTGGCAGCTCCTGGTTTGCTTTCTAGCTGTTGCTTTCCATGGTAGCACAGCACTTGCTCTTCCCAGAAAGCAGATATTATCCGTCGCCTCTCCCTGCATCTCCTCCTTGCAGTATCTCGCCAGTGCCTGTGAGACAGCAGCTCTGCACCACGAAGTGCCTGGGGCTGCAGTGCCATGGCCAAGGATGCTGTCACCACTCCCTTCCTGCACCCAGCCCGCTCATCAGCACAGGGTGAGACACAGCCCTCCCTGCTGCCCCAGCCTGCTCTGCTGCTGCCCCCCAGGAACAGCTTTTTCTGGGTCAATGCCTCTTGACATTTCGGGTTAAACAGGGTGAATTTGTTTTGAGACTCACTGGAAGAGGGGTGTGCGTGTGCCCCCACCAGCCCATGGCCTTCTGGCTTGCTGCTGCCTGGGGGAGAAGAGGTGTGGGGTGAGAGGCATCAGCCGGTGATAAGTACTCAAAATTGATGTGTGTGATCAGCCATGTGAGCACACCTCCAAAGCCGAGTGCTGAGAGGGATGGCAAAGGAGGGCTCCTGATTTTGGTATGCCAGCCTCCATCCTGCTCAGAAACAAGAGGAATTGTCTCCCCCTGGGTCCCCCACCTCTGGGCTGAGCCCGAATTCCAGCAGCTCTTAAGACATCCCTGAGGCATAGCTTTGCCTGTCACTCCTGCAGCTCCGCCTCTCGTTCCCACTTTTGCCTCTCCACATTCCTCTCAGCCCTGCCCCAGTGCAGCTGCAGTGCCCTGGCAGAGACCCTCTGTGCCATTCCTGCTTCTGCCCTTGCTGCCCTCTGCCCCTGCCTGCGACAGCCACATCCCTGGCACGTAGGATATTGGCTGTCTCTCCTGCTGTGGGCAGCCTTCAAATGCTCAGAAATCACCAGTGAAATCCCCCCTGCCCCAAGCTGGCCCATAAATCACAGCATTATAAAAATAAAACTGTTTTGTGCGTGCATGCACATTTCAGGTTGCCTTTTAAACCTGAACTTGTTTCTCACACGTTGGCAGAAGAACAGAGGGGAGTTGGAGTCAAAAGGCAAGCTTGAAAAATAAACGCATACTTCTCTCTTGCTGCTCGTGAAGGGCTCCCAGAGGAAAACAGAGAAAAACAGGGCAGGAAGAGGCCCCGGAGGGGTCAGTGCACCCATTCCCCAAAGCAAGGGCAAGCTCTTCCCTGCAGGCATCAGGATGGGGTGATGGGAGTGCCAACATAGTGCCCACAGTCTCTCATTTCCATTGCCCTCTCGATTTTTCCCTTTCTCCCTTTTCCAGCCGTTTTTCCCTGCTTTCTTGTGGTCCCATGTTCATCCCCGGTGTCTGTCCCTTGTCCCTGCAGGACTGCAGCACTGCTCTGGTGCTGTGCCCTGCCCTGGCCATGCCACATGTGCTCAGCTCCTGTGTGAGCCACCCAAGGAAGAGACTGAAAGCTGTGCTGTCTTAAGCCACAGTTTAACATAATTAGACATCCTGGCTTGAGGGCAGTAATTACTTTTATAATCCTTAAACATATCTTAAAAAAAAAAGTAATTGCCTCCCAATTCAATACCTTTCAAAAAATCCTTTTAAACAGCGCTGCCTCCTTCAAACACAACTCAGTCAACAGTAATTACAATAAATTATTCTAAGTTCTGAAAAACATATAGGAATTAATCTATATGTGTAAACTGCTAACCAGTTCTTGTTTACCCTTCCCTCCCGCGAGCCAAGTGCTTCTCAGCTCCCTGGCTGCAGCCCTGCCCTCGTTGGGCTCCCATTCTTGGGATCCAGCAAAGCCTTTGCCTGCCCTCAGCAGTACCAGACCTGCACAAAGCCCACCCCATCAGGTTTGGGCTGGACACGACAGCAGCCAGCTGTAGCTGGCACTTTGCAGCCTTGGCTGCGTTTTGGAGCCCATCCACAGGCAGGCACCAAATTTACCAGCATTTTAGGCATAACTTCACTCTAACCTGCAAGGCAAAGGTGGCATGAGCGCTGGCCAACGGATTTGATCCTCAGCTGGGAAAAATAAGGCATAATTCTGCTCAAGTCAAAGGCAAAATCATGATTCACAGCAGCTGAGAATCTGGCCAACAGTGTCAGCAGCACGACAATAACGTAATGTTTTCATTATGCATTGTTTTTTTCCAAATACTTAAAAAATTATCTAGGAATTACTCACACATCCAGTAATAGTTACCAGTCTTGGGTGTTTAGGCAAAGGTTTCTTCAGACAGGGATGGGATTGAAACAGCTTTAGCTATCGCCTCTCATGCTCTGTGCACTTCTCCTATCACTTCTGCTCTCCTCCTCCTCTATGTACACAGTCCAGTAACCTCTTCCTGACAATCTCCAGATCCACAAAATTGCTCAGTTGGAATTTTGCAGTAAATAGAAAATTGCTTTGCTCCTTTCTCTCAGGACAGCACAGAAAATGAATCCAAATGAAAAAGCAAGTAGTGTGTATCTGGTAGACATAAACAGCACAAGAAAGGCAATTCTGTTTTCCAGCCCCGCTGCAGAGCAAATGACCTTGGAAATAATAAAAAGCCTGGGGCCTGAGCCTGCTGCACAGCAGCATGAGCCTTTATTTGGGGAAAGGCTGGAAAGGAAAACCTGGAGGAATGGATATGTTGATGTGCAAGTCTTTACCAGCTGAAATGTCTCTGCTTGGGTCCACAGCTCACATCAGGAGGAGGACAGAGCTCATTAGTGCTTTCAGCCTCACCTGGTGCTCCTGAGATGCTTTGCCCAAACCATCTCCCTCTCCTCTGCCAGCTGCCCACAGTGTGCCTTTCCCAGTTCGGAATGCCTTTCCCTGGTTGGGGTGGTGGGATGATGGCGCATGGCCAGGGGTGAGCAGCCCTCCCAACACCATATTCAGTCATCCCTCCAAACATTTGTAAATGATGAAAGCCTGGTGAGCAGATCAGGGTAATTCATGGCTGTGGGAGGAAGGACGGGGTAAATTTATAATTCTAATTACATGTCAAACCAGTGCACCAGAACATGACCAAGTAGGAATGTGCCTCTGGCTCAGTCGGTGGCATCACCCACATCCACCTGCAGCACTCAGCAGAAAGAGCTCCATGTGTGCTCATGGAGAGGCCAGGAGAGAACCAAGAATTGAGAATGAGAGGCTGTACCTCGGTGTAGCTTGTGTCAGAGGGAAAAGCTGCTTTTGCTTCTGGGGCTGCCAAGGGGATGGTATCGTTCAGAGCATGCCCGCAGCCTGGCTCTGACTGCTGGATCCAGCAGCACTGGCCAGGTCATTGTGTGCTGTGAGCCATGTGCTTTTTGATTCCCACATTTCTTCAGAAAGAAGGAAATAAATAAATAAATAAATATCTTTTTTAAAAAAAGTCCGTGGAGGCAGCCAGCAGAAAATATGTGTTTAAAAAAATAGACTCCTGGATAAGAGCAAAAGGGCAGCATGTACAGCTCTGCTTGGCATGGTTCGCTTGGTGCTGGGGACGCTGTGTCTGCCTGCACTGGAGCAGATCAGCAGCTCTGCAGGGAGAGCACGGGGGTCCCAGGACAGCTTCACCCCCTGCAACTCCCCCAGCACTGCTTTGCCCACCCATTTATCCAGCACAGAGGAGTGAAAGCAATTTGTAATTTCAAGAAAGGCCATTGAACGGTAATAATCCCAATATCTGCTCTGTTACTGCTGCTTTTTTAGACCCAGCTGCTCTCAGGCAGAGCAGGGTGTTGGATCTGCAGAGGTGAAGCCAAATGGAGGCCAGGCTGCCGGGACAGTTGAGCGAGTGCAGCTTGCATGGCTGTGAGCAAACGACAGGCTTAGGTTTCACTGAGGATGGAAGGGGCAAAGCAGTTACCCATGGGGTCTGGAGAGCTGAAAAATGCCCCTGTGACCTACGCGTGTATCTGCCAGAGTGGCGTCTCCCTAAATCTCAGAGCTTGTTAACTCAGATACATTTTTATTTTGTAGCAAACTATTTAATCTGAGCTTCAGAGGCGCAGCTTGCTCCAGCAGAAAGCAGTGAAATGACGAGGGGGGGAAAGGGAGAAGTAAATCCCACCTGTTTCCTGTTTTTATTTCCCCTACCCCCATCTTTCTGTATTTTCTTAGTGTTCCCTGGTTGTTTGGGAGCTCCTGCAACTTGTCCAGAAATACCTCTGCTAGTTCAGTGGCATTTTGGAGTGCAGGAATTTAAGGAGGGCGTAGAAATTCCTGATGCAACTTTGAGATGACTAAATGTGGGTGAAAGCAGCTCGCTGCTTTTTCATTTAGAATTTATCTTTCGTGTCTCCCTTCTCCTCTCCTGACCTCTCCTTTGTCCCCCTCATGCCCAGGAGTTGTGGTACCCAGCTTGTCTTCTCCTGCCCCATGTCCACAGACATTTGGTGCACATGTGTGGTGGTGGCCGTGAGATCCAAACATTCCCTCAGACAAAATCCTATGAGCAGCTCTGCAGACTTCAATATCTCTGATGGGGTTTTGGGGACAAAATTCCACTATATTTCACTGTAGAGGAGAAATCCCTGAATGTGGGACTGGTCTGAAGACGTCAGCTGGGAGATACAAGTTTCATCTGATATTTCCAGGGTTGCTTTGATGGTACTTTACTATCCATCATGTCATGAGAGCAGCACTCAGTTTGGGACAGGAATTTCCTAAGCGCTGCACGTCTCAGTCAGAAGCAGCCAAATTTCCCCGCTAGAAAGATTCCCTAAGAAAACAGTCAGGATGGAAAACCAGTCCATGAAAGCATGCATCACCTTCCCTGCACCCGCCATCTCTACCTTCGCTGCCAGGGTTAGCAACACAGACAGAAAAATGTTTGCGAGATGCTGCCTTGCTACCTAGAAACCCTTATACATCTCTGATATGATCTGTACCACTCGCCTCACAATACACCAATATATTTTAACTACAACCCGAAATGTTGCAAAAGAACCTTTTGAGTAAGTCTCTTTGGTGCAATACAGATACGTCAAGGCTGATTGTTATTGTACATGTCAGGGCTGTTGAAGTGCAGGATAAAGAAGGCCATTGTGCTCCCACAGAGGGGACAGCTGGGATGATTAATGACTGCTCCCTCAATTCTCCGAAGAAGAGATGGAAGTCGGATAAGGCCTCCACTGGCGGTAGGGGCAGAGCACCAGAAGACATACCCAGAGTGAAAAAAAGAGGCTGGGGCTCCACATGGAGGGGCAGGATCAATAGGCAGCAGGCTGCCGGAGCGCTGGCAGCTCACAGGCTTGCAGCGGGAGCGGGAAGGTGCTGCCTAACACTGGGGCTTGTGTTTGCTGCTCTCACCTCCTTTCCTAATCCAGGCTTTTTTCTCACCGCTTTTCTGCTTCCAAAAGTGGCTCTTGGGAAGGCAGATGGTTGCCCATTGAGTAAGGCAAATGGCAAAAATCAGGGAAATTGCAAATTGATCTTAGCTGAACACACACGGTGACTTTGTTACCCACTTTTTGAGCCTCGGCGCAAATACCTCCCGGGCTAATTCTAAGGCGTGCCAAAGTAAATTACATTTAGTTTGCCTTAAATAAACAATGACTCTTCCAGGAAAGGTTTGTCTCTTCTGGGCACTTGCATCATTTATCATTGCTCCACTGTTTTGAGTTGGCTGCCCTTTTAGGGTGAGATGTCTCTTGGTTTTAGTGTGTGCACAGCCATAGAGAGGACAAGGTCTTACCCCAAGAAAAATGTACTGAGAAGATGTCATTAAAGCTAATGAGAGTCCAGGCAGCTGCAGCTCATTAGAGAGTGCCTGGGGCCAATTGTAACTGAGACCTTTAAATATACATCATAGTCAAATAAACAACATCATATTCGATCTGCAAAGTCTCTATCAGTTCCTGCCCAGTCCTTATCGCCCAGCCTTACATTTTGCTGAGAAAATGTTCCCTGTTCAATAACAAACCCAGAAGCAAATGAGAACATCACACTTAGGAGTGATGTGCTCAGAAATGGGCATAGAGGAGGGGGGTCCCTTCGCCTGAAAGCTAAATTTGAAATTAATTTATTACAAGGGTAGAGGACACACAGGGCTCAAGCTCTCCACCCTGCCCATAGGACGACATGGAAAACAGGTCAAAAGAAACTGCAAAGATGCTGAAGACCAGCACATTTTAAACAGAGTGAGCTATTAGTTTTTCTCTAGTTCCTTTCTTTGGCTTCAGAGCATGACTTTACCGTAAAAGAAAATGAGAGGTTTCTGACACTACTTTATATTTGTTGTCGTTACGAAGCATTTAGTGAGGAATTACAGATTTACAAGCATGGGGATTTCCTTCTCAATCAGCAGAGCTCTCAGAGGGACTTCCCATCACCCCCCTTCCCCCACGGGCAGGAGCCCCCGGGCTGCACCATGGGCAGGCTGTGGCTTCCTCCTGTCCTCGCCCCACGTGTGATTATTAAGTTCTTATCGCAATAAGGAGTCACTGACACTGGGCTGCTTTCCAGGGAATGCTGCTCCCTTAATAGGCCATTATATCTCGGTAATAAGGGCTAAACTCTTCTGGGGGCATTTAATCATAAATTAAGTAAAATAACACCACCAATCCTGCCTTTCTCCCAGCCCTCGCTAAGGGGGGGTGATGCTGTCCATGGATCCTGGTCAGTGCTGGCTTCTCAGGCTGATGCAGGATGAGCACGGCACTGCCAAAGGGGTGCAATGCCCCTCACACTGTCAGGGCCATGTCTGGGTGCCCATAAACAATGCAGATAATGAAACAAATTGGGGACAGACTGGGGCTGGGTTCATTGACTCCAAGCCCAAGACCTAGCTCCCACATGAGGTCTCTGCACCCTCATTTGGCAAAGGGCATCTCCAGTTCCCATCGTGCTGGGGCCTGGGAACTGGCTCTCACTGTGGCATCTGCCTGCTTTAGGACAGTGTCACAGGCAGGATCATCCCTGTGACAGAGCCATGAAAGCAGCACTGACACTCATCTTGGTGGGAACTGTTCTGTTTGGGTAGCTGAATCCCATCCTCTGTAGCTACACCATGGAGTAGGTGCTGTCCTGGGTGGATTAGACCCAGAGTCCCAGGTGTTGCCTCCCTGCTGGCCACAGCTTGTCTAGAGGCTGAAGCCAAGCAGCATGAACTGTATCACTTCCAGGGTATTCAAATCTCACAGTATCCCAGATGAGGCCAAGTCCACCCTGTCATCCAGGAAGGGTCCCTGTCCCACACCACCCCAAGTCACGTTTAGCAGAGTCACGTTAGCAGAGCTGCACAATTTCCCACTCCCTGGCACTGTTTTGTTGATTACTGTGGACATGACCATAGTGACCTGCAAGAGCTCAGCTGAGCCGAGAGTTGTCACTGCCTGTGTGGGGCTGCTGTACCTTCTGCATTTGTGGGAATCAAACCACAAGCCCATCTCTGCTCCCATCCAGAGAGCTGTGGAGCCTGGGATGGGGGAACCTCCCACCATGGGGGCTTGCAATGTATTCCCCTACCATGGCTTGCAAGGTTGTCTCACAGCTGGAGGTTTGTGAGGTGGCCTCCCACTATGGGAGCCTGCAAGGACTGTGAGTTCTCACCTTCATCCTCTTGATGACACTGAAAAGCAGGAATAGGACACCAAGTGAGGGAGGGACATGAATGGCAGCCCAGGGAAGGAGGATCTCCAGCACCAACACTGCCAGGGAAGGAATATCATGTGGTGGAGCTGGGGCAGAGCAGCCCTGTCCTGCCCAGAAAAAGGAGGAGTTGCCACACGCTTGCTGTTCCCACAGGACCTGGTTTGCAATGGGTTACCCTGATCCCAGAGGGACCTTGTCCAGATGCAGTCCCTGCTGCACCCAGCCTCACATACTGCAACAGGCATCAGTAGAGCCAGGGAGCCAGGCAGGACAGCTCCTGATGCTCTGCCCTGGGGCAACGGAGCTGCCAGTGCTCCTGCAGCTGTGCCAGATGAGGCAGGCACATCTCTGTCCCCGGGGAGCACCTCCCCACACCAGGTATATTGATTTAATTTGCACCTGTGCATTTCTTGGCACAGCCCGACCTGCAGCAAGCCAGGAGTAAATTCAGTTAGGAGATTTCTGGCACAAAGCTGCCCCAGCTGAGCTAAGCCAGCATGAAACAACAGGAGTTCAGTGGGTTCAGCTTCATGTGCAGCCTAAACTTGTAGCTTCAACCCTGCCCTGAGACAGCAGGAGAGAACAGGAGGTGTTTGGGGTGAAGGGTTTTGCTGTGGGTAATTTATGTCACCTTAGACTGACACCTTTGCTGATACTGACTGCCCTGGGTGGAGGTTCTAGATTATACCTGGTTGCCCCCTATCCTCACAGCTCTACCAGCACCCTGATGTCACTTAGGGGTTCCCCCTTTCCCCCTCTTCTAAAGCATTCTGAAGTGTCCATGCCCTCGGAGCCATTCCACTGCTGACCTCTGCTCAGGCAATGGGGACCTGTGAGCAGGATACTGATGCTCATACTTGAGGTTTTTGCTCAGTTCCTTTCTAATCCGAATTTTCAAATGCTCATAACTTATGTCGTTTGGGCTGGAATTTTCCAGACGTGATCTCCCTACAAAGGTGGCTCTTTCCTTTGCCTTTTATTTTCTTTTTTTTTTCCTAACCGAGGAAAAACATTCAGCCAAATGGTCTGGCCATGTCCATTTTCTTTCTTTTTCTTTCTTTTTTTTTTTCTTTTTTTTTTTTTTTTTTTTTTTTTGGTAAACACAGACTTTTCTCATTATATATTAGAATTATAGTTATAGAGTCACCTTTCTTGCTGTGGTGTCAGTGGGGAACAGCCCTCTGGCCGACCGCCGGGGAGCTGGCGTGCGGAGGGGGATCCTGCCGTCCAACCCAGCTCAGTTTTCCTCAGCTCACCCAAACACTGACCCTCCCCTGAGCCCTTCAGGTGCCCCGGGAAACCTGAATTACGACCCTTGAAGAAGACATTTTGCCCAAGAGCAGAGCAATATATGCTCCTACTTTAGTGTTTGTTTTCCTCCAGCAAGCTGCAGGCAGGTCGAGTGGGGGCCAGGCTGCTTTCAGCAGGAGCCCTGTGTGGGCTCAAGTTCAAAACCCCTTTTCCTTCCAGATTTTCCAAAAGCACTGATTTCCAAGTAGGGCTGGGAAATACACATTTGCAGGCATTTTGGCCGTATTTATGCTGTTGCTGCCTGTCATCTCTCTGTTGTGAGGATCTGGGGGATGATTCCCACCAGAAGGTGATGGACATCCCCACTTGGCTCAGGATGGCCAGCAGTGAGGACAGGCAGCACACACATCCAACTCCATGGAAGTTTTGTGAGTTCCTCCCTTCCTTGTGGTAGCAAAGGGGTTAAAGTCGACTGGTTGGATCCCAGGGGGCTCTTGGGGGGCCGTGGCTGTGCAGAGCGGGGCGGAAGCCGCTCCCCCCTCTCTGCTGCTGCTCGCCATGATGTCACCTCCCTGCTCTCCCCAAGGAAGAGTTAAACAAGCCCGTGTGCTAATGGGGCGCTGGGGCCAGGCCGTGCAGGTGGGCAGCACCTGGCAGGGGGTGCCCATGGCTGCAGCTGACAGGGGACCTCAGCCCACGCACAGCCCTCTCCAGGGCTACGTGCCACCTCCTGGCTGCTGAAAGGTCTTGGAGAAGCTGGGGCTGAGAGGAGTCATTCTGCTCCCCATGTCCCTTCTGATGCCTGGTGGGAATCTGGAGCAGGCAAAGGCTGGAGAAAAATCCCCATTACATTTTCCAGGGATTAATAGGTCATCCAGGCTCTTTCTGGGGCGAGATTGACCACAGAGCATCCCTGCTGTGCCTCCTCCATCCCTGTCTCATGCTGACAGCAGATGCGAGTCCAGCTTGCACCCTCATGCAAGAGAAATCCCTGTCTGCAGCCCTTCTCTGCAGAGAAGAAAGGCGTGCAAAGGATGCTCCTATGTTTCTCCAATTAATGTAATTAAGAGAATTAAACTTTTGGAGAGAGTGAGTTTTTCATTTTCTTTTTATTTGATTAGGGAAATTCCCACTGCACACTCTGTGCAAATGAAACCCAGGCTCCTTTCCGTTGTTCGGCAGCCCCGGGAGGACACGTTACCTTTCAATCTCGCACACTAATGTGTTTAGAGTTAAAATCCCCCCGCCCCAGGCGAGTAAAGGAAGGATCCCAGAGCCTTGATTAAAGCACGGCTTCCTGAGCAAGGATGTGCATGTGAAGCTGCTGGGCTTGCAGTGTGCCCTGCGCAGCCAGCCGAACCTCCCCATGAACACCAAGAGATGCCACCACGTGCTGGCGCTTCCAGTTTTCTGGTGGCAAGTCCAGGGTCATGCAATAAAAGCCAAGGAAAAGCAGGACAGCCCTGGGATGGGGTGGTTGGTCCCCACATTTCACTAGAGGTCTGTCCTGGCCAGCTTGCCCACGTGAATTCCAGTGCCGTGGCCCCATCAGGTGGTTTAGCACGTAATACCGAAAAGCAATTATTTTTTGGCAGACTAAATATTAAAAGCTCTTCTGCACAAGACTGTATTTAGCTATCAAGGTTACTGAAAAATAAAACATGAGTAAAAGTCTTTGTACAATCCTGCCATGAGGCCTCAGGTACTTATATTATCCCACAAGCACTCCAAAATTACAAACCAGCTCCCCAAAATGAAATAGGCTTAAAAATCAATAAGAATAAAAATATACATTATGACTTTTAATTTTTCTTCAGCTTTCTGAGCATTTTAGGCACACAGGGGACATGTTAGACATTAATGAAAGCTGCTTTTCTCATCTAAACACAATTTCAGGTGGTCCTAACTTTGAAAACCATGGAGACATCACTGGGTCTGTGGCAGGTACCGACCTGGACAGGGAAGAGAAATAAAAAAACTGGGGCAAAATGGCACCACTTTAACACCACTGGGGTTTCCCACAGTTTCTTGTAGCTGGAAATGTGTCTACAAGGAGCCAAACCTGCTCTTTTTAAGTTTTTTTTTTTTCCCCAGCAAAAATCTGCTGACCCAAAGTCTGGCTTTCTGGTTCCTCCCATTTAGCATAATGAATTGGAGATAGAGCTCCAGGAGCGCCGTCTGGGGTGGGAGGAAACCACAGGACGGCTCGGGAGGCGGCGCAGGGCCCTCGTAGCTGCTCTGACATGAGCACAGGTGGCCCAAGAGCGGGCTGGAGGTGAGGCTTGGATTTCCCAGTGTTTGGCTCCTCTCCAGTAACAACGTTAAAGATCCATGGCAGAAGATGAACAGGGTTATCTGGATTTAGCAGGAGGCGTTACCTTCCTTTTCGCCTCCAACGGAGGAGTGGGAACAGCTCCCTGCGGTCTGGAGGAAAACTTGAAGCTTTAAAGCCCATCAGGTTTCTAGGCTCACAACGAGCTCTTCTGATTAGATTTTTTTTTTTTTTTTTGATTAGGTGAAATATTTTTTTTTCTGTTAATCTCTAATTCCTCCAGATTTCCCAAGGGTCATCCAGAGGAGAGAAGCTGGAGGAAGGAGGAGGGAAAGGCTGGGCAATGTCATATTGGGAAAACGGCACAGGGTAAGATTTATGGATGCTTTTCCACAGCCTCAACTCTGTAAATAACCATATGGGCAGTGACTTGCTTGTGACAACCCACAGGTGTCCTCAACACGTGGTTTTGGAGAAGAAAAGCACCCACAGCCATCACCCAGGGACCAGCCGCCCATCACCACAGCACTGGCAAGCCTCCACTTTGGGAGGATAATGAGCATTTTTGGCTGCAGCAGCAAGGACGCCATAAAACACCACGAAGTGCTGGTTGCAGGCTTCTCCCATCGCTGCTCCCGGCATCTGTGGAAGGGAAAACTTCCCAGTGTAACATCCACAGCCTCTTAAGTAAATAGTCTTTAATGTTGCACTAAAGGGCTGTAGTCTTAATATGTAAAATCTGTTTAGCTTTTTTAATTCTTGGATCGTGCTGTGGAAAGTCCTCCAGAAGTTGCCTGTTGGCTTTTTTCCCTTAGCCTTTGGTCTCGGAGGAGCTGCGGCCAGGAACGCCCTCCCGGAGAGCCACAGCAGCCCCGGGCGAGCGGGAGCGGGTGGGAGATGCCCTGAAGATGGCAGCAGGGCCATGGGTACCAGGGCTGCGACAGCCGCTGGGTACCACAGCGCTCCGCTGAACGCTGGGTGAAGCCAATACTTCTGCTTTTGAGAAGAAGAAGAAAAAAAAAAAAAAAGGGTGGGGAGATGTTTTGTAACAAATGCCGGAGCGCTCCCCGCAGCTGCAACTTTCTGCTACATCAGGACGGAGAAAATCACACCCGCCCGTTGCAATCTGCCGGGATGCTAAAAGGCTCATCAGTCCCTCACAGCTGGGTCCTGCCTGTTGAGTGGCAGCTGAGCCTTTTTAACGAAGCATGAAGGGTGGGATGGGTTTCCCCGACGGCTCTGGGAGCTGCCAGCTTCAGGCTGAGGGATTTATTTTGGGGTTTCTTTTTTTCTTTGTGCTTGTAGTCCTCGGAATGTAGGCTCGTCACTGGTTTGTAGCTGTTCTACTTGATGGCACGAAAGCAAATGCGAGATTGAGCCAGTGCCCATTTGGCTCCTGATGGGGCTGTGTGTGTTCTGGTGTGCTGACTGGGTCTGCTGGGTGCTGTGGAAATATGTAAATAAAAGAAAAAGAAATCTTTCCCCAGAGTTCTCCCAACCTTGAATTAGGAAGGCTGAAGTGCTGTCAGTAAATACAGGCTGTGGCTGGGAGAGGCACAAACAAGCGTAGGGGAGAGCACCAGGAGGAAGACAAGGAAGTCGGGGTGCTGTGGTTTTGTTTAGACTCGAGTGCTACAGCTGAGCTTGTCTCCTGCCTGAAGTGGGGGAGCTCGGGAGAGACCAGCCCTGCCAGGGATGGGGATGTGTGAGGGGGAGCAGCAGCCCTGGAGGGTGGGGTGAGGGAGGGGACTGGGGCAGGGTTGATGGAGCTGGGCAGGAGGACAGTGGCAGCACCTATGGGGAAAATACCCAACCTCACCCACGGGGTAGCAGGGCAGTAGGAGGGTTTAACCCACCACTGTGGAAAAGTGGATGTGGGTAGGTGGCAATGAAGGCAAGGAACATGGCGAGTCTGAGCAGTAGGGTTGAAATCATCATCCTCCGGTGCTCTGACCTTCATCTCCATTGCAGCTGAGGGATCTTCCTCATGGCCAGAAACACTCAGATGCTGTGCAGACAGAGCAGCTCTGCTTCACGCAGAGCTGGGCCAGGCAGAGTGGTAGGCTGGCCCCAGAGATGGGGTCCCCTTCTGTGTAGAAGCACTGGTCAGGAGACAAAGGAGCGTTGGGGCCCACAAATCTCAAGGTAAGGACCCTGGGTTTTGTTAATGCCCCTAGAGCTGGCTGATGGAGTGGGGGTTGTATGTAGGGGAAGGGAATGGGTCCTGGGACCTAAACATCCATGTCTCAGAGGACAGTAGCTGTACAAAGAGAGCTCTGTGCACCGACAGACAGACAGGGGGAGGAGGAGGTAGAGATCATGTAAACACTGTGAAGGTAAGAGATGTTGGACCAAGGCACGAAGCACGCACTGGGAGGCGCCCAGTGACAGCTCCGGATGTCGATGCACAGGCACAAGGGGCTTCAAAGGAGAAGGCAGTGAAGCAGCACATCTGGCAGAGGTGGGAGGTGGGCTTGAGGCAGTGCTGCTGCAGTGGAAGAACATGGAGATGGGATGTGGGAATCCATGGCTGCAAGTGAACACAAAGCCCCGGTGCCACCACACCCAGCATCGGTACATTTGAGCAGTTGTGTCCCTGGTTCAGTTCCAGCACAGGATATGTGATATCTTTCCTAACCCTGCTACAGAGGAGAGGCTTGTGAGTTGCCACTGTGCCTCCTGAACTGTGGCACATTGGCCTTATGCTTTGCAGCAAGTGCCACAGTGGGAGTACCTGAGTGCACAGGGGTCTGTGGTCCCCTCTGTGGACATTGGGCCCAGCCAGCAGTGCACCCATCTGTCCTGCCAGCATCACCCATGTTCTCCAGCCACTGACAGAGTCCAAGCAGCACCATGCTCTTGCTCAGACAAGATCTTTCTGTGCAGGTACAGAAATGATGACATCCTTGGTGCCTGCCCTAGGTGTCAGCATCCCTGGGGCCCCTGTGAGTCAGCACTCAGTCCCCTCTGCCTGGAGCACTGCCAAACCCTGAGCAATGATTTCCAGTGCATGCGGCCAGGTTGTGTGTCAGGAGGATTAATGACAGAGGCTTCTCAGGGCTCTAAGATCTGGGTCTAATTTAAAACCAAAACAAAACTTAGAATTTTGGGAGCAGGGGAGTTGCTGTCCTGGGGCAAGCCTGTGATGCAGCTCGTCACATATCCGATCTTGCAGAAACATGTGCCAGGACCTTCAGAGAAGGTACAAGCAAACACCTGGTACACAGGAAAAACCAAGCCTCCCAGGGGTGCTTTCTTCTTTGTCTTTTGCTATTAGTCATTAACTTATGCTCCGAAGCACATGGCCTTATCTTCCCTCCAGGCATCTTCCTTTTATCTACCTTGACTCATGGAGCTACAGAATCTTCTATTAGCTGCGTAAATGTCAGATCTTCTTTAAAATCTTACAAAACTCTCTGCCTTGTTGTATCTTACAGCAATGAGTTCCACATATAAATCATGTGCTGGTGTAAAAATGAGTTTCTTATCAGTTTTTAGCTTTCACTCTTTGGATTTCACCATCTGTCCCAGCAGAGCTTTCATTCTTGCATGAGGGATGGACACTCAGTGTGGAGTGAGATGGATGCCAAGACCAGCTCTGGTTTCCCTTGACTTTTTCTGGTAAAGGGCTTAAAGCTGGTGACTGGAAGAGTTTGACAGCAAACCTCCTCTGCAAAAAGTCTTCAGCAACTTTCTTGCTGGAAAGAGGGGCTGGCAGTGGAGCAGCTCTGCATGCCAGAGGGATGCGAAGTTCAGGCTGAAGATGTCTCCCAAGGCAAAGGCTTGGGGTTGTGCCAGGTTGTGGGAGGTGGAGGTTTGGGAAAGGGCTGCAGGGCTTAGCCAAGGACCAAAGGAAATGTGGAACAGGGGAACGTTTGTCTTGATTTAATTTGACACTTAAACTGAAAGAGTGTGATTTGTAGCTGTGCACATTTAAAAAGCTCCTCGAGATAGGGAAGTGGAGGCAATAGCAGGTTTGGATGCCAGATCAGATAAGACCCTGTGGGTAATGCCTCTACCTTACTCATTTTTATTCAGATTTATCTCCATGCTCCTAAAAAACCCCAATGGCTTGAAATTCTCCACAGCTGACTCTATTTCCAATATCTCCTTAACTGTGAGGCACCTGAACCCAATGTGACACTCACTGTTGTGTTACCTTAGCCTGGGACACCTCTCCCTGGCCCTGCTTTCATATGCCCAAAGGCAGTTTGGTGTCCTGGTCTCTGCTGAACACCAGGCTCTGTGTTTCGATGTATTTGAGCAGCTTGGACCAAGAGACTTGATGGGACAGAGCTCCAGAGGTGATGGAAGGGGATCCTGGAGGCCCCTACTGTGTGCAAAATCCCATTCACTGTGTGATGTCACTGTGATGATTCATATGTATCCTGATACAGAGGCTGGTCCTTGAGGAAGGTGGAGGGAACAGTGTTAGAAGGACCATTGAAGGTTTTGCTCACCAGGCCCCATTGCTTGTGCAGCAGAGACCAGAGCAGATGCCTCAGGGCTCTTTGATCTGCACAGGAGCTTTGCTGGGAAGAAGGGAAGCAGGCACAGCCTGGGCATGTGGAGGCATCACCAAGGAATGTGCCCACACCCACCACAGGGCACATCATGGGGTGCTGGCATGAGAACCCTACAGGGAGCCATTCCAGCAGCCAGGTCCTGAGATGGGGCTCTCTGCAGGTACCAGAGTAGCTGGTGGAGCACACAGAGACTCATGTAAGTGCTGGCCAGGATGAATGTGTTTGGCACTGACCCTAATCCTTTCCTGCCAATGCACTGATTGGAATTGAATTTCCAATATGAACGGTCGTGGGACTCTATCTGCAAGCTGGCGAGGAGAGCTATAGATTTTTATCATGTGTTTCACAGCTATTTCTTTAATTTAAAAAAATAATAGGAGTGACTGCTGAAAACACTTCAGCAGCCAAACAGTCGTGGTGGTGTTGGGCAGGGCAAGACGTGGCTGGATGTGAGCTGGGAAGGCAAGGGAGGAGTAGCAGCTGCCAGAGCTGCAGCCCAGCACCAAGGCAGCACCAGCTCAGCCCCTGCTGGGTTTGTGGGAGGTTTCTCAGCCCCTCTGGGATAGAGGTGATACTCACTCCTGATGGGTACTACCGCCAAAATGAGCTTGTCCTCCCTGAAGCTTCAGCCCATTGTTTCTCACTCACCACGGATGAGCCCTTCCTCCCTGCAGGATCTCCACGTGAGGGATCCCATCTCCTTCTCCAGGGGATGGCTGACCCCAGCCAGGCAACCACTCCAAGGCTTTGCAGACTTCTGGCACACCTCACTGACCTTGGCCAGCTTTCACTGTTCATTTCCCACTCCATTTCAGGGTGGCACCCAAAATAGGACATATTCACAGGGGTGACTGTGGCAGGGCTGGGGAGGGTGCTGGAGGCAAGATGTTCTTTTTGTATCTCCCAACAATACTCCTTTTTTAATCTTTTAATCTTTTTTTTTTTTTTTTGTCACAGTACAAGGCTCCTGACTTGTGTTCAGCCTGCAATCCATTACATCCCTCAGCTCTTTTCTGCAGAGCAGCTGCCTTGCCAGCTTCTCTCCGTATTTATTTAGGCTTCCTCCCCTCTGCCCTGTATTTGTTCAGTTGAACCTTGCACTTGTCTTGGTGAACACCCTTCTGTTTTTCCTGGCTCTGTCTCTGATTTATGAAGATTGTTCTGAGCTCTAATCCTGCCTAGACGAGTTGCCTGAGCATTCCTGGCTCTGGCAGGAGGCACGAGTTCTCCAGCAGGTGACAAGAGGTGATTTTTATCCATGCACAGGTTAAGGGCAATCAGTTCCTCTTCCTTTGACCCTTTCCACTCTCATATCTTTAACAAGACTGGTCCATGTCTGGCAAATACCCAAGGAATGCTCTTGCTTGGGGATTCAAAAAAAAAGAAAAAAAAATCAAGATAGGCAGCATGCCCAGGCAAACATCCTAGAGATGCTGGGGAAGGGGCACAGCATGACAATGCCCTGGAAGTGCTTCCCCTCTGCCCCTGTTGGTATTACTGCTCCCTTTTTTTGTCCTGAGCAGTTTGCAAATATTTTCAGTCCTGCAGGTTGTTTCCATTAAGAGGGAAAAATCAATGAGGCAGCCAAGAGCCTGTGGCTGAGCCTGCTCACTGCTAAAAATGGACCAAATGCCTCTTTCCTGAGTGCAATGGGGTGGGTTTGCTTTTTCCCAGCTCTGACCCCATCGCTTCCCGAAAGCTGCTCTGTGTTCCGGGCCTCCCTGCCTTGGAGCTGCTCTGGCTTCTCCTCCCTCAGCCCGAGCCCAGCCCCAGCACTCATCCTCAGCTGGGGCTCAGCAGCTCCTGCTAATGGGAAAAGCATTCCTGTCATTTCATCAAGTTGCTTAATAATTTGCCAGAAATGCCTATTGATTTCTTGCACGCTTCTGTGCAGACAGAGGTAAATAAGAGCCATTCGTCATTGCATTATGTATCGGTAATTAAAAATTACTAGGTAACTTGAACCAAAAATTGAATAATTTGAAATAAAATTAAATAATTCTAAGTAATCAGTACTAAATGAGACCATTATTTTACTTATCAGTGACTAAAAATTACCAGGCATTTTTCCTCATTTGGATGCTCTCCTTCGCCCTCCGTGTCAGTAGAGCCTTTCTAATTTGTTTTAATTGTTAATTTTAATGAGTAGTGTTTTTCTGATAACATTTTAGCGTGTTTTGTTGTTTTTAGAGAGGGTTTTTATTGCATTGCACAAAGCCTGAAGCACCTCAATGTGGGAGCAATTTGGAAGCTAAATTATTATTATTTATTTAAATCAAACCCTCCAGCCTCTTTAACCGTTTGGCTGATTCTGTAATTGCAGTACCAGTGTGATAGAAGTGCTCATGGGGCTGGCAAGGAAGTGTCTGGATGCTCTTCCCATCTCGGTGACCGTGGCATATCCCCAGCCACTGGTTCTGCTTCCTGGGAAGATCTTTTGGACCTGGAGCTGTGCTTTTACTCCAGGTTTCCCCAGCACCTCCCATTAGTGGTTTAGAGGCACCTGAAGTAGGACATGAGTAGAAACCTTGTGTTTCAGGGTTTCATCCCATCCATGGAGTAAGCAAAATTTGGGGGTAGGCAGCGAGACACCAATTTCAGCTCAGTTTTTTTCTGGTTGTGGCAGCAGGGCAGGATGTGGCTGGTGCTGAATTGCTTTTGGAAAGGGTGGTGCTTCTTTGATGTGAAGTCACTACAGTCCTTAGGTCAAAGGCATCTTTGATGCTCTTTGAAGCTCTCTCCTGTCCCATTCCTGCCGTGGCCAGTGGACTGTGTGTGTGCACCATGCCCCTGGAGCCCCTGAGACACTTCAGGGTTCCAAGAGGCCACCAAGACTCCCAGACTCTTTGTGTCTGGTCAAAAATCTCCAAATAGCTCAAGGTGAGCTGTTATTCCCAGGGGCCCCTGACCTTTATCTGCACCTATCCTCCTCCAGCTGCTTTCTAAAGGACTCCCAGTCCTTGTGCTTGTAAACTGGCAGGGGAGAGCAGGGTGGGACTGGGACAGCGCTGCTGCGTTCCTCCTGCCCTGTGAACCTTGAGGAGATACTGAGGCTGATTAGCCTGATCCCCCTTGAGCTTCCCACCCCTGCAGGGCATGCCCGGACCTCCATGGTCTTTCCATTGTGCCTGGCAATGGTTTGTCACCTCCCTGCTCCGTGGCACGATGCGTTTGTGCGTTCAGACGGAAGGATGCTGGCTCACTTCGGTCGCATTACAGTCCCCTGTCTGTGGCAATTTGCGACGCGCCATCGCCCCGGGGCACGGCAGGAGCTGCTGCTCGCTGGGAGAGCACAGATGCCTTTCACACACGGGTCAAAGCCCGGGGAAACCCTGCAGGTATTCACTCAACCTGTGTCTGTCCTGGAGGTGTTGGTGGGGCTGGGGTGTGACTGGCACAAGGCCAGGCTGGAATGCCTGGCTGGGGGGCTCTGAGCATCCTGCGCTGTGCTGCTCTGCCCCTTAATGGCTGCTAAAGGGACAAAAATCTTGTCTCTTATGTGGAGATGGAGGTTGTGAAATATCCTTGTAATGTTGCCTTAGTGGGTGCCAGCCCTCAGCCTGTGATAACCCCTGCTTTGTGTTAACCAAACAAGATAGCAGATTGAATAAGCAAATAATTTGGGGATTTTTTTTTCCTTTTTCTTTAATGAGATCTTATTCTCTTACCTTCTCTGAAGTCGTAGCAAATAACTGTTTGGAAAGCTTCGCCTGTTGCTGGTGTCATGCCTGCCTCTCTTCTTGGGGTCATGGTGCTGCCTTGGGGTGAGCCTGGGAGTCAGGGCAGGGAGTGGGCTGGAAACATTGAGAATGGACTGAGAATGGCAGCCTGGGGGTGGCTGCTGCAGCTGAGGAGCAGGGGGAACAAGAGGAGGGGAAGGGTGAATTTATTCTTGCAAGGTCTGCCTCCCTTCCATTTGCGTGAGATACCCATTCAGCTTCCCAAATCCAAATAGTCCACTGCAATCTCCACAATGGGCTGGGACTGGTGGGGAGATACTTGGACAAATCTGCTTCTGCCCTGTTGCAGGGCATGCAGGGAACCCCCAGAGTCTCATGCCCACTTGCTCAACCCAGTGGCCCCAGTCTCTGCCCCAGCAGCCAGCCTCTGCCCTCTGATGAGACACAGAAGCACCAAATTCAGACCAAGCAGCCCCAGATCTCCGGGGTGCCTGGTGGAGGGATGTACCAGGGGTCTGGACAGGGCTTTTAGTTGAGGTCTGCCTGGAGAGGCTGCTCCCTGCCTTGTACCTCTCACACCCAGGAATAGTTTTGTGGTACTTGGCATTCATCCCCCTACGCTTAATTTCATCCCATTTAGACCTAGTAAAAACTATTCCCTGCAAGCAATTTATTCAACAAATGTAGCTGGCACTTTCTGTTGCTGAGTTGTCCAGGAAGAGACCACAATTTTTAATGATTTTTTTTTTCCATTCAATGAGTGCTCTTTATGGCAGTATTTGAGCTCAGGGTTGTTCATGAATGGCAGTGTAGTAAAAAAAAATAAAAATTTCCGGTGCCCTATCTGAGCTGCAGTTTGCTATTCATGCTGTGAGGCTGGGTGCCTTATCACACTAAGTATTGTTTCTCTCCCCTGAATAGGAGCTCTCATCTCCCTCAACTACCTCCACTCCTACCCAGAACAAAATTAATTTCATCCTGCAACAAATATGGCTTCTTGATTAAATGAATCTGTTGCCAGCCCTGAAAGATATCTCAGTGAGCAAAATTTCATTTCTGGTTGAACATCTACCGAGGAAGTCACAGATACAAGTGAGTGGCTCCCAGAGGAGCTCAGGGCTGTATTTACAGTGCTAACCTGCTTCTGATCCCCCTACTCCTGTTTGTAATGCCCTGGAAGGCAGCTCCTGGTGGTGTGGAAATACCCTGGGCACCAGTGGCTCCTCATCAGGTTCTCTGAACCCCAATGCCTGTTCCTGGCTGATGCCTAGTCAAGCTTGGCAAATTAAGCTCTTTTAATTTTTCCTTAGAAACCAATCCCTCGAGCCCATTTTTTCTGTGGTAGAAGAATATCACCACCCCCCCCACACTAATTTCTCTGCAATTTCTTGGTGTACTCTGAAGCCCTGAGTGTGTTTCTGAGCCTGGGGTTGGAGGTATGATACTGCTGGCATTGCATCCTCATCCTTACCCAGCTCTATGCCTCTGTTACCCACAGACACTGACTACTCCTGTCACCATCCCACTCATTTTCCCTGCCTTGTTTCCAGGCACTGAAACCTTTTCTATTCTGTCTGATCAAGACAGAATAAAAACGTAGGGGAGTACTCACGGCCGCTTGCCCAGGGAGGGGTTTGCCAAAACTGTCCTATTCTGGAACATTTTTATAGTAACTGTGTGATGAGGAAAAGATGGTGAAGGCTCACCGTTCTAATTAGGATCGTTTCTGTCTTGCAAGAGGGATTGGTGGGTAGTATTTATGGATACGAGTAGGTTCAGAAAAATTCCTAGCACCATCTGTTTGAGAGAGAACAGGAAGAATTCCAATATGCTTTAGACCTTGAAGTGCAATGTTTGTATAACAGGCTCATAAAATCAATTTCTAATAGTTACAGGTACCCCCTCAGGAATTTAAATAGTCTGTTAACAAAGTTATTCCATCTGCCAAGCAAATATATTAAATATGGACGTTCCATGCTACATGTATGGTTACATGTACTGCATGATGTGCCCTTGGGTCCTGTGTGTCGGTTTTGCTCCTGGGTTACACTTGGTTTTTCCTGATGGCAGCTCACTGTTTAGTCCCAGCTCAGTGGGAGCTCACTCACCTGCCTTTGGCCTGATAATTCACTGTTATGGTCACCTTGTTCTTTGGGAGCTGAGTGTGCGGGTTGCTCTGTCCTGGTCCCCTTCCCGTCTTCTGCTCAGCTACCCATGGATTGTCTGGGTGCAGAGAACTGGCCACAGGGGTTGGAAGGATTGTAGGGGACAGAGGGGTTTGAATTTGCAAACTGGGAACATAAATGGGGCAGGGTAATCCCTTCACACCTATTTGGCAGACTTCTCAACTGGTGGTGCGGCCTGGATGGGCCAGTTGGGTTTTGCTCTTCTCCTTGCTCCTCCGTTGCACCTCACTTTTCCATTACCCTTTGGATCCATCAGTGCCCTGCGTAGTGCCAGAACTCCAACTGCCTTGTGTGCTTGGGAACAGGCTGACAACTCGGGGCATATGCAGGCAGACTGCAAATATGTCATCCCGTTAACTAAACAGTTTGCATTTAACGCTGCCCGTGGAGCTGAACGACACCTCGCCAATTCTGCAAAGGTTGTGTTCTCAGTGTGATCAGGAGTGATTTATGGCTAGAGTTAGGCTGTGTGTCCAGAATATCGATGGAGGCGTTTGCTGCCTATTGTGTTTAATAGCTGTTGGGGTCCCTCTTTTTACCATTGTGTCATTTGCTGCCTGCCAGCCTGTGCAGGTCTGGGAGCGCGTCTCCGTCGGGCAGAGTTATTGATTGCGGCGTGCTTGGAGTTGCTGCAGGCTGGGTGCTAGCAGTGGGTGCCTCTTCCAAACAGCTGCAGCAGGCACAGCACTCGCTGGCCACTGTCCCCAAGTCCCCTTATCCACCTGCTGCAGCACCACCTCAGGGAAGGTGCCCTGGAGGGAGGTGATCTGCCCTCCCCTCCCCACCCTGTAACAACAAGAACCAAAGTGAAACTGCTCTTTGCTGGGGAGTGGAGCTGGAAGGCGAAATCTGTACGGTTTTAATGGATTTACCCTCTCCACCCAGAAAGCAGATGAAGCACAGAAATCCCATGGGATTACCAGCAGTCAGGCAGGAGGCATCCTGGAGGGAAGAGGCAAAACCCCGCATGTCTGAGGCGTGCCAGGAGACTGGGATTTCCTTCTGATGATGATTTCTTTGTGCTAGGCCATTTATTCTTCTTTTTTTAATTTAAAAATCCACATTCCCACTTCCACATAGCTCGTTATCTCAGGGCGTGTGATGAGGTGTCCAGGGGTCTGTCCCAGCAGAGATGATGCAGAACACATTCGCGCGGGCTGTTGGATCTGACCCCCCTCTCCCTCGGGGAGCGGGTGGTTTTCATTTCAGCCTCTTCCATTAGGAGCTCTAAGGGGAACTCCATCTATTAACTGAGAACGGCAGGCCTGTAAATTTTGGCAAGAAAAAGTCCTTGGAAGCAAATCATCTGTATTTTCTCAGGGCTGTTTGTCCTCCCTCTTTGCATGTACAGCTTTTGCTGGTCGGGAGGCAGGTACTGCCACTGACTCCTTCTCCACATGTGCAGATTGATGATGTCTGCTCCAGAGCCTGCTCCCTCTTCCCTTTCTTTCCTTCTCAGTTTTGTTCCTTCCCTTCTGAGCTGTTTCTGCTTTGCTTGGGAGACTCCTTTATCTGCCAAGTCCTGATGTGTATCTGTTCATTTCCTAGGGCAAACACATTGATCTGTGATTTCTGTTACGATACTGCAGATTTCTGTTCCCTTTATTCTTTTTTTATTATTATTATTTCATACTTTATCCTGCCATCTAGGAGGTGGTTTTTGTGCTATGGAGAAGCTCAGTGTTTCTAGAAAAATGTGTGTTTCCCTGCGTCAGAGCTGTGCCTAATTGCATACAGAGCAAGCATCCATCCCTCTTAGTTCCAGTGTAATTCTTTGCGGTGTGTTCCTTTGTGATTGTGTTATTCCAGCAATAACAGCCACTCTCCTTCCAGATATTTATTCTTTTCATGAACATCACAATACTGGCAAAGGGTTGGGGTTTTTTTTTCCATCTTAATGCTCTACTTCGTAGCTCAAATCAGGGATTTATGCTTCAGGGATCTCAGAGAAGACTTTCCTCTTTTCTGATACCTCTTTCCAGAAGTGCCATCTTTCTATGCTGGGATTTGGAGTTCTTGGACATGTGTTACTGCTGCCGGGGATGCTGCTCTCTGCTTTTAGATTTGTATTTACTGCCGTGCTTTGCTCTTTAATTTTGTTGTTCTTTTTCTGGCACAGAGTCGAAGCGATGCAAATGAAGGCTGGAATATTTGGTTTGCACAAAAACCAACCCTGGCTATTCCAAGTGGAGGTTGGCACAGAGTGGGAGAGCAAAGGGCAGCATCTTTCCATGCAGCTACTGCAGCTCTGGGCACCCTGTGAGGGCTGTAATGGAGGGGGCAACAGCCTGGGCAGAAGTGGGTATCCCCAGTACCTGTCACAGCAAGGTTTGGAGAACAAAGTGCAGATAAGGCAGCAATGCCTCCCAAAAATACCACTTACTTCTATCACACCTCTCTCTGTGCTGAGGATAACGCATTACTTTTTCATCCTGGAAGACCTTATTTCTTATTATGAGTTAGTTTTACAGCACCCTGATGTGTGCTCAACACTTTACAGTGCAGGGGAAAAGATGAGGTCCATGTGACAGATTTACCCAGCGTTAAATCCTGAATGAGTTACAAAGGAAAGAAGCAGCATGTCTGTGCCCTGGCCTTCATCCTGACCTGCTGCCACAGGGGCTTTGAGACCCTTCCACATTTTTTAGTGACATGAGGGATATTTGTCTGCCCCATGGCAGCCCTACTGCCCACTGTGCTCTGCTTCTCGCCCAAGCCATCACTTTTGGCAGGTGGGAGTCCCGTGAAAGCTGCAGCAAGGAGGGCATATGGCACACAGCTTCCAAACAGGGACCAGGGAATGGTGCCGTGCCAGGACCATTTGACAGCCTGGCACAGTCCCCCTGAGCCACCTGCGAGTGGGGGAAAATGTTGGCATTCAGCAGAGGCTCATTCACTCAGGCTGGCACCTCAGCTGCAGGCTGTGCTGGAGCCAGTGGGACCTAGAGGCTGTGTCAGGGTGGGTTTGTGGCTAGGAGCCATGCTGGAGGAGGGTGGGCTGCCCCAGGGTCATGTCCCATCTCAGGCAAAATCCCTCTGCCCTTCCAGAGGGTGCCTGAGTGTAGGATCACCTCAACCCAGTCATCTGGGCAGGAGAGGTGCAGACTGCCTCCTCACAGCCCTGGGGATGCTCATGCTCCACCAGGGTCAAAATGAGAGGCAATGGGCACTCTGCTCCATGCCCATGCCTGGGTGCTGCCATTGCCCTTCCTGGCTACATGGGAATGGCTCCTGGGGCTGGAGCATGCCAAATTTCACTTTTCAAATGGGGTTTCTGGCACCTAGCCAAGCAGCATTTCGTGTTGTCAAATATTTTGGCAAACTGCATCTCAGCTTTAGTCTGAAGCGTCTTTCACTGGGGAAGCGGCGTCGAGCCGAGCTGCTGGGATGATCCCAGCGTGGAGGGGAGCACAGCACTGCCAGACACATCCTGAACAGGAGCTGCTGCTGCTGCTGCTGGGGTGCCCTGCTGCCCTGGCTGGGGGGCACTGGGACCACAGCTGGGCAGGGTGACTGATGAGCAGTGAAAGGGACAAAGAAAGGTGTTTCAAGGTGACTGTAAATGGTTTGTGAAATCAGGCTGAATGGGGAAAATCGTATTGACAAGAATAAGAGAACCTTGAAAAGTGATTTTTCAAGTCTCGATTTTGGCTTTTTGTTCTGAAATTGCCCTGCATTAAGAAGCGAATAAAAAAAATGAAAAGAAAAAAAGCAGCTCTAAGTAAACTAGAAATAGGGGGACTGTATTTTTTTTTACCAGCTCATTGGAAAAATGAAACATATTTGTTCTGGGTCAGACCAAAATGAGCAAAGCAATCAGTTATCCACAGAGCCACGCTGCAGGCTGGCTTTCCTTCTGCTCTCTCTCCTGGGCATCCTTGAAAGAATATCCAATACCTTTTTATGATGTTTGAAAGAAAATATCTCTGAGGAGAGGAAAAAAAAGCAAAGTGTGATCCCAAAAAGTCTGCTTTCACAGCTTGGACAGACCCATCTTTCCCTCCCGTGGCCGCTGCTCCTTCCTCCTGCCTGTCACGTTGTGTGGTTAGAGCACACACACTCACGGCCCCAGCACCATGATAGGTTTTGAAAGCCTGAGAAATCCTCCCAAAAGCCTGGTTTCCGGCCAAAAAAACCCGAGGTTATGCAAACATACACGGAGCTTGCAAACAGGCTGTGTGTGTTGGTTGGAGAGCAGCTTTGTGAAGCAGGTGTGAGCTGGTGCAGGAAGAGCTGCGCTGCCTGATGTCTGCACTGAAATCACTCTGTGTCAGCCTACGGACTGAAACCAGGGCTCTGGAATTAAAGAAAAAACAACCACGGGAAAAAAAAAAATCCACCCTTGCAGCAGCATCCCAAGCACAATCCCACTGGATCCCAGGCCAGTTGGCAGTGCCATCTGTGCAGGTTAGGGCTGCAGGACCCCTTTTTGAAACACCACCAGCCCACCTGGGGGCAGTGGGGTGACCCCTCCCCAACCCAGGCACCCACCTGCATCCCCCACCATGCTGACACTATGCTGGTTGTGCCCCTAGAGCCCTGCACAACTTGTTTATGCTTGCGTAGAGGTTTAAAGGTGAATGGCTCCTCAGCAAAAGCACACCTGAAATCTTGTGCACCAGTGAAACTTCCTAAAAACCCGGTTTCTGTCAGCTGCCAGGAAAAAAGCTTTTTTGGGTTTAAAATGTGTTCAGAAGAGTCATTCTCTTATGAAAAACTGTGGCTGTCAAAGCACCACAGTGGAGTTGCATTTATTACATATTAATGACTCCATATCAGTAGTGCTTGCTTTACAGTACCCAAATATTGGAAATATCAATGTATGAGCATTCCCCAGTGTGAATTGTCAGACATGCAAATCTTGGGTTCTGGAAGCCAAGCATAGCCATTGTGTTACCCACTGGAAATTACCCACTGCATTCCCTGTGCTGGTGAATGCCATTGTGGCAGGGTGAGATTTGGTCATCCTGGAGCTGTGCACTCATAACCATGTGAAAAGTGGGAAAGATGTGAGTCTGTCGTGTTCTATCCCAGAGCTGGGAGCTGCACCAACTTCCCATTTAGACACTTTTAACAAACATGGGATGAGGAGGCTCATGCCAGTGTGATAACGTGGAGGGAGGCATGTGGTGTGAAAAGCTTCCGGGAAAACAGGACAGAGGTGTTTGCACTGTGGGATTTTTGACACCTGATATTAGAGGCTGAGTAGCCTTTCCTCATTGCTTTTTTAAACCTTTTTCTCATTGGTCCCTGGAGGGACTTTTTTGGGGATTGAACCTTATCCCTTGGGTTGCTCAGTGGAGAGGGTTTGGAATTGTCCTGTACAGGGACAGCCGGTACACAGTGATCCTTGTGAGTCCTTTCCATCCCATCCCATCCCATCCCATCCCATCCCATCCCATCCCATCCCATCCCATCCCATCCCATCCCATCAAGCCCCTGGGGGTTACCAGCAGAGTGACATCTGCCCTTTCACACACACTCACCACCTTCAGGGCAGGAAGGGATGCTGCTTGGTTTGGGTGAGTGCTAAGCAGAGCTGATTGCCCTGGGGCAGAAGCAGAATTGGGACTGGGGAAGCCTTGACTGGTCAATGCTGCTTGTGTCTTTCTCCAATCTGATAAAGGAGACTGAAACATCTCACTCATTCCTTGGCCAAGAGCAGGCATGAGGAACCATCCCTCAAGATGGCTTTCTGCAGCCTCCACTGTCCCCACCAGCAGGCATTAGGTTCTGAAGGAGCACAGCCCGGGTCTCTCTCAGACTCTTTGGTCCTAGAAGGGGAACAGACATCCCAGAGTGGTTCATCTATAATGTTAATTTTCCTCACTCATCTCTCCATAAGATCTTGGTGCGTATGTACATGCTTCCCAGCCTCTCTTTTCCTCCTGTGTTCATTGGGGAAACTGAAGCACAGTGTGGAGGGAATGTGAGCACAGGCATTTCCTCCAGCACAGTGCTGCAGCAGAGCTGGGACCAAAACCCAGGGCTTTCAATGCTTCACCTTGTGCCTCTGCTGTAAATCCACCTTCTTGTACCACTCACTGTGTTCAGCATTAGCATGATATCAGCTTGAAGGAGACACTGACGCTCTGTTGGAGTTTTTGGGGTTTTTTAAAGCATGTCATGTGGCAGTTATTAAGAGAGCTGCCTACATTTTACAAATATTTCCAGGATGAAATTTGCCAGTGTCTGGGGCTGCAGAAGAGGGAATGTGAGGATGACCAGCACAAGGCTGGCTGCCAGACTGTGCTCTTTCACCATCAGTCTGTCCCCAAAACCTTCCTTCCTCCAGTGAACTGGTAACAGCAATGAGCCAGGGTGCCAAAGTCTCTGTGTGCCCTGCTTTCCCCCTCCAGCCTGGCATGGGGGGCCAGTGGCCCCCTTCCTCAGTGTACATTCAATTTGGGGCATTTGCAGCATCCCCCATCCTCAGGGACAGTGGTGCCTAGATAAGGATTGCAAAGCTGCCAGGCTCCTGCCTGTAAGCTGCCTGTTCCCTGGGGACATGGGAAGCTGAGCTTTCCTGGGGGATGCCTGTGATCAGCACTGCACTGATGGCTGCTGAATCTGGGCAATGGCTGGGGCTGGAGGGCTCCTTACAGGGCACTGCCAGTGAGAAGCAGGGAGAGAAGCTGTGCCTAGGGAAAAGAGCTTGTTAAAAAGCTGGGGGGAATCGTGGAACAACATGGTGAGTTGTCTGCAGGAGATCTCCAGGTAACACTGAAGAGTAATGGCAGCTCTTGGTGCCACTGAGAGCTTAGATTCCCCCTGGCCATAACTTACACACTCATGACTCAGTGTAAAGTGCCTCCTGCACCTGCCTGCCTCTATAACGGATAAACAATAATAATTTGTGGTTAAAATATTGCCCTCAGATGATAATCTGTGGGACATGGTTTATACAGAATAGCTGCACTGGGAGCAGGGGTAACCTCTCTGTCCTTGGTGAGAAGTGTTTGCACCCGTGCTGCTGGATCCAAGCATAGGGAGAGGGATGCTGTCAATGTAGGGATTTGCAGTCTATGTGGCTCTGCACACCCCAAAGCAGGTGAGGAGCAGGGAAGGGTCCTTTACCATTCACAATAAGAGCGGTTACTGTGCTCACAGATAGAAAGGATATCAGTGAAACCTCAGCAGAAGTCCCACCCAGAAAAACAGCAACATCAAATCCATGCAACACCATTTTCCCAGGACTGTTACATCCCTCCAGGATGGTGGCTGCTTGGGGCTGGGTGACCAGGATAACTGGAGCAGGATCTTCGCCTGGAGATCTCAGCAGGATCTCTTGAGGCTCAGAAGAGGTTTGGGGACAGACAAAAGTCTCCTGCAAGTGGGTGGCAGTGACGCAGGCAGAGCACTGGTATTGCTGGTATGTCGAGCACCTTGTTTATTGTACCTCAGACGTGTCGCAACAGTCCTGGGTTGTGTAATGGTTTCCAGGAGATTTTCCTGCTTTCCGTTTTTGGAGCTCTCATTCCCAGGGCTTAGTTTCTGCCAGAGATGGGTTGTGGTAGAGAGAATGAATTAAAATCAAACTCTGCTTAGGTGGGGTTTTGTGTTGAGATACCAAGTGTGTGATGAAGAAAGGGAGGAGATCTTCCTGAATTGTTTTTTGTTCCTTCTCAAGAGTTTACAGATATGGAGTGAAAGCTGGGTGCAGCTTCCCATCTTGGTGGTCTGATGCTACTCTGTTTCATGAAAATTGTAGGCCCTGATACGAGGAATTTCACCCACAGGGAATTAAATATTTCTTCCTAGCACAAGTAAGAGGTCGTATTTGACAACTGCCTTCCCTTCCCACCACAGGAGGCTGAGGATCCTATGATCCAGTCTGAGTATTTCTGTGGCACTTCTGGGGGACTCCTCTTGCCCCTGCCAAGTCCCAACCCTCCTCAACCAGGTTCTGGCACATTCCTCCCTTTCCCTTGGCACCTGTGCAGTTTTCCTCTCTCTTCTCTCCCTGCCTGGGGTTTGGAGAGTTTGCATCATGAAATGGGAATCACCTCAGCCTCTGCAAGGTGCAAGAGCAGAGAGAGCTCTGCACTCCCAGCATTCACAGTTTGGGGCTTGGATAAATCCTCTGAGTTGTCAGTCAGCAAAGGCGAACTCTTCATTCGGCATGGGTGACACAGGAGTTTCAGAAGCTTAAAATATTGCACAACTTGGAAGAATTATCACTGGGAAAACTGCTGTAGCACCCCAGGGAAATTCAGAGCTCCACCACAAATGCAGAGGAATTCAAGCTTCTCCTTGAAGCGGCTGCAAGAATTTCTCAATTTGGCCATCTTTGTTCTCCAGAATCTCATTTGGCACATCAGCTGAAATCTTCCTGGCCTGGGTTATGCCCCCAGCTCCAGGGGTTTTTCTTATTTTTGAAAACTAAATGCTGGCACAGTTATAAGAAATTGAAGGAAGATCTTAAAATGGAAACTGTTGGGCAAGCCTGAATAGTTTTGCAGCATGGTGAGGGGAACCTCCTTGGTGGGGAGACTGGGTCCCTCGTGCTGCTGGCTGCTGTGCTCAGCTAGACTGAGCATGGATGAGCTCTGAGCGTGGGAGGATGCTCCTGTCCCCACTCCAAAGGACTGCACTAAATACCAGGGTACAGCAACTCCAAATCTGCTTCCCACTGCATTTCTCTGAAGGGAGGTGCTGGGCAGAGGCTAAATGGGACCTCTCCAGCTCACTGCCATGTCCAAGCTCCTTCCATATCCACACTTGAGCCCTCAAAGGATGAGTTGCACCACATTGTTAAGCCCACAGTGAGGTCCCCCTCTGTGCTTCCCTTGCAAAGAATGAAATAACCTGGAAGCTGTTGGCCTCTGGAAGCAATTTAGCATGGGACGTGGTTATTAATTTAAATAGATTACAGAAATTTGAACTAAGCTGCATATAAATCTTCTGGCCCGTTCTTTAGGCTTTGGTCTCTGTTGTTTACACTTTTTTTTTTTTTGAATTGTGCTTTATTGATTCCTGAAGCTGTGATGTTTCCGTCAGAGCTCACTGCCTGGATGGCAGGCAGCTTCTCTCTTCCACACATATTACCTTTCAGAGCTACTGTGAGTAGGACACAGATGTTGTTAGGTCTCAGGTAAAGCCATCAGAGGTGGACGTTCAATCAAGTTTGACATCATCTTCAACCTGAAGGCAAAGGGGTTGGTTTTGATTAGCAGCTCGCAGGGTTGAGCCTAACCCATATCAGCGCTGCTGCTGCTGCTACTTTACCTGAATGGCAAAACCACAGATGGTAATTATAACCATAAGTGCTTACAGATTTCCTAACAACAAAGATAATTTGTTTGCTCCATGCCTTGTTAGAAGGGGAATTTTGTTCTGGTGACTGGGTGGTTTGTGAATCAGTCGCTGCCCTTTCACCCCTCCGTCCCCAGCTCGGCTGTTCCCCCCAGCTGTGGCCATTAGATGTTGATCCAACCAGAAGGGTCCCGCCGAGTCTGGTCTCTGCAGTGGCCACAGAGACGCCAGCCCAGTGCAAGGAGCAGTTCTGGCCTGGTGGGGAGTGGGACGCTGTGCTGACACCCATGGGATGCCCTGGGATGCTGGGCAAAGAAGGTCCTCCTTCCCTGCTAAAACCCCCCTTTCCTCATCCTATGCACATAACTTCTAGGGCAACTGAGGTGAAAGCTTGCTGTCAGGCTTCCCCTGACAGAGCTGAGCAGAGTAAAGCTCAGCTGCATCCCCCTGCTCACCCCACCACCCTGCTGTGTGGAATGACAAGACAGCATGTGAACAGCCAGGATTGCACCTCTATCCTGGGAACCACTGCCAAAAACCATGGCTTTCCTCCCTTCTGAAGGTGACCCAGCACCTGAAATCTTGGGAGGAAAACGGGGGGGGGGGAGTCTGTCCCTGTTGATCTCTGACAGCCAGAGGTCTCTCTCCACCCTGCGGCCTCTCCGGCGCGGGAGACGGGCTTACCTGTGAATTAAAGCAGCTGGTGCCAGCCCTGGCCCGTGTCCACAGCCATTCCTTAGCACAGAAAGCCTATGGGTTCGGCTTGGACCCCGGCTTGGCAGCAACTGAGGGCAGCGTCTCGCCTGGCAGGCAGGCAGGCAGATAACAGCTTTGATTTCTGGGTCTCACTTTAATTATAATGGAAGGACGCGGCTCGTTAAGTGCCCGCTTTGCTTTCCAGCGATCCCTCCCGGCTGCCAAGTGCGCTGGGCTAACAAAAGCATTCCTCTCCCCGCCGGGGCCGGCCGCAGCAGCCCGTATGGCGAGCAGACGGAGGGGATTAATAATGCGCGCAAGAACAGTCTGCCCGGCTCCTGCTCCCTGCACACAACCCGAGACCTCTGAGCAGCCTCTCTGGGAGGAGAAACTACCCTTGAAATGGAGACTGCCCCCAAAAAACACCGTTACGCCTTTACAGCAGCTCATCTCTGCCTCTCTGTCTAGTACCAGCAGAATACCTGCAGGGTCTTGCCCTAGAGTGTTTCTTCTCTCCCATAGCTCGGATCAGATGATTTTTTTTTTTTGTGCCAATCGTACCTGGAGTTATTCAAGACGGTGATATTGATCTTGTTCATATTTGTTGCCTTAATGAGTCACAAATTCAGTCTGTGAGCAGAGGTGGTTTGGAGGTGCCGGCTGGCTGCTGCTAACCTGCCTTTCTGGAAGGGTAGGAATTTCAGAAGATTTGGAGAACTGGTGTTTTCTTAGATTCCTAGAGGAAATTACACTAATTGCAACAACCCCCATGTGCCTGCAGCAAGCAGAAGCGATAGGATCTCCCCAAATGTCTGCTCCTGAAGCCTGTAACCTTCCTAACTGCCCTTCTCCCACCCTGCAGCACCGACAGACCTGCGGCAGGTGATCTGCCCGACCCAAACACTTACGGCTGCTTTGAGGCTAAATTGTTCCTGTGCTGGTTCATCTTTTGTTCGCAAATGGTACTCCATGCTGAGCAGAGATGTCAGCTCTCCACATGGGCAGGGAACTCGGGCTGTTGTCCACTGCCACTCTGATCTTATCTGGGGCCAAGATTTCCTTATTTTGAAATTATTTTAATATTCAGACTACACAAATATCCTCACATGAGCACGGTGCGTGCGGTTACAGCACAGTGCTAGTATGGAATTAATAAATACTCTGTGGGGTATATCTGAACAATGGACCCATATTAATCAAACTTAATATTAATCAGCTTTCTCCTCCACTCAGATCTAGCAATGCCCTCCCTCCAGACCTGGACATAGAGCTGGTTTGGAGATGCAGGCTCTTTCCGGAGCAGGACAGCATGCTTCTCGCATCTCTCAGATGCTCCTCAATAGGCTTAATTTAAACATTAACTCCCAATTCGCTTCTGGGCTCAGGGCATGGAAAAAATTAGAGCAAAAGGAGAATTTTTCAAGAAGCTCTGAGTGAGCAAAGCAGGGTTATAATAGAAATAGTTTTTGACCTTAATTATGGCTTCTAATGGAAATAGTTGTGCAACCTCAGCAGTGGGGTTTGGTATGTGCAGCAGATCTGTGCCGAGGATGGTGACGGGAGGACAGCGAGGGCTCGGCAGCCTTTGGCTTCTTTCTCCCAGGAGGCTCTCGGAGAGTTGGGCTAAGGCTGGTGAGAGAAATGTCCCTCACTTCCACCAGCTATGTCTTTGGATCGCTCCATCCAGAGCTAAGGCTTTGCCCCATTTCTGCTTCAGACAAGAATTTATGTGGCCCCAAGTCCCTCATCAATGCCAGCAGAATGTACAGGCGGCACCTAGCCTAGCACCTCCGGACAGAGGAGCGGGGAGAGAGCCTGTAATTCCCTGCTGGGATCAGCACAGCAAGTCCCAGCACAGGGGCAGCACGGTTTGTCCTGCTCAGCTTCCCCCTGGGGCAGAGGAAGCTGCCTGCCCCTCTCAGCTCCTCCAGGAAAGCGATTCTCGACTGTGAATGCCGATACAATAAACTCCAGCACTGTCCTCCGGGGATAAATGATGCCGATGAGAGCAGAGATACTCGTTTGAAGCATCCAGATTGCAAAATAATGACACAGCACTTGCAAGGGGTGGGAGCAGGATGGGTTAATTACTGAAGAGGAAGCACATCACCTTTGGTGTAGGGTCAAACCTCCTCGCTCTGGAAATGTGCTGTTATTACCCCTGCTCTAACGGGTCACTTGGCAGCGCCTGGGAGCAGTGACGTGTGGGGCTAATGTGATTTAGAAACCTCTGTTTTGGGCCATCAGTGGATGCTGGCCCTTCAAGGGGGCAGGGATTGCCTGATTCACCTCCTCTCCAGCAACAAAGGCATCCGAGATCTCGGGGCAAAAGGCTTCCTCGTGGCAAGGGAAGTCCCCACTCAGGTGGGATGAGTGGTTGATTAGCACAGCTGCAGGGGTGGAGGACGCCAGCCAAAACCCCTGCCATCAACGGGGCAGACTGGGCTGATAGAAAATTCAGAGTGACTTGAAGAAGGTGTGACCTCCTCCTGTGCCTGAACACTGCCAGGCACAGCCAGGGGAAATAATGGTGACATTTTGCAAGGGACCAGTCTCCATCTCTGCAGTGGTGTGGGGAATGGCAGCCCCCCTTCCCCAGTGTGCTGTGCAGAGCTTCCTTTCACACTGTCCCCTTGCCAGACCTCAGCCACCTTCAGGCTGTCCGCAGGGGGAGCAAAGTCACCTCCCAGAAATATCCGTATGTCTCTTCTGGATATAAATGCAGGAAATATGGGTTCATTCCCAGTAAAAAGGAATGTGTAGTGCAGCAAGCCCTATCCAGCCTCCATGGCGCATCTCTGGGAACACCTCAAGTGTGATCATGAGGAGGGACTGGGGCCCTCCCAGGCTTGGAGTCAGTGACCTCCTGTCAAAGGCAGCTCCTGTCTTATGAAGAGCAGGGGAACGATGCTCCACTCCTGCAGAGGGACCCAGGGCAAGGTCTCCCCACAAACTCAGGACCCAGCAGCCATTGACAAGGCATGTGTCCTTGCATTTTCAACTCTCAGTTCTTGAAAACTCGTGAAAACCTGACCATTTTGATCCTCCAAAAAGTGCTGGAAAACCCTGGCCTCAGTGTGGGGGTTGAGTTGTTTGGAAAATTCAGGCTTTGTGCTGAAGATGCAAACATGTTAGTTCCCCTTCATTGCCCGTGTCTCTGTGTAAGCTGCAGAAAGAAAGCAAGTGTTTAACATGCAGGCATTTAACCCTTTCAGGGTGCTGGTTTATTCATAGCATTAACTAACATAAAGAATCGTCCAGTGCATTTTGACAGCTACTGTTTTAAAGTTCTTATCATAGTTATTTTTTTCCTTTTATCGCAGTTTTTGTATTGTGTGGTGAAGATTCGTCTCTATCCTTGCCTAGTTTATCTATAATTCAGGACGTTTTTACACTTAGGTTATAATTGACTTTTCCATGCTGCAGCAACTCAAACAATAACTATTAATATTCAGCAGTCTATAGTGATAAAGATTTCCATTTACTTTCTTTTACTTAACCATGTGAATATACGACATCCTATCTCACACGGGTAATATTGAATTAATTCATATTTACTCTCCATTTTGCTGTATAACAATACTGAAAGAGTGAGCATTGCAGTTTTGGGGACATCTGACTCCCACTCTCAGTTGGCCAGCCCTGCTCCCACAGAAGGGAGCCAACACCTGCAGGTCCTGGTGAGGCTGTGATGCTGCCTGCTCAAGTCTTCCAAAGGCTGAGGAAGAAGGTGGAGCAGAGTAGGAAGCACAGGTCTTCAGCCTTCCTCCCCTCGGGAACAGGACACTGCATTTGCACCCGAGAAGCAGTAGCATTGAAAACCCAAAATGGTGTTAGAAGGCTGTGATCTGAAAATGGAGAAAATACTTCGGTACCCTGCCTCAGGTATCGCTCATGGTGTGGGGTAATGCCATAGATGGATGGGTGTGCAGGGTGGATTGATGGTGGAAGGAGATAGGAGCTGGGCTGGGAAGGCAGAAGAGTTCATGCTTTAAGGGGATTGTGCTGCAACACAGATTCAGGAGTCCTCTGCCCTGGGCTTCACAGTGTGACCTTACACAGGACAGGTGAGGGAGGCTGAGGGCACACCAGGCTGATCTCCCATCCCTTTTTTCTGCTGTAAAATGCACAGTGGCAAGTTTGGTGGGAAGGTTCTGAACACCAGCACTGCAGCCAAGGCTCTGACCCACCACTGTCACCACCAGAGGTAACAAAAGATGTCTTGGTTCTGCCTCGGGGGCTTTATCTGCTGCACAGCCTCCTCCTGTGGTGCAAAGACACTCTGTGTCTGGGTGGTGCTGGGACCAGTGCCCGGCTGGAGAAGCAGCCAGGAGGAGAACCAGTAGGAAACCCCAAACACACTCACCCTGATGCTGGGCAGCAGCAAATGAGCTGGCTCTCAGCAGAGAAGACGGAGTGGTGGGAGGGTGAGCTTGTTGCTGCGGCCTGAGGATGGAGCCGTGTGCATTTCCTTTCTGTTGCCCCTCGAAGGCTGCAAGCTTTCCTCCCAGGCGTGTGGGGCCCTGTGTGGCACCCCATGCAGGGCCTGGCACCACTCCTCTGCCCAGGCTCTTGGCACACGGCAGTCACTGCCAGCATGGGACACACTGCACGGGGAGATGCCCTCTCCTCCGTCCATCTCTCTCGATGGAAGGTGGAGCAGGGATCGGCTGCAAAGCCAGCGGCAAGCAAGGTATTAACTGCAGCTGTGTCGAGCTGTTGTGACTGAGCTCTTCCTTGTAATTATGAAAAATGTCCTGCACAGGGGAGAAGTGGCAGAGCTGCTCCCCCCTGCTTGCAGAGAATGACTTTCCCAGGCAGTTTTCTTCCAAAAACGAGGGGCTCTTCATCCTCTCCGCCCAGCCACCCACCGAGCGGGACTGTTCCCACCGGTGCTGTTGGTGAGCTGTTCCTGTGCTTCACGGCTAGTTAAGGGCTAGTGGGGTTAAACGGATAGTCCATTAATCTCGGCCCGCCGAGGTCAGAGCCGAGGGACACACATGCGGCTGGTGATTTATGACAGCCTGGGTCCGTGCCCCTTCTCCGGGCTGCTGCCAGAGCTGCCCAGCACGGTGGGCATTTTGCCAGGCCTGGCGGGAGGGCCAGCAGGCCAGCGAGCTGTTCTGGCTGCGGCCAGTGGTGCTTCCACCCTGGCTCAGACCTGGCAATAGCTTGCCTTGCAGAGACGCCTCAGGAGCAGCGCTCCCCACAACAAAGCTCACACTCCAGCCACCTCCACTGCCCTCCCTGCCTCAGTTTCCCCATCATCAGCAGAGTCACAGCCTCTCCAGCCTCGCAGGACCCAATACCCATCACACCCTGTGTAATGCCCTGCCCAGTGTGAGGGAGGGCTCTGTGTCACCAGAGTAGCTGTCCCCAGTGTGCAGCAGGTGGGATGGAGACAGGCAGCGCTCCGGGGACACCGCAGCCACTGGGGGCTGGGGGCTGCCCCTGCGGCACGTGCGGAGATGGGATTCCCTCTTCTTTCATGTTCCTCTTGGCCTCTGATCAGAAGTGCACGCTATCTGCCTGCCATTAGCCTGCCTGCTGCTCTCTGCCCCGGGAGCAATCACAGGGTGAATGAATAAACACAACAGCATTTAGTGAGATCTGAAAGGAGATGTGATGATAATTTCTTCCCTGCAAATTGTAGGCGCTCATGTTTTCAGAGTGCTGAAGGCAATTAGAGCGGAGCGGAGCTGGCAAGACGAGGGACAACGCTGGGGAAGCTGCGACTATGGAGCCGTAATAACAATTTAGATTCTATTTAGATACAAGTGGCTACAAGTCGCGTCTCAATATTGAATCAATCGACACAGACAAATGATTTAATATGGAGGTTTTCGCCGGAGAGAAAGGGAGGGACCAGCCCTTTAGAGGCACCCAGATGGGATTGGCATCAGGGACAGATCCAGAGCTTCTGGCAGCATAGAGGGGAGACAGAAAGGGGTGATCCTGTGGGGAACAAATGCCCTTTCTCGCAGCTTTTGGCACTCTGGGCTGGTTTATGCTCGGCATCGATTGAGGAGGTATTTTTAGAGGCAGTCTGGTATTTGTTAACCTTCTTGTGCAGAGTGGAACTCACTTCTCAAAAGCATGTGTGCGCGCACGCGTGCGGGAGGCAGGAGAGATCCCGCCAGAGATAAAACCTAAGTAGCCAGCCCCAGCCAAAGGCCAGGCGCAGCTGTATAAATATGAGGTGGCCCCCCCTCGCCCCCCACCCCCTCACAGTCAGTGGGGCTGGTGACACTGGAGAATGCTTTGCTGTCATTAGTTAATTGAGCTGCCGATGTTAAGAAAAGGTTATGTATTTCTCCTGGTAGTTTTTCTTTGTAAAACTCTGACAGGGATCTCTTGCAATAGCAGCAGTAATGTCCCAGCTGGGGAGTCCAAGCAAATCTTCCCTGTGGTGAGGATTTTTTTTTCTTTTCTTTCCCTTCTTTTAATATTTTCCCACCCATACGGAGCAGAGAACCCCAAGCCACCCTGTGTGCCTGCCTCCTGTTAAGTGATACCCCTCACTGCTGCTCCATGAAGGGTCTTCCCACCAGCCTGGGGACCACCGGCAGCGTGGGCCCTCCACCCCTTTACCTGCTTCAGGAAACAGCCCGGGGATCCATGCACACTGTCTGTTGCCCCCTTGCAGCCAGGCACAAAGTACTCGAGGTTGAAAGGGGATTGGATCCTGTCTCTGGTGCTGGAAGCGCTGCAGAAGCACTGCAGTTTGCTCCTATGGAATCTGAGAGGCTTCACTAAATTGGACTCACATGCATGGTGCTGTCAGAGGGGTCGCTGAGCATCCATAGCTTGGCTGATGGCATGAAACTCATTTAACTGCAAGCATTTTTAATGCACACCTCTTGAGACCAAGTGCCAGGAACCTGGGAGACAGTCTCCTTCCTCTGCCTTGGCTCCGAGTTGTTCTGCTAGGAAGTTTTCCCAGATGGAGATGAGTCTCACCTGGGACGGCTGGGAGCAGTGAGGCAAGCTGCTGTACAGGTTGGGTATGGGAGGGAAACAGGAATGCAGAGTCTTGAGAGCTGCAGCAGGTCGGGCTCAATCAGCCTGTGTTTGATGCTGCAACCTCCAGCACTTTGCTCCGGGCAGAGCAGAGCCCCTTGTGTTGCTACCGCAGCAGGAGGGGGTGAGAGTTGTCTATAGGGGCAAGGATGCGTTTGCTGGGACCTCAGCATTCGTGCTTAATGATCACTCGAACCTCCTGTGCCCGTGAAGCGCCGCCCAGGTGTTCAGCTCTTCCTGGGGACAGCAGGACCGGCTTTTGCAATGATTCACCTTCTAGCTGCCGTCCCGCAGCAGCTCCCAGGCGTTCACATCCACATGAAACAGAGGGCTGTCATTATCCGCCCCCGGAGCACCGAGGCAGAGGAGCAGGCTGGGCGAGCTCCTGGCTGGGATGCCTTCACCCACGGTGAGAGCAGCTCCAGCCGTGAAGTGCAACGCGGCCCCGGGGCCGGCTGCCATAGCATCCCCAGCTCCGCATCCGCCCCCGTCCCGCCGGGACCCACGGCTCCTCACGGAGGGGATGTGTCCTCCCACTGGGACCAAGAGGGGAATGACGGGGCATCGCCAGGCAGTGTGGAAACCCCGAGCAAGCCTGATTTCACCTGCACTTCTCCCATGGGGACCTCATACCGGTGTAGCACATCTTACTACAGCTTTTGCTCAAACGGCTGCCTTCCACCTCCTTCAGGTTTCCACTGACTCTGCCTAAGCCTCAGTGCTTTTATTTCCCAGAACACCTCCGTTCAGTACACTCAGTTCCTGAACCAGGTGATGATTTGCCTATGGATCTGCCAGTGAGACAGACCTGCACCTGCCTAGCAGCTGGCAGTGCCCACCCGTGGCAAGCTCGGCTCAACCAGTACAACCTGCCCCTGTCCTTGCAGCCACCCTGGCCAAGCAGCAGAGCCTGCTGCCACAGAGCCTTGCAAAATACTTGCCATTAACTCAGTACTGAAGTGGAGGGAAATCCGTAAGAAGTGTCCAGGTGAAACATGGGGGTGATACACTGCTGTGCTCCTGCACACCACCCTGGCATCAGATCTCCAGAGGATGAAATGTGACTCAAGCAGTCATTGGGTCAACACTGCCAGGGTCAGAGCCCGGCCCAGCGGTGGCTGTGTCTGTGGAGGAGGTCACTGACCCCAGCTTCCCACTACTGCCTCTGGTGAAGAGGTCACCAAACCCCCCCCCCCCCCCCACCCCACCAAGCACAGTGGTCGCTGGCTGATCCTTAATTAATCCCAGACAAAATTAATCAGTTTACATCCGACAGCTGAAGAGCGGATGGCAACCGCTCTGGGGCTGTGCCTCATCTGAGCAGCAGCACTGGACCCGTCTGAGCGTCTCTGGCCCCAGTTCTGGAGGATACAATCAAGATTTCCTGGAATTGTGTCTGACAGTCTTCATTCCCAGTAGAAAGATGCTTTCCCACTGCTGCAAAGCAAATCAGTCCTGGGACCACAGCAGCAGCTATTTCAGTGACAGCACTGTGTTCCCCTCATCATAGGGATGACCATGCCTTCCCATTTCCCACAACCTCACTCCCTCCTCCTTTCCCCACAGGCTCTGCCAGTTTGGATTTCTAATCACGGTCAGTGCATGCTGGAATTAATGATCTGATCCAATCGACATCCAGGAATCTGTAACGAGACTCTGCTTTAGATTAATCAGTCATTAGGCCAAAATGCCAACACAGTGCCTGAAAACTATTTGTCTTTCCTGCCGCGCTTTCTTTTTTATTTCTTTCATTTCAAATTACTCCAGAGGGCTCAGCTCTCCCCCTTTTCCTTCTCAGGAGAGGAAGCAGCTTCCCTGTCGCAAGGTCCAGCCCCAGGTCCTGACCCTCTCCTGTCCCTTGCACACAGTCTTGGATGCTCTGGCTCTGCTTCCCTGCAGATCAGCTAATTTGGCACATAAAAAGTCAATTCTGATTTTAAATGCAACAATCAGGGGTTGTTTCAGAAGCAGGCACACACCTTTCTGGTACAAGAGCTGCCAGAGGGTGCCAAGGCTCCTGCTCCAGCCCTCAGCCATGCTCTGGCAGTCTCCAAGTGCAGGGGATGCTGCACAGCCTGGGGTCTGTGGGGCTCCCACCTGCAGAGACGATGGCAGTGCCGGCTGGGCTGGGATATGGGGCACACATGGTGGGTGCTGCTTTGGAGGCAAGAGGGAGAGCAGCAGGGGTCCAGTTTTGGTGACCTGATTCCTGCAAAGGATATTGGAAAACAGTAACAAGATCAGAAACAGGCTGTGATACGTGGCAGGGCTGAGCCCCAAGACCTGCTTACCGTGAGAAATTTAAGGATCCCAATCCGTTGATCAAAGGAGAGGAGACCTGAGCTGCACCAGGGGAAGATATCTGATAGCGGAGGCTTCTCCAGCTTAGCAGGTAAAGCAGGATGCCGCAGCTGGAGGTTTCAAAGGAGGGGAAAAAATTGAATTCAGGCACAAATATTTTTTTCGGAGAGGTATTATCTGCTGCAGTAATGGAATGCTGCAGGTCCTTCAGGTACGGGGTCCTTAAATCTGTGGGTGTCACTCAAATGATAAGGTCTAATTTCCTCCACATTAAAGGAACTGATGGGATGTTTCCTTTGCCATGTGCAGTGCAGTGCTAATGCCTGTGGCCTCTGCTGGCTCTGATACATGAATAAAACAAAAGCAGTTCCTAGCTCCTTCATGCGCACGTCTTTGGAGATGGAGGGGGCAGGAGCAGGGTTTGCAGTGCATTTCTGTGGCTCATTGTATCCTCATCCCAGCACCCTCCTGACAGAGAGCTGGGTAAATCTGAGTACCAGGGGTAGGCTTTATTCCATTTGAGTAACTTTGGAAACATGACATTTTTATCCAGACCTGCACCTTTCCCTGGGGAGCTGCAAATGAACCTCACTTAGCTTACAGGGAATATGTGCTGATATGTCAAGGAGATCAATGTCACCAGGAGTGCTGTGGTGGGCTGGGAGGGTGCAGGGGTCACATTAGGGAGAAAGCCTGGCTGTGCCCAGCATCCTGGGAGAGCGGCAGGAAAGCAGAGGGAATGTGCAGCCTGTTCTGGGCCGCTGTCACCAGCTTAATTGCCTGATGCTGAGCATGGCTTAGCACTGCTTCTCCTCAGCTGCTTTAAAAAACAGAATTCCCTGCTCTGTAAGATGTAAGCATCCTTTGGGACTGGGGCCGCAGGCAGGGATGTGGGTGGGCACTCTCTCCCCAGGAGCCCTGGTGCTTCCCAAGGTGTTCTGTGTTCAGCACCAGGGCGAAGCATTGCCAGGACAGAGCTTTTGCCCCGGGCCTGGCAGCTGAAGGTGTCAGACAGCCTCGAGGGCAGCACTGTGCAGCATGGCCATGGGGCTGGACTCCCTCCAGAAGCAGCAGACATCCCGTGGCCATCCATAATGATGTGGGGAGGGGAGAAGGGGATGTGACAGGTAGAAACAGCATCCCCTCTGCAGGGCCCATCTCCCACTCCATACTTGTTCCATTGAATACCCCCTCCCATCACCCTGGGAGCCAACCAGGCTGAAGAGAGGTAACCCCCAGAGCTTCCCTATGCCCTTCAACAAGCAAAGTCTGCCTTTGCAGCATCAGCCCTGGCTCCCAGCCTGTATTTCCAGTCTCAGCAGTGAAGGCTGGGAGCAGGGGATGCCCCACTGCATTGGTCACCCTGGGGGCCAGCCCCTTCGCTCTGGCTTCTCCAAGGGGAATGAGGGAATGAAAGGTGCCTGGAGCTTATTCAGTCTTCTCATTGGAGGAGGGGAGTTTATTGGAAAACACCTGGAATCTATTAGGCCTGGAATATGGAGTCAAGGTTTTGCTGCCTGCAGGCAGCCCAAGTATAAATAGCGGCAAAGGGTTTGTTTTGACTACTTTAAATTGTGCAGATTTCGTGCCCTGAGAATTGGGAGTTTGAAGCTGCTCCTAACGTAATAATCCACCCGCTTCCCCCTCCTACCCCAGTGGCCAGGAATCTGCACCTTGTTCTCTTCTCCTTCTCATTCCTCTCTTTGTTTGACTATTTTCCCTATTTCCCATCTGTTTATCACGAACCTCCCTCTTCCTGGAGCCTTCGTGGGTCTCCAAGGAGGGGAGAGTTGGAAATGTTGTTGGACGCAGGGAAGTGGAGGGGAAAGTTTGCAGCTTTACAATGAAAACCAGAGATGGGGGCAAAAAAAAAAAAAAAGGAAACAAAGCCAAGTGCCAAAACACTGGGACAAACCCTGTGTGACAAGGTGACCCACTCGTGATGGGGGACAGATTTCCCCCCAGGTGATGACATGAGCATTGCCACTGCAGTCTGGCTGGGAACAGAGCAGGAAGGTTTGGTGAGGAGCCACTGCCCCATCACAGCCAACATCCTCTTTCATTCCCAGGGCTGCAGCAGAGTTGTTCCTGCTAATGCCATAGTAATAGAGTGGTATGAGGCTCCTAATGGAAATGCTACATCACTGCCAGCACAGAGTCCTCAGTCCCAGTGCTAATGATTATTGCTACTCTTTCGTGCCGATGCCACCACGCTGATGTGTCTGGCAGTTCCAGGCAGAGACTGATGCCGCCTCCACTTAAAGGAGTTGTTGTTCCAAAGTAGACCATATATCTGTGAGGAAAAGGAGAAAGGGAGCTCTGAGGGCTGCAGGCTCATGGAAGAGAGGATGGCTGTCATCACTACTGCGTGGAGTAAAGGGCAAGCATGGCCACCAAGGCTTCCCAGCCTGCTCCAGTCTTCTCCTGGCACAATGTCCCCTTAGCAACACCATGCTCCCTGCCCAAAGTCAGCCCTTACATCCTGCTCATGGCGTGGTGCCTGGCTGAATTGTTCTCAAAATGTTGTGGCATTACCTGGTGCAAACAGAACAGCACACCAGGGCATTGTCACAGCATCACCCATCCAGTGCGACAGTCACGTGAATGGGTCCTCTTCTGAGCACACCATGGTGGACTTACAAGACCCTGGTGCTGAACTGCAGACCCTGACCTCCGAGGAGAAGCACCCGGAGGGCTGAGGGCTGCCGCACACGACGGGTAGCAGCTCTTCCCCTGGCTTCAGAGCCATCTGTGCTGTAGACCTGAAAGTCAAACCCTGCTGAGAAGCCATCTGGGGTGTCCAAACAACTGCACATGGTGCAATTTATTTTCCTACTTTTCCTTTTAATAATTGGTTTATTTCATTCATCTGGTGCAAAAGCAGCCAAGGGTTTATGTCCAGGAAAGAGCTTACAGTGGCCAGGGTGACTGGGTGCACCATAGGCGCAGGTGTTGACTTCTCAGCACCTTGTCACATGTGGCCAGTGGCTAAAGTCACACCTGGGGGCTTCGGGGACCAGGAGCCCCAGCTGAGAGCCCAGCGTGGGGACTGGGGTCAGGCTGCCTGCAGACAATAACAAAATGCTAATTCCACAGGAATAACAGTGACCACAAACCACCCGGAAGCATTGTGGTGACGTGCACGCCTATGCAGGGGAACAGGGAGCACCACCAGATCAACCAGTGTTGCCGTGGAGATGGAAATTGGGGACTGTCACTTCAAAACATCCTGCCAGGAGGCCCGGGATTGCTGGGGGATTTTCCCAGGCTTGGTTTACCCCTTGTATACATTTCTGCTCTTCACGCTCTTTGTCATAATCTCATTTAAGAAACAAATTTGGAAGAATGAGGTTGGATGTGAGCCGGCAGCTGGAAGATGCTCATGTTCCTGCTCAGTCTGTGAGCATCCATGCCCATCACTGGGGACATGACTGTGCCCCGGGCACAGCATGTCCTGCTACTGGGGTTCTCTCAGCTGGTGTTTGCCTGCAGCCATCCCATGGGTTGGCCTTGAGGTATCAGCACACGGCTTCAGTGATAGGCAAGGCTTTACAGCATCCTTCCCTTAGGCGCTGTGATCAAGAAGAGCGCTGTATCTTTGTACCAGGAATGCCCACGGAGCACAGACAAACTCAAGCCATGGGCTATCCCTTCCACACTGCCAGAACTCTGGCTTCTACAGCTTCCCAGCATCCAGCCCCTTGCACGGACCCTCATGGCATGCACCCACGGTTGCAGTGGTGGCTGCACCACCCATCCGTGTGCACCCCACGGTGCCCAGGAGCCGCGGAACCTCCTGCGCAGGACAGCTCTGCCGTTCACTCCCTTATCCCTGGAGCAGTCTCTGCCACTCACACCCGGCCTGGACATCGTGAGGCAGCCCGTCTGTGACCGGGCCATCGTGGGGAGGGGGACATTGCAGGCTGGGGTCCTGCACCTACCGTGACTGCGCACATGCTCAATCTTGTCTACATTTTCGTGGAATTAGCGCGACACAATTAAAGCATGTCGTTAGACGGCATTATTTACTCCAAAGGAAGCGTGGGGCCGGCCACGGGGAGCTGGCAGCTCGGCGTTTCGCACATCATTATGTTCCCCTCGCAGCTTTGAAGTCGGAGAGCCGAGGCAGCTCTGATTCCCTCGGCGGACTCCCGCCCGCCGGGGCGGAGGCGGTGGCAGGAGGGCCCCAGGGAAGTCGTGTGGCACCCGCGAGTTTCTTCTTGTCCCGGGTCCTCATCCTGCGAGCACCTTCCGGAGCCATCACCGCATGGCTTGGCACCCCAGCGGGGCGGCTTTTGACCGCTCCCCAGGGCTGCAGGAGTGAAGACATCTCCGCCCACTCCTCAAACGCGTCCCTTTTCCAGGCACCTGGATACCCCCCCTTGGCATGCCACCAGCTTGTGCAGAAGGTAAACAAGCCTCCAAAAGCCCTGATGCCGCCCTGTGCTTCATCCCTGGGAGCACTGGGGTGCTCTCCCGGCAGTGGCGGGCAGGGATGGGTGCACAGGGAGACCAGAGCTCCTTTGATGCCGCGGGATTATTTACAAATGACGTGCGATATCCTGTTCCTCTTGGCGCAGTGGGAATTGAGCAGCGAAGGCTGTGGGTTTGCTCAGCCTGCCAGGCCTCCCCAGGCAGCACTGAACCCAAGTGCTCCTTCACCTTTCCTTCTCAGGATTTATTCCACCTCTTTTTCGATCTTCCTCTGCCTTTGCTGCTTCTCCTTTTCTTTTTTCAGTGTGACTTACTGCTCTGTGCTGGCAGCATGAATCCTTTTATCCCTCCGTGCCCACGCAGCAGGGCTGGAGGAGCTGCCTGGGCAGATGGGTCATCTCCAAGGTTAAGCAGCATCTCGGCGTCGCTCCCAGTCACCACTTGCCTCCATCCTCTCTCTAAAGTTGGAGGATCTGCCAGCGTGGCTGGCTCTGTCCCGGCTGCAGGGATTTCACCAATCTTTTCTTTTAATAGGACTAGGGGAAAAAACAAACCGAACTAAAACAAAATGTTATTTTCACACCTCTTTAACCAGCCTGCTCATCCTTTCTGCTAGGCACTGGCTGCGGGTTGCCTTCCCTGCGGCATTCCTGCCTGGCGTGGGTCCCAGCCAAGGCTGGGCTCCCGTGCGCCCGCGGTGACCGGCGGAGCTGCCAGCGGCAGGCGGGAGGGTCAGAGCCAGGAGGCAGCAGCACACCACGGGAACAGAGCATAGCAGGGCGGGCACCCTGTCCTGGGGTGCCCCGAGGGTCCCACCCCTCCACAGGGACCCTCAGCAGGTTCCTTGGAGAGGCTCCAGCTCCGGCGGACCCTTGTGGGTTTCCACCAGCCACCGCGCCTGAGCCGCCGCTGCCAAATTTTTGGAGGAGAGGAGCCAAGTCAGGCAGTCGAGAGATAAATCTGAGCTCTCTGGCTGCACTGGGACTTTGCTCAGGATTAATTGGAGGCAGCGGTTCTCCTCCTGCTCCTCTCCCCCCCACAGGGCCGGGGCAGCCGAGCTGGCAGCCCGGGCTGGCCCAGCTCCTCGCGGGAAGCTGCTGACATGTTTTCAGCATGAGCAAGGTGAGTGTGTGTCTGAGCTCAGGCGCAATCACTTGTGGAGGTGGGAGGAGGCGAGGGATCTGCTAAACTATGAATGAGAGCACATCGGAGACGTTCCCTGCAACCCTGACAGACTCTGTCCCTGAAATATTTAGAGGTGCTTGCAAAATGTTTTAGATCTGGCTGCTCAAGGGATTGTTTTGTTTTGTTTTTTTTTTTCTGAACAAAAGCCTGATGTCCACCCCAAGTTAAAGCTAATCTAAACAATAGGGGAAAATAAACACCGGGATGTAAAAGATGGACAACAGCTCCAGCAATAAAAAAGCTGGAGTGGAAAAGGAGAGTGGGATTTGCCAGCGGCTTGTTTATTAGCCACACCACACCAAAAACATCTGACGTATGATACAAGATGCAAAACACAGTGCATCAGGATGAGGCATGGGGAGATGTCAATGCTTGTCATTTCAAAGCACTGCAACCCCTCTCCTCGCAGCCTGAATTAATCAGTCTGCCAGGAGCAGCCTTGCTTTGACCTCCACTCTGCCCTTTGCCCTGCCCAGCAGCCGAGAGTCTGGGAGTTAAACACAATTTAAGCACTACCTCTTCCCAAATGCAAAGCCTGGGCTGGCTGCAACCATCCTGAGCCTCTGACAATGCCCCCCTGCAAATGCTGACCGAGGGCTTTAGTACTGTGGGTGCCAGCATGGATCCAGCAGTGGTCGCAGCCTGCGGCTGCCCGGCATCCTCCTCCGGCATGTTATAGTGAGGATGTAATTTCTAAAATAACACGTTACTCTTGTTTAATTATCCCACTTTATAGAAGTCACTTCCGGCGCCAAGCTCGAGTTATGAGATACATTTCTGAGCCATTGTCTGGGTGCCAGGAAAGAAGAAAAAGAGAGAGTCAGAATTATGATTGTTATTGGAGTGTTTTATTTTGGTTTTTAGATGTCTGGATTTCTGTTATAAAATGTATGAACTGCAAAGGAACTGAAATCTTTATGCTTGCAATATTAGTTTCTCATTTCTAGACTGAAATGCTTATGGCTCTTCTTAATTCTCTCAGAAATATTCTGTGTGTTTATTTTTTTTCCCCTCAGTATGTTTATGTAACTTCCTCTGTAAGCTCAATTTTTAGTTAATTAACTTTTTTGTCCAGAAATTCCTTAGCTTGGTTTCTTTATTAATAAAACTGGCATTTCCAGTTAAGACCATAGGTGCGCCACTGCTAAGTTCCCTTGCTTTCCACCAGCTCAAGCAGATTTCTTGAAGGGCTTTGGCATTCCTCTGAGCAGACCCAGCCCAGATACAGCTTCAAATATGCTCAAGCAGCCACAGGAGGTGCAAGTCCTCAATGCTCAATGCTCCCGTGTGATTGGAGTTAGAACAGCCACAGGGGCAGCAGGCAGGAGGAGTGGGTGCCATTCCATGGTGATGATTTTGGCAGCACGAAAACCTGCTCAGACAGGAATCTGGGGGTCAGAGGATGCTGGGGATAGAGCCAGCAGGCTGAGGTTTCTCCCACATTCATCTCTGTGGATGCAGCATGAGGCAGAGGGGGAAAAGGGAGAATGCAGCTTGCCCCAGGTCCTCCTCCTGAACGGCATGACTGAGTCAGCCGGCCTCTCTCCACCTCCTTCTACTTTGCAACTCCCTGTAAGTGTCTAACACCTTTTCACTGTAATGTCATTTGAAGATTTAATTAAGGTGCTGTTTGTTCCCTCTCCCAGATAATTAATTGAAGGTGTTAGATAAAACCAGGCCTTACACCAATCCTTGCTGGGTCTGAACAGCACCTTCCAGCTCAAGATATTATTGTTCCCTTTTGTTTCAGATCCTTCTGCTTGTTCTCAGCCCTGTGAAAAGGCTTATATCCAAACCAATTTGAATTAATTTTTCAAGCAAGATACCACAAGACCAAGATACTATTAAAGGCTTTGCTAGAAATCAGGGTTCATTAGAACACACCCAGCTGCCGTTCCCTCCCCTGTGCATTCTGCCCTTCAATAAAAAGACAAAAGACAAAAAGGGTTTTACCTGCCAGGGCTTTGGTGTTTAAGCCAAAGGACATGCGTGGCTGTAGGGAAACTGATCCCACACATGCCACAGCAATGAGAAGGCTTTTGGTGGTGACCTTGTATGTCCTCAGGAGTGCTGAGCCTGGCACAGCCCAGGGCTGGTCCTGGCAGAGGGGGCTCCCTGGGGGGATGTTTGGTGATGTGGGGATGTGGGGATGCCGACACTGCCTTGGGCAGTGGAAACCCAGCCTCAGTGTGTGCTGGCCCATTCCCATCACCCATGGCTTCAGTCAAAGCTGGGACCTAAATTTTGACATTTTTCAACCTTGTTGAGCAAACTGCATAGGCTCCTCCAAGGTGACACATAAATCACATGTAATCACCAGCAGTCCCCTGGCCCCCCTATTTATCTCCTTTCTTTTCACCAGCTATTCCCAGGGATCAGGGCCAACCAAACCTGACCAGTTACAGCAGCAATGCTGGGCTCTGGGAACATGTCTGTGATGGCAGGCAGTGCTCTGTGCATGGCCGTGGGATTTCTCCTTGGAGATGGGAGGAGAGCCCAGTGCAGCCACCCCACTGAGCATTTCCCTCAGCTCAGCACCGTTCCATTTTTCTTCAAGTCAATGTCTCTCTTCCACACGGGAAAGGACCCTCAAAATGATCAAAGGAGCCAGAAAGCTTTTGCAATTTCTCCTTTAAATGGAATTTTATAAAGCAAGAAGAATCACACACTTATTGTTTAAAAAGAGAGCCCTATCAGCAATGGGGATTTTGCAATGAGTCAATTTGAGCATGTTCTTGCTGACCGCATGGGTGCCCTCACCCTCATCTCAGTGTGAGATTTTTAGTGCAATTAGTAGAAAGTGTCCAACAGAAAATATACTTGCAGCACAAGGCCCCCTGGTTTGCTGCAACCCTTGCAACTTGCAGCCCACACAGGAAGATAGATGACGTCTGAAGCGGTTCAGTCCCTATTTCTTGCCCTTCTCCACCAAGATGAGGTTCACAGCATCAGCACAGTGCTGGACTGTGCTGCTCCAGCACTTGCAAAGAGTGGCAGCATGCAGGGCAGAGTGGGGCTGAGAGGAGGTGCCTGGTCTGTCCTGATAACCAGGAGGGAGCAGCTTAGAAGACCCATGTCTGAGGTCACTCTCAATTCAAACACCTGGCAGAGCTGACAGCAAAATGACAAAAATCCCTATTTTCAGTGCTGGTATATTCCAGCCATGCCCACAGCCTGCCTGTGCTGTCAGAGAAAATGCAAACCACCCTTCCCAGGTCCCCAAACCACTGCCAGGAGGCCCGGGATATTCTCCCATCCCAGATTATGTCACTCACACATTGCATTTAAATGGGACGCCTTCTGTCTCCTTAACAAGAATGGCATGGCTTTGCTTATTGCCTATTAACTTGAGAGGTGAACACATCGGCTGGCAGAATCAGAAACATTTACCATGAAAAAGAAAAGCTGAAATCCCATTTTCTTCCCGCGGCTCAGTGGGAAACAGCCTGTCAGAGCCAGGCAGAGCTGTGAGAAGCTGCGTTCCTCAGGTGTCTCCCCCACTGACAGCACTTCTCAGCCATACTGGAGGCCCCCACTGGAGGCTCCCCAGGAAGGACAAGCACCTCAGAGTGCCAGAGCTGAGGGACAAAGGGGTAAACTGCTCCTTATCTTCCCAGGTTCCACACCCAGTGTTCCTTTCCATCCACTGGTACCCGCACTCATGAATACCCCCTCTTCTGAGGACAATGGCACCACTCAGTCAAAGCCAGAGAAGGTCACACAACTGTCCAGGGACAATGACACAGGAGACTTCTGTTCCCTTCCCTCTTCTCCAATCACAGCCCGTTAGTTCTGGGGATTTGGGTTTCCATTAGTGCCTGTTTGGTGGCCTTTCTCCTTTACACTGGCATTTCCACGGCTGCTTAACTTCAGTGCATTTCATTAGCACAGAGGTTTCTGTCGATATTAGAAAGTCACTGTAATCATCAGGGGGATTTGCATGGCTGTTAGCCCAGGAGCTTCACTGTTTGCAAGTGTTTTCAGCAGCATTTTTGCAGAAAAAGGTGCCTTTGACATGCTCCCTACGGGCGGAGACCCAATACCCCTGTCTCCCACTCTGCACAAGTGTGCTGCACTCTTACCCAGCAGTGGTGAGGATGCCAACCCCAGCCAGGAGCTGCAAATGCTCACCAGGATGCCCATTCATACTGGGACATCTTTGCCCCCCGTATTCTTCCGGGATGCCCAGCAGGATGCCCATGCCCATAGGGGTAACCATTCCCATGGAGATGCCCATGCCCACCAGTGCACCTGCACACACCATGCCAATGATACCCGCATCACCAAGCACTGTTGCTCCTTTCCTTGGAGCATACAACCGGGTCATCCTCCCTCTGATCCGTCGGTGTCACCCATCTCATTCCCCCAGCACCCTTTTGTTTCCTCATCCCAGATCACAAAATACCAGACCTTTGGCTGGTATTTTGTGAGCTGCAGGGGTGGAAGGACAGATGCAGGGTGGTGGGGACATGGCAGGGGAAGAGCACTGGGACAGTGGAGATGGCCTCCCCTTCCTTTCCACTTCCCTGTGCACTTTGGGGCCGGCAGCCTTTGGCGGACAGTGCAGTTCTGTTTTGCATCACTGCTTTGAAAAGCCCTTGGAGAGAGCGGTGATTTATGAGAGGTTTCTTGTACAAGGGGAAATAAACCTCTGACCAGACCCAACTGAAATCCACACTGCTTCATTTTCTGTGGAATCAGGATTTTACCCCTATCTGAGGATTTTGCTTCTTTCCAAGAAAAACAACCAGTGACTTTCTCATGAACAGCCATGCTCTCTCCCTTTTCAAAAGCCAGGCTGGCTGGGATGGGCTCCTTTCCCTGCCGGCCTGCATGTCCCGGTCCTCACTCCTCCACACCGGAGCCCTGCGGTTCACAAATCACCGCGTTTCCGACCAGTGCCGAAGCGAGAACATCTGCTGGGAAAGTCAACAGTAATTAATTGGCCTTTAACTGGGAGATAGAGAAGCAGGAGAGAAGCACAGCCCCCTTTAATGAGAATAAAAGGTGTTTAAGTTTAGAGGAGTGCAGAGGCGCCCCGGTAACTTTGTAATGTGATAAGGGGCTGGGAATTTAAACCAGAAATGGAAGGGCTGGGGGCGGGGGGGTTGCGGGTGCTCCGGCAAACTAATGGAGCCTGGAAGGGAGATGGTGCCGAAGAGCTGCGGTTCCTGGAGCAAAGGGGTTCCAGGTGGGAGCAAGAGCAGTTCAGCCCCTGCCTTGCCCCCAGCTGTTGCACAAGGGGCGCTGAGGGTGCGGGGCTCAGGGGCTGCCGGCAGCCAGGAGATGCTGGAGCAGGACCGAAGGTGCAAAAGGGCAGAGAGGGCAAGACTGGGGGAAGGATGCTAGAGGTGGCGGCAGCAGTGTCAGCATTTTCTGAGGGGCTTGTTTGTGTGAGACCAAGTTTTGCTGGGACTGTGTGGCTGGGCTGGGGGTGGCTCTGCAGAAACCCCTCACTGGCTTGGGGAGTTGAGTGTGGGTGCAAGGAATGTGCCTGGAATTTGACTTGGCTGAGCTGGAGAAGAGTCTCTATGAGCTGCTGGAAGCAGAGACCCTAGCACCCTGGTAAAAATAGCACAGGGAGGGATGGAAGAGAATGCAGCAAGGGGAAGGGAGGAGAAAGAGGTGATGCTGGGGGGGATGGGGCTTTTGGGGGTGAAGGTGGAAAAAGCCATAGGGGCCTGGGAGGAAGAGGCAGAAACTGCATCCAGGGATTGCTCTGCTTGCTCTGCATGGGCTGAGGCTCAAATAATGGTGAGAAAAGAGTGCTGAGGCAGTAGCAATTTTGGAGAAAAGGGGGACAGCTCTTTCTGGGAGAAAAAAAATACCAAAAGCAGCTGCAGGTGTATAATTGCAATTATGATATATAAGTGCTAGTGCAATATACCCTCTGCAAATGGATGGCACTGAAGCTGTGAGGAACAGGCTAGTGTAGGAAGAAACTCAGTTAATTAGTTAAGCAGAACTCTTTAGGAAGTGTTTCCTCAATTGCTTTTTTCACCCCTTTATTTCCGTAACTACCAAATGGTTTGTTGCTCATCCTTATGGTGAAATCTTCCCTGAGCCTGCCAAGGGAGGCTGCTCTGTGTGGAGCAAAAGGAGGAAAACCAGAGCTCTGCTGTGGATAGGAATATTCATGCAAAATATTTTTAATTTCTTTGAAAAGCCTGATTCTATTTTTTTTTTTCTGATACTGAACCTTGGAGACTCCTATGTATTTAAATCACCTCACCATCACCCCATCTCACTTTTCCTCCTGGGGTCTGTCTCTATATGCCCCATGAGCTGTCCCTGAACAGGGGGGTGTGAGCTTCTGGCACCCTCAAACCAGCCCTGAGCCCCCAGCACTGCCTGCACTCAGGGCTGCCGTAGCCCTGCCAGGGAAGCAGAGGGAGAGCATTACCCAGCTTCGCACAGGGGAAATGATATAATTGGAGCTGTTTGGATTTAGAAATTAAAATAATTTGAGTTTGCTCGGAAAGGTTCATGCAACGTCAGCTTCCATCAGGCAGATGAGAAGCAGAGGTGCCCCAGGAGTAAGCACTCTGACAGCTCTCCCAAATAACACCCGCTCTGCTGGGACTCCTTTTATTTGCCCTGCCCTGTTCGGGGTGGTGACAGGAGGGAGCTTCCTCCCAAGCTGGGGAAATCTTTGTGCCCTTTCCCAAAGTGGAGATGCCATCTCTCTTCTGTGCCCATTTAGCCCTGGCCATGCCACAGGGGAGATCTGCCATCCCAGCTCCTTGGAGCCAAGGGATTATCTTTCTCCTGGCCCCCAGAACCACCCTTTCTGCCCCAAAATCTCCAGGCAAGGCAGCAATCAGTGTCCTCCTTGTGCTGCAAAAGGCCTGGCTAAACCCTGCCATGCCACTCATGATTTTGAGGTACCCTGACAACTGTCAGAGCACTGAGAGTCCAGGACAGATTCATTGAGAAATCCCATCTAAACTCCTGTTTCCAGCCTCCTCCTGCTCCAGGATTGTCTCCCAGCTCTTCCCCTCCACCTACATTGAGGACGCCTTCTCCCTGAGGTCCCTGCATCCTTCCAGGTTTGTCACTCGCCCGGTTCCACCTGTGTTTCAAACCTTCCCAGTTCCTGTTGTGTTACTGCTGTTCGCAGTGTGACCTAATTAAGCACCATCTGCAAATGCAATTACTTTGCCATTTATCTTCTCGATCGTTAATGTTCATCCCAAGCAAGACCAAACCTAGTTCTGGCTCCTCCACTGGCTGATGTGCCATGTGGGCTCCTAAGCCAGTCTTGCTTTGGAACCAGGTAATTCCTCCAGGAATTGTCTACGAGACACAGGATGAAATTCTGTGTGTCCTGCCAGGCTTTATCCACCAGTGCCTGCCTCCAGAGAGGGTGCAAAGCCCTGACAAATTCTAACTGGCTTTGACCGCCCTAGTTTGTCCTTTAATAAATTCATCCTTGGCATTGCTTGTGGCTTTGCTCTCCTTCAAGAGCATCAAATGCCTTTTCCTTAATCCCCAATTTTTTTGGCATTCCTCGTCTGGCAGATGAAACAAATTTCCTGGCTACTAATTGTCAGTCTCCTTTTCCAGTCTCTTCCTTTTATTTTTCTTTTAGATTTTATTTGTGTTTGTTTCCTTCTCTGGCAGTTCCCACCATTCCCTCCCAGCCCCCCCCCCCCAGGTTCTTCACTAATTTGTTATGCCAGCTCAGAATTTGGCCAGCTGCAATTTTATTTTCAATGCTGGTGGTGGGTTTTAAAGTGGTGGAGGCTCACTAAGTCCGTTAGTGAACTCCCTTAATAATTCAGAATGCATGTTGTTCACCCTGGCTGATTTGTGCACATTAGGCTTGTCAGGGCTTCCCTTACGTGCTTTTTATCAGTAAGTGTATTTACAAGGTCTTCATTAGTTCCTAATTGACCATGCCTCTTCTCTTTAGTTATCACCTTAAAGAGCAATTTAAAAAAGCAATTCAACAACAGCCATTTTAAAGTTCTTCATTCCTTCCAGTCCCTTTCTCATTTATTATTATCCTTCTGTCTCTCCAGTGCTTCTTTTCCCCAGTGTCTTTAAAAACCCTTCATATTCCCTGGAACATTTTGTAAATTCCAACTTACTCTACTGATCAGCAGCTATCCGTGTGGTTTCACTTGCTTCATGCTCCAGCTTTTGGTGCTTCCCAATTCCTCACTGACCATGTTTATTCTGGGATTTCTCAGCCCGAACCCACACCAGAATGAGGTATTTGGCAGTGGGGTTTTTTAGTCCGTCTATGGGCATTAGGGAATGGGGACTTTTCCAGTGTACTGTGCTCCCATCTTGCATCTCCTCCTGGTCCCACTGGCCATGGGGCTGATGCTGGCCCAAGGCATATATTCCCTCCTGCCTCAGCAACTGCTGCTGCTTCCCAGCTGTCTTCTCACTTCTGGAATTCACTGCAGCAAATCTTTCTGTCCACCAGCTCCAAGGTCAGTCACACATTGTGCAAAACCTAGTATCTTCATCTGTGGGTTTTGGCTTTTTCCAGTGCTGCACTCCCTGAACCTCCCTCATCCCCTTGCTCATGCCAGTGCCGGGTCCACTACCCATCTCTAATTTCCCTCCCCTCCTGCTGCACCATAATTTTGCAGGCTGGGGGACTGGAACTAAACAAGTATTCCTCTGATTTATTCATACATTCATAGGCTTTAAGGCCAGGAGAAACTATTAGCTCACTTAGCCTGACCTCCTGCCTATTACAGGCCATTAAACCTCATCCAGTTATCCCTGTACCGAGCTCCATCATTTGTTTGGCTGAAGTGTATCTTTTTGGAAAGGCCCCCAGTCTGGATGTGAAGACAGCTTTATATAATAGTATTTTCTATCCCACTCTTTATATATTCTATTATATATTCTATAATGTTTTATTTGGGTTTTGAATGCTGCTGCATTATGCATAGACACATTTGGGGGAATATCTGCAGTGATATTCAGGCATTTTCTTTTCCACCTCAGCTGTGTTCAAACCATTTGCTGTGCACATGAATAGTCCAGGACATCCCCATGCCAGGCACTGGGAAAGCAGAGCTGTCCCCTGCAGCGGTACCCAACTGTGACAAGGGCCTCATTGTGCCCTGCACCATGTTCACTGCCCTACATTAACCCACCCCAAAGAGTTTGCAAGTTTTCATCACTTTAACTCTGACTTCCCAGCCCTGGTAAAGAGGAAGACAAGGCTGGTTCTGGTAGAGATCTCCAGGCACCCCATGGTTTAATGTTTTCTTTCTCTTCTCTCTTTGAAAACTGGTATTTTTCTTTTTTTTTTTTCCCCCTGTGTTTTGTCTTCTGTGGCTTATGTTCCTTGACATGTTGGCTGGTTTTGATCTTTCTTCTCTTTCTGCATTGCAAAATTGTCAGCTGTGTAACCTAGAAACAGGGCTGGCTGAATGATGCGTTTGCAAATAATGTTTGTTAGAAGTTTATCTCTATTTTGTGAATCATGCCTGCCCCAAACGTGGTTTCAGGGGAAGTGCTTGTAAGTTGCCACCAGCCAGCTGAGGAAAACAGGGGTTGCTCCCAGTTCCCACATCAATTTCCTCCAGGACTTGGTGTGAATCTCATCATCCTCCTTCTCCGCAGCACTCCTGCCTTTCCAAGCCAAACACAGATGTCTCACATTCCGTTTTTCTTTGGTTTCTTTAGCAGGAGAGCCACAGACTGGCATGGCTCTCCGCATTGCACCTCTGGGGTCTGAAGGCACAAATTCACATGGGCACTACTCTTCTGCAGGTCACTAGTGCCCAGCTCTCCTCATCATGCTGCAGCATCAGCCACTTACAGCACATGCCAGTGCTCCGAGCCCCTATCTTAAAATGATCCTTGGGAGCTCAGCATAGAGCCAGGCACTTTTTTCATTCCCACTACTGATGTTTGGGGTAGGAGACACTCCTTTTAGCTTTTCCTTTGGATTTTCCTTCTGTATTTCCTTCTCAGCTTTTCCCTTGACTCCTTTACAAGGATTTTCAAAGCCTCCAGCTTTGCCATTGCAAGGCTGGTGTGTGCTCTGCATCCTGCCCAGTGCTTGCAGGCACTTCCCACCCATCTCTCTCCTCATGGTAGTATCTTGCTGCAAAGCTTCTTCTAGATTTGGGCTGCTGCCCTTGCCCCAGCTGTCCTTCTTCCCTCCCCTCATCCACAGGGGCGATGGTATTCTTGTAGGCAGTTCCTCTCCTCTTGCAGCACACACTATCATCAGCCTCTGCCTTGTGCTAGGCATGCAGTCCCAGGTGTTTCTGCCAAAGCCAGAGTACCTCTGTGTCCATCCTCATTTAATTTAAACACCAACAAATTCTCCTGGCCATGGTGTTCATTTATCTCATAAGCTGTCCAATTCCTGCAGCCACCCCACAGCTCTCCCTGACTGTGCACTTAATACGTCCCTGGGTTGGCTGAGCATTGGAGCTGGCTGGCTGTATTTATTTTTGTTGCACCTGGCTCTGGTTTTCCAGAGCAGGCATCCACCTGCGCCCCACTGTCTGCTTGCTCCTGGTGGCTCAAGCCTCTCTGGTTAGGTCACGAGTTTCTAATTGCAAATATCATTCCTACACCTTTCTTGGGATGTAATGGTGAGGACATGCTATGGGTAACAGTCAGTGGCACCCTGGCAGTGCTGCTGCCTGTCCTCAACCCCACCTCTAAAAAATTCCAATATGCAAACCCCTGGGTGGAGGAACATGCTTTCCTTTCCTCTGTTTCCTCACATCTGCCCACCAAAGCCATGCTCCCTGCTATGGGTAAGGGGCAATAGGCCATTCAGTCCCTCTGGGGTTGTGTAGCCCCCTCACCACTCAAAAATAGCTCTGCCCTCTCCACATCATCCCCACTTGGCTCTGTGGGTAACACTTGCATCTCAGTCGACACTTCATACTTCAAGTGCTCACCCTTCACTTGTTGGAGCCTGTTAATCTTGGCAATTAGCTGTTGCTCTGATGCAATTTTCATGCACACTGTCCCTCTCCCAAATCCCTCTAAGACCCCCTCGGAGCGTGTTCCTGTGCTGCTGCAGCTGCCTGCTTGGCTCCACACCAGCCTTCCCCAGCAGAGCCTGAGCACCATGGGGAAGCCAGGCATTTATTTAGGTGTTATGTGCACTTAGACGCCTGCTCCCTGACATTGCATTCTGCAAATCTGACAAGAGCAGTATGTTGCCCTTCTACCTTTGCCCTCTCATCCTGCTGGGAAGAGGGGAGAGCCGAATGTCTCCTTTCAGTCTGCGCAGCCCGAAGGCCTGATAAAGATTCAGGGTGAGCTATCACTGGAATGAGGAGCAGGAAGAAATCCGAGCTGCATAATTAGGTACTTTGGGAACTGTATCAAAATGCAGTTGACTATAGATTTCTGTACAGTACGTGCTCTTCTGCATTGACTCCTGCTCCTTCTTCCACTAATGCACCAGGAGGGGGTGAGAAGCCCCTTGCCCAGGCCCCTGGAGATGGAGCTCAGCATGATCCCATGAAAAAGCTGAGCAAGAAGTTGGAGGTGAAGGGCAGGTTGAATGTGGCTTGGAGCCTGGAGTGAGGAAACTTCATATGCTTACTTCCTAGCATGCTGTGGGCTGTGACTTTGAACCCCCTCTGTAAATAACTGGGGTTCATGGAGGGACTGTCCAGTGCCACCATCAATGTCTATTCCTGGCAGGAAGAGCCCACAGGACCTAACTAATGGCTTAGGTTAAAAATATGTAATTGCTTAAACTGGTTAAAAATTGCAGTGTGTTTTCCCTCTCAAATCAAGATGAAGTTGAAATATCAAAAATGTTCACCGAATGGGAACAAAAAAGAGATTAGGAAATGTCAGATTTCACCACCGACATTTTTGATGGAAATACTTTGACATTTGCAAACTCAAATGTTTAGTTTGTCAAACCAGATGGAAATGTCAAACCGAGACAAGTTGAAACATTAATCTGTCTGCTCATGGTAGGCTGTGATCTCCCATGGGACCCCCTTCCCAGCTGCCCCCTGGGCTCCCAGGGGGCTTCTGTGCCCTCCAGCAGAGCGGGGCTGGGGTACGTCCGTCGATATTGAAAGCTCCAGTGTGGCTGGGCAGGCAAAAACATACAAAACCTTAGTGGAGGAAGGCCATCCATGGGGACAGGAAGGAAACAGCATATTTGATATTAAGATGCTAATCCAAGAGACAGAAAACCACATCCCTCTCACCTGCTTCGATACAGATTTCACCACGGATTTGGGCAAGCCAACCCTGCTGTGTCGTGGTTTCCCCTCTGTAAACTGGAGTAATAACTCTTCCCTGATTCAGCTGGAGGTTAAATCCATTGCTGTTGGTGAAGTGCTCAGGTGTCAGTAATGGAGTCCTGTGAGCACTGCAGAGAGCTGTGCTGCTGGTTTGGAGGTGGCATTATGAGATACACGCTGGAGGGCGGCTACAAGCCTGGCAGCACTAAATCCTCACTGTGGGAGCAGCATTTGAAGTGCAGAAGTGAAACGTGAAGTGAAAGCACACGGCGTAGCGGGGACTTAGGAGCAGGACTGGACTTGGAGCTCAGGACTGGGTCTGTCTGGGAGAAGGGAGTTCAGGAACCCTGGCCACCTGCATCCCATGGCCATCAGGGTGCTGGTGTGCCCCAGTTGTGATGTTGGCTGTCATCCTGGTGAGAGATGGGGTTTGCCCATCCCACCCACCACCATCTGAGTACTTAGTTTTATTTATTTTTTTTTAACCTTCCCTTCTGCTGCTTGCAGGAAGGGTTTGAGGAGAAAAGGCAAAAGATGTGTTTGAATTAAGAAAAACTTCCTGGAAAAGCAATTCACAGAAGCAGCTTTTATTGTATTTTTCTATTGTCTGGCAAAAAAAAAATTGCCAGTATTTTTTATCTGCTCTTACATTAACGTGCTAGGCTGAAGGCTGTAGGTGAAACACGACTCATTGTGTGGACAATCCTCTTATCTTCTATTGCTTTGTGGACCAAAACTACAGGGTAAACCAGCAAAACTGTCGCTGCTCTCCTACCCACAGACACACCTCAGGCACTGGTCTCTGTTAGTGATGCCTTCCTGCTGTTGAGTTTTCTTACCTATAATTATCAAAAACCTTTGAACTATTTAAGCCTCCAATTGCTCTTTTGGGCTGGTGACCCCCAGAGCCGCCCTCACCTTGTGAAAGGGCAGCAAAGGCTGTGGCAGAGGCTGTGGGGTGAAGGCAGCCTGCAGTGCTCTGTCCCTGCTGCTGTGTGGGCTGTCTTGTGGTGGTTATTAATGCCTCTGCTTTGCTTACCCAAGTGCTTAGATGGTTCAATACATTTTCAGACCTGTCCTTACACTATTGTTGGGAAAGATTCATTAGGACTTTGGCTGGAAATTATAGTGACAGAGCTGGGTAATTTATGGCTTTTCTTGAGGGTTGTGCAATTATTCAATAAGTGTCTTTCCTTCCTCTACCTCCCACCAGCCACTTGTTGAAAATAAATATTGAATTTATTTGCGGAAAAGTAACCATTGACAAAGCTGTGAATGGATGGGAAAAACCCGGCAAGGCTCTTTGGGTCTCTGCTTATTTTCCCCTGTGGGGATGAATGCTCCCTCCCCTGCTCCTGGCTGCATTTGCGTTGCTCCCTCGGCACTGTTGCCACCATGTCTTTCCCATCTGCTCCTCACAGGATCCCTGCTCCCCCCCAAACTGCCAAGTTTGGTGTATTTATTGCTTTCTCCCCTCCTCAGCCTGTGATGGGAAGCTCCCCAAAGCCAGTGCTGGGGCTGGAGTGCCCAGCTCTCAAAACCACCAAAAGCCCACCAAAGCCTGGTGTCTCCCAAGTGTCAAAACCACTTGCCAGGGCCCTGCTGGCATCTGAACCCCAGCCCTGGAGCCACCCCCTGCCCCCACAGTGCTCCCCTGTTCAGTGATCATGTCTCTCAACATCTGCATCTCTTTCAAAGGCACCTTAGATCTTTTTCATTTCCAAGTACCCGCTGATGGGACCTGTTAACCCAGGTGAAGTCCAGCCCCATCTCCACAGCTCCTCTTGGCTGGTCTGGGCAGCACTAGAGAGAGGGAGAAGCGGGAAGCTGGGGCCATCCCCAGCTGAGCAAAGCAGCAGTTCACCCAGTCCCAGGGGAGTGACAGCATTGGGGTCAGGCACCATGTGGACCTCACCAGACTGGCTAATCCCGTTGGACCTGGGCTCCTCGTGGGACTCCCACCTTCCCAGTCTGCTACAGAGCAGCCATCCTCTGGGATGGCTGATCCCTGCGGGGGGATCAACATGCTATTTCACCTTACCTCGCTGTCAGGTTATTCAGCTGGATAAACTCCTGGGAGGCCTCATTGGGCTCTTCCCCTGGGAGATGAGGAGAGTCCCTCTGAGGGCAACCCCAGCCTGCAAATCCAGGCTCTTGCTCCGCAGTTCCTGTCAGAGGAGATGCTTAGTCTCACCTGGCAGACCTGATCTGTACTGATCCCCGTGCCTAACCATGGGCAGGGTTCTTCTGTGCCTGTGCAGTCCCTGGGCTCCCTCAGGGGAAAGTGAGGCTGAAAAGTGCCTGTACCAAAGTGAAGCATCCAGGGCTGAGCATGGCACCCTCTAATCCCACTGCAAGAGGGATTTCTATGCAGGGGTGCCATCGATGGAGGTATTGGCACTAGAGCGTTTCCCCTGTTATCTCTCCTGTTCCTTTGTGCTTTAACATTCTGTTTGAATTAGTGGGGCCTGTTCCTCGCAGCGTGCATGACTATGCATTTGTCTACTTTGGATTTCATCCGCCATTGACTGGCCCATCCATCAAGCTCTTTTCAGGCCTTTTGAAGTTCCCTGTAGCCTTCGCTTGTTCTGAGCACTCTGTGCAGTTTGGGTCCTCTGCCAGGTTTTTCTTATGACATTTTTCATTCTCCTTTTCCAGATCATTAAGGCATCTCTTTAACACCCGTGGTATTGACACAAAAACTTGGGGAGCCTCCCCATGGGTATCATAGCCTTCTGGAAGGTAGCCCTCGTTAATATATGCTGTTTTGCCTCTTTGCTTCCAACCATTAGTGTTACTTTTTCCATTTGCTTTGCAAATGTTTAATTCCCTTAATAGTCTCTCGTAAGGGACCCTTGTCAAAGAGCTTTGAAACCCCAAACATATGAAGTCAAGTAGTTCTCCATAGTATGCCCTCCTGACAATGGAAGAAACCATCCCAGCAGATAAAGGCACGAACTCCTTTCAGGAAGCCAGGATTGCTTGCTACTTTCTTACTTACTTAATTTACAGGTTTTAAAATTCAGCTTCTTATGAGCACCTTCATCTCTAACCAGCAATTCAGTTCTCACAGCCCTAAAGAGAGTCGTGTCTCCATGCCTGCCAGAGAGCAAGCTATTTCCCTCACTGGCTCTTTTGTTAGCAGCCAGGTCACTTGGCAAGTGAGAGCCATCAGAGCCTTCGGGTATTTCGCTTTCAACTTCAGAAGCTTTGTGCTGGCCAGACTTATACAATTTCTGCTCCTTTGGCATGGCTCTTTGTAGAAATATTTCATTGTTATCACCTGAAAATAATGGGCATCTCTCTGCTATCCCTGCTAGGCATCAGCTGGTCTAAAAGAAAACCCTCCTTGGCTCTCCTACAACACTTTGGCCTGCCCTAGCTCTTCCCATCACACCCCAGTGATGTCGATGCCGGCAAGTCAAGTCACGCAGCAGTGCCGAGGGAGCAGGATGGGGCTGATAAGATCCCTGCTGAAGCTGGGCTGGCTCTGAATTACAGGTACAGGGTAAAAACCTGTTTCACCCACCTCGGGTGATTCATGCCTCTCCACTCCCGTGAATCATCCTGGCTGTTGTGTAAGGCTTATGCTGCTCGTGTGGCAGGGATGTATTTTCTGTGGCTTTTATAAAGTTCTGCACAATTTATACATGCTGCTTCTGCCTTAAAACATTTACACTCTTTATCCAAGGCTTTAGGATTTATGGTGCCTTTACCTGGGACCCTGGGAATGGTATCAACTGGTGGGATGATCCTTGGGCCAAGACACTGTTTATTGCTATCAAAAATAATCCTGCTCTGCAGATATTCCTGACCACAAGGAAGGGAAAACTGCTGTTTTCTCTCCAACACCTATGCCCATGAATCTTTAAACAGGAGGAATTATTTTCCCGAATACTGTGCATTGAAGACATTTAACTCTAAGAATATGTGACAGCTCATCAGACGAGGAAGCGAGATGGTTTTGGGGCTGTGGAGGGAACACCAAGTGCCTTTTCTGGGAACAACCCCTCTGCTGGGAATTCCTGCAGCTGCCAGGCAGGAAAACCAACGCTGTTTAGTAATGGGGTAACCCCCCTCTTACCCGGGGTATCCTGTGCCCAAGCAGCTGGGGGAATTCCCTGGTGCAACCGCTCGCACTGGCCAGGGCTTGAGGTTTTGTGTTTTTTAAACAGTGTGTGGCGACTTTTGCCTAAACTTCTCCAGACAGACCTTTTGTGCCAGATTACCTGTCTAGCTGGGCTCTTATCGACATGTTTATCACTGCCGCCTCTCGCTGTCAGCACTGTTTATAGGCAGGGGAACCGAAACCCTATGCTAAGAAATTTCCTCCTCCTCTTTTCTTTCAAATCTGCATCTGTTCCAGACTCCCTTTCATTAGAGACCACATGAAAGACAAAATAATCCCAGGCTATCAGGCACAGAAACCTTCGCAAGGTAAACTCTCTGCTGGTAAATAAGGCACACCCTGGCTGGGGCTCTGCCCTGGCACCCAGGCAGGTGTTGTCCAGCCCCTGTCACCTGCATCTCTGTTCCTGGATACCTGCAAGGCCTTCAACACCCACCGGGGAATTTGCAGACCCGCGGTGAAAATTCACAGTGCAAAGTAATGTTAGACCCCAGGGATTTCTTCCTGCACTTGCATCCCTGTTGTTGTAGTGGTGCACAGTGAATGCCCCCGGGGAGGCTTGGGTGGGGGGGGGAATGCGATCCGTGCCTTTTTTACCTGTTGTAAAAATATTTGTAGAGTTGCAGCAGGCTGTAAAGAGCAATTTCTGGGGAGGGAGGAGCAGGGCTGATACCGATTAGGCAGGAAATGGCTCAGTGTGGATGGCATCCATATGGGAGAGCTGATAGATTTGGCGTCTTGAAGGCATCCCTTGATGGATCCACTGATAACCTGGCAGCAAAACAGACCTGGGCTCTCTGATTCCCTGCCAGCAGCTGAGCCGCAGCTTGCTTGCTTGGCCTTCCTTAACACCTTTCTGCCAGGAGAACTTGTTGCCCTGCCCTGAGGACCAGTGGCCTCATGAAATCCCTGAGGGGCTCAGCTGGCCAGTCCTTGCTGTGCTGCCTGCCGGGGATGCTGCTCCAGCTCCTACCCTTTGAAGGCTCGGTGTGAAATCTGGTCGGAGTTTAGGGAGGCAGAAGGGCAGCTTGCAGAGCAGCCTGCGTCCTTGGGATGAAAAAGCTTCATTTTGCAGCTCTGGAAAGAATCAGCGCATTTCCAGGCTGGGCTCCTGCCTTCCATTGGAGACAGATGGAAAGTGCAAAACATGGGGAAGGTGTCCAGCTGCTCTCGAGGACCAGCTCTCAGGCATGGGTCCCACTCCTTGTCTTTCTCTGGGCAGTGTAATTTCATGGCCCACCTTTTGTGCACATCCAAAAAGTTCAAGGCCAGCATGGAGGTGGTGGGAAGCCAATGGCCCAGATGTCTTACTGGAGACCCTCATGGTGACTGGGAACCCAGTGAGGCTTTCTTATGCCAAGGAATGGTGGTGCATCCTACTCTGTGGTGGTTTTCCCCCTCTGGAAATTTGCAGCAAAAACAAGAGGATTTCAGAGAAAAATCAAGATGTAGCAGGATGATGACTGGAAAGGAAGCAAGATGGAGAGAATGGTCATGTAGCAGAGGGCAGTGGTCCTTTGCAGAGATGAACTGGAGACTCGGGAGGCAGAAGCCATTTTGTGTGTCTGCTGGTGCTTAGTGCTGCTGAGGGTCTACATCCTCCTTCAGAAGCCCCTACCGGGTTGATCAAATACAAAAGATGAGACTGAACCCTGGTATAGTTTGGCAGGAAAGTTTTTTACATGCCTCCTGCATGACTCACTGGGTAATACTTTTGGGGGAAAAAAACCTGTCAGCGAAGTTGTGCTTCCTTCCATGCTTCCAAACAGGTCAAGATCAGTGGATTGACACCCACCTCCTTGAACTTCCCATCCCTCCCTCCCTCAAGAACCCATGCAGATCCCAGGTGAAGTGTGACTGGGCTCTCCTGTGCTGTTGAAAAATTTGTGCCCAGATTAAAATGAAGCTCCTGTAGCAGAAGGTGAGCTGTGTGATGACTGCCTTAAAGATGCCCCGGGTTAAAGCAAACCTGATGGCTAAAATAGATCCCCCAAAAGTGGAGGCAGCCCTCCCACTCACTGGCTGCATCAGCCACAGCAAGAGCTGCTTGCTCCTGCTTCAGGGTCATGGCCTCCTCAGCTGCGAGTTGGGACAGTAGCTTCCCTGTGGTTATTTCTGCGATAACTTATTTCAGGTTTTTATGATGCTTACAAATTGGACAACATCTTAAAACATAATTCAGGCCTTAACTGGCTTTAAATGTGTGTGATTTTACAGGGATGTGTAAAATACTTTTAAGTGTTGGTAAATTCCAGGGACTGGAGCTGTGGGCAGATGGGGAGGAATGGAGGGTCCAGTCCCAAAATGGTTTTGAAGACACAGGCAGGGAAGCAGCAGTTGGGAGTTGTTTACAACCATGAGGAGCTATGTGGTTTGAGCAGGTTGTAGACCACACAGCAAAATGTTTATGGGGAGTGAATCCGTGCCTCCTCTTCCCCTTAAAATTGGTTTAATTTGTACAAATTAGCTGTGTAGCCAAGCACTTGATGCTGATACACAAGAACTGCTGTGGCAGGGAGATGGCTCCCAGGTGCTGGAAATAAAAGGGAGCAGATGAACTGGACTGAAGTTGTGTTCCTCAGGAACATTAATCAGCATGGCAGGAGCTGGCCATGTGAACTGTCTTGTGCCTTTGAACAATCCTGCAGCAACTCCTTTCTACTGGGAAGGTGGCTGCTCCACTCCTGCTGCCCCATTCAAGCAGCAGGTGTGGGTGGGAGGCAAACCCGACCCTGAGGATTGTTGGGTAGGGGATGGGTGTGCAGCAGTGAAATAGGGCTGCAGCCACCCCACCTCTTGCCTGGGGCAGGCACAGGATCTGGCAGAGCTGAGGTGGCTCCGATCTCTCAGGCAAGACTGTGGCCACACAGGGGATGGGTTTGCTGCCACATGTGTTACACAGCAGTTGAGTGAGGACAGCGTCCCAAGGGTGGCTTGCAGAGGTGGGTAGGGAGGGTTCTGTCAGGTACTACTCCCTTCCTTAATGAGCGGGAGGCACCGCTCTGGCTGGGATTGGATTTGCCAATACTGACAGAACCAGGGCTGCTAACACAGTGCATGGTCCTGGAGCAGAGGCACCCAGGCGGATCACACTGCTGAGATCGAGCTGGGATTCGGTTCTTGCCCTTCACAAGCAAGAAGGTGCTTTGGGTAAGCAAACATGATCCCATGGCAAGGAGCTGGAGCTGATCAGCAGGCAGTGCTCCAGGAAAGGTGCTGCTTCCAAGGAGGGAGGCAGGAGGACTGTCCCAGGCAAACTGGCTGTTTCAGGTAAAGTCTTGGTGAGCAGAGCTTGGGGAGGTGGGAGCCGCACAGACATGGCACTAGCCTGTGTGCCTTCGTCTCCAGCAGGCAAAGAGCAATGTGGGTGTTTGTGTTTGCAGAAATAACAGTCCTGTCTTGCTCTTTCCCTTTGTGAGGGTGTAGGCACTTGACTGAAATGCAATCCTAGGAAGGGCCATGGATTTTGGCTGTTGTTGCAGGCACATAAGGAAGATGTTATTGTCAAGTGCTCCCCTCCATCCTGGCGAGAGGTGTTGCAGAGGTGGCTGGAGCCTGCAGGGAGATGGGGGGCGACAGGGAAACCCCTGCACAAGGCAGGGTGGCAGCAGAGAATCCGGGGGAGCTCTTTGGCAGGTAATCTGCCATCACAACAGCACCCATGGCCAGGCTGGCCTGGCCGCCAACATCTTCTGCCAGGCTTGGATGACTGCAGCCGCCAGTCTCATCACAGAGCCCACGTGAGATTTCCTGCCTGCATCGCTTCCAAAAAAAGCAACTTCTAGCCCACAGGAGAAAACCGAGCGTAATGGTAGAGACGCTGTGATGATGCATCGTCTCACTGACACCTACCCATATCTGCAGGAGGAGGGACCCGCCTGGGCAGCCCTGGACCCTGCTGCAGGGATGGGGTGGGGGGGGGCAGCTGTGGCCACCTGGTTTATTGATACTGTGAGCTTTCAGAATCCCATCGGTGGAGCAGGAGTGTGTGATTGACATCCCTCCAAAGGAGATTGCTCCAAGAGACACCCCAAGAAAGCTTTGTATGAAGCTCCTTGGGGACAGGCAGCGTTGTGGGATCCCATACTCCATGCACAGCTGATGCCCATGAAATGCACTGAACTCTTTCAAGGCTGCCCCAAGGGTCAGTGAGAGGTTGGGGACCAGTGATACTGTCCTGGGCTCTGACCATGTGCTGCCAGCAAGCTCTGAGTGCCTCAAACACAACAGCTGTGCACCCAGCAAATATGCTGGAGGGAGCCTGGGGGTGAACTGTGAATCTGGGGAGGACTCCATCCCCGAGTTTCCTGCAGGGCAGGTTTGCAGGCAGAGGGGAGCATCTTAGGGAGGTAACAAGGCGCTGACAAGAAACGGTTTGTTTTCCCCAATGGGGTTTCACAGCTCCCTGTGGAGCTGTCCATGGGGACAGGGGAGCCCCGAGGCAGGGAGCACCCCACAGGGCCGAGGGCTGGTCTCACTCACAGCAAAGAGCGCAGGAGATGCTGGCTGTTGGTATGAACGCAGCCCAGCTCCGCCATAAGGAAGTGATTGAAGCTTTCACGATCTGTTTAAGCAGTGACATATGTTTCCTGCAGGCGCTGCGTGCTGCATGCCAGCGGATGAGATACGGCCCCGCGTCCCTGCCTGGCTCTGCCAGGAGTGGGGCTGGCCCCATCCCCACGGCCGCGTTTGATACAGCCACGGCCGGCGCTGCCTGTGTGGGAAGGGGAAATTGCTCCCACGGCAAAGGGAAATAAACATAAGGAGACCAGCCCTGACAAAAAAACGTGTGTTTCTCTGGTCTGGGGCCCCACTACAGGCGAGAGCCACATGATGTGCAGTGGGGCTGGGGATAAGGAAGGGGAAGCTGGGGCTGCGGTGATGTCTGCAAACTCCCTCTCATTTAGAGGGGTCCCTCCCTCCAGGTCTCAGCTTTCAGTGCTGAGACGTCAGAGGAGCCAGTGCCAGGGGAGTTGTGGGGTATGGAAAAGGTCTGACTGCCCAAACCATCGAGCTCAGGTGAGGTGCTCCACCAAATTTAGAAGCAGCCAAAGTGGGCTGAGTGATTTCCCTGGGGTGAGGACTCTCCTCTGGAAATTGCAGTGGCTGAGCAGCCAGGCACTGATACTCAGAATCAGGTTTGCATGGATTCCAGATCCATCCTCACCTGCAGACCTCAGCTCTTTCTGCCCCATCCTTCAGCACGGGGGAAGTAATTCAGAAGATAAAAGACTGACTGGGGACCTTGGGCCAAGAGTGTGCCAAGTTTGTGGAGTGCTGGGGATGCCATGAACTAGGCAGGCTGGGGATGGCTGAGACATCAGGCAGCTGTGGAACCGTGAGCAAGAGAATTTGGACATCATTCAGGAGCTGGAAGCAGGTGATGGTCCCCAGGTCTGAGAAGGGCGTAAGCAGCCGGGGTCTGTGGGAACCTTTGCCAGTAATTGAGGCCATGCAGAGGGCTTAGCTGGAGAAAAGGGAGAAGGCAAAGTGTTGAGAGAGATGCATAGCTGGGGGCTGCCAGAAAGGATGCAAGCCCTGCTGTGGAGCAAGATTCATGGCAGCTGGTGAGACTGACATCCACCCAGACACCCATGCAGCCTCCAGCCTGTCCAGGATGAGCCTAAAGATGGGTTTGTAGGCAGAGCTTGTAAACTTGGTGTAGGAGTGAGAGAGAGATGAAGAGGCTTTACAGTTGAGCTGAAAGCCCCAAGAGCTTTTGTGATTCCTAAGGACCAGTGTCTCCCCAGCATCAGTAGCCTGTTGACTACACCAACAGAGCAGAGACAACAAGGAGCAGGGCTTCCCATCCCTTACTGGGGATTTTGGCGTTAAAACATAGCCTTCTTCCTTAGCTAGAGGGCAGAGAGCCCTACAGCCTCCCTGTGCTGCAGGGCAGCACCAGCTCCCTAGTTTTCCCATTAGCTCCCACATCCTTCAGCAGTGAGGCACCAGGCAAGCCAGTGCTCACCTTCAGAGCAGCAGTAGTCCAGCCTCAATGTGTGCCTTTCCAACAAGGAAGATCAATTTTATGAAAGGACTTTTGTCCTTCTGAAGTTTTCTTAGTGCTTTTATCCCCTCATTTATCCACATTGGGTGCATTTATCTGCAGGATTAAAGGCATTTCTTGGAGTAGTTTGGAATATCTCCTTGTCTGGTGCTTACCTGGGTTCAGGAGCCTCCAGCTCGTGCCTTGTAGTGCTAGTGCAGGATGTCAAATGATACCTTGCTCCAGGAGGCTGCACTGAGTCGATGAGACACTTTGAGCATGTGTGTGTGTGTTGGCAGGAGCTGTTTTGTCAGGAATCGGCATCACCCTCATGAAGTTTCACGGCTGCAATCGGCAGAGGTCTCCTGTCTGCACAGCCAGGGCTTTCTCGGCAAGTTTCAGACATCCCAGGCCCATGTTCGTTAGCAGGTAGCCAAGGTTTGCTGTGACTCAGTGCAGCCGTTTGCTCCAGCACTGGATTACCTTCACACGTTACAAATCAGTGCCGAGTTTCTCCACGGTTTTGGCACTGGGCAGGTGCCTGGAGCACGTTGCAGGGAGGAAAAGACTGGGGGAGGCGGAGCAGGTGAACTTCTCTCTTCCAGCTCTGGAACAAAGCTTCTACTCCTGGCTGTAGCCTTTGTAGGGAGAGGTGACGTTCTTTGCCCTGCTGGCAGCACTGCAGTGAGATCTGCAGTGCCATGGCTCTGTCAGGCACATGCAGTATCATGACTGCTTTCCCCAAAAGTTGCTCCCTGGCAGGCACTGAGGCAGCCCACACTGAGCAGTGGTTGATCATTCTCCGTGTAACTGCTAGAAATGCCTAAATAATTCATTGAAGGTTTGGGGAAACAAAAATATTTTGCAGTGAGTGATTTCTTGCAGTGATGTTGTACACAGCTGAAGCAGCTCACAGGCAGCCACAACAGTGTAGTGTGGACATCTTGGGCCCAGGCTTTTTCCTCTGACTTTTTATTCTATTTTTTTTCCCCGACTTTTTTTTTTAGTTTTTTTTTTAACTGTTCTGACTCTGTCACTGCACAAACATGATGGTTTATTGTTTCTCAGGGAAGTGGAGTAAGGTGGTTGAAACAGAACATGGGCTGGCAGCAGGGGAGCAGGCAGGGTCTCATGAGACCACCACAGCCTTGCTTGGCCTGGCTCTTTGCACTGTACACAAGAGCCATGGGGACATCAGAAACTTCTTCTCCCAAAACCTCGATTCCAGCAATGGGGCTGGTGGCACCAAGCCAGGCAGACCCCTCCCCAGCCAGTCCACATGCACTGATGACAAAGAGCTCCAGGAAACCCGTCCCAGACCCAGCGTGGGCAGGGGAAGGGCCCAAGAGCTTCATGCTGATAGCAGTGACAAGGAACTCCTGTTTCTCCAAAGGCATCTGGGAAATGTCCCCAACTCTCTGTCCCTGGCATGTCCCAGTGCTGGAGGCGGAGGCGGCAGCTGAAAGCAGGGCTCTGGCTCTGTGGGTGCCCCGGGGCAAGGGGCAGGAAGTTCTCTGAACTGCTCTGGGCAAGCATCACCCCAGGGCTGGGCTTTGGACATGGTGGAAAGTTCATGCCCCAGCACTAAGCTGCTACTTGTGTGGGTTCCTAGAGGAAGCTCATGCTGCATCCCCTCCAGCTCCTGCTTGTCACTCTGTTAAATTTCCATTTTAACATGGAAACAGCTGTTTTCATGGTACCTCTGTGTTATTTACACAGTCATGCATTCAATCCCTGCTGAAAATCACGTTATGCACTCCAGCAGCACCCCGTTGTCTCGCAGGTGCCAAGTGGGTGGATGTGGAAGTGATGCCAGCCCTGGGGTCAGGCCACCAGCACTCCTCATGCCTTGCCTATGGCCACCCTGGCAGTTTATGGTGGAACTAGGATGATTCAAGGGGGAAAACCTGTCTCAGGTCCAGAGCAATGGCTATGGATGAACCTGTCTCCATCCCTGTGAACTGAGCCCTACAAGCCTGAGAACTGGATGCTTGATGCACATCAAGGGACAGAGACAACAACTGTTGGCTGTGCTCAATAATGCTTTGTTCTTGGCCCAGGAAGCAATGAAAATCCTCCTGCTTTGAAGCCTGAGGAGGCCTTTTTATTATATCCAGGGCTTCTGGAAAAGGAAACTCCAAGTGCTTTCCCATAACGTGATAAAAAGCTCTCCTGGCTGAGACCACGGCAACTTCTTACACGTGAGAGCAGTGAGTCAGTGCAGCATGAGGCTGAGCTCAGTGCTTGCCCAGCCACTGGAAATCACTGATTACACGTATGTAACTGGGATTTGAAAGAACCTTGATGTGAGTCCTGTTGACCTTGCACTTCACCCCAGAGACCTGGCAGCTGTGGTGCCTGGTCCATGTTAGTGCCTGGTCCTGTGGCCATAAAGCAGTGGAGGTTGAGCAGACCCTGGACCTTCTGTGCTGGTTGGGAAGCACTGGAGAGGTTCAGGTCATGCAGCAGAAGAGAGTCCACGAGACTCTCATGTCTGCACCTGAGAGTGGGCAGCTGTGGGCGAGTGCTGGGGTGCATGGCAGGATCTCCTGCACTCATGCAAGGATGCTCCTGGGTCAGGAGGCTGCCAGAGTATCTGTGGCTTCGGGGGGGCTGGAGTTGCTCCCCATCCTTTCTCATAAGGCTGGGGCACAGTGGGTCCTCCTTGGCACAGCCCCCAGCCTGGCTGGGTAACTCCTAAGTGGTAAAGCTGGCCTAATTAGTCTGTTTAATCTTCTCCCATAAATCACTCCTCCCCATTCCCTGCAGACTATCGGCAGCATCTGAAGTCATTAGTTAATTTAAACCTGGGAGTTCACACGTTGGCTTATCAGAGCCATCTCCTTTCCCCGCTAAGCGCTTGCTCGGTGCATCCCTGGCTGCTGCTAGATCCGATCTGCGCCCGCTTTGAAGCCGTGATGGGCTGCCAGCAGGCGAGGTGCTGCCTGTTTCCCTGCCTGCTTCGCTGCCTGCTGGCAGGTGGGAGGGGAGATGGAGATCCTGCTTCTCCCCTTCCCTGCGCTCCCCGTTTTTTGAACTTCTCCTCTGACTCATCCATTTGACTTGATGTTTTCACCTTTGTTTTACAAATAGCAGTTTGCCCGAATGCTGGAAGGAGAAGGCAGCTCCGATGCTGCTGCAGCTTCCCTGGCTGCCAGGGGAAGTAATAGAATCATCTGGGTTGGAAAAGATCACCTGTAAGATCACCGAGTCAGGTGAGTGGGGTCCTGGGGAGGAAGCTGGTGGGTACCCAGTCTGCCCTTGTACCTGGCAGGGATGTGGGAAACCTGGAATTACTGCAGGTTGACCATGGGAAGTGCAGACTTGGCCAGGAATCCCACTAGTAGCTTGTATTGCCCATTGGTTGTACTGTCACTTCTCCGTCGTCTTCTCCTCTTCCTCCCTGGGTCTCCAGCCCGAAGGGAGCAGGACTCCCCAAGTCTCTGGGGTGGTACGTCCCCACCTACATGGGAATCAGGGATTCCTAAAGTGAGCTCTGTTGGTTTGGGGGCAATGCTGACAGCCTGGGCACACACCTGTCCTTTCCTCTGCATGGGCAGGTGGCAGCGAGCCCGAGGGTCTTGGCAGAGCCGGCAACACAAATGCTCAGTTCCTGGTGCAAGATGGGAGGGGGAAAGTGGGGGGTTTGGTAGCAGGACTGGGGAGACCTGACAGCAACAGGGTCTGGTGGCTCCCAGCTGTTTTTGCAGGGAGCACTGTAGGGTGGGAGTCATCCCAGGCACTGGGTGCCACGCTGCACCCATAAGCAGGAAGCACCCTGGCTGGGTGCCCTGCACAGGCAGAGCCCTGCCCACAGAGCAGCTCAGGGTATCCCCCTCCCACAACAGCACCCCCAGGGCAGCCCCACATTAGGGCAGCAGCCAGGACGGCACCCACTGGCACAGCACACGTCACCCACTGCCCCTGAGGGGTCTCTACGTGAGCTGGCACCTCGAGCGTGGGGTGTGGGTGATGCTGTACACCTGGAGGGTACATGTCCTCTCAGAGCACCCTCTGCACCCCTGGGCTCTGCTCATGTTGCTCCCGGCTGGGTGAGGGACAGCTGCTCACCCTGGGACCTGCCAATCCAGGCTGCTTCCAAGAATGTTCTGCGCATCCCAGGGGAACAGTGACTGACAGCACAGAAGAACCAGCACATACAGCTTTTTGGGGATGCATTTTTGGTCAGAGTGCCCTGAAGCAGCCCCTTTAGAGCATACTGGTGGTTTCAGGAGGGGAAACAGTGCCTGTGCTCCTCGGCTGACTTTGTGGCTGCCCTCTTCCTCCCACTTTCCTGTTTCAAGGGGGAGCTGCAGCCGTGTTTGGTTTTGTAGTCCAGGCTCTGGATTTATTGCTTCCAGGTCTTCATGTGTTCGTTCAAGAAATGAAAGATGGCCGGGTGAGCCTGCTTTCTACTTCTCTGGCCTTCCTTCTGCAGCCCACAGGGGATCCTTCAGTCTTTGGATGATGCCTCCCTTCACAGGCACCCAAACACTGCCTGAGTGGGACACATCCATGGGGGCTGATGTCCTGGGCAGGTGTTAAAGCCCTGGGTGTCAAGGATGACATGGGGGAAAGAGCTGGTACAACCCTGGGCACTCCCAGGCACTACAGACCGTGCTGGGGAACAGCACGGGGTGACGTGGGGTCCTGTCTGGGAGTGCTCGAGTTGTCCCCTGTCCCCAGGCTGTCGCTGCCCTTCTGCTGCGGCCGGAAGACATGAGCTCCCGCTAAAGGATATTTCAACCAGACGGAGAGGCTGCGGCAGCCGGGGGAACGCGCAGCAGGAGGGGACAGGGACAGAACGCGTCAGAGACCAGAGAAGATAATTTACAGTGGAATGTAAATAGAGCAGCAGCAGCACGCTGCTCCGCGGGGCGTGTCACCCCGCTCCTGGCTCCGGAACACGGGTTAGAGCTGCCCAGGACCGCTCAGGACCCTGCCGTGCCAGAACCTACATCTCACCTGGGCACTGTGCAGAGGTGAGGAAGAGGAGGAAGAAGAGGGTCAGGGGCTGCTGCAGCAGTGTGCTGCAGCCAGTGCCAGTGCTGCTGTTCCTGCTGTCCGCTTTGAGGTACCACAGGTTACACATCCACTGCACAGGGATGGAGTCTCAGCCTTCCCTAATAATCCAAAGAATCAATAGCAGTGTCATGGATGTGCAGAACAACAGCTCCGAGCTGAGAGGGGAACTTCTCAGCAGGATTAACTCTGAAACCTAGTGACAACACTTTAAGTATCTGTGCTATCTATGTCCCTGCTGCTCATTCTAGCAGATAGTTCTTACTAATGAGCTTTACTCAACAGCACTAGATTTGTCTGTAAGAGCATATTCCAGGGATCAAAAAATAAGGTTTAGGATGCAAATATTCTGTGCAATATCCAGATTTAAATGTTTTTTATTTCCTTACTCCAGGGAAAATTTTTAAAGGAAGCGAGGAGAGATCCTCTAGAATGTGAGACAGAGACAATTTTTCAAAAACCAAATAACATCACAGTTTTGGTTTTGGTTGTTTGGGGTTTTTTTAGGTTATAACCATGGAATTTGGAAAAGTTCCCTTCTGTTCACCCGGGGCAAAATGCCCCTGCCCTGGGGAGCAGGTCAGGCTTGTCCATTCCTCTCTGGTTATAGAATATCACTGGGGAAGCCATGGGCATGCTAATGGGTGCCAGGACTGGTGGCACAGGGTGAACCCCAGCCAGCCACCTCACTTCCCAGGGCAGAGGATGCTCAGCAGATGGATGGTCTGTGGCAGGTGACAAAGAGACTCAAATAAGTCCCTAAACTGTTCAACCCATGCTGGTAAATGGCTCCTCCTTTGTCCTAAGGTTGGACCCCAGTGCAAGGACCTGATCTCAGACACAGATGCTGGGAGAATTCACACCCCAAGACAGGTTGTTTTTCAGTTTTCTTTAATCTTCCACATGTCTTTTTTTTTTTCTTTCTCAGTTTGAGGCAGGAGTACTAACTGCTAAGGATGCATATGGAATTTGAATATGAATGATAAGAACAGCTGTGTATATCTATTATGAATGAACATAAACAGAAATGTATAAACTGAGATTTTTGGGGCTTTTGGAAGAATTAGTGCCTTTGTTCCTGGATTTTTTTCCTATCAAAGTTTGAACCAAAGCCCATTAGCCTGGACTTTCCCGCAGCCGACCAAGCCAGGAGCTTCATTTCGTCCTGGCTCTGAGCCATGCTGAATTCTCCTCAACAGCTCAGTGAGCCCTAATCCTAACAAATTTACCCAGAGAAGTGGGTCTCTTATTACACAGTCTAATTTGAATGCTTTCCAAGGTTAATTTCAGCTCCCTCTCCCTCTCCAAACACGCCTGCCCCTCCAGAGCCAGTTCCCCCTTTCTCCAGCTCCCCCCCCAGCTCCCTGTTAGCACCAGCTGGGGGGGAGAAGCCCCCTTCACCACCGAGATGGTTTTTAAACGAGAAAATAATGGGATGTGTGTCCCTGGGTCCGGGCTCTGCCTGGAGGGTTTCTTAATGCCGAGCGACTTCCTCCGCAAATTAATTGCAACTTTCGTTGGGCGAAAATAGCCCTGGAAGCCCCTTCCCCACAGGCTCTTCCGCACGTGATATTGCTCAGTTCATAATCTGATTCCTATGACTCTGTTCCTTCCTTCCTGTCCCCAGCGTGCCAGTGAGTGCCCACGAGGGGCCAGCAGGGTGACCCACCTGGCAGCCGTGCCATGGCCGGGGAGCATCGCTGCCGCCTGGCCGAGACAGCCCTGGCTCTTGCTTTGCAACAGAATGTGCAAGAAAACCTCAGCGTGGGGAAACTGAAACCTGGCCCAGTTCAGGGAGCAGCTGTCAGATCCATTAGGGAAGGGATAGAGAAGGAACCAGCTATGCCTGGTGGACGGCGATTGCAGGGGAGGGGTGGTGGGGTGGCAGGGGTACACAGCAGGGGGTTAAAAGGGACAGAACAAGCAGCAGCAGGTTTAGACTGAAAGAGGGTCAATTTAGATTCAATATAATGAGTGAGGTTTTTTTACATTGGAGATGGTAAAACACTGGCACAGGCTGCCCAGAGAGGTGGTGAAGGCCCCACCCCAGGCTCTGATGGGGCTCTGACTACCTGAATTGGCTGAAGATCCCCCTGCCCATAGCAAGGGGGTTGGACTAGATGGCATTTAAACATCCAACCCAAACCATTCTGTGATTCTATAATGGGAAAGTTAGGTGGAAAAAGTGTACAGAGGATCCAGGAGGCCACCTCACCCACCAGCCCACCTGGATGTGGCCCCAGGGATAATTTCTGCTGGCTTTTACCTGAAAGAAGCAGAGACTTGCCCCACCACCTGGGCTGGGGGGTTGTGCTGGGTCATGGTAGGTGTGGAACGGCAACTCTGCAGCCCTGGGACAGGGGTTTTCCACATGTCCTCAGGCAGTGAAGTCCCAGGTGCATGGGGCAGAGTGCTCCTGCCATGGAACTCAGATTCACCCTGCTCACTCTCTTCTCCTTTCCTCACTTTTTTCTTTTTTATACTCCGTTAATGCTTTCAACAGGTGGTGCAATATTTCATCACCCTGGCAGGAGATGGGGCAGAGAAGGGGTTGGGGATGTGCCCTGTGTCATGCCAGGGTGGCTGAGCTGGGCTGGAGTGCCAGTGGGATGATAGCAACGCTGGGCTCTTCCCATCAGTGATTCCATGAAGATGTCCTCTCTGAAGTGCTTCTGCTGTCACATCCTGCTGCCAGGTAACCTCCTGTGCCTGCTCCTTGTCCCTCGGAGCCTTGCTGCCCGGCGGTCACCTCGCTGAGTGGATACCCATGTCTGATGATTTTGCTCCAGGCGTACGAGCTGCACATATCAAAGCTGAGCCACATCTTTTCTCCTGGCTGTTCCTGCCTCTGAATCCTGACTGCGGGGTGTCTGCAGTGTGGGTTGGGTTCCCCGGCACTGTGGGTTGTGGTGGATTTAGGGTGCCAGCTTCGGGGTGAGGGGCACCCTGGGGTAGGTCTCTGGAGTGCAGGTTGGAAGGACCAGCACAGATGTGGCCCTATCTGCCAGGAGGATGCTGGTCACTGCTGTAAGGTCAACCTTAAATAATGGGAATAATAAAAATAAGGCTGCCTGGAGGAAAGGAGAGAGCAAACTGAATCCTAATGAGATCGCATGGACACATCAGCATGACCATTTCATGGAAATAATTTTAAAAAGGAAAAAAAAAGAGCACCAAGTTTAGATCAAAGGATTTGGGACACAGCAGCCAGGGCACAATCCCACAAGGACACCCTGGGAAAGGACATCCCGACTGAGATCCCACATCCATGAGCTGCTCCTGCCCTGTTGAGCTAGGGAAGGTCTGGGGCACCCCTTGACTACAGAGGGTGTGGGAAAAGAGCCCAAAGGATTGAGGGAGATGCTGCTTCATTCAGGATGGGGACTGGTATCTTGTCACCAGCTTTACTGCAACTGGGTGCTGTCCCTGGTGTGAAGGGGCAGAACATTTGCTTTTATGGATGGCTGAAACTTAGCAAGTTGTGGTGGCAAACACTGAAAGAGGAAGTTTTAGAAGGGAAATAAAACATTAGTATTTCAGGGCTTAAGGCAGTCCTCAGTGCAAAGGCAAGAAAATAATTAATGCTGTAGATGGAGAAATAACCAGCATTAAATGGCAGTGGGGCAAGCACAGGTACAAGGGGCCACAAGAGGAGGATGGGCAAGGGCTCTCCAGGAGATGACAAGGAATGAGCCTGGAGGCCCCCAGCAACCCCCCCAGCACACCACCAAACCCCAGCAGCACCGTATTTCAGGGGGGGCTGTGCCTGCAATAGCCCTGCCCTCCTCCTCCTCGGCTGGGCTCCACTGGCCACAGGCCAGGTGAAACGCTCCCCCGAGCACGACGGGGACTGGTCCAACCCCGTACAGCTCCAATTATCCCTGGCTGGAGACTTTCCAGGAATCCCATCCCCTCTCCCTCCACCGACCCTGCCTCCCCCAGCCTCCCCCCCTCAAAGCAATTTGACTTTTATAGTAATAACTTCTGAACCCTGGACTGGGGCCGTGCCAAGGAAAGCAGCAGAAAACAATGTGATGGGCCTCGGCAGGCGCGGAAACTCCAGCAACCGAGACCAGCCCTAAAATAACTTTTGAGTGATGGTTATTTATTCTGGGAGAAAGTTCGTTCATTCACAATTTGGAGGGGAGATAAATGAGGGCGGGCTGGGGCTGCACAGCAGCAGCACGCCACGGCTGCGGATGCAGGGCGCCTGCAGCGCCAGGGCAGCCAGCTCACCACGGTCCTCCTGCCCACATCCTGCTGGAAAACCCTTTCTAAAGGTATTTGGGTTCATCTGAAAGCCCTGGCCTCAGGTGGAGGAGTCCATCTCAAGGCTGGGGGGGTCTGCATATGCCACCAGGTGCAGGGGGCTGCACTTTGAGTTTTTGTGCCTGCGCATGTTTCAGCTTTCCTGGGCATGCTATTCAGCATGGTGGCTGTGCCACATGCCACTGGCTTGCTCACCTGCACCTGGGCTCTGCACACTGAAGCCACAGTTGTCCAATGGGCAGCAGGTGGTGCAGGCAAACTCCAGCAGGAAGAGACAGCATCCTGCTGCCAGTTCTGTTGAGTATCCATGTATGCGCGGCAGCTGTCAGCCAACATCAGCTGGGCAAGCAACAAGTGGTGCAACCTCAGTAATTCTGCAGCTCTGAGCTGCCACAGCTTCCCTGCAATGCACAGGAGCTGAACCAGAACTCCCAGAGAAGCCTTGAGCAGCCTGGGCAACCCTGGGCACTTCTGAATCAGGGACACTCCAAAGAAGGAAGCCAGACAGACAGCCCTCAGCACTGCCTCATGTCTGCTCATGCAAGTGTTTTATGGTCCCTGTCACCATGGGCTGGGCACTCGCTGGGAGCTGAAGTGCAGTGGTGATTCTGCCAGACAAGGCTCAGGCTGCCTGTGCTGTCCTCAGGGTGGTTGACTGGCTTCCCTTGGCAGGTTGGGAGAACAAATGCTGGGGAGACCTGGTCTCTCCCTGCTGGGTGACAGGGGTGACAGAGACCTTGCAGCGTGGCTCTGTGGGCAGCCAGTTAGGAGAGGGACAGACAGTGACTTGACTGGGTATGAGAGCCTTACCAGCTTTGTGTGCAGATCATCTCCAAGAATGATAAACATCCAAGACTACCTGCCCATGAGCATCTCAGGGGCAAAGGTTGATCCTCGTCCACTGTGGCATGATGCCACAGTGACAGGGGACATCATTGCCATCATCACCTACCCTGCACATCAGATCTTGGAAAGTGCACTGTTCTGGAGAGGGAAGATGCCACCATATCCCCTCCTACCAAGAGAACAACTGCCCTTGCCTGGGCCACCCCCTCTCCTACTGCCTCCAGGCTGGGGGACCTTGCTAAGTGCCACCAACTATTTTTGCTTTGGAATGACATGTGGACACATTGGAGCTGGGGGCCTGGAGCTGCAAAAAGGGATGATTCAGTGCTGCCCTTTGCAGAGCGAGGAGGATACCACTTTATGTTTAGCAACACAGTCACTCTGGAATTGGATAAACTGTCACCCAGCTGCCCTTGTGTGGAGACAGCAGGGTTAACGCGCGGCCACACACGGGGCAGAAGCAGCCCTTGGCAATGCCGGCCAGCACACACAGCTTCCTTTGTGGCACAGTGCCTGCGATGGTGAGACTGGCCCTGCTGGGCCACATCCCTCATCCTGCCAGGCAGGAAAGGCTCCGGCCCCATGCTTCTCCTTGCCTCTCCACATCCCCTGCCCTCTGCCCTGCCACTGCTGTGGACAGCCCCGTGCTTGCCAGATGACTTCCAGACTCGCTCGTGATCTTGGCAGGCAGCTCAGAGTCCTACTAGTCATCATTATAATGATTATTTGTGTCTTCCCAGCTCAGAAGGGCTTTCCCCTTACCTCGCCCCTGGCCTCAAGCCAGGTGGGACTGTGGACAGAGAAAGGGGAGAGGGCAGCATCCTGCACTGTCAGGGCAGGGGACTGCAGTAGGATGCAGGAGATGGGGCAAAAGGAAGGACAGATCTTGTCCCTCCTCCTGAATGTCAGATTGGAAATCAACACCCTCTTGGTTAATTCATTAGCTTTGATTAGCAGCTCTGAAGCTCGGACCAGCTAAAGGGCTCCTTCCCTCTGGTTAATCTCCAAGAGGAGTTCAGCAAGGTTATCTGAACCAGGAATGGCGAGGGAAGGATGGGCATAAGTGCAATTGAATTAGGATGCTGTTAAATGAAGAGGCCAAACTGAGACAGAATATGGCCATTGCAAAATGTCCCCATGGCTAAAATATGGGTTAGAGCATCATTAAAACACAGGGCAGAACACGGCACTGTGGTTGCATTCATCTGGGTTGGGGCTGGGAGCTGGGGCAGCAAGTCCCTGTGGACACCAGCCCAGCCTGGGGTCTTGTTTGCCATGCTCCATCCCATGCAGATCCCTTCACCAACACCTTAATCTCCATATTGAGTTGCATTTTCCTCCAAGTGGGGGTTCCTCTGCAGCCTGGATTTTGTTGTTGATTAAATTAGCTCAGCAGTAACCTGTTTGTGATGATGATGTGAGGTAGAGACCTTCAGTGTTTTCATTAAAATGTACATGTATATATTTGTTTTCTGTGGTTATGAATGTAATTCCACAATCCACTGAGGAGCTGGTAATTTTCTGGCTGAGGTGGGAAGTTGCTGACATCTTGTGATACATGACAAGATTGATTGTATTTGCTTACCCTTTAACCTAATAAAGAAAAATAATGTTCCTTAGTCTCACTAATTCTGTATAAACTTGGATGTTGCTTTAAATCAGCTGGAAGTGTAGGCAGTGAACCGTATCATTGCTGGGGCAGGAATCTTGCTCCTTAGGCTGTCCCCAGTTCCCAGGTGAGGGGGACCAGCATGGCAGCATTGTCCCCAAGGATGCCCAGCACCTCTGGGTCTGAGAGGACTGTGGCAGTTGTGGTAGGGAGGTGGCCTCTGCACCCTGTGCATCCTGCTGGCTGGGAAAGCATTAACCAATTTACTGCTAATCGTGTTATCACCAGCACATCTGGGCAGCTGCTGGGGCAGCACAGGCCAAAGCAAACACAGCCCAGTGCCCTGAGGACACGGAGCAGTCAGAGGCAGTTGTGCCTACTCTGGGGTTTCCAGGTCCCATATCACAGTGGTCCAGTTAGCCTCTGGAAGGAAGGAAGCTCCACAGGACAAATCCAGCCAGTACTGCAGGGGGCAGGAGGAATGCTGCAGCAGGGAGGGTGGAAGCTGCCCTGGTTGAAATTTGGGCTGGTGTCCTGACACCAGTGCCTGGTTGACTTGGGTGTATTGCACAGCGGGGACCATGCCTGCAAAACATCTGCCTTCTTTCTCTGGGAGATCAGATGTAAGAGGTGAAGGAGCAAGTTGGGTGTCAGGGTGCATGTGGCAGTAGGTCTGCCACCCCAACACATCACCCCCTCCATCCTCCCTCCCTGGGGACATCTTTCCTCTCCAGGGAAGAAATTACAGGGCAGGGCAGCAATGCCACTACAACACAGCTCCTCTCAGTTACCCATCCCTCCTCTGGGGAATCATCAATCCTGATTTGTTCTTAGTTCCTCAGCCCTGCACCTGTCTTGGCTTCTGCAAACTTCTCCACAGCACAGCACACAGCAAACAGGGCATACAACACATGTCCCCAGGCCAACAGCAACGGGGCATTGCATTGTCCCAAAGTGATGGACTGTGCCCACGACAGAGTGCCCCTGACCTGGGCATGTGTGGGTGAAAGTGCTGAAGCCTGGGGAAAGGTTTTTCCCTGCTCTGAAGCAGAGCTGGCAGGGGCTGCTCACCTGCCCAGCGTGGTGGTTTGCCAGCCAGCTGCCAACCAGCTGAGAATTGCCTTTGCCTTTGCCTTTGCTGGTGTGCTTAAAAATAACCTGCTAGCTTGTCAAGGTTATAAAGGGAGAGAGAACAAATTGCTTTCTGGGTTGATTAAACTGCTCAGCGTGGCTGCGCACGCGGCGCTCTCCGTACGGCTGGGACAGAGTCTGGCGCGCTAATTTACACTCGGAGGTTCCTGCGCTAATAAGGGCTTGATGAGCTGCCTCCTCATACCCTCATCACCGGCCCCTTCGAGCAACGCTTGTCTGGGCCCTGAGGCAGCTGGGGCACTTTGTCTATTCAAAACGCCTTTTTTGTCGCTGTTGTTGTTGCCTTTCTGTTGCTTTTGAGCAGTGCCATGTCCAGAACTGCCCTGGAGCCACTGGACCAAATCTCCGGAGGATTTCAGCAGGTCCCTGCTTCATCCCAGGGCAGCTGGGGCAGTACAGGCAGAAGCATACTCCAAAACTCAGCTGCAAGGAGAAAAACCCACCTGTGGCCACAAATTGCTGCCAGATATTTCTCCGTGCTGGTGCAACAGCCGCCCTCGCCACCGCGCCGCTCAGCATCACCCCACGATGCTGCCTCCACAACGGGGTCTCCGTGCTTGAAGGATGTTTCCAAATATAACCAGCCCCTCGCCTACCCCCTCCCTCCCTCTACAACTTTCTGGGAAAATCCCTTTCTGCCTAAAATTATCCAGATGTGCTTTACAGCTCGAGGGGAGTTTGTGGGAAAAATACGAGGTTCACTGGATGAGATGTTTCCTGAAGTGTGGGGCTGGGAGCTGGTTCCACTTTGGAGCAGACCCGCGCCGCTCACGCGCCGCCACTGCCAGAGCTTGGCTTAGTTAGTTAAACCAGATTGAGTTTATCTCTTAATAAGAACTAGGGAATGAAAGCACTTTTTCTTCTTTCTAACGTTTTTTTAAAATTCATACTCCGTGTTGGGGAAAGGTGGAAAAGGATTTACTAAGCAGACTGGTGCCTCCTAGCACTCTGGCTCTGGTGTCCTTCTGGTAGGTGTCCTTTGTGGTTTATGTAGTTTATCAGCTCTGTGGGCTCCTACTGATACCCTGCACCCCAAAGGGCATTGCAAGGAGCTGACATCAGGGATCCATCCAGGGGCCAAATTTGGGACCAAATTGTGCAAAGCAGGGCAGGGGCTGCATCCTTCAACTGATGAAGGAATTTTCAGTGATGACAAAGCAGCGGTGGGTGCAGACCCTGGGGTAGGGGCTTCACAGAAATTGTAGCAATTTGCTGTCTCTGCCACTCTAAATCCTGTCTAATTATACCAAGTGCAGCATCTGACATTAATTTGTTACAGTGTGTTTGTATAGAGCACCAGACATTTTGGGGACGGATTTAAGAGCAGCCTTCAGATCTTTGCCCTTGCAATCCACTGCCAGTCACAAACTACTGCATTCGGCCTCCTAGTTACCTGCCTACATTGGAAAATTGGTTATTTTGAAGTCAAAAATATTCTTATTACTTACATCTACAATCAATTTACAAATGCAAAATTCAAGGCTGCATTCAGGCATCTTTGGGGGAAAAACAATAAAAGATTAAAAGAAATATTGGCCCTCTTTGCTCCTAGCTGCCCTTTTCAGTCTCTGAGCTATAAAATAAGATTGACAGCAACTTCGAGACACCAGCAGCAAAGCACAGCCCAGGTCACAAGCCAGCACAGCACTCTGGAGGGGAGGATGCCTGGGAACCAGGCTGAGGAGTAGCTGGTGTGGACTGAGCCGTGCGATGTCAGGTTTTTAACCAGCTTGCTGGAGCTCTTTGAGGATATTACTGCTTTGCTAGATAAGAGAAATTCAAGGGATGTGCTATACTTAGAGTTTCAAAACACACTTGGCATCAGTGCAGATCAAAGCCGAATGGTACAGGCAGCATCCCGGAATAGAAGGTGAAAAAGGGAAAAGATTTGGAATTTACTGGGAGGAAAAAAATATGCTGAAACTAACAGCACAAGGCTGCTGAGCTAAAAATAGCAAAGAAGGTATTAGCAGTGGCTCCACACACAAACTGACACTCGGCTCCGCTTCCCAGCTCAGGGAGAAACCTTCCAAGTGGGAGATGCTCAAGGAAAGCACAGCAGTCCCTGCAGAGTCCACTGCCCCAGCCCTGCTCCCAGCTGAAACCAGTGGTGACCAGTAAGGTTTGGGTGAACCCCAGCAGGGTGTGCTCTGTCAGCTTGTCCCCTCCAGCAGCCCATCATTTCCCTGCTTTGCCAAGTTATCTGTGCCCCACAAGCAGCTGTTACCAATCCCATAAACTGGAACAATGCTGCTTTGTCAGCTCCCACACCGGTGGCCAGCCACAGCCAGGGGCTTTTATACAATCCTGCTCTGCCCTGGGATGTGGTGCTGCCACCACCACAGCAGGGCTGGGGCATTCATGCCCTCCCCATGATGTCACACATCAAGTGCTTCTTCAGCCCTTCCTCTTCCTCACTGCCACTTGGTGCCCATGGCAGCAGTAACAAGTCTGCCCCTTGCCACTCAGGCTGGCTAGGGGAGTCCAGGGAGGGCAAGGTGACCACATTCCCCCCATCCCTGGGTGGTACCTCTGGTCAGGGCTGTGCCTCAAGACAAGCTTTCCCTACAATGTCCAGCCAGCAAGGAGGAACCACATTCTTCAAACCTACTCTTGAAGCACTGCAGTTGTATCATAAACCTGCAGCAGGGCTAGGAGCAGTGGGGAACCCCTCTAAAGCATGAGCAGCTAGGTGACAGGGTTCAGCTGGGGTAGATCAGAGCCAGGGAAAGTCCCATGGAGGGACACCTGTGAGTGAGGGATGGCTGAGGCTCCTATAAACAGCTCACATGGCCCTAGCTGTGTGATGGGCTGTTCCTTATAGAACAGAATTATTTCCCTAGCTGTGTGATGGAGTGTTCCTTGTAGAACAGAATTATTTGGACTGGAAATTAAGGAGGGCTTTGTCTCCTTTGTGCTCTTCTATCCCTCTTGCGCTTGTGGATTCAAAGATGAAAGTCATTCTGCTCTCTCTGGAGTGAGGAATATTTCTGAAGTACCTCAAGCCATGAAGCCCCTCCTCTAGGTGTGTCACTGAGCAGCTCTGCAGGGGCCCGGCAGGCAGTCCCTGCTACACAGGACACCCTAACTCCTGCTATGCTGAAAGGGACAAGTCTGCTAGAGCAGAGGTGTTGGGCTGGTGACACATTCCCCATGGGTCCTGGCAGCTCCTCTGGTGCCTGGGAAAGGACTTAATTCCTGTACCCCTTCAGCAATGCAAACACCTCCCCAAAAAGGGCTGGATCCCAGGGTGATGGTGTGTAGTGTTTCTGAGAATGGGCATCCTTCATCCTGGAGAACCCCTGAGCCAGCTCCCATCCCAGGGGTGACAGTTCACCCTGTCACGTGCCTGGCACTGGGGCCTGGAGCACAAACTGTTCCCTGGGCTAGGGGTGGGTGCTGGAGCTGTGCTGGAAGCCAGCCATCCCAGCCCCACCACGTGCTGCCAGGTTTCCTCTCAGCCATGCCAGGCTCCTGCCAGTTGAGTTTGAGGTGAGGCATTAACACTGGTATCTCTGTTAATATTGCTATAAAGCAATAAAGGTAACTTGATTGCGGAAAGGCAGGGAGACCAGTGGGTTTGGAGCCATTCCACAGCACTGCTATTAGAAAGCTCAAAATGAGAGTTATTAAATTACTGCCAGGTACTGCAGGTTTTTCCTAAGAGGGAGGCTTCAGCTTGGCTCGGAAACTTAAGCTCTGGCTTGTTCAGGTTAATTAAAAGAGAGCTGGACATCTTCCAGGGCCTTGCTTCTCATTCCTGATGGCCACCCCCTCCCCTCCAAGGCATGGGCAGAGTGTGCCACGAGCACTCATGAGCATTACCCCACTGAGGGATGCTGAAGGGGGCACTGGGCATCAACACTGGGCAGGGTTAACAGGCCAGGGTAGCCAGGTTGGATGTCCTGTAGGATGGTGACCTGAGTGTCACTTGCAATCCCTGGTGCCTTTGTGCCATTTGTCCTGGGATGCTGTTCCTGGGCCCATGGAGCATGGAAGGTGCTGGGGCTGAGATTCCTGTCCTTTTTCCCGGGTAGGGGTCTCAGGAACCCAAGACGAGTAGCAGCCAGAGGTGTTTGTGATGCTCTGCATTTGTCCATTGCCCCTGGTCCCCAGCAAATTCCTGATTCCTTTATAGGAAAACAAGGGGCAAGTACAGTACAGTGAGAGAATGGCTGGTGGGAGGCAGGGGCAGACAGGCAAACAATGCCCACCCTTTTTATTGCATTGCTCTTGGCATCTGACATGTTCTTGCTGCTGCACAACTAGCACTTAAGGATTCATGTGGCCTCTCATCACAGAGTACAGGAAACACAGCGCAAACAGGGAAGAGAGGGCAATTTGGGCTGGGTTTGGAGAGGATTACCTCCTCTGACCAGGAGCAATTTTCCTTTCACCTGTGTTTAGTCATCCTTGCTTCTGCTTTGACTCCTGCCTCAGCCTCTGCAGGTATTTTCCTGCTGCCTCATGGGGTGATGGAAAGTTTTCAGCAGCCCCCTCTCCTTGCCCTGGAGCAGATCACCTGCAGAGTGGCCTTTGTGGGGCTGGGGGTGCAGGCAGGTGGCTGTTCTGCTTGGCCCCTCTGGCTGGGAACTACAGACAGAGAGGTTGGGGACTCAGGGCTGCGCTGACCCTCCCTCCTCCTGCCTGTCTTTGATTCTCTGGTGCTGGGGAGAGAGAAGAGGGTTTACCCAGCATTTCAGGCCCAAAAAGTTTCCACTGTGCTCTTCCAGCATGGCTCTCTCCTGCTCTGCCTGACCTCCAAGTGGCACACCTGAGAGGGTCTGAGCTGGGTCCCTCCGGTTTGTTCTGCTGTGCCTGGGGAAATGAAAAGCAGCCAGGGATGTGTGGTGCAAGGAACGTGCATCCCAGTGCCGATCAGACACTCCAGATAGGAAGGTATGGGGTGACCTCCAAGTCAGGCTGCCATGCTGGGGAAGGATCGTGTCTCTATCTCCTTCCCAAAAACAGCTTTGGGAGAGCAGGGAAGACTCCCAACTCTGTGGCTCCTCCACCCACCCCAAAACTTCCAGGTGGCAGAGGGGTGCCTGGACTTGGGACCAATACCATGGAACGTCTGGGTCCAGTTGCTCTGTGTCTGAGCACTCCCAGATAGATCCCCAGCAGGACAGTGGGAGGGGGCGGGTGAAAAGGGGCACTGTGGCTGCTTGCCGGCCCCGGCAGCACACGCCCCTCTCCTGCCCTGGCCAAGCTGCCGGAGGTGCAGATAAATGCTGCTCACAGCTCTGTTAGTGACTCAACCCCCCAAAACACTTCTTGGACTCATTTTCCCAGAGAGAGTTTAATGGGGTTTGTCGTGCCAAAACCCCAAGCTATGCCTCACTTTCATCCCCTAATGCAAGCCATATATCAAGAGACACTAACAGAGCAGGGAGGGTTTCTGACAAGGGGATCCTGGGAACAATCAGCCAATACCCCCCTCCCCAGCCTGCGCCCCCCTGTTTTGTGCATTCCTGGTAATGTAAATAGAGAGGCGAGTGCTCGCAGCCCTCCTCGGACCCGAGGAGCCCGTCTGGGGACGGCGCCAGCAGCTCTGCTGTCAGTCTGCTCTCGGGGGCTTTGGCTGGTACCGTTTGAAGTGTCTCAAGTATCAGCGTCAGCGTTGTGTCCCTGGGGAGAGCATCCCCGGGATCAGCAGTGCCCCTGCGCTTCCTTGCTGCATACACTCCTCAGTTAGGAGGTGGGAAGATCCAGCTCAGCCTAAATGGCCCCTTTTCCCCCTGAAAAGTCACCCATCCTGCCAAAATATCCTTCCTCCTAGCAAGCCATGAGATGAGGATGGAGGATGCAGCCCCGGCACTGACAGCATCCTGAGGGGGCCTTGGGACCCTGAGGCCCTTTAGGGTAGCAGCTGCTGGATCTGCCTCCTTCCATGAGCACCCCGGGGAGCACCCTGCCTCCATCCCCTGGCTCTCATGAGGGGAGAGGTGCGGCTTCCTTGCTTCAGTGAAGTGGGGGTGGCTGATGCAGCAGGTCAGGGCTCTCACACCCTATTTAGTGAAGCATTGGGTCCTGAGGAGCAAGTGGTGGTTTGACACTGGGCACCATCTCCAGGGTGGGTGGGTGCCCCTTCTGTGGTGTTCTATGAGGCATGGGAAAACCCAGAAGACTAAACTTTCTTAATTTAAACGCCCATGAGTTTGCTTGCTGTGCGTGTCAGCAGTGTGGGATTAGGCTCTCCTGAAGGATGCTAGTTGTGTATGGCATTGTGTCACTTGGAGGGGACCTGCACAACAATCTGGACATGCAGTTTTGTTCCCACAAACTTCACTCACATCCCAGCAGAAACCCAAAGCTTCTTCAGGCAGGGCCAGGGAACCCAACCGGGCACACTTCATCCTTCTAAGGAAAAAAAAATTCAAGCCAAAAAGCCTCCCCTGGGAGAGTTTCCAAAACAAATCTCAGGCTTTGGCTCACCACACAAAGGCAGGAAACATCATGAAGGTTTTCCTTCAGCTTGTCTTGACGAGAATCCCCAACAGCACTGAAGCCAGGGCTAGGGACATGGGACTCAAGGTGCCACCAGTGCCAGTCCCTGACCCTCAGGGCAGGAGGAGCAGACACAGCTGGGAGCATCAGGGTGCAGAGGAAGCTCATATGCTCAGAGTAGGGCACGCTCTGGCTGTGATACACTCACAAAGTCCCAGGCCAGCAGGAGAAATCTCTGAGCTGAGGGCCTGGGTGAGCACAGGCAGTCCATGGGACCATGTGTGCCTGGGAGAAGATTTGAGGAGAGGAGCTGGGATAGTGGCAAGCAAGAGGACTCACAATGAGGAGGAGAGACCCCAGTGGGGATAGGGACCCCTTGGGGCCACCTTTCTGTTCCCCAGCCTGCTAGGCAATGGGGACAGAAACTCAATGGAATGGAGCTGCTCCCCTCCATCATCCACATGTCCCCAGCAAGGCTGAAAGGAGGTCTCCCCAAGCAGGGAAGGGGTGTGATACCTCTGAGCTTACTCCTGACTCTGTTGGCTGTCAGTAATTCAACCAAGGCTGGGGAGAACAGGAGGAGGAAAGCTGCAAAATCCTCATGCAGTGATTGCTTAGGAAACATAGGAGAGGTTGCCTCTGGCTGCAATCAAAGCACTTGTGGAGCAGGAATGGCACTGTACCAATTCATGGCTGAACCAAAGCTGCTCTGAGAAAATGCCGCTCAGCTCCATGCCAGTGAGGGGTGTCCCCATGTGGATACCTTGTCCCTGTGACCTGATACCTTCCCCAGGGACCAGATCAGAGTGGCACTGATCTGGCTGTCCCTGGCCTTGCCCTCTCCCACGCACCCGCAAGGAATCCTGTGATGGGGCCAGTAATGCTGGGTGGCCCTGGAGGACCCCAGGGAGAGCTCAGGGGGGAGAGGATCTGTGAGGGGTTTATTTGCTGGGACCAGCCCTCGGCGGCCCTGAGCTTTACGAGGCAGCCGATGCGGCTGCTTCCCTGCAAGCTGCAGCAATAAAGCTTGCCAGGGGGTCAAAGGTGATACAGACTGCTCTTAAGTGGCGAAAACTGGTGGTCTGTGATGGAAACTGAACTTCTAGAGCCATAATCAGAACCAGAGGAGTTAAATTCCGATGGCTAAATACCAAGGACTTAGCCTAAACATCTCTCCCATCTTGCTCAGTCTGTCCCAAACAGGATCCTGCAGAGTGAGGTTGTTTGGGCAAGGCTGCTGGCGAGCGAGGTGCGTGTACCACATCTCCCTGCTGCCTTGGGATCAGACATCACCTGGGTCACTGAATTTCCTCCATCTCGGTGCGCTGTTGCACTGAGTAAACACCTCTGCAGAGCTTGGGAAATTCGGAGCAACCTGCAAATGGATGCAGAGTTAAGCATTTGCTGGTTTCAGAGGTCTCCAAAGCACCAGGATGAGGCTGATGCTGGAAACCCGAGCCCTGTAATTTGATTGTTCGGCCCAAGTGGTATCTGAAGGGCTGGCTGGTTTGTTTGTGTGTTTGTTTGTAGTGCAACTATCAAAGGAGGTCTCAGTGGTGATGAACGCTGCTTCTAAAAAAGGGCCTGCCCTGGAGCCAGCACCAGCCCTTCTCCAGGTCGAGCCACTACATGTCCCCATAAGCATAACCCGTCCTACCAGTGGCGGCTCCAGAGGCATACCAGCATTCCTGTAGGAGTGGGGGATTGCCTGCCATGCCTGAAAACAGGTTCCAACATCGCTGAGCACTTCCAGGAGAACCCTGAGAAGGGCTCTCCGCAGGGGCCAAGCAATGGGTGAGAAAGGATATTGCCAAAATGTGGCTGTGAAGAGGCAGAGGGAACAGGGAAGTTGAGAGAAGCAGGACTGAGCAGATGCACCATGTATTTCCTCAGTTGTGGAAAGTTGACAGACACTTTGCTTCCCTCTAGAAAAATACACCAAAGAAATGCAAACATGACCATACACCCCAAGGTCTGTGTGCCAACTAGCACACAGTCCTCGGAGGAGACCTGGCTGGATGTCTCATGGGCTGATTTTCCTCTTGGCAAACCCAACGGGGAGGAGGGAAAGCCCTCGGCAGCATCCACTGCAGAAAGCCACCCCCCACCCCAGTGCATGTCCAGGAATCCAGGCACCTTCACCTCACCAGGTCCTGGTTTCTACCTCCAGGCTGTGTGAACAGCCACCACTCCCTGTGGCAGGAGGTTAGCAGAGGGCCAGGCAGGCTGCTGAGCGCTAGCATCAGTGTGGTTTATTATGCTCATTAATGATGTGGAGAAGGCAGCGTGTTAGCAAAAACGTGACATATTTAGGTTAGTTAAGGCTGAAGGACTTTGCTGCTGTGGGAAAGGATTGCATGAAGATATATGACATCCACCATGGGCCTGTGCGAGATGATGCATCTTGGATAGACTAATCAAGACAATTCACATATATTGTCCTAAATTAATTATAGCCACTAAGTACAAGCCCAACATGTCAATGCAGACAGCTCAATTAACTGCTCTTATTCAATATATGCTGATGGTCAAAAGAGCAAAGAAAAGATTACAGTGGGCAGAGAGCATGGAGCAAAGCACTGGAAATATTGCAGTACCACTGCTTAAATAAACGGCTTTGCCAGTACATGAGGGAGCAGAGGGTGAGGGTGATGGGCGCACGGCAGTGTGGAGAGAGGCTAAGAGGGGACAACAAGGGACCTTCTTTAGCCCTGTCTTCCTGATAACCTCTTAAAAACAGAATAGATAAAGTACATGAAGCAGATTTTTAAATAGCAAGGGAGAGGGGTGGGAAGAAAAGAGCTATTTTAGAAAGCAAGTGCTGGTTGGGTGAAGCAGGAGCAGAGGTTCCCATTCATGCAGAGCAGTGACCCCAGGGCTCAGTGCCTGTGTGCTGGCCAGGGTGTGACTCTTCAAGGAGAAAAGGTGGAAAGAGGAGAAAGATTAGTCCAGCTCTGTGTACAGTGGGTGAGACAAGGACTGAGTGCTGCATCCTGACTCGATAAAGGACATGGAAAAGTTGGAGAGGGTTCAGGACTATGGGAAACTGCCTTTGAGTGAGAGGTTGAGGCAGGCCCCTGCTTATTTTTCAATCAGAGCAGAGGTTAGGATGTGACTCCATTGCAGTCAGCACATGCTGAAGGGTAGGGACTTCTCTCAGTTAAAAGCACATAATGAAACCCAGTGACCAGGACTGGTGCAGGTCTTGCACCACGGCAGGAATTCGCTGAGGCTGGGAAACCTCTCTGTCACCCATTCCATGCAGCTGAGGGGCTTCCTGTAACCTCACTTCAGTCAGGCTCCCTTTCCCTGGATTCTCATCGGGGAACCCTGACACCAGGTGCCCTGTGCCCTGAGGCAAAGGGGAAACCCTTTGCCTGAGCCCTGCAGTGGCTGTGGGAAATCTTTGGGCTGATTTCCCTCCTGCGAGACTCCAGCCAACATCATGCAATCTCTTTTCATTCCTATTTCATGAGATGTGAATAATTAATGAGAAACACAATGCAGGGAGAAGATGGAGATATATATATGTATACATATACTCACACACATGCATACATAGTGTTAGAAATAATCAAGGCTCAAATATATAGGGAATGTTGTGGTACAGCAGCCATGAAAATATGAGGTAAAGAGCAGGAGCACAACAGAGAGTCATAAAAGGCAGATGGAGGTGTTTGAGGGGTGTAGAGGATGGGATACAGGTGGTGTCTCCTATGGCAGAAGGAACCTCCAGCCTTCCCAAATAGCCCAGGAGCTCATCATAGGCAGAGGCATCTTTCCCAGCTCTTCCCCAGAGTTGTGCGGGGCTGTGCGATGCCAAAGGGAGGCTGATGCCAAGGGTTACTCCTGCATTGCCCTGGGCAAAGGGTGAGATCCTGGTGGGCGTCTGTGCTGCAGTGGGAGGTGAAGCCCAAGGAAGGCTCAGAAGCAGCATCTCTGGGAGGTGGGATTTTGCATCCCTGACCAAACCACCCTCCACAGCCTCTCGGCAGCCGCCCAAGCCCACGCGACCATTGCTGTGCCTGTGTACAGTTGAGACTCTCACCATCCATGGCAACTGAATTGTCTGTGTGAAACCCAGAGATTTTCCCTTCAACTTCACAGAAAATCCCATCACCTGCTGCATCCAGCTCCCAGCTGCTGGCCAGGCCAGACTAGTGCTAACTGGCAGTCATTAATTAGCCTTCCAGCAGGCTCTCACCCTGCAGACTCGGTGACAGAGCCCATTGCAGCCTGCTGATGCAAGAAAAGAGCTGATGTCCTCTTGCCCCATATGGACTGCTAGAGCCTGCCCTGAGGAGGGGAGAATCCCCCAGCTTCACCCTAGTCTGGGGGATGGGGACACGGAAATGGATGGCCCCTGCTGCCTGCCCACAACCCCACCTCTCTGGGGTTAGGCACCAGAGTCACGGAACACCAGCTGCCTTCCATAAAGCTTTTCTGAGCTAACCTGGAATGATCCTGTGGTGCAACTCCTTGGCTGCTGTTCCAGCTCGTAGCTGAGCCATGGCAGAATTGAGGTGGGGCAAAAGGCAGACACAAGGGACAGGGAGAACTCAGAAGTTGGATGATGATGTAGGTGTGGGTGATGGCTCCTGAACTCAGTCATCAGCATGGTCACCCCTTCACTTGCCCAGGACATGGAGCGCTTGGGAGACCCCCACAGCTCTGGCCTGTATTGCATGAAATAGATTTGTAGATTTGCCTCTGCACCCCAGGAGATGGCCCTCATGGCCCACCCTGACCCAAGGACTTGGCCCCTTGTAATAGGAGGGTCTATGCTGGCAGGGTGTGTGGGGTCCCCAAACAGGGGCAGCAGGGATGCATGGCCACACAGTCACTGTCACCTGCACCCCAGCCAGGCCCTGTGTCCTGGTGGCACTTGGATCAATGGACATGGGAACTCCACAGCCCTCTTGACTTCATATTCCACAGGCAAAGCACGTGGGGCTGTGCCTCAACCCCAGCCATGAGCTGGCTTCATGGTGGGACAAAGACTGCATTTGCTCCTCCTGACCACCTGAGAGCTGGGTGTTTTCCTCTTTGTCCCTGGATTTCCAGCTTTGAATTTGCCCCAAAATACTCTATTATAAATAAACCCCCAGGAGTCTTCCTCTACACAGCGTCGTTCCCAGTGCCAGTTACCTTTTCCACTAGCTCATGCTCCCACTGCAGCAGGGACCATGTGCCAGGTTGGCATCACCAGCAGGACAAGGTTTGTTATCCCTTAGGTTCACCCCAGCCTGGCTGTACCTGCACCAGGGCTGGGGACAGGCTGGGGCAGCCGACAGCCAGTCCAGCCCATCCTGCCTTTTATCCACAGTCTGTGGCTTCTATTTCCCAGGTCTAATTTATCACCGCACTCTTTATAAATGGGTCATTTCCCATCCCCAGCCTGAGAGACAATTGCGATGGGCCCTGGCACCGTGCCACAAGCTCCTTTCAACTTCATAGCAAGTTCATCAAAGGCCCGAGACACCATTTCCCCAAACAGTAAAAGTGTCAGGGAAAGAGGCGTTGGGAAGCCTCAGTGACAGCCAAGTGCTTAATTAGTGGTAATGCAGAGTTTACAGCCCCCCTCACTGCCTGCCCCTGGCCCCTTGTTTCTGGGAAGGGTGTGAAGGGTTAGACAGGTCCCTGTGCTGCTCGGTGACCCGTGATGTCCCTCCAGCGATATGGCGCTGGCGGAGGGGATGAGGACATCCCAGCCTGGCTGCTGGGATGAGGACATCCCAGCCTGGCTGCTGGGATGAGGAGAAAGACAGGGAGAGATTTGGCCATGTGGCACTCACTCAAGTGCATCCCCATCCCCTAGGTCCCACTTGTGCCACAACCCACCCCAGCTCCCATGGCTGCCCTGCATCCGCAGGCATTCTCTTCTCCCTGGCTGCTAGGTGACTGGGGAATACGTGGCAAAGACCCACTGCAGAGTCAGCAGTGGAAACACTGTGTCCCACCCATCTAGCCTCATCCCAGCCACAATCTCCTGTGATGCCTTGCAGTCCCATGAGACCCGATGGCAGAGCACTGGGCTGGTGCAGGAGGCTGAATACCACTGCCACATCCCTTTCATACCTCTCTTTCTTTTTTTCCCAGAAACCACCTTCCTGCCTGTCACACTCCCTGCCTCTCTCTGGGCTGTTTTTAATGTATCCTTTTGGCAACAGAGCAGACGGAGCTGAGCATGGTGACTTTGGCACTCAGAGGCAGAGCCTAAGTATTAACAGAGCTGATGGCATTACAATGTTGGCGCTCTCTCACAGCTTCCTTAATAAAGCCAAACATCAGCCAGGACTTTTAGCCATGATGGGACAATTAGCAGGGACTTGTCTCTGACTCCCACAGCCCACCAGACCCATCCTCTCATTACTGACATTTCTGGGGGTCAAATTTTCCATCAAAAGTTGCCAACTACAGGTAAGGATCAGAGAGAAAATCAAGAGACTGGTGATATGAAGCTTCATGCATTCCATAGATGGGTGCCCAGAGCTCCCAGGGGAGTGGATCACCTTGGGGAGTGAATCACTTTGGGGAACACTGCTGTCACTGCAAAGCTGGAGCTACAGGGATCAAGCAGAGAGGCCTCTATGGTCACTTGGTCATAGAAGTACCACATCCTACATTAGGATGAAGCTGGTCCCAGCCAAAGCAGCACCTCTGTGCCTTTGTTTTCGTGCCTGTGAAGGTGCCACATTACCATCTGAGGACATGCATGTGGCCAATGGGGATGAACAAGGTGATGGGTTGTACCATGGCACTGCTTGCTCTCCAGGTTCTTCATTCCCCCAGGGCTGGAGCAGTGCTGTGCTGATATAAAGCAGATATAAAGCTGACTTTCATTAGGGAGGAGCACCACGTTGCGTGGTGGGGCCCTGCTCATACCCAGCAGGCTCTGACACCAGCAGCTCTGCCCACTCCCCAGGCATATTCTCCATGCTGGGTGACAGTGGCATCTTCCCACCACCACCCCATGGCACACAGGCAGGGCTGGCCCAAATCCATTCTGGGATGGGATGAGATTGGTGGTGTACCTCATCCCCACATGCAGGACTGTACCACCCTCTGCACAGAACATTCCTGCCTGGATGAGCCCACAGAGGGACCTAGCATCTCCCTGGCACATCCCACCAAGCCATAGTTCCCTGCTTCGCCTCCCTGGCCTTGAGTTCCTGAGTGCTGGGCTCTCCCCCCGCCACCCTCCTCAGCACTGCTGGGGCCTTGCAGCTACAACCAGGAAACTATAAAACTTTACAGAGTGCGGCTGGAGAGAAACAGGAATTGCTGCAGTGACTGCCAGAAGGGCCAGCGTTAGATTCACAAGATTTTCCAGGGCTTGGACTCGCCAGGAAGGGATTTATCCACCTAGGAGGAGTTGTAAAAACTAAAATTAAATTCTTCATCTTGGAAAGGGAGGGGGGAGAGAATGAAGAAACTGCTTGACCTCCCCCCAAATGCTCTGCTGGAGGCCAGGAACCTTGGAGGATGTGGAGCACCCATGGCTGCACCTGCCCAGCACCCGGCTGAGGGGTCCTGGCACCAAGGGGGTCCCTGACACTGCTTGTCCTAGGGGCTACATTCGGCACCCCTCCAGTATGACTCCAGTATCCTTTAGGGCATAATCTGGAGGTCTATGTGGGTGCCATGGGGGAAGGCTGAAGTCAATGTCCTCTCCCTGGTCCTGTTCCCCATTAGTCCTTCGCATGTGCTGCCATACCTGCTGCAAGTGGAAATGGTGCTGGGCATGATGTGGGAACAGTTTTGGTCTCCAGCAAGGAGTAAGCAGGGATGTTCCACCTGGCATTCCAGCAGCTTAATTGGTGTGGTTTTCCAGCATTAGTAAGCAGTTAAAAGGAAGAAAACATACTGCCCTGTGTATTACAGAGATGTGCCACAGCATCACAGGTGCCCATTGCAGGGGACAAAGCAGTACCTGGCTGGATCAGGAACTGCTGCTTTCTGATGTGGTGCAGCTGATTTGGGGACCCCACCCAGGCCCTCCTGCCAAAGGACAGGATCCCCTCCTGTACCAGGACCACCAGCTCTCAGCCTGGGGGCATTTGTGGACTCAGCATAGTCCCATGTGCACCTTTCTGCCTGTCAGCCTTCCCTGACTTCTCCTCCATGCTGGTGTGGGGCGCGCAGATCCTCCCTCACCACCCTTCTCCTCCCCATCCCACCAGACTCACATGGAGGTGGTGGGTAGGGGCACAGCAGGGTCACCCAGCCACAGGTCTGCTGAACCAGCCCTGTCACCCACGGGCTGGAGCAACACATCTCACATTCCTCTACACCTCCTCACTGGGTTTTCCCCAGTATAATGGTGCACACTAATGCTTTTAGGAAAATCCCATACTGCTGCAGGCTTTGAGGGCCATTTCCCATGTCAGGGGAGCCAGGATGGCCAGTACAGTATCCTGGCCAGTATACTGTGGAGAGAGCTGTGCTGTGACAGGCTCTTTTCAGGAATTTTGCACTCTTAGGGCAATGAATCTTATGTCACTGATCTCTTTACAATTATCCTCGGAGCTGAATCCCTCACTGCTGAGCAGCATGGGAAAGCATCCCAACACACGGAGAAGTCAGGCTGCTCCTCCAGACATGTGGAGGCAAAGATCAAACAAGGCTTACTTGGAAACCTCAGCAGAATTGTGCCAGAGGACACAAAGGATGTCCGGGTCATGCCAAAGCTACAGCTCTGCCGTTGCTGGCTCCCAGGGTGAGCCAGGCTGTGCTGGGGCCCCAGCAGGTCCATCTGCCTGGCTGGTGGAGCGAAGCATGGCATGCCAGCAATTTGTTTTGTACTCAACCTTTCGGGCTGGAAAGCCAAGGGAAACCTGAAGACATGAAGTTTATGTGCAAAATACCGTCAGCTGAGTTCCTGGCTGTTCACAGTGCCACATCGCTGGTGTCCTGCCTCTCTGGGGCACTCAGGTGCTGTTTTGCGGATGAGTTTTAAGGCAATTTTCCTTCTATTCCAATTTTTTTGCCCTCAATGAATTTTACACCAAAAGCATGGAAGCACTGCTGAGAAAGTATGTTTCGGGGAATGCTCTTTTGTTGGTTATTCTGGTTTTCTTTCTATTTTCCGCTTGTCACTGCCAGTGCAGGCTCTTAAAATAACTGGCCACTTTAAACCATGCTCCTTTGTTCCCTGGCTGAGCACCGCTGGCTGCCAGCTGGAGAGAGAGGGAGGTGAAGTGTCAGGGCCCTGCAGAGAGTTTTAAAGGAGGTTTGTGGTGATGGGGACAGTGTCTTACACACTGATTCCTCCAAGCTGCTGTCTCCCTTGTTACCAGCAGGCCCCTTTGTTGCGGGATTTCCCAGGGAAGCACTGAGTTTGCAGGTTCTCGGCTGGTCTCCTCTCTGCCACCACCCAAACTTCATCCAGGCTCCAAGGGGGCAGCTGTGAGTCTGTACCCTAGCTTTGCAGCCTGCAGACATCCCCTGTGGACTCCTCAAAGTGCCACCCAACTTCAGAGCCCTGCCCTTAGGACTGCCCCTTTCCCACCCTCGCACCATCTGCATTGCAGCAAATTGTTTAGACCATGAAAGCTCCTGAGCGCTGGAGGGAAGAGGTGGGACACACAGCTCCCTTGACCCCAGTTAGTGTGGGAAAGGGCTACAGCAAAACTGGTTAGGAACTGGCAGCCAGCCCCGGGGGAAGCAACAGCTAAGCCTGGGCTTATCCCTCCCAAACCAAGCGCCAGGGCAGCGGATGCAAATCCCAGGCAGGCCAGGAATTGCCTGGCACCTCTCCCAGGGTGTTTGCACCTTCATTCTCGGGCACCCTAGGAATGTGGTGTGACGGGGAGAGGGGATTCCTGCAGCCAGGGGGGAAACTGGGGTGGGGGGTGCGGCCAGCCAGGGTGCTGCCAGCATGCTAGGCTCCACTACCTGCAGGCACCAGGGCTGGGCCAGAGCCCAGCTTGGAAGTGCTATGTCGGAGGCTTGTGCCATGCCTGGGCACGTCCTCACTTTGTTTATTCCTTTGACTTATTATTTTATTTGACTATTTATTCCTGGCTGCCTTTTTCTCACGGTGGCTGTGTTTATTTAGCATGCCAGGCCTGGAGCCCGCTGGGCTCGTGCTGCTGCTGAGCACAGCCATAACCCGGGCGCAGCGAGAGCCACGACAGCAACCCCATTCTGAGGTTTCTCCCAGGGGCTTGGTGGGGTGTTTAAAATTGTGTGGGACAAGGTTTTGAGAGGACGGTGGGCAGTGGACAAGAGCATGGTCACACGTGCTTGGCACTGTTGATGCTGTCAGACGCAGCCACACCAAAGGGCTCCAGCACCTGCATGCCTGCCCACATGGGGCTGTGGTAGCTGAGCCAAACAGAGAAAAACTAGGCTGGAAGGAGGCAGGTTTTTAAACTACGAGGGTGGTCTGCAAAGTGATGAAGTGATGCCATCCTCATGCCATCAGTGATGCTTCTTGGTGACCCTGTCCCCACCAGCCTCCCAAGGTCCCAGGTGCTCCCAGAGCCCAAACCTCAGTGTCATGTGGAGATGCCAGCAAGCCATCAGCCCTCCTCCCTCCATTCCCAGGCCCTATGTGGCATCTCCCATGGTGACATCCCCCAAGGACCCAAATCACTGGGTCCTCTTGATGCTGAGGATACGGCTGCGGCTGGGGGCCGGGGAGCCATGGCAACTCGGCAAGGATGGGGGTTGCCATGGCAATGAGAGGCGCAGCATCCGGAGCTGGCTTTGGGCAAGGGATGCTCCAGGTGGGATGGGAAGCAGGACTAGGGTTCTGCCCCAAGGCTGAGGAAGGCCAAAGCCTCATCTTCGAGTCCAGGAAAGCTGCTCTGCTCTGAGGGCTGCCCCTGGCCCACAGTGCCTAGTGGGGGTGAGCAGGTGGAGGCTGCTGAGGTTCAGGCTCTGTGCTTGGCCCTGCTTTGGTCTCATTGTATCCACTGCCACCATCACCTCTTCCTGCTCCCAGGTAGCCCCAGCAGGACATGGTGCTGGTTCCTGTTCAGTCCCGAGGAGCAACCATCTTTGCAGGGCATGCATGGTCAGGAGAGGCCTCTTGGATATTTGCAGCCAGGAGGTCTGCCAGCATCTCTCATTATGAGTATGAACCCCAAATATCTTGTCACCCCATTTGGGGGTCACTATCCTCCATCTGGGAATGTCTCTCTGGGGTCAGGCTGTGGCACAAAGCAGGTTTCAGCCCCTAAATCTATGGTTTTGGAGATTATCTACTTTCTGTGACTTAAGGCAGGCACCCAGTTGACCCCTGCTCAGGGCTGAGCATGCAAAGGGGCCCTGCAGAGGCATTTCAGCTGCAGTCTCCTACCTAAAATGTCCCTAACGGGGCCAGGCTGCTAATTGCCCAGTTAGCAAAGATGCCTGAGAGAGCAGTGGGCTGGGTGAGGGTGCTGCATCACCAGTTGAGAACCCTGCCTTGTCCCTCCAGTCCCTCACCAGCACATCCCCACCCTGCCAGCCCCATCCTGCTGCAGGGCTGGGAGGCAGAGAGGGGAAGGGGGCGATGGGAGGAGGAAATGGACCTCCCAGCTGGGAAGCACACGGCGGAGTGACATTTGCCAGACACTGATGTTGCTTTTGATAAAGAGCAGGGGGGCAGTTTGCTGCCCACAGGCACCCATGTTTCCCACACCTCCCAGCAGCTGGGGGACAAACCTTGTCCCCCAGCTCTGGAGCCTTTGCCTCCCACACAGGCAGAGTCACAGGAGGCTGGATGCCTTCCTTTCCCTTTCAGTCCCAATGGACTGCAGAACGGGGCGGGGGGGGGGGGGGGAAGGCAAAAATCACGATTTTTATTTATTTTTTGTGTGGTGTTTGTCAGCACCTGATAAAGGGCTGATGCAGAACTGGACAGAGTCACCTGGACAGCATCAACATGGTTGCAACATGCACCCTTGCAGCATACGGACAGGGCTTGCTCTGCAAACACACAAGCCTCATCAGATTTTCCCAAGGGCATATCCCCAGTGCAGGAATGAGCCCAGAAGCCAGGACAACAGCCACCCTTCCCTCTCATGCTGTCTCTCAGGGCTCCAGCACCTAGCAGGCCCTTTTCCCCCTGCAGAAATACTGGCTGAGCTCTGATGCAAGCGTGCGCCAGCGAAAGGGGCTGGCGGCCGCTGGCAGCCGCTTCCAGCGATTCCACCCTGGAGCTTGTGGCTGGGCTCTAGATCTGCTAAGCCTGCTTCAAACTTTGCACTGGGAGAAGTGATTTGTCTGCAAATGTTATGTGGTTAAAATAAATGCAGAGAATTTTAATCCTGGGAATTTGGAAAGTAGGAGATTTAAAATAACAAAACCCTTTCATATGGCACTTAATCCGAAATTAGCTGGGTTTTAAGTTTTACAGCAGTAGCTGATCATTCCTCAGCCACCTCCCGCTCGGCGTGGGAAGCGGGGGGGCTCCCCAGATTCCAGGAGCAGGGGGCAGTGGGGGCTGCAGGATGAGCTCTCCCGGGCCATGCCAGGGCGGTGCTGGAGTAGTGACTAGTGACGGCACTCTTTTTTTGTTGACGTGGAATGGATCTCCCACAGCTACTTAAGGTTTTAATTGCCCTGTGATTAAAGTTTTCATTACTAAGCAATTAGCACCTGAAATTTTAAGTGCTGAAGTGTTTAACTGCATCCCGAAGCTGCCAGAGGTGAGGGGTGGTGGATGTGGGTGGGACGGGAGAAGGTTTTGAAGTAAAGGGACCACAAGCAGCAGAAGGTGGCTTCCTTGCTGGGCCCAAGCGGGCTGGCACGGGTGTTGCCGGCTGCCCCGACCCGCTGGCAGCGCCAAACTCCTGGCAGCACAGGGAGGAGCTCCCGGAGGGGCAAGCACCCAGGAAGCCTGGGAAGGAGACAGGCTGGAGCCGGCGCTGGTCTGGCGGGGAACACATCGGCTGGGTGAGCTGGCACCCGGCAATGCTCCCTTCCCTGGGAACGGGTCCCCACGAGGCTCCCTTTGCACTGGGGATAGCACAAGGGATCCCCCAGCAGTCGCAGGGCTGATCTAGGTGCCTGCTCAGATGTCGCCCCTCTGAGTGCAGCCCTTTGGACAGAGGACTTGGAGATATCACTTGATACCATGATGGCCCCTACTACAGTGGTATCCAGCCCAGAAACACAGGGAAATCCCCACCCAGCTTCCCACATCCCCAGCACAGCTGTACTCCAGGTGAGCAGACAACAGAGGCCTCTTGCAGGGCAAGGCATTTTCTTGCGTTCATCCATTTCCACCCTTCAAACACATGTCCCCAATACTTACCTTGTGGCAATGCACTCCTGGGACTGGGTGCCTGGTGAGGAATGTACTCCCTTCTGTTTGTTTTTAGACTCTTGCTGGGTAATTTCATTTGATGCCCCTTAGATCTTCTGAGAAAATAGGAATAATTGTTCCCTAATCACCTTTCCTTATGAAATTGCAGCTAAGGTTGCCGCATGCAAAGGAGGTGAGGGGCGGTGGCTGGCGCAGCGGGCAGGGTGCGTGGGTGCACCCGTGTGCAGGGCCATGGTCTGACACACACCGTGCGTGTGCCTGTGTGACATGGACCCATCACTGGAGCGCATCAGGGCTGTGTTTGGAAATGGGGAGTGAAAGTCAGGCTTGCTCCAGCAGGATGGAGTCTTTGGGTAGAAATTTCTTACTGAGAGAGGGCTGGGTTGGGAGGTTTGTCCTCTGAACCTTCCACGGCCGTTGCTGCTTTTCGAGGTTTTCCTTTCATGTCTGCCACTCCCTGTCTGCCCAGGAATGCCTCCCAGGGACACCGTGGGCTCCGCAGCTTTGCTATGCAGGCTGGAGGCTATTCTAAAGCAGAGCATCACTATCTCAGGTCAGTGCTGCAGACAAACTCCCCTGCCTATCCCACAGCCCCACGTTTCATCTCTCATCCCATCCGTGTCCACATCTTGCCAACATAGTGCTCATTGCAGCCCTGTTCAGCTCCAGCCGTCACCCCAACATGCCAGGGAGGGGATCAGGGCTGAGTGGATGTGCAGGGACACAGTGTGGCTGGGAGCTGTTGGTGTTTCCACAGACATACCTATCCCCCAGCCACGCCATTACCCCAGCCCTCTGGGGCCACAGCAGAGCCATCCTCAGCACCAAGTCCATGCCCAAGCAGGCAGGTTGGCACTCAAGACCCAGCCCCTGCCAGCGAATACCACGCAGTTACCACAGTTATTTGGTATTGTGTAGGAGTCGGAGCCCTGCCAGCACTGCTCCCTAGGCTGCCCACCAGCTGCAACACACAGGCAGCAACCAGGGCTCCCTGGCCAGTGAGCTGCCCTGAAATCCTCAGCCCCTCAGCTGGGACCGCGGCGCTGCAGCCGCCGGCACCAGGGAGCCTGAGGCCCCGGGAGAGGTGGCCTGGCAGCACCAGCCCAGTGAGAGCAAGTGGGGGAACATCAATTACAGCATGTGGGGAGCGACGCGATTGTATGGAGCATCCTCCCCCAGGCCCGTGCACCCCTGCTGCCTGCTCCAATTTCTCATCCTATTCTGAAATAAATTCCTTTTGGGCTGAAATTTGCCAGGCATGGCTTGGCTCCAAGGGGAATTCTTGGAGAAAGTTTAAGTAAAATTGGTTGAGCCATTTTTGAATTATTCAAGTGTGAATAAGCAATTTCCCCATGTGCTCCGTTCAGAAATTTTGTGCTTGGGTAACTCAGACCTCTGGAATTGCAGAATAAACGAGATTTCTGCATCTCACTAAGCCGGCAGGGAGGGGATTTCCCGGGAGTGACTTCACAGGGAGACAGCAAATCTTCCCACCCTGAGCCTGGCCATTTGTTAAGATTCTCAGCATCTGCATCAGCCCTTAGCCCTCTCCTTCCTCACTGATGCTGCATTATACCCTCATGCATGCGTTAACGATGCGGCTTCATCACTCCCTTCTCTGCTGCTTATCTCCTTGAGTGACAGCATGTCCAAACCAAACAGTATGTCCAACAACTTCTGCTTCTTTGCTCAAACTTAGGCATTTTCCACACGTGCAATCCCCTTACTGCTGCTTTGCTCCCCAGCCACTTCCCTTTACCTGGAGTGTGCAATGCCCCACTTGTTGCATCTCCTGTCCCTCACAGAGGTCTATCACAGTCATATGTCTTATGTCCTGCCTTAAATTAGCACCCTGGCTCTCTTGGGCATGACTTTTCCTTCAGGAACCATGCCCAGTGATGCTGGGGCTCTGTGGCAGTCCTCAGGGGACAGCATTCTGGCAAGACTACTCACAGCTCCAGGAGAATGTCGGCGTTCCTACAGCAGGAATCAGTCATCTCCAAATTTTCAGCTGCGCAGGCAGAGCTCAGGTCTGTGCCAGCCTCTCTGGCCAGGACTTGGGAAGCCAAATCCTTCCAGGACATGGAAGGAAAATGCCCATCCTCAGACCTGGTAGCAGAAGGCAGAGGGGATATAGATGTGCTCTGCGTCTATCCTCGCAGAGGAGAGGTCAACCATAGCCAACCCTGATAACCTCCCAAATTCCTGCTCCTGCCAGCAGCCACAGGGAATGTGGCCAGGAGTGTGGTCCTGTGGCCTCCCTGCTGCGCCAGTGTGGGGCCAGGGCTGTGGCTGCATGGCAAAGGAGTTTCTGGGCCAGGAGCACTGTGGGGAGGTGCTGCTTGCAGATGGCAGGTGTCTGCCGGGACAGCCCAGATAGCTCTGCCAGCGGGATAAGGCTGCCCATGGTAAAGCAACCAACCATGCACCCCACTGCCCCTGGATCTGCTGGAGTTTCAGACACTCCCAGGGACATCAGCATTCCCCAACATCAGTGACTTAGGGGATTTTGCTAAGCCCAAGTGAAGCCTCCCCAGGTATCTGAGGGGCAGATGCAGCACAGAAGGCCCGGATAGGTCACAGCTAGTGTCGCACACACATCATGGCAGATATGTGTCTGTCCTGAAAGATGTGGAAGTGCCAGTTCCAACCATCAGGACAGTGTGTGTGGATACAACATCCGGAGGGAGCAGAGTCTGTCTCAGACAAGACCCCAAAACCTTGCCATAGTGAAGTCAGGACAGAGGGGAAAGAAGACTGAGGAACCCACAGGCTTGGAAGCTGTGGCTTAATGCACGGTAACCAGCACCTTCTCCCACGAGGAATGTGATGGGGAAGGCACCTTGTGGGTAGGAGTGACTCTAGGAGAGGTGACTTCAGGGTGCTCTCTGTATGGGTTCAGCTTGGCCAGGATCACAGCATTCATCCCTGTCTGTGTGCTGGGAATTGTGATGCGGGTAGGGTGGGGAGGCTTATGATACAATGAGATGGGAGGAGTGAGGTAGGATGGGATGTATGGGATGGGCTGGGGGAGAACGGAGTGAGATGAGTTGTCAAAGGGTGGGATGCATGAGAGACAGGATGGGACTGTAGAGAATGGGATAGCAGTGGGTGGTACATGTAAACCAGGCTGCCAGTAATGTGCCACAGAGGGGCCCACGATCCCGTCATCACACACGCTACCAAGATGACGCACTCACCCGGATCCCGAGGGGTGGAGGACAGGGCAGCGCGGGCCGGGGGTGTGCAGGGCAGGCCGGGAGCGCGGCCCCTTTAAGAGCCCAGTTCCGCGGGCGGCCGCTGGGTGGGGCGCGCTCCCCGCCCTGCGCCTCCCGCGCCAGGGGGCGGGGCTATGGGGGGCGCGCCGGACAGTGCCCGCCCCCTCCAATTCATCTTTCCGCGGACGCTCCTCCCTCCGCCTCAGCACCGTCCAATCGGCGCCGCGCTCGCCGTCGCCAGGGGCGCCGGGTTGCCAGGGGCGGGGTGATTGGCGGACGGGCCCCGCCCCGCCCGGCTCAGCAGCGGCGGCGGCGGCGGCGGCGCCAGAGCGCGAGCGTGGCGCGGCGGCGAGAGGAGCCGCGCGTGGCGCCGAGCTCGGGACTGCCCGGCGGGGCCGCCCGCACTGCCCCCGCCATGGCCGCGGCCCGCTCGGGGGCCCCCCCGCCGCCGCCGCCGCTGCTCCCCCTCTTGCTGCTTTTGCTGCTCCCCGGTGGACGCCGCGCTCTGGAGGGTGAGTACCGGGCGGGCGTGCCTGTACGCCGCACCGGGGCCCGGACGACCGCGCGCGGGTGCACGCGTCTTCGGGATGTCCCAGGCCCGTCGTGGCTGAGCGCGACTCGTCGTCGCGCCGCGGATGCCGTGTTGTACCCGCGGAGAGCTCGCCGCCGCAGCCCCGCTCCCAGCGCTCCGCCGCACTCAGTAGGTTTCGGAGTCAACGCCCCGTGGAACCGAGCCCGGCGCGGCAGAGCCGCGGCATCCGCGGCCGGCGGCTCCTGGCAAGGAGCGGCGCCTCTTTCGATGCTCGGTTCACGTTTCGAGGCTTTTCGCCACGACCGAGAGGGCTGGAAAATTAATATTTCTTTCAGTGGAAGCTCGCGGCGTGCCAGAACTGGTGGGGCCGCGGAAGGAGTGTCCGTGTGCCGTGTCCGGCTCCATCCCTTCCCCGGCAGGGCTCGCCGCGCCCGCTGCCTTAACCCCCGAGGCTCCAGCGTGGGACCTCCGCGGCGAGTGGCCACGCGTGCCGCATCTACCCCCGACCAGGTCTGCGCTCCGCGTTTCGCCCACCCTCGAGGTGCGATGGAGTTGGGGATAGAACGGGGAGTAATTGTCTCCCCCTCGGAGACTGAACCCAGGTCCGCGGGGCAGCGCCGTTGCACCCCCAGCTTTGAGCGAGGAAAGAGGCTTTTGGCCCCGCTGGGGTACCGGGGGTTCCCGGGCGGGCAAGGCGGATCGCACCGGAGAGACGGAGGAGAATAGGGCCCGGGCGGGTTTTTGTCTCGGCACAAAGTGTGCGGGGCTCCAGCCGGAGTGCTAGGGGCGGCGGCGTTCCGGTGTCCGGTAACCGAACCCGCTGCCGGAGCGGCTGGAGGGGGCTGGGGAGGGAGGGAGGGAGATCCCCCCGTCGGAGCGTAGCTGTGGGGTGCCCCCGCCCGGGGAGGGGGCGGCGGGAGCTGCTCGGAGGCGGTGTCGTGCTTCGGGCTCCCGCTGCCGTCGCCTCGCGGTGCGAGGTTCTGGCCGCGTCGCCGGGGGTGGCCGTGGGCAGGAGCCCTCCCCCGCTGCGGTGGTTGGGGGACGTCTTTCCTCTAGCTTTGGGCTTTGTAGAAAGTTTAGGGGATGCTTGTTGTCCGCGTTCCTTTTCATCCTTCCTCCGTGCTATTTTTTTTTGTTTGTTTGTTTGCTTTTTCTTGAAAAGGAAAAAAAAAATTTAAAACCCCTCGTCCTTTTTACGGTGTAGGAATCGGAGCTGTGGGGCTGCCGGGTCCGTGAGCTCCCGGCTAAGCGGGAACCCCGAGGCAGGAGGGGAAGGGAGAAGCCACCGGCACTCAGCCCTCGCGGGATGAAGGCTCCCGAGCAACCGCCCGGGGATCCCTGCCTTCTGGAAAGGTGCCGGAGGATGAAGTTGTGGGCAGGGAGCCCGGCGGGGCCCCGCGCTTGCGGGTAGTCCTTCGCAACCTGCTTCCCATCAGCGGTTTAGGAATTTGGGAAGGATAACTGGCGTGGGGGCTGGCAGCACCTGTGTGTATCTCCTGGAGACAGTCTCTCCAGTCTCCGGGGAGAGAGGAAGCCCTAGCCTATCCCCCACTGCCATCCTGGGATGGAGCAGTGCGATGAGTTGGATGGAGAGAAAATAAACAGCCCGTGTTGAGGAGTCACTGGGTTTTTTTCAGCTTCGTGAATGTGTGGAGGGGTCAGGGGCTGAACACACCACGCCGTCTGAGAGGTCAGGGGCTGGCTGGCAGTTGCCCAGCAGTTTTCAGGGTGGCCCTGATTCCCTGTGGGATTCTCTCTTATTTTTTTTTCTTTCTTTTTTTTTTAATTGTTTCTTTTTCCCCTTTGTTCTCGTTTGAACTGGAGGGAAAGTTGGAGCTGGCCTGGAGAGGCTTCTGCCTTGCCCAAGCCGCTGTTCGCATTAGGGTCAGTGAGCTCCCGCTCTTCTGCTACGTTTGGCATTTCTGTCTGTGCTCAACACTGCTTCCTGATGGGGACTGGCGTGTTCCAGAGGTTACTGTAAATCTCATGTGCACGTTTGTTTGGATATTTTAGTGCTGATCATAAATCTGGCGTGGCCATAAATCTGTACGCACGTCCTGCAGACAACAGCAGTGAGCAGTCCCCAGACCCGGCCACTTTACCGTCCCCTCTGAGGTGCAACGGGCTGGGCTTACAGCTGGTGCCAGGCTGGAAACGCAGAGGGCTTTGGGGCTGGATGGCGCTCCCCATTCCCATGGGGATGGTGGGGAGTTGGGTTTCTTTACAAGGCCTCACGGGGGTGGAGGAGAAAAGCCGCGCTCGGCAGCAGCTCAGTGAGGGCTTTGTGCTGCCGAGGAGAAAATGGTTTCTCTCCAGATCCTGTAAGTGCGCTGGGTCTGTTTGAAGTCACAATGTGTTTTTCTTCTCCGGTTGAGCAGTCCCCGGGCTGGCTGCAGAAGGAATGCTCTATCCGGGGGCAACAGCAGATCCTTTCTCCAGCACAGGGGTTTGAGCAGAGAAGTTTGTCCCAGCGGGGCTGTGGGAGCAGAGGCCCTGTGGGGAGTGGACACGGTGGAACAGCACGGGGCATGTGCTGTGTTCCAGGACCTTGCCGACCATCCAGGGGTAAAACCCCAGGCTTCAAAACACCCTGGCCCAAGGGAGCATGGACAGCCACAGACTGGATCTGCCTGTGGCCCTGGGGGTGCGTGTAGACTGGGACAGGGACTTCCTCTCCCTAGGAGCCACTCTCCCAGGCTATTCCTCTCCTGAGCAGCCTCTCTGGATTCAGGACTCCATTTAAACTTGGAGTTTCCCAAGTGCTTCCCCATGAACTCCCATGAAGAAGCACTGTAGTTTGCTGCACATAGTCCTGAGCAGATTGGGGGTTTAGTGAAATAGCCAAACCCCACAATGCAGCAAGATTTCTAGGGGCGATTTTGTTCATCTGGGCTCTGCCCAGTGGCACCTCCCAGACCCCAGCGGAGTGTTGCACAGATTGACCACGCTCCTCTGTGTACTGGCAAACCCCTGTTTAATTGACCCTTGTGCTGAAACTGCCAGGTATTTTCTTGGCAGAGAGGTCTGCTTTCTGTTTAATTGCTTTTCACAGAAATGGCATGTTTCTTGGCGGGGCATTGGGTGAAGTTGGCCCTGCTGTTTTATGGATGCTTGGGGTAGGGCTGTGAGGGAAAGTGGCTCGTGGGGCTCCACAACACTCGCTGGATTCATTAAATCTCCCGTTCCTCTGTAAAAGCTGCGCTCAAGTCTGTGCTCCCGAGGAGGGGAGGAGAAGGGCTTTCCTTTGTGTCAAGCGGGGCATGTGGAGAGCCAGGGAGAGGGAGAACTTGGATCACCAGGGTCGGTTTGCAGCCCCACATTTCTCCCTCAGCATACAGCAAGGCTGAGGCCGCCAGGCCATGCCTGCCCAGCCCTTGCAATTGGGAATAGCGGCCTCTGGTTTTTAAGGAATGAACCGAAACTCCTTGTTTTGTTATGATGACTTACTGCAAGAGATATTTGGGGAAACCAGTTTGTTGCATTTTCTTTCCGTGAGCCGTTTGCTGCTGCCGCTGGAGCAGGGGAGCTTGGCGTTTAATTAAAACAGCCCCAGCAATCTGAATCACAGACTTGCATGTTTTTAAAATTGTAGCTGTTCCTGTTGTGCTGAGTCAAACTGGTTTGTCGGGATTAAGCGTCTCCGCCTGGGAGGCTCGCTGGGGGAAGGGTGCCGGGGCGGCCCCGGGGTTGGAATCCCCATTCCCAGCTGGTGTAGACCACAGGGTGGGTGTCAGCCTCCCCCGGAGGAGAACCCTGGGAAAGGGGGGACTATACCCAAGAGCTGCGGTGGAGCTGGTGGTTGCCCTTGCCACAAGCTTCTCAGTGGTTGAAACCATAATGAGCTGCTGTTGTTTCTGGGTCCAGCATGTTCCCATGAAGCATTTGGGGGATGGTGGGAATGGGGGTGCCCCTCTGTGGACAAGAATCTCCTTGCAGAGCCCCATGCCCTATGGGATGGGCTGCCATCTTGAAGGCCCAGCAGCCTGTTGTAGTGACACTCCCACCCGACTGGGAATGTCCCATTTGAAGTCATGCTTTGTATTCTTTATTGCATATTTGTTGTTGCTGTTGCTCCAAACCCAGCCCTGTGCTCTGGCTGGGTGGTGCTGGCAGTGCGGCGTAGGCCGTTCCTTCACAGAGCTGAGCCCCAAGTGGAAGCCATTTTGTAGGGAGGGCAAGTGGGCATCCTGCTTCTGAAGGGATAGGCTTGGCACTGTTGGTGAAGCCTCATCCTCCTGCCATTATCACCCGCCTTCAGCATGGCCACAGAGTAGTCATGGAGCTGAGCTTGAGAGTGGGGCAACAACCCCTTTCCGCGGGGCCACGTCTGTTTCCCATAGTGCCACTGCTCCCAGAGGGGCTGCATCCCTCCCATGGTGCCCACTTTCCCCTCGGTGCAGCTCAGCCCTCCAGGCTGTGGTCCCTGAGTCGGGAGGTAGCAAGCCCAGTGCTGTCTTTGCACAGCTACCCCGCTGAAGAGGAACGGGAGCCATCTTGAGAAGAGGCAGGAGCGCAGCAGCAGGGCCGAGCACCGGCCCCATGGCTGCGCTCCATGCACGTGCCAGTGAGTGCTGGCTGAGGGTCCCGGGCTGGGACGGGAGGAGGATTTTGCTGGGGGGGGATTCTCTTTATTTTATTTTTGTCCATTGCTAAGCCCCGCTGTGCTGCGGGGCCTGGCGTTTCTTGTGCATGTGGCAGGAGCTGTTGACAAACACCTGTTTCTCAGCCCCCTCCCCAGGAATGCCCCGGGGGCCCTGCGGGGGCTGCGGTGCTGCAGGGGTGGGCAGAAGGGATATCCCCTCCCAGGGGAGCCCTCCCCCAGGATTCTCCTGCCCAGCAGCAGCTGCGGGGGGATTTGAGCCTCCCTGATACTCTGTGAGGTGTGTCCGTTGCGCAAGGCTGCCAAAATCCATGCCTGTTCTTGGGAAGGGACACTGCTGTCCCCATGTCCCTTGCACCCAGTCCTGCATCTCTGGGGTGCTCAGTGCCTGCCCAGCACGGGTTGGGGTGCAAAGGGACCCCGCAGGAAGGGGGGGCACGCACACGCAGCGTGCTATCCAAGGCCTTTTTTATTAATGAGAAAAATGTGCAGGGCTTGAACGATCGCCAGGAACAGATTTATTCTAGTTCCCCAGAAATTAAACCGAAATGAAGGAGCGAGTCAGCCTGGCCCGGCACCCCCTCCTGACTCTGTGCTTGTTTTAACTTTGGAAGAATCTGACTTTGGGGTTGGGGGAGGTGGAGGAGGGGGGGGGGGCAATATTTGGGTTTAAGCAGTTCCAGATGGGCTTGGTGCTCTTGGAGAGCTGAGGAAGTGAGCAGAGAGCAGTGCAGAGATTTGGGTAACTGCCCCAGGCAGTAGAGAGGAGGGAGATCTTGGCAGAAACTCTCATATGCGCTGCCGGGATGGGATGGAGCTTGGCAGCCAAGCTACCCGTCTGTGGGGTAAGCCTTTGGATGTGCACCGAGTAACCTTTTTTGGGGAAGGGGTGTTTTATTTGTTTTGTTTTTTTTTTTTTTTTTGTGGGGGTTTTTTTTTTGTTTGTTTGTTTTGTTTTTGTTTTAAATATCATTGCTCCTTCTCTGGGCACTTTCCAAAAGTACAACCTGGAAAAAAACTGAGCTGGAGAGGGACCTTTTGGATATCAGCCTGATGCAAACAGTTGCCCTGCGGAGGCAGGTCTGCAGTACCAACTGCCTTTTTTTCCTTCACCTGGGGACTTTGGGACTCTTCATCCACCCACACGAGCCCAGCTCAGCTTGGTGGCTCCTTGGGGACACTTGCCCCATGAAACCATGACCACAGGGCAGTGGGGTCACAGAGAGAGGTGGCAGGAGTGTCCCCATTATAACATGTCCTGGAAACAAGGGTGACTTTGCAGGCTGGTTTGCTGCCTGTGTCCTAGTCAATGGCATTCATGGCTCGAACAGGTCTGGCATCTCCTGATCAGATGAGTTATTTCTGTGGCAGCAGAGGACGGCAGCATGGCAATTCCTGCTGGGGATGGCGACCTATAAATCTGTCCTGCCTGCTGGCCATAGAGGTCCTGCCTGCCTGGCACGACTGGTCACACTGTCCATATGGCAGAGAGCTGCAGCAGGCAGCCCTTCCCCTGGGCCAGGCAGGGACATTCCTGTCCCATGTGGGCAGTCTGGCAGCAGGCATGGATGAGAGGCTGTCTGTGGGTTCTGTCCATTCCCCTTTGCACACAGCCTGGCACAGCAAAAGCATCTTTTCCCCCCAGGCAAGCTGAAGCAGCAAACACTGGGGCACATTCACCATGTGGGCAGGGATGGCAGCTCTTTCTTGGCCAAGCTGACCCTGGCATAGCACACTGGGCTCTGACATCCGAAATCCCCGTGGTATTAATAGAACAGTAATTGCAGTGTAGGACTGAGCTCAGGCAGCTGGCTCCCCGTCCTCTCCCAGTGTTGGTATGGCCTTTCTGCAGGACCAGGGCCTGGCAGTGGGACCTGGCAGGCTTTGGGCAGCGGGCTGCACATGTCCTTGGCGTGCAGCTGGAGGGCGGAAGCTGCTGTCCTGCAAAAGTACGAGGCTCCAAGTGCTGTGCTTTAGAAGGAGGTGCACACAGTGTGATGCTGGCGGGTGCTGGAGCCCCACTTGGTATGGCTCTGCTCATAAAACAGCAGAAATCTGCCCTTCCCACCTTGATCCAGTGCGTGACCAGGCGGAAATGAGCACTCATCCTTCTCTGCATCCCAGCCGCTGCCACTTGATCTGCCTTTTGCAGAGCTGGCACCTGTCCTCTCTCACATGCTTCAGTCTGTCTCACAGCCATCAGGAAACAGCTCCTGGTGAGGAACACGTGGCCGGAAAACCCTCTTCAGCCAGTTAGCGGATGGTGGGTTGGCGACAGGGCACGGCTGGATGGAGGGAGCATTCCTGTCCCCCTCCAACACATGTGCCAGGCAGCTCCCAGTCATCTGGCATCTGCATCTGGTCAATGCAGAAGGTGCAGGACATTGGGATTGGATGGGGAGGTCTGTGAGAGAAATGCAGTAGGCCAGTGGCTCAGTCCTGGCTTGAGGTTAATACCGTAGTGTAGGTGTGGGATTAGGAAATGAAGGATGCATCCTTGCAGCATCATTGGAATTGGAGTTTTCAGCTCTGCTGTGAGTTTACCATGGTGCTGGCAGGGCTGGAACTGGCAGTGGTGAATGATGCCAGGACTGGCAGTGCTGCCCACCCTGGCTGGGCTCTCTGGGCAGGGTCTACCTGTCTTGGTGTATGCATGCACCCTGAGTGCGCAGAGGGGCCTTAATCTCAGTTGGGACCTCTGGGCCCTGCCATAATGCAGAAATAATGAGTCTATTATTAAGTGCCCACAGTACTTCTTCACTCCGGTGGCTCTCCTCCAGCAGCAGGCAGAACCTGCCCCGCTTGAAGTGGATGTGTCATCATTTGCCTCAGCAAATCTGATCCCCTTTGATGATGGGCCAAACGCCCTTGGCATGAAGGGCCACAGCTGTGATACAGGCCCCTTTTTTTCCTTTCTTCCCTTCCTCTCTTTCCTTTGTTCCTGGTTCGTTGACAATTCGCTGGCTTGCCTCGAACCTGGGACAAGTGGATGTAGCGGGACTGGGTGGTCAGAGCCCCTGTGCCTCCCTGGAGAGGGATGGGGTGGGGGGCCAGCTCCCATGGCAGCCTGGCGTCTCCCCCCTCAGCATTGGGGAGCAGCAGGCGCCCTGCTCGTCATAAGGACAGGTTCCCAGCGTGGGCGGTGATAGGGAGTGCTCCAGCCCTTCCCTTGGGCTGAACCGCACTGCCTGGCCTGCCCGGCCTGACAGTCTGGGAGGGTAAGGGTGGGACCAGCACAGCCCCCTGGCCTTTTGCTGGGCACCAGGGTAGGCAGGAGTGCTGGGGGTCCCTGGAACAGATGGGATTCCTGAGGAAGGATGAGGGCGTGTGAGTTGTGAAGCATGCTGGCAGTGCTGCCAGCCCCATATCTGCAGAGAGAACTAGCAGACAGTGCCTGCTGGAACCTTCCCCAGGCTCCCAAACCCCATGCCTGGCACCTCCATCATGGGTACCTCTTGACCACCAAGGGTGCCTGCTGGTTCCCTGCCTGATGCCTCCCATGCTGGCTGCAGCCTTCCTCCCTGCTCTCCTGGTTCTTGACTGCATCAGCAAGAGCCTCTCCTCCCTGCAGTGCAGCTCTGGCATGAGGGGCTGCCAAGTGCCAAAACCTCCCAGTACACCACCTCCTGTGCTCCAAAGCTGCTGTCTGTGGTGTGCTCCATCCATGGAGCACGTGGGCTGAGCAGGACAGGAGAGCTTCCTTCCTTAATGCAGGCAGCATGTGGAGTCCCCTTGGAGCAGGGACATCTCCTGCCTGGGAGGAGGATGGCTACAGGGTTTAGCTGGGGTCAGAGGAGGAAGAATCCTCCTGCAGGAGGAGGAGGAGGGATCTGGGTGAGCCACATGCTTCAAGAAAACGTGTTGCAGGGTCTCCCAGACCTGACGCGCTCACAGGGCGCTCCTGTGGCTCAGCTTTTGTGTATGGAACGCTTGTCAGCGGGAAAAGTGCAACCTCAGGTTCTCTCCCACAGGCAGCTCTTTGTTCCCAGATAAAGGACCTTACACCAAAGGCCCTTTGTGCCGCTGCTCAGAACAGTGCTGGAATTAATTGTACCGATAGGTGCTTGAATGGGGAGCACGCAAGGCCACTCACTCCTGGTGTAATTATCTTCAAAACTGAGAGAGAAATTAAAACATGCAGAGATGCCCCTTTTGGTGGCTCTTTGACTAGCAGGCAGTCTCCAAGATTAAAAGTGCATCCCTAAACAAGCTAGCTTTCCTTCCAGAGGAGAAAAGCATGGCAGAGAGGGGAAGAGGCATCTGGCACCACCATGGCAGAAGTCAAGCCATGTCCTGGGGCAAATGGCCCAGCCATTTATGGTGTGTACAGGAGCTCAGTGTGGGACAAGTGGCCACATAAGGCTGTTCTGCACCACTTGCCCCATGCTGAGCTCCTGCAGACATGGTACCATGGTGTGTGTAGCTCACAGAGAGCATGGGCACATTGCAGAACAGGTTCCTCTGTTTGCAGCAGGGCTGCGTGGGTGTCTTTACTAACTTTTCGCCCTTGCCTTCTTCCAGGATGCTCTGGACTTGCATGAGCTGCCTTCTCATCGGGCCTAAGAGCTGGCATCCCTGTATTGCCAGAGTATCCTGGTAAAAGCCATCCGTCCACATACTCAAAGGAGAGAATGTTCAAAGTGGAGCTTATTGGTGGAGACGACTGAGTCTTCCCCAGTGGCTTCATCTTGAAAGAATTTTGATATTTCCCCCCCTTTTTTGGCTCAGCCATCGCTGCCGCGCGCGTCTGCCGCTCAACAGTGCGAGACGGGCTCTCTGGGCCTCTTAAGGGGGGAGTTCAAACGTTTTCGCTGGCCTCAGACCATGCATGCTGCATTCCTGAGCCTCAGCACCGGGAGAAAGAGGTCCCCAGCTCCAGATGGGTCCTTGCCAGGGCTTCAAACACCTAGTGAACTGCTGGGGACTCTGTGGAGGTGATGGAAGGGGCTGCTGGTAGGGGACTGCTACTCTTTGCAGCTCAGGATATGCTTGGGAGGAGACGTGCAGGGCAGGGAGGAGGCAGCCATAATGATGCTCGCAGCCCTGTCCAAGGAGTAAGAATCTTTCCCTGTACTGGGATCCCACTCTGCCATGGAACTCTTGCTTCTATGTGGAGTCAACCCTGGCTAGCTGCACCTCCTGAGCATAGTGAGGCTGCTGCTCCATCCCTTGCTTTTGCCCAGCTGAAGGTAAGGAGAGGACAACTCCCAGCACTGTAGACAGTGATAAAGCAAGCCTTAGGGTGACTTCTCCAAGCTGGTGAAATTGGGAGCCAATTTCCCGTTGACTAATGGGACCAGGCTCTTGCTGTGGTGTGCGGGATTGAAGTGGCTTTGACTCACTCTTCAGCCAGCCCTGACGCCGTTCACGTCCCTCCACAGCACCTGCAAACCTGAACTGCGCCAGGAAATCACCAGTGACACCTCTCAACCCCCTTTGGCACCATGGGCTGGAGGGAGAGAGCAGCTGCTTGATCCTGGACCACTGAAGCCCAGTGCTTGGGCTCCCCACTCCAGGACACACATGCCCTTACATGGGGGGGGCATTGCTTGGTGTGCCCCAGTGGTTTTGGGAGAGAGGACAGGTTTAGGGCCAGGCCACAGTGACAGCTCTGTGGCACCTTTAAAGGCTGAGAGCAGTTTCTGCGACTCAGCTCAGCTCGTGTCACCAGCCCCTGGACCGCACAACACAGAAGCCCACAGGGCCTTCCACTCACAACCTTCACAATGGCAGTCTGCAAGGGTCTGGGAGGTTCCACTGACCCCACCTGGGTCACTCCCATGGCTGCAGGAAACCCCCTCTGGCCTCTGTGCTTAGCCTGTTTCCTTTAGCTGAGCTGCTCAGTGATTTTTTTATTATTTCCCCTCCCCGCTCTCTGTGTGGTTTACGTGGCTCTCACACCAACAGCCGGCTTGGCTCTGTCAGTTTTTTCCCTCCTCTGTTGGTCAGATGGCAGATGCTGCCAAATTAGGATGCAGGCAGCAAGTCTCCTGTCCAAGCTGAGGTTCTGCCTACGGCCAACACTTGAGGGGAAGGACAGTGCTGGAGGGGACAGCTGCCATGACAAGGGCTTCCTACATGGGGCCTGCTGCTGTGCAGGAGAGTTCCTGCATACTCTGGACAGGTTTGGAAAGCAAACCCCTACCGTGGTCTGGTCAGTCCAAGCTATGCTGTGGCTTGCCACAGCATCCTTGTGTCGCTCTATTTGCGGGCACACCCTGCCACCCAGATCCCCAACTACCCAGCCTGACTCACCACCACAGCCGCTCATCCATCAGCAGCCCCAGCCCTGAGAACGCAAGGCATCCCTTCCCTGCTCGTCCTGCAGAAACATCCCCCAGCTGGCCATGCCGGCAGCGAGGCCCTGCATTGGCTGGACCTGCACAGAGTATCTGCACTGGGAGTTGGCAGCTCTGCAGTGTGAACACTGAGCACACGCTTGGCTCTGCTCACCGCCAGTACGGCGTGTCTAGGCCCTCACAGCACCACTGTGCCCTTATTAGGACAGCCAGCACAGGGCCTGTCACTCGCAGAGGTGTGGGCAGCCCCCTTCTGGAACCTGCTCCCCCATTATCTGGCACTGCCCGCCTGCCCTGGCAGCCCCTCCATGCAGGGGTCTGGGAAGCACAGCAGCATCTCCAGTGGTCTTGTGGCCATGTGGAGCTGTGCCTGGGATCCTGCTGAGGTTCAGTAACTGATGGTGTGGGAAATGGGAAGGGAGAAATGGTGGCTTGCTGGGCAGGTAGTGCCATGGGATTGAGCAGAAGCTGCCTTATGGGTGCACAGTGCCCATCCTCTGTCCCGCCCCTCCTGCATTACCTGCGTGACAGAGCACTTCCTTCTTTCCCTCTGTTTTGCCAGATGCCCCTAGTTTGTGTTCAGCAAATAACCACTGCCCATAACCATCTCTACACTGGTGTCTGTTGTAGATGCTGCCCCTCTACACCTCTCCTGATGGGGAGCTAGCACCACAAGATGTTTTCCTCCCTCTGTCCCCAGTGCCGTATCCACTGCTAGTGCCACCAGCCCACGATAGGACTGTTTGTGTTTGCTCTGGGCGAGCAGCCTGGGCAAGAAGCGAACTTGCTGGTCCAGCTAGGAACCAGGCAAGCCACAAGGCAGGTCAGAGAGCCCACATGTCCCCAGATGTGCTTGTTTATCTGTGCCATGGTGGCACCCACAGCCTGTGCTCCCAACCTGCCTGTGGGTGCTAGCCTGGGAGCTGCTGGCGGGTCTCCCTGGGGTGGGACGCGGGAAGAAGGTGTTTACCTCCAGTCGGGCTTCATCCGAAACCCTGCAATGTGTGAATGCTTCCTCCTCCACACTTCCTCTCTGACTGGGTCAGCTTGGGGTTTTCCTGAGGTGGAAGGAAAGAAGCTGAAAATCCCTCTTGCTGTGGGGCTGAGCCATGGTGCACATCTGAGTTGACCTGGCACATCTTTGTGCCCCAGCCGGTGACAGTGAGCAGTTCCCAGCACGCTGCTGGGACTAGGAGAGCCAGGCTCCCTGCTCTTCATCTTAAGCCTGGGTGGACTAAGAAGTGGACGGATGGATGGGCAGCCCTTGGGGAGCTGCGTGGGGTTTGGGATGGGGCCATACTTGTGGCTGGGGAGAGGGATACCCTCATCAGGGAGGTGTTCTGGCACTGGTCCTGGGTCCTGCTCAGTGCAAGCAGCAGAGACCCCTGAGCACACCAGAGTCCATTTGCACCCCTCTTCTGCCAAATCCCCCTTGGGTAGAAGAAGGTCCAGAGGACCCCAGGGTGCTGGGGTGCCTGGTCCCCTCCAGCAGCATAAGGGGCATCTCTGGAGCAGGGCTCAAAGGGCCAGCAGCTCACAGAGGGGCCATTGGCCCCTGAGCACATCAGTGTGCTCTCATCCTTGTGTTTCACTCCTGGATTTTGCGCGTGGTGCTCGCGCGGAGCCACGCGGCTCTGCCTGGGATTAGCGACAGCTGCCTGCAATTGCAGCTCTTCCCAGACAAGCGTCTCGCTCCCCCAAGGCTGGGGCTGGGGCTGTTTGGGGAATGCTGCCGGGGTGGTTTGTCTTGTAGTCTGCTCCAGGAATGTTGGCCAGACGGTCAAATTCTTCTCCCCTCTTGTAAAATGAGTGATGTGGGGCGTCTCTGGGAGAGCAGCCTGCCAGTCCCTCCTCCTCTGGATAAACCTGCCTGGCCCGCACCGCCCTGTCATGGGAACGGGCCCTTTCAACCCCAGCCACAGTAAATACGCACCCTGCCAAAACAGAGGGGGAGGGTGTGGACAGGGGCGCCCGGTCTTCCTCCTTTGGCACCCCCTGCACTGCCTGGGGGGCACATTTGGCTGTGCTAGTGGCTGGGAATGGCAGCTTGTCCCCATCTCCCTCTTGCCACCTGGCCAGATCCTCATCCTGCTGCTTGCCTGCTCCAGCACAGCTCTCCAGGGACGCCTCGCTCTTCCTGTTCTCTTGACAGGAGAAGAGAAATCTGGAGTCTGTCTGCACCGCTCCCCCCTCCTCCCACCATGTCTCACCCCCCAAGTTGCTGTTTTCCACAGAAATGTCAGGCTCAGCTCTCCTCTCCCCCACTTCTCTTGGTTTTTTCCCCCTCTAATCTTGACCTTCATCTCCAATTACTTTTTTCTCTCCTTCCTTTCCCTCCAGAGACCCTAATGGACACGAAGTGGGTGACCTCTGAGTTGGCATGGACAACTCATCCAGAGACAGGGGTAAGTTTGGAACCAGCCCTGGTTCTGACCTCCAAAGAGCAGAGCTGGCCCTGGCCCCATGGGAATCATTGCTCACCCATGCATTTGTGAAGCTGGCTCCATCTTTCTCCTTCCCTCCTGTGCATATCCTCACCTCATGGAACCATCTCCTCTTGACTCCATGCCAGTGGAGTGGGAGTGCCATGGTCCCTGGCCTGGGTTGCTCTTAGTCACCTTGATGACCAGGAGGGTTGTGATGGGTGGAGGTGCAGCTGCTGCTCTTCCCTGTTGACTGGTGCCTGTTCCCCCGCACCCTGTGCCCTGCACGATGTGTCCACAGCACTGATGTCCTTGGGTGGGGATCTAACCCTTTCCCTCTCAATCACAGTGGGAAGAAGTCAGTGGTTATGACGAGGCCATGAACCCTATCCGCACGTACCAGGTCTGCAATGTACGGGAGGCCAACCAGAACAACTGGCTTCGTACCAAATTCATCCAGCGCCAGGATGTCCAGCGTGTCTACGTGGAGCTGAAGTTCACTGTGCGGGACTGCAACAGCATCCCCAACATCCCTGGTTCCTGCAAAGAGACGTTCAACCTCTTCTATTATGAGTCAGATACGGATTCTGCCTCTGCAAACAGCCCTTTCTGGATGGAGAACCCCTATATCAAAGTGGATACAATTGCCCCAGATGAGAGCTTCTCCAAGCTGGAGTCTGGCCGCGTGAACACCAAGGTGCGCAGCTTTGGCCCTCTCTCCAAGAATGGTTTTTACCTTGCTTTCCAAGACCTGGGAGCCTGCATGTCCCTCATCTCCGTCCGGGCTTTCTACAAGAAATGCTCCAACACCATTGCTGGCTTTGCTATCTTCCCAGAGACTTTAACAGGGGCTGAGCCCACTTCCCTGGTCATTGCACCGGGCACCTGCATCCCCAATGCAGTGGAGGTGTCTGTGCCCCTAAAGCTGTACTGCAATGGTGATGGCGAGTGGATGGTACCCGTGGGAGCATGTACGTGTGCTGCCGGATATGAGCCCACCATGAAGGATACCCAGTGCCAAGGTATGTGCATGGCAGTGTGATCATGGCTTTTGTCCCCATGGGTCCGTTGATGTGAAGGAGGTGGTTTTGCGCTGAGCTCAGTCTGGTTTTGGAGGCTTTTCCCTGATGAGTGAACAGGGTGATATCTCAGAGGACTGGTCTGCAGTTTGTCTCCAAAGCCTTAAAATCTCTGTGGTCAGGACTTGTGCAGCATCTGCTGGGACCCACTGGTGAGCAACCACTAGTGCTAACCTCCGTGGGATGCATCTCCTTGCACAGAGCTGGAGCTCAAGGCATGGTCCTCAGCAGGTATCCAGAACATTTAATCCCTTGAGCATTACCAAAATCTCTCATCTCTGCTGCCGTATCCAGCATCTTCCCTCTCTCCCTCCTGCAGTGCTCATGGCTGGGACGAGTGATTGTTCTTGGCAAGTGTGATTTCACGCTGCTTGTGCGGAGGCACTCGGAAGCCCTGGTGGTGAGCAGGGCTCCGCTATGAGAGAAGCTATGTTAATGCATGCTCCCCCTGCCAGTGATGAAAGCTTGCAGCAGGGATGGTAGGGACCAGCACGAAGGCAGGGGATCTGAAGCTCCTTGTTCTTGCTGGAAGGGAAGGAAACATATCCTGCTGGAGATGTTGGGGATGGAGAGCCACCCTAGCAGCAGCATAGCTCTGTGTATGTCCTGTAGTTGCCATGCTCTCCCACAATAGCCTTGGTGTTGCTGTTTAACCCCAGTTTGGGTGTGTTGATAAGGAAAAATCTGTCTGGATGAATGTTCTACCCCCTTGGAGTGATTTTTTTTCTTGGGAGCTGTCTCTGGCAGGTAGGACCCTGGCCTGGGGTGGCTGGGATTTAGGACAGAAAGGTTGCCGTTCCCCTTGGCTGCAGGTATTGTACAGGGAGTGGGATGCTGGCTGAGTCCCCAGCACTGCATGCCTTGTGCTCACCAATGACTGGATGCTTGGCTCTGGCCCTTTGCTCTTGGCAGGCACCATGTGATTTGGGATGGCCTGTGACGTGGGGCTTGGGCCAAGCTGGCCTCCCCGTTGGCTCTGGGAGCAGCGCAGCTGACAGCCATACTGCTGTGGCTAGTTAGGGAGAGGTCAGTCTCCACAGGGCCTCAGCTCTGCTGGGGATCCAGAGCCTCCAGGACCATCAGTGCCAGCACAGCTCTGACTTCAGTGCCACAGCCTCCTGCATCAGTCTTGTGAGCAGCTAATCTGGCTCCTCCTGAGCAGGTAGACAAGAGTGCCAAGCATCCGTCTGCACTTTAAACTGCACTGAGGTCCATGCTCCTGGGGAGCTGCTTTCCTTCTTGCTTGGACTGGGAGATCTTAGACCACGCATGATGTTGACTCTTTCCCAGCAGAGATTGGGGTTTGGGCACAAGTTGACACAGTTTCCAGCTTGTACCAGGGCTGTGCTGAGAGGGGGCATCCCAAGGCAGGACAGATCTCCTCAGATTAGGCTCTGGAGCCTGGGACAAGGTCCCATCTCCACATCCCCAAGCTGGACAGACCCCCATTTGGCAGCTTTCCCAGCGCCTTTGATTTCCCACCAAGCCGCAGCTTCTGCTGCAGCAGGCAGGGAAGCCACGCTGGGACATGGGCACGTCTCCATCCGGCAGCCTGCCTTCTTGCTGGGCAGAAGCGGTGGTGTCCTCACGTTTCTCTGGGAAAGTTGCTCTGCAACATTGTAGGATCAGATTTTCCGCCATACGATTGTGTGTTTTAAGTGGAAACAGCTGAAGAAGGGCTGGGAGAAGCCGGAGCTGCAGCTCCTTTTCTTTTCTTGGCTGGATGCTCCCTTATCCCATTTCCACAGTCCAGCACCACCGAGAAGTCTCTGAGCCCATGTCATGGGCAGCAGTGTGGATGCAGCCCCTCAAAGCTGGGGTTTCATCGCTCCCACCCCAGGGAGCCTGCATGGGCTTCACTGTGCGGGTGAGCAGCGCTCCAGAGTGCCAGATGGCATTTTAATATATAACAATACCCTGTTACTGCTTAGATGGGATAAGCCCTGTTGTAAATCTCCCCCTTTTCCCAGACTTTCAGTGGCCTTTGAAGACCTCCTCCTCCTCCTCTTTATCTCCATCCAGAGCCAAGATTAGAGCTCGCATTCAGACCTGTTACAATGCAGCTTGTATCCCGGTCCCTCGGGAGCAGAGGGCTCATCCTGCCTGACTGAGGACAGTTTCTTTGGCATGCTTTGTAAGATGATACGCCAGGCTGGTACCTGGCGCCCTACTCCTGAGTTGCCACAGCATTGATTTGGCATCTCATTCTCAGCCTCATTATCTTTATTTAATTAGCACATGGCCCTTCTGGGGGTTGTGCTGCTTCCCACACACTCCCTGCCACGCAGAGCTGCAGAGGCAGCTCTTGGAGGACAAGGAGGAGCTGCTGGCTAGGGAGGGGAGCAAGGGCTCCCACGTGCCTCCCATGGGCTGGGGTGCACTGCATTCACACCCCAGGCTCTGCAGCCCCTGGGGTTTAGCCTTTCCCCCAGCCCCATCCTTTCTCCTTTTGGTTAGGAGGCACCCAAACACTTCAGGGGATTTGATATCAAGGGGCTCCTCAAAAATGCTCCTGGGCATGTGCTCCATGATGGATTTGTTGGGATTTGCACCCCTTGTGTTGCTCGCTTCACACAATGACAGAAAGGCTGCTGTGCCAGGGTGAGCAGTGAGCTCCCTCCTTGCACATCCCCTCTGTTCATTGGAGAGCCCTGGAGGAGGACCACAGTGCCCCCAGAGCCTGCACCCCACTTGGGAGGACAGCTGAGTCTGTGCGGTACCCAAACCATAGGACCACTGGAGGTGAGAACGTCCAGCATGACACCACACCTTCGTGAGACCCATTTCTAGTCTTCTTTTCTCGTGGCACCAGGCACTGGATGTTTGGGTACAATCAGTAGGTGAGTGCAGGTCAGGCTGGGGCCAAAATCAGAATTTTTGCAAAAATAAATTTCCCTTGCAATCAGTGACTAATGAAAGCATCACCCTGAATTAAATAAAAAAAAATTGCTAAGCAAGCATTGCACTTGCCAACTGTTTGCAGCTTTGCATTGCAACATGGGCTTGCTGCATGAAACCCAGGAAGTGAAACTGCCTGGATTAATTGCCCGGGATTCCAGATCAAAGGCAGCAGCAGGGAAGGCAGGGAGAGCTGCCGGTTTACAGCCAGGCAGCTCCACAATGGGTTACTTGTAACACAGTCGAGGAAATCTGCCCCTGCCATCCTGCCTGTGACCCGCTGTGGTTCAAGAGGCAGCTTTGCTTATTGAATTTTTTTTTTCCTTTTCTTAAAAAAAGGACAAAAATTGTTTTCCTACTTGTTCTTTGGATGCTACTTCAAACTCTCAAGGGTTGTTCCCCTTCTCTCCCTTCAGATTTACTCCATTCACTTTTGGACTGCACTAGTGTGAAATATTTTCACCCAAAGAGTGATTATTTTCCTTTTTTTTAAATAACTGCCTTTTAAGAGAGACTTAAAAACAGAGTTACCGCCTTGGCTGTAGCCAGGCTGTTGCTTCCATAGCTCTGCTCCATCTGTAGCCACTTAAAACAGCGAGAGGGAGCGAGCTGTGCAGGTTCATAAAGCACAGATCGTCCCGAACAAACCTGACTGCTGCCTCTAAAGAAATTACAGGGTTGATGGGCAAAGGGATATGATCAGTTTAATTTATCTAGGCTCAGGCGAGGCATCCTGCTTCAGTCCTGCAGGGAGCAAAATGGCTGGAAGGATGCTGGAATATTGTAGTGTGAGTGGGAAGCAGTCAAATGTGAAACATGGTAGTTTGGGGCTGGTTTTTCCCAATGTGTCATGGCTATCCCTGTCTTCCCCAGGGAAGGGGACCCCAAAGTTTTGGGGATGTATGCATAGTTCATTGCTGCTTGCCTGTATCCCATGCAATAATGAAGGCTGCCTACAGGATGAGTCACTGCTCTCTGCTGCTGCCAGAAGGGTGTTATTTTGGTGTTTTTTTCACCTCCCTTCCTTGAACTTTATTCACCAGGGCGGGGATTGTATTTGGGAATAGTACCTTCCTCTTCCCCTAGCTCTGTGCTGCAGCTCTTTGAGACAGGATCAGGCCCTGGAGGTGGGAGGCTGATGAAAATCCTGGAGGGGCTGCCAGAAGCAGCCCAATGGCCAGGTTTGCCATGCCAGGTGTGTGATGGATGCCCCATAGGGGACGCAGGGGCAACTTTACAGCAGGGCTCTGTTACTGTCCTCCTCCCTCCCACACCCCACACAAATCCCCTCTGTGGCTGATCTCCGCTGTCAGGCCAGACTGCCTCTCCCTCCCATCAAACCAGCAGCTCCTCTTCAGACTGGGGAGCTCCGCTTCAGTTCCCTGACCTGTTATCCTGTGGTTGTCACTGACTGTCATGTTCTCCCCAGAGGTGACCGCAACACAGCACCAGGAGATGTGATCTGTGTGCAGAGGTTCAGAGTTGTTGTTTTATTTGAGGACACTTCAGCAGGAAAAGTGCTTATGCAAAGCTCTCGGTAGGGAAAAAGGAGCCTGGCTTCCCAGCTCCAACTGGATGGAGTCACGTTCCCACTCCAGAGCTCCCAGGCTCGTTCCGCAGCGTGCCGGCCAAGACAGTGGTTGTTGTACAGGCAGTTTCTTGCAGAGAAGAGATGACACAGCGGCTTATCCACCAGGGACCTGGGATCAGCTTTCAGCTTGGTTAGTGCCTTCAAATGTGGCGGCTGAGAGCTGTCACACTGCCACCGAGGTCTTTATGCTCTGATTTATTAAGCAGAGTTGGAAACTTAAACACTGGAGTGCATCTGGGCCCCGGTGCCTCTGCTGCTCTTCCACTCCTTAACAGGGCTGGTTCGTGGCTTGTCCCACTCCTGCCAGGGTGGCACGAGGATGCAAAGAAAAGACCTTCATCCCTTGTGCCTGCACTGGGGGCTCCTTAGGGGGTGGCAGGCAGCTGCTGAAGGACAGCTCTGCCTGTCCCTTCCTCCTGTGTCTGGGAGACCACTATCACCTCCGTGCCTGTAACCCACTGGGCACCAGCTGGCACTTCATGTGCAGGAGACCAGGTGCCCTCATCCTTCCTGCATCCTTTGCAAGCACCTGGCTGTCCTTGGCTGCCATGCCATGCTTGGGCTGTCAGCTTCATACAAGCTCTGGTTGCTCCAGCTTCACTCTCCCCCCAACAAGCCTTTTCAGGGGGTTTTGTCCCTGATGGATCTGGGCTCCTCTCCATAACCAAAGCATGTTTGGCAGCTTTCTGAGCCCAGAGCGTTCCTGTCCAAGAGGTTTCAGTCATCTCTCATTCCTCAATAATCTGGTTCCTTATGTGTGAATCTGCATCCACCCAGTTTGAACCGCCCGGGACTCCAGCCGGGGTGGGTCTGCCTATGCCAAGTTGCTCTGCGACCTCTGGGCCTCTGCTGTCCACATAAAGACACATTTTCTGGTGGCCTGGTTGTCACAGGCTGGGGAGACGGAAGGCCTGGACCTGCTGGCTTCCCATTTCTTGCCAAGGAGCAGATCTGTGTACTCCTTTGCCTTCCAGCCTGCACAGTTGGGACAGGCAAAGCTTTCATTTTCAAAGGGAAGGCCCAGAGGCTGGGTGAACTCAGGTCAAGGAGCTAGAGTCAGTTGAACCATGTAGTCAGTCCTGTTTTGACCAAAGCAGAGTCTCATTGCTGGGAGGTTTGCACCCTGGGAACAGGAAGCAGCTCCTGACACCCATCCAGACAGAGGGGCTGGAGAACAGGCAGTTGTCTCTGTGAGGGACTGCTCTCACATCCCCCTGGCCAGAAGCACTGCGCTGGAGCGGGACTTCTTTCTCCCTTATGGTTGCTGCTGCCTGGTGCCCAGACAAACCACAGACCCAAGACAGCACCTGGAGCTGTGTGTGGGTCCCTGCGGGGCCAGCACAGCAGCGTGTGACTCACAGCACTCCACACCCGTGTGGGGCTGCAACCAGCCAGAAAACTTCCACAGAGGGTGTTGGGAGATGCCTCATACCAGGAAACTTCCACTTGCCGCAGCCTGGTGAAGCACCAGGAAACCTCCTCCTGTTTTCAGGATGATGTGTGACAGGCGTGGGAGGTGGGAGGGTTACTTGCCCTCGGAGCTTCCCTAACGTGGTGGAGCAAGGAGGATGTGCCCTTCTTCGGGCCGTCAGTGCTGATGCTACTCTGGCTGTGGCAAGCAGGGTGATGCCGAAGCAGGGCTGGCACCACTGGGTCTCTCACCTCATCCAGCTGCAAGCACCAAGCACAGAATCTACTTCCTTGGGCAGCAGTGTGATAAACTGGGCTATTTTGAGGTGTGGGGCAGGTTCCCGAGGCCACTCTGCTCCTCGGCTCAAGTGCTGTTAATTCTTTCACGTGCCCCTCATTACAAATAAACACCTTGTGGTGCCAATCAGGCCATATCCCAGGACTTGTGGCTCCTTGAAGGACCCTGATCGGAAGCAGAGGAGGGAGGTGGCAGTGATGCTGAAGCAGCTCTTCAGCCAAGGACCTGCAGGAATGTTTTCATCTCGCTCAGAACTCCACTTGAGCTGACCTTATGAGGTCCCACCGCCCCGGGACTGAGAAGTGGCTCAAGAGCCTGAGGCGGAAGGTTTGGGGCTGAGTGGCTCATTTTGTGTGGTGGAGGCCTCTTGCAGGGACTGCTGCAGACAGGGCTGAGGGATTCTTTCCTTCCCAGCCTTATTTCCCCAGAGGATGGACCTGGCACTGAAGGTTGCCAGGCCTGGAAACCAGCAGTGCCTTCCTCCATGGAAGGGAGCATGCTAAGACCCTTGGGAAGGTCAGTGAAGAAACAAAACTGAGGAATGGAGCTCCCGAATGGACCTGCCCTGTTCCCCCGTACTGCTGGTGGTGACCAACTCATCCCACTTCCAATTACCTCGGGCCTGCTGCTGGAGCACAGCATTTCCTGCCAGAGCTGTGCCTGAGCCGTCTGGTGCTTCCAGCAGCCCACTCTTCTCACCCTTCCCAGCCATGCATCAGCCTGGGCATGGCTGATTTTGTGGTGGAAAGGCTTGTAGGAGGCCTGAGGTCTTCAAGCCACTGATCAAAGATTTGACAGGGCAGCAAGGAAGGGTCTACCCAGCTATGGTGGGAGCTGTTAATGTTTTCTGGGGTCGCTTTATAACTCAGGTCTGTTTTTCTTTCCTCCAGCATGCGGCCCAGGTACCTTCAAGTCTAAGCAGGGGGAAGGTCCCTGCTCTCCCTGCCCTCCCAATAGCCGGACCACCTCTGGAGCAGCAATGGTCTGCACCTGTCGAAACGGCTTTTTCCGGGCAGACACAGACCCTGCAGACAGCGCCTGCACCAGTGAGTCCTGCTCTGGGCAAGGAGGGGAAGCAAGGGAAGCTGTGGAGGTAGTGGGGGATCTGTGTCTGGGATGGAGGTATGGGCTGTGCCCATGCCAGGGGTGAGCTGGACATGAAGACGCACCACCTCTGCCCCTCACATTTCCCTGCAGGTGTCCCCTCAGCCCCCCGCAATGTCATCTCCAACGTGAACGAGACGTCGCTGGTGCTGGAGTGGAGCGAGCCGCAGGACACGGGCGGGCGGGATGACCTGCTCTACAACGTCATCTGCAAGAAGTGCAGCGTGGAGCGGCGCCTGTGCACCCGCTGCGACGACAACGTCGAGTTCGTGCCGCGCCAGCTCGGCCTCACTGAGCGTCGCATCTACATCAGCAACCTGATGGCCCACACCCAGTACACCTTCGAGATTCAGGCTGTGAACGGCATCTCCAACAAGAGTCCCTACCCTCCCCATTTTGCCTCTGTCAACATCACCACCAACCAAGCAGGTCAGTGGAGCCACCAGGGAGCAGGGGCTGTATTTCTTCCACAGAGCGGAGTGGAGCAGAGATTTCTTTCTGACAGCCTGGGAGGCTGCAGTCCTTTGTGATGGTGCCTAACTGGTTCTCTGGGCCTGCATCTAATCCCTTGGGAAAACTGTCTCCTCTGTTTAAAACATGTCCCTAGAGGAGATGAGATCAGAATGCATGCAAGTAGGGAAGACTAGGGCTGGCAGATGCTCCGGAGAGCTCTGGGTCTCCTAGACCTACCCCAGAGATACTGTGCCTGCTGCGAGAGGAGGAGGAAGGAAATGAGATTTCTCTCCTGTGTGCCTGGGAAGGCTCAGCACCAGCCCAAGCCTTTGCAGGCAGCCAAGTCCTCTGCCGTTCCCCCCTTCCTCCTGCTCTGGCCCTGCTCCAGCATGCTGGTAATCTCCAGCCACTGCACACTGATCTGATTTCATGGGGCTTGCTGCTGGGGTGGAGCACAGAGCTCCTGGCAAGTGGAGGAGGGGAGGAAGCCCCAGTTTGGGCTGGCAGGGCCCTTCCCCACACCAGTTTGCAGCTAGGCAAGGGGTGAAGCATGACTCCAGTGCTATTTCTGAGGTTCCCCTTGGTGTTGAGGTCACACCTTCTTATGAAGACTTGGGGGAGGCCAGTCTCAAAGTTTTTCCACACCTTTCCCCCAAAATTATTGAAGCAGGTCGCAGGCAGAGCATCCCCTACACTGTGTGGGATGGTGGAGGAGGAAGCCTGGCACAGGTGGCTCATTCCTTCCCTGCCCTCCTTTCTAGCCCCATCTGCCGTGCCGACGATGCACCTGCACAGCAGCACCGGGAACAGCATGACATTGTCATGGACTCCCCCAGAGAGACCCAACGGCATCATTCTGGACTATGAGATCAAGTACTCAGAGAAGGTAAAGCAGGAACAGCCTTTTCCATCCTCCAGTCCTTCTAGTTGGCCATCAGCACCATGGCATAAGGGGTCTCTGCAAACATGGTACCTGGGGGATGTGGGAGCTAGCAAATGGAGGGTGGCTTCACAGAGGTGACACCCACATCTCCCCTACAGCAAGGCCAGAATGATGGTATCGCCAACACAGTCACCAGCCAGAAGAACTCGGTGCGGCTGGACGGGCTGAAGGCCAATGCTCGATACATGGTGCAGGTCCGGGCACGCACCGTGGCGGGATATGGCCGCTACAGCCTCCCCACGGAGTTCCAGACAACTGCGGAGGGCGGTAGGTACCAGCTCTGGGCTATTTCCATCCCCCCTGCGTGCTCCCCTGCGTGCTTCTTTCCCAGCTTGACTTGGATTACTGCCTGTCCCTCCATCAGGTTCCACCAGCAAGACCTTCCAGGAGCTGCCTCTGATCGTGGGTTCGGCCACTGCAGGGCTGTTGTTCGTCATCGTGGTTGTGGTGATTGCTATTGTCTGCTTCAGGTATTGGCTTTTCAGGGAAGAGGGCTTCAAAGCTGGGTTTGGGGGCTGGTCACATCAGCCACAGAGCTTTCCCTGTCACCTGTGGGCAGAGCTCTGGCAACTCCAGTCACAGAGTGAAGGACTGGATGGGCCACATGTGTGTCCCAGAGCAGGAGTCCCTGTGGGAGGACTGTACCTCTGCTTCCCCAGTACGACCTGGGCTCTGCCCAGTCTCCTGCCATGCACGCAGCACAACTAGGCCATCTCCTTCCATTGCACTTTGGGTGGAGGGATGGCTCTGCACACAGGCTGCCAGGGGGAAGGCTGTCTGGCATAGGCTGTCTGTGCTGGGATTTGGAAGTTGGCAGTGAATGTCTTTGCCCCATCAGGAAAGGGATGGTTACTGAACACCTCCTCTCGTCTCCTTTGGGCAGGAAGCAGCGCAACAGCACCGACCCTGAGTACACAGAGAAGCTGCAGCAATATGGTGAGTGTGAGAGCCCAGCAAATGGACTCTGCCTGCCCTTTCCCAATTCCTGTCCCATGGAATGGGGCCGCCTTTGCTAACAAGGGGTGGGCTGACAGCCAGCCAAATGGCTTTGGCATATGTCACCCTTGCTGCGTCCCTCCTGGTGATGGCTTCTGCCCTTGCAGTTACCCCTGGGATGAAAGTGTACATTGACCCCTTCACCTATGAGGACCCAAACGAAGCTGTCCGGGAATTCGCCAAAGAGATTGACATTTCCTGTGTGAAAATTGAGGAGGTCATTGGAGCAGGCAAGTCCTGGGACTGGGCATAGCAGGTGCTGAGACTACAGCCTCTCACCATGTCCTGTGGTTCACTGTGCTGTTCCACTCTCTCCTTCCTCTACAGGCGAGTTTGGTGAGGTGTGCCGTGGGCGCCTGAAGCTGCCTGGCCGCCGTGAGATCTTCGTGGCCATCAAGACACTGAAGGTGGGCTACACGGAGCGGCAGCGGCGGGACTTCCTGAGCGAAGCCAGCATCATGGGCCAGTTTGACCACCCCAACATCATCCATCTGGAGGGAGTGGTGACCAAGAGCCGTCCTGTCATGATCATCACAGAATTCATGGAGAACTGTGCGCTTGACTCCTTCCTCCGGGTGAGCATCCATCCCTTTCTGCCCTGGGCTGGGCGCTGCAGTGCATGGGGGGTGGCAGCTCTGAGCCCTTCTCCATCTGTCTACATTCTCATGCTGGTGTCCCCATGGTTGAGCTCTTCACAGACATCATGAGTGGGAGAGGAGGGGTGGCTCTATAGAGGAGGAAGGTGATGGCAGCACATTGGGATCTTTCCTCAATCTGTTCAGGGTGTTGCAAACCACTCTGATCTCTCCTCTGGCAGTTGAATGATGGGCAGTTCACAGTCATCCAGCTGGTGGGAATGATGCGAGGCATTGCTGCTGGCATGAAGTACCTTTCAGAGATGAACTACGTGCATCGGGATCTGGCCGCCCGCAACATTCTAGTCAACAGCAACTTGGTCTGCAAAGTATCTGACTTTGGGCTCTCTCGCTTTCTGGAGGATGACCCAGCTGACCCCACCTACACCAGCTCCCTGGTATGGGACACTCAGGAGGGATCCACTGATCTGGGGGTGGGGGGAGACACCTCAGTTATGCACTAAATCATGGAGCTGTGTATCTATGCAGGGGGGCAAGATCCCAATCAGATGGACAGCTCCTGAGGCCATCGCCTACCGCAAATTCACTTCAGCCAGCGACGTGTGGAGCTATGGCATCGTCATGTGGGAAGTGATGTCCTATGGGGAGCGACCTTACTGGGACATGTCCAACCAGGATGTAAGTGCTCTCTGGGGAGTAGGGAACTGGGAGCTGTAGGCTGCCTATGGGAGCCCAAGTGGCTCACAGCCTGCCTTTGCCTCTCTCTGCAGGTGATCAATGCCGTGGAGCAGGATTACCGCCTGCCACCCCCCATGGACTGCCCCACTGCACTGCACCAGCTGATGCTGGACTGCTGGGTGCGGGACCGCAACCTAAGGCCCAAATTTGCACAGATCGTCAACACGTTGGACAAGCTCATCCGCAATGCTGCCAGCCTGAAGGTCATCGCCAGCGTCCAGTCTGGGTCAGTGACATCCTTGTTTCCAGCCAGCACTTACCCAGTTCCAAGGAGCAGTGGAGTGGCTGGGAACAGAGCTGGGGGGGGGGGGGGGCAGGGGATAAGAGATATCCCTTGCTTCCAGTCACATCTCTTCATCCCCTGTTCCCTGTGACCTGTGTCTCTCTTGCCCTTTAGCATTTCCCAACCACTCCTGGACCGCACTGTCCCAGATTACACCACCTTCACCACCGTGGGAGACTGGCTGGATGCCATCAAAATGGGACGGTACAAGGAGAACTTTGTCAATGCTGGGTTTGCCTCCTTCGACCTGGTGGCACAGATGACTGCGGAGTAAGTCCCTGCTTGGAGGGGAGGAGGGAGAAGACTGGGGCTAGAGCTGCTTCACACTGGCCCTTGCCTATCTGACAGTCACCCTCTCCCACGTGGGTGCGTGGTGGTTAGGATTCAGCATCCAGTCCCCTCTGGTGTTAGAGGGAGCCCTGGAGCTTGGCAGAGGGCTGTAATGATGGATAGGTCCCTTGCCCTACTGGGGCAGGGCCACATGTTGATGTTGCTGGGGGCTGAGTCTTCACCTTTTCCTTGCAGGGACCTGCTGAGGATAGGGGTGACGCTAGCAGGGCACCAGAAGAAGATCCTGAGCAGCATTCAGGACATGAGGCTGCAGATGAACCAGACGCTCCCAGTGCAGGTTTGACCACAGGGGACTCTGCATTGGAACGGACCAAGGGAACCTGCCAAAAAGGTTCAGTTTGCGGTGCAGCCCAGCTTCCTGTTTTCCCCTCCACATGGCGCTCCTCTGCCTCGGACGGTCGCCTGGGACGGGATGGGACGGGACACCCTTCCCTGGATCGAAGGCAGTCATGCTGAGAGGGAGCCCAGCTTCTCGTCCCGTGTCCTGGAATGGCGAGGCAGCAACACATCTTCATATTGAAGATGGATTATGGGACAGAGATGGCACATCCCACTTCCCACCCTGTCTTGGTGCTCATCAGTTTGAAGAGTTGTTCTGCTTCTTGGATTTCTTTTCACCCTCTTTTCCCCCCAGTCCTCACTTCCCTCACCTCCCTGAGGCCACAGACTGTTGACCCGTCCACTGAGTCCGTCAGACACGTCCAAAGCCTTCCCTAACTCTGTTCCCCATATGGAAGCAGCTGGGGGAGGCCGAGCCAGCGACAGGGCTGGGGCCACCAGCCCCAGACAATCACTCCTCTCCTCCAGCCCTGGCAAGCCCTCCACCCAAGGGCCTGCACTGGAACGTGTCCAAAGGGAAGGCTTCGCTCCCTTTCTTGGCTTTGCACGCCAGAACCCGAATCCGATTTACTATGCAGGGAGTTAGGCAAAAAAAAAAAAAAAAAAGGAAAAAAAAAGAGATATATTAAGAAAAGATAAGAGGGAGCAGAAAGGGGAGGGAGGGGGACCAGGTGCCCAGCTCCTCATCTCTTACCCTCTTGGTTCTCCTGGCCGGCTCTGGACTGCAGAGCGAGGCCATCAGCACGTTTGCACAGGGACCCTCCGCCCCCGGACCGACGGCAGCCGTGCTCCCCCCGCGGGGCTGGAGAGTGGGGCTGGGGCGGGGGCTGCGCCAGGGGCTGCGGCTCCCCCAGCCTCCTCTTTTATGCAGAAGGAGCAGGTGCTGCCAGCATGGCTGCCCGCTCCTGACACACGCTGTGATTGCTGCCAAAAGACTCACTCACCTTTCCCTGAGGATTCACTGCAGCCCGGTTCCTCCGAGCCAAGGGAGAGACTCCCAGCGTGCCTGAGTGTGTGTGAGTGTGTGCATGCGTGTGTGGGTGTGTGCTGGCCGCAGGACTGTGGGAGGCAATGGGCAGAATAAAGGCAATAAGAATTTTACCCGAGTTTCCTTTGCTCGATCGCGCTCTCATTGGATGGGCCTGGCTGCCTGCAGCTTAGCTGCCCACCAGGGTCATCCTTCTCTTCCTCCTGGCCAACCCCAAGCTGGCTGTGTGCCCCTTTCTGCTCTCCCTTTCTCTTGCTGTCATGTTTTCAGGTTGTCCGACAGGGACCAGGCAGTGATGCTGTACCAACCCTGTGGTGCTGGGAGACCCAGCACATTCCCCATGGGCACATAGGGTGGAGGCTGTGAGTCCCGGGTCAGATCCAGTTAGGAAACTCTAATGTGAAGATACTCAGCATTTCCCCCCCCACACACCCTCCTCAAGTCAAGCTGGAACTGTGGGAACCAAACAGCAGTTGTGAAAGCTAAGCCGGGAACAGCCGTGTGCACTGCTCATCCAATGCCAGAGGGTCCCCAAAGCTCCGGGGTTTCTCTGCAGGCACTGCTCCTCCCCTGCTCCCTCTGGGCAGTCTGGCCCTCAGAGGGTTGCAGCAGCCTCTGGCACCCTTGGATTACTGGCCTCACTCCTCTACAAAATGGCTCTTGAGCGGGGAGGAGCTCACCAGGGTGAACGGACCAGCTGCAGGTGGCAAGGTAACGCCCTGAGAGAGCAGATCTGGGGGGGGGGGGGGGGGGGCATGCGCTCAGTCTAGGGCACATAGGTCCACAGTAGCCAAATGGAACCCCAGTTGCTCGTCCTGGGTTTCTCAGGTCCCCCTCAGCTGCAGTACACTTTGCTAACTGGCTTTTGGGGTGCTTTGCTGGCAGTCCAGAGGGGCAAGTGATCTCTCCTCAAAATGAGGGGGTGCACCTCTATGATCCCCTTCTCCACAGGCTGACATGGCAGGTGCTGTTTTTCCCCTTCACTTGGAACAGGCCTGTCCTTGGGTTTCTCATTAAACCCGTCCTCTTCCACAGGGTAAACAAGTCCAGGAGGGCAGGTGGCAGCAGATCTTGCAGCAGGAATGGTTTTTCCACATCCCACCGTCTCCTCTGCCACATGTGTCTGGGATGTTGGCTGACAGGGACACCACAGCCCCATTTTGCTGGGGTTTCCCATCATCGTTTGCTCCCTACCCTGGCTGCTCCCCAGCCCTGCTGTGGTGGGACCCCAAACAGCAGCGCTGGGCAGACCTCACCCCTCTCCCAAATCAGGAGCAGAAACCTGGTATTGAGAGGCTTTTAAGAGCAAGTGGCTGAAGAGATATGAGAGCCTGTTTGGGGCTTGCTAACCCCCCACATCCCCCCCATGCAGAAGCACAACGGGGCACAGGAGCTGCCCCTGCCTCCTTTGGCCCCCAGCCCCTGCTGCTGCAAAGTTTGGGGTCCCACCAGCCCTGGTGCATCTCAAACTTCCCAATCTCAGCCCTCCATCCTAGCCTAGCTTTGCTTTGAGGAGGGGTTCTTCTCATTTTAAACAAAAAACCCTTTTCCTACTCTTCTCTATGCATACCCTGCTCCCATGGGGTAGGACACATCATCCCTGCAGCCAGCCCCAGGTCTCACCCCAGCCACAGGGGTGCACCCAGCAGCTCTCTACATCCTGTACCTGCCTCCTCCCTTTCCATACAGATCTGGGGAAAGCTGTGTTTCATGGTGAAAGAAAAGCAACAGCGAAAAACAGCAGCCAGGGAAATCAATGCGAGCGTGCATTTGTAAAAATATTTTTTAACTGAAAGACTTTTTTCAATTAAATTATTTAAGGAATTTTATGGAGGTCTGTGGTACCTGTGTGGTTCTTGGGGGGCTCTGGGTGGAAGGGAGCCCTGTGCTGGGCAGGTGAGGGTGTATCTGGGCACTGTGTGTGAAAAAGTGGGTCCATGGCAGTGAGCAGGAGGCACTTGACCCCACGTGGGTGCAAGCCCAGTCCAATTCCCCCCCAAAAGATGCTCCCTGTCTCCTCCTGGAACAGCCAATGGATGACGATATTTTGAGGGCTGAGTGGACCAGATGATGCTCCCAGGGCTGCCAGCCCTCGGGTGCTGCTGTGGGAACATCCTGGGGCCATGGAAATGGGAGCAGTGTGGGGTGGCCCTTGGGGGAGCCTGGTGGCCAGGCCAGGCTGGGGGCAAGGCAAGCCCTGCCTGCACCCCTGCCTGGGCTCTGCCTGCGCCCTGTGCTTCCCCCTCCCAGCCCGTGCAAAAGAGCCTTTTGTGCTGCTGGGTTTTTTCCCCCTTTTTAATTCCTAACCAGGAGATTAAGGGAAGACAAAGGCTACGATTGTTCCCGCTCTGCAGAGAGCTGGAAAGTTCGGGGAGGGGGGATCGTCCCTTTCCAGACAGACCCAGAGGAGGGGGACATGCGCCCCAGGTGGAGGGGCCGGGATGGGGGGAACACCCTGGGAGCAGCGGTGGGGAGGTCCCAGGGGCACAGCTGAGATGAGATGAAGGCACGGGAGTTAAGGGGGAACCCTGCTGGAGTGGCCCGGGGGCTCAGGGTTCCAGCGGGAGGGTGGGAGGCTATCTGCAGCAGAGGAGGAGGAAGGCTGAGGAGGATGGATTGGCCGGCTCGCCGGCTGCTTGGCGTTTTCCCTGCTAACTCTTGGCTGACACCTCAACAACTTGGCAGGGAGAGGATCCCGCAGCCCCGTCAGCCGCCTGGGGCCGGCACAGCTGGAAGGGATCATGGCTCGGCATGGCTCAGCACAGTTTGGCACAGCACGTCTGTGACCCGCAGGCCAGCACGAGAACTGGGGCAATGAGGGCACGGGCTTTCTCCACAACCCCCACCATGTCTTGTCCCCACTGCCACCCTGTGCCCAAGGGAATGGCCAAGCAAAGCTGTGCTGAGAGGAACATCCTGAACCCACTCAGCCAAGGATGGGCCGGACGCCGGCCAGGCGGGTCATTGCCTCATGGCTGGAGCCAAGGACACACCACGACCCGGGAAGGGGCTGTCCCCACAGCACAAGGGACAGGACCCAGCACATTTTCCCATGCTCACAAGAAGCCATGAAACACCCACGAACACCCCAGTTCTGCTCCTTCTGTTTCCCGTTAAGATTATTTATTGGTAATTTTTAAGACCGCTTACTGACTCTGTTCACGTGCCAGGACCCTACACGGCTTTTTCCCAGGGCGTTTTTTTTAATTATACAAAAAAAAAAAAAAAAAAAACACAAATTGTTTTAATCATTTTTTTTCCATTCCTTCCTTCCAGTCTCCTTTGGTTGCTAGCAGAGGACTTGCACATGGTGCAGCATCCGTCCTCATCTACTACCACCACAGCCTGTCCTCCCTGCCCACTGCTGCTGGGGCTGCAGCCTCACCCCTCAACAGGGCTGTGTTCCCACAGGTGGGCCATGGGGGACAAGACCCCCAGAGGCTACCAGCCAGCCTGGGATGTTCTGGAAAAGGGAATCTGAGGGCCGGGGGGCTGCGCTGGGGAGCAGGAGGCAGCTCTCTTGCAGATGCCTGGGAGCTGACATCGTCCTTGGCAGTAGAGCTAGCGAGCAAATGCACCCACATCCATCACCCCACGCCTGTCTGCCGCGTTTGGGGAACAAAATCTTACCCAACACTGGACCAAAAAGCAGCTTAGGGTTATTAAACAACACCAGGGCAATGCCTTGACCCAGTACAGTCTGGGAAAGGCTGGATCTTCAGGGGAAATCAGATGAAAAGCGATGCTGGTCTTGCTGGTAGGGCTGGGGCTGGTGCCAGGGGCTGCATTGCTCCCACCAAGAGCTGCCCTGAGCTCCTTCAGGAATGAGGGGATCAAAGGACTGCTGCATGCCTGAGACTGAGAGGTAGAAATGCCTGTCCCTGCTAGCTGCCTTACCCAGGTTTCACTGGCCAGCACCCCTGTCATGGAGTATCACAGACATTGGTGCCTGTGCCCCACATGGCAGCATTACCCATGCCACTGCTCACCCAGCCCTTCCTGCCACCTAAATCTGGCATTTTCAGACGAGTAGACCCCTTTACCCCTCCCCAGTCTACCAACAACCAGAGCCCCCTTGTTGCCCCTCTCCCACTTTGAGCTCCCCCGGAGCCGGGGCCAGTATCGCTGCCGGGGCCGGGGGCCGGGGGCCGGGTGTCAGACTGGTTCAGCCACACATTTCTGGCTAATGAGAAATTTCCTCTTCCCGGAGCTCGGCCAGGTTTTTTTTAGCTCCGGTATCGCTACCCCACCTCTGCCTCCTCCACGGTAGGCTGAGTCACGGGGGGCCCGGGCCACCTCCCGCACGCTGGCTTTGCCCACCAGCACGGTGCTTGCCTGGCCCTAGCAGCACCGTCTGCCAATGCCTTTCCCTGAGGATGGCGTGACCAGGAGCCTGGCAAAACCAAAACTCCGATGATCCATCCTGTTGCAAGAGCCAAACGCTCCGGAGTGATGCCCTGAAGCCGGGGTGGATGGGCTGAGTCTGGGGAGGGGGAGCGGGTGGGGACTGCCACATCCTGCTGTGCCCCACCGTCCCTGGTCCATGCTCGGGGAGCCACAGCTCGGGGCAGCTGGGGAAGTTCAAAGGGAAGAAGAAAAACAGCAGTCCCCGCTGTGTGAGAGGGTTTGGGCTTGGATCCCCACTCCCCATGTCACAGCCTGAAGTCATTTCGTGCCATTAACGGGTTTTCTCGCTCTGAACTCGCTAATGAGCCTGTGTGGGAAGCAGCAGAGACCGAGGGCCTCTAAACTGGGGCAATGGAGGGAGTAACTGAGTCCTAGCAGAGCGTACTGGGGGGAGAGACAACCATCATCCACCCTTAACTCCCCACACTGAGTTCTGCTTGCTCTTGGTGTTCACCAGCCAGCCCCACCGAGTCCCAGCACATCCCTGCCACACCAGCAGCCGCACACTGGTGTCTGGAAAGAAGAGTATCTCATGTCATGGCTCAGCTTCTGCCACCTCCCTGCTGTAGTTTCCCCCATCCTGCTGTCCCCATTGTCATCCAGGCGGGGAACCAGGACTGCACCCCGGGAGCATGAAGCTGAAACCATGACCCATACCCCGGGTGGTGAGTCAGGCTGTGCCAGGTGACTTCTGCTGGAAAGCACCTTTCAGCACCATCCCCATTCCCGTCCCTGTTTCTAATCCTGTTTGTGCCCCTGCGTCTTACCCCATCCCCGTCCCACGATGGTGCAGAAGGACCCCACAGGAGGCACTGATAGAGAAGAAGGAGGTAAAAACTCCATGGAGGTGGTGGATGTTTCTGTCCACAGCGCAGCCTTGCAGGAAGCAGAGCAGGAGGATGAGCCAAGCCTGGGGCAGGAGCACCGGAGCAGGAGTGCCAAGGTGTGTGACCCAGTGTCATCAGACCTGTCCAAACAAACACATGGGACTGCAGGGATGGGGAAGAGCCAGGCAGAGAGATGGGGAGGTCCCATAACACCCTCAGCTCTGGGGCTCATGGAGTCAAGGACCCAGGGATGGCGCTGTGGCACAGCACGTCTGGGGGCTGGTATGAGGCAGGAACTGTCCCTGACAATGTGATCCAGCCGGGCTGTGATCCCAGCCATTGTCCTTTGGGCCCAGGAGGCAGGCAGGGGACAGGATGCACTGGCACCAGGGGTGTGGGTTCCCGTTCACACGTTCCTGGCAGGTGGGCAGTGGGTGATGGACGAGGCATGTCCCAGGCCTCTGCACCGACATAATCCTGTCCCTGCCGGCCCGCGGGCGGCATTTATCTTGCACCAGGGCTGACATCACCCCCCAAGACCCCAGCCAAGGAGGCCTCACTGCTCTTCCTGGCTTTTCCCAGGGACAAGGGGCTTTGGGCCCCTCGCCCCAGGCTGCGAGCAGGTGGATTTATGACCACAGCCATGCTCCGGCATCCAGGGGACAGGAGAGGCAACAAGACCTTTATAGTTTTAATACACCTTTCTGACAGTGAAGTTTAAATGGCCTCATAAACCCCCTTGTCACCCACCCCCAGCAGAAGGCAGCAGTTTATTAGGGCTGTAATTCTTCTCCTGGCATTCCATCAGTGTCCTTTTAATCTGCACTTGGGGTTTTTTTATTTCTGCTTAATACCAGCAGCTGTAAATGCTGTTAGGGATTGTCTTGTGCAGGGACCCTCTGGGGGGAGACTGGGCATCAGGGCACAGATATGATGGAGACGGGGGAGCTGGAAGCTGGGACAGCTCAGTTCCAACTGAGGGGTCAAAGTGCTGAAGAGGAGCCAAATTTTCCTGCTCCAAGCACATGCCTCCTCTGTAAAGCAGGCCCAGGCAGGAATGCATCCATGATGCAAGGAAAGCCTTTCCAGGGAACCTTGGGATTTCAACAGCAGAGCGAGCCGGGGAGCTAATCCTTTGTGCCAGGCTTTCCATTTTCATCTCATTAACTCCCGCTCTCTGTGCCGCTGCCCTCTCAGTTTTTCTGGCGGGGAGATAAGTCTCCGTGCTCGGTGCGGTGAATCCTCCGCGCCTGCTCGCCCAACACTCCCAGTTGCGCTGACGCTGGCAGGCAGCTTCCATCCAATTACAGCGGGGTGAAGCTCATTTTAATTGCATAGAGCAACTGGGATTACGAAGACTTTATCTCCTAATTCCCTCTTTATCTCCTAACTTCACACTCACTGCTTTCATTGAAGGCAGGACAGCTTGTGCCGGGGTTTGGAATTTCTGAAGTATCCTTTCCCCCTGCACCAAGCCCTTGCCCAGATGGGGTTGGCTCCAAAGTGTCCCTAAATGCTGATGTTGGGGAACCCTCTGTGTCCCATGGAGCCACAGCCTCTAGATATCCCTGCAGCACTTGGGGGGATCAAGCCAGGGGATGGCACCCATTACACAAGCTGTTTGAGAAGAGGGCTCGTCCTCAAGCGGGCCTGGCATCACACATCACCTGGAAGCAGAGACTTTCTAGGAGAGGCTGGGATGGGCACAGCATGAGTAAAGGGCTTTTCCTCTTTACAGCCCACAACAGCAGGTGCCCACCACCACTACTGAGGCTGCTGCAGAGCTCAGGGGGTTCCTGTGTGGGAGGGACAGGGTGCTTGCCACAAAAAATGCACACTGAGGACAGCAAGCGTGTCAGCCAGCTCCTTAGGGACTCTCGAGGACCCTTTATCTGCTCTGTGCACTTAACCAGGATGAAAGCTTTTGCAGGGCTCTGGGGGCTTGTTAGTGGAGTTGAAAAATGTTTTTTAATCTCTCCAGGTATGAATAGCACCCATGGGTCCCTGACACCCCCAACAAAGGGCAACGCCCACCATTCCTCTTGACAGCAGGAGCAGACAAAAAGAACCATGGTACTCTGCTCTTCCCACCTCTATTTATTCATCCCCTGAGACATCCCTGGGTACCCCCCAGCAACCCTGGCTTGGGCATCCAGCAACACCCTCTTGGCGTGTGGACATGTCCACCCCGACCCAGAGCGTGCTCTTGAGATAGCAAGATTGCCAGAGGCTGCCCCGGATGGGGCACTTGGCAGGGCTGGCCTCGATAAGAAGCCAGCAGCTGGTCCCCTCTCCCTGCAACGCTTCCCTATTGGTTTGATGTCTGTTGGCTTCATGGAGTGCCAGGTGCCAGGCTCACCCTGCTACAGGTGGGTAAACTGAGGCAGCAGGGCAGGAGTCAGGTGCCTGGCTTAGCAAGCTCTGCATCAGCACATCTGGGTGTTAATTAGACACCATTAGCACACACTAATTGATGTAATTCCAATGACCCACAGCTCTGGATCATGAGAGCTGCTCTTCACTCTGTGTCATTGCTGTGAACAGCTGTTCCCCTGCCATGACTGGTGGCAGCAGGAAGAGGACCAACTAGGCAGCCACCAGTGCCAGTGTCACATTACCAGGGCTGCTTCCTGCAGGTTGGCACGCTCCTGGCCCCCACTCCCCAGGCACTGCCAACAAAAGCCAGACCCAGCAGATCAGACATTTTCGGTGCTGGCAGAGCCACACTAAACCTGTCAGTTTTGACTGTAAGAGTGCCCCAAATAACCATCTCCTTGGCATCCTGTTGGCTGCCCTCCCTCATGGCCGGGGTGTCAAGCACACTGGGGGGCAGGGGTTTTGGCGTGGGGGTTGTGGCAGCAAAAGGGTGACTCTTAATCCTGCGGCAGCTGCAGGGCCCAGGCTTGCTTGTTCAAGGGATATGGCAGCTCGGTCAACAATCCCTGGCTCGTTTCGGGGGGGATTAGCAGTCCCCCGGGGAGGGAAGGGGCCCACATGAATATTGGGCGGGTGGGAACACAGCCCAGTGGGAACAAAGCCAGACAGGGAGGCAGCAGGGAACAGGCACCCGCCATCCCAAGGCGTCCCCAAGGTGGGGGACAGGGCCTTGGGGACTGTCCCTGTCCCCATCCTACTTTCACACTGCAGAGTGCTGACAGGAGGGAGCTCTGGTTATCATCCCAGGCCACCCCAGTCCGATAACCCTGCGCCAGAATCCAGCCACCCCCCTGACCCCATGTCCATCCTCGTGTCCCACCACGGCAAGCCCCAGAGGGATATGGCACAGGAAGTGCCCAGATGCTGGCACTTGCGAGTTCCTGGCAAAAAAAGGGCATGTGTGTAAACTAGTCCTTGTTTGCCACGTGTTGGCCAGCTGGGGATAATCCAGGCTGGAGGGGGCTGCGGAGTATAAATTCAGCCAGGAGGGGAGCTGGGCTGTCTGGGGACCCCCAGTGGTGATGGGAGCCTCCCACACACCCAGGGGCAGTCTCAGACTACTGAAACACCTGTGGATTGAAACTGGGAGGCTCCAGCTCCTGCTCAAGTAGCAGGTAGGAACCGTGAGAGAAGAAGACAGTTTGCCATCCAATACTATGTTTCCCATGCGCTCAGTACCCCTCCATTCCCTCTGCTTCCTGCTGTGCCCCATGCTTGGTCCTGCTGTAGGGACCCTTTGCCCAGTGTTGGAGGTTACTGATCTGCAAGGTCTCTGGGAACAGCCCTGTGGCTCTCAGTGTTTGCTGAGGCAATCCCCAGGACCAAGTCTGCCCTGGGCTTACCTCCCTGGGGAGCAGAAACCCTCCCCAGAGCAACTCCCTTGGGGACCAAGAGGGTCCCCAGGGTGAGTGCAGGTCCCTTTGATGCCTTAAATTGGGGCCACAAAGGCAGGCAAGACTGGGGTGTCCACCCAGGGAGAAGTCTCCTAGGTGGTGGTACTTGGGTAATAAGCCCCCACCACCAGGGACATGTGCTGGGTGCATGTACATTGGGTACGTGTACACATGTAGCTGGGTGCTCCCTGGGGCCCCCCTCGCCCCATTCCCCACGGGTGCTGAGCAGGGGCCGCTTTTCTGCTCCGTTAGCCACGGTTGTGCCGGCACATAATGACATGGTAATTGTGAGCAGAGGCCCAGCCACACGCACTGCCCAGCTCGCTGGCCAGCCCTCCCAAACCTGGGGTAGCTACTGCCCGGGGGGTCTCACCATCTGCCCCCTCACCTGCCCATGGGACCCCCATGTCTGGCTCCATCGGGGACTTGCCCCAGTGGCAGCGCAGGGGAGAAACCCCCCTGCAAGCCGTGGTCACCTCCTCGCCTGGGAGCTGGGAAACCTGTTCTTCCCCGTGGTGTTTACATGGGTAAGAGGGGTCCTCTGCCGCTGCACATCGCATTTTCTGCTTGGTCACTTCCATCTGTGTCCCCGCATAATGATTTTTTCTGCTACATTAATTTAACACACTGCGGCGAGCTGAGGCGCTGGGACCCCGGGCTGCTTAATTGTGTCAAAGGAAAGGCTGCTGCTCCTGCTTTCATTGGCAGCCAGGGCTGCTGCGGGGTGGGTGTCCCCGCGGGTGGGTGGGAAGGGGTCTCAGGGTGGTCGTAGGGGCTGGAAGGAGGCAGTTGTGGAAGGGTGTAGGGTGTCAGAGGGGTTGGTGTGAGCCCCCCCAGTCCTGGCTCAGGCTGTGTGTTGGGGGCTCTGAGGTGAGGGGTCCTGGGGACCCTAAACTTCCCCTCCAAAGATCCTGGCTCCATGGGGTATCTCGCATCATCCCTCAGATGTTACGGCAGGATGGCAGCGGCACATCCCGGTGCCCAGTTCTCTGCTTGGGGCCGGCAGTCCCACCCGGGGCCGGCGGAAGCCAGAGGGTTAAGTGCTGTTTGTGTTGCCTGAATGAGGCGGGAGCCGAACAAGCCCCCACAAATGGAGGTGAAGGGCTGCCCAGACGGGATGTGACAACCCGATTTCAGGGCTGTCAGCCCCGGCATGGTGGGCATTGAGTGGGGACATTCCTCCTCCATACTCCCTGCTCCCCTGGCTTCCAGCACCGAGACACCGACAAAGGCAATGGGCAGCCCCTGCCCACCTCGGCCCACCATCTGGGGTGCCATGGGGTATCCACGGGGCGCTGCGGAGCTCGAGGAGCCACCAGTTAAGGGGGGATGCTGGGACGCCCCCTCGCCCTCCCCGCTGGCGGCCTCGCCATAAGTGGCCTTTGGTATTTGCAAACATTGTGGCGAGGGGCTGGAAAGGTCTCGGCCCAACCCAGCGGGCGCCTTTGTGTTGTGCGGACCCCCGGGGGCTCATTTCCATCCCGCCCGGACACTCTTCTCTTTCCATTCAGTGCCGTCAGCTCCCTGCTCCACCAGCGTGCCTGCAGCAGCAGCGCCAAGCGCACAGCTGTGCCCCCGCCCGGCACTGTCCCCATTCCGGGGGTCACGCCCCGTTCTGGTGTGCTGAGCTGTCGTGTGTGCCACTGCCCCACGAAGTGGTTGCTGAGCTGCTCTGTCCCTGTCCCACTTGCCCCACTGAAGGTCTGTGTCCACTCGTGCGTAGGCTGCCACAGTCAGGGGGTTGTGTGTGCGCTTCCCACAGGCACAGCCGCACCCATTGGTGCACACCTGCCCACCCACCTGCGGCCAGCTCCAGCTATGTGTACCCACTCTGCCGTTTCCACACCCCTATGCACACCCTCTACCCTCAGGGTCCCCCAAATCCCCCCAGCCCAGCTGAGCACGGTGCTTGGGGCTGGCAGGCAGCTCCATCCAGCCCAGCGCAGCCAGATCCCATGGCACAGGGATACCGTGAGCACCTCTGGGCTCCCCACGGCACCCAGCATCCTCCCTGGACAACCATCACCGCCACAGCCACATCCCCCACCAGAACCCAGGGACCCAGCCCAGTGCAGCTGTTTATCCAGTAGTGCCCGTTTGCTGGAACCGGTGTTTTATGGCCCTACTCAAATCCTGCGGATCAATGCCAATCCGCATTTTATTGGGTTTTGGAGTCATAAAGGTGAATTGACCCAGCTGCACCTCTGCAACTGCTCTCCACCGCAGCCAGGTGCAGGGTGGAAGAGAAGGGCAGGGACAGGGGACCCCGGGACAGAGTGCCCATCCCTCACCGTGCTGGGGAGTGCCCAAGGGAGATAGGGTTGCTCTTTTCTCGTGCTTTTTGTGACTGGAAAATCTCCTCGGGGGCCCCCGGCGGTGACCTCTTCCTGGGCGCAGCGCTAAGCCCTTTGTAATGGGATTTTGTGGCAGAACCGGCAAATTAGGGGCGAAGTGAATGTGTTAAGCTGATGGTTTCTTTCTGGCGGTTCCCCCTCCCCAGCCCACGCCGGCCGGAGTTCGAACAAAGGCGACTAGCTCTGCTTTTATCTCGGGTCCTTAGAAGTCAGAGCTGTACAGGGCTATGCTTCCCCCTCCGGAACAGGCAGACCGGGACAGAGATGGAGACGTGGACGGGCAGAGCTCGGAGCTCTGGCAAAGAAACGTGGGAGGAATATGCTGCAAGCAGGTTGTGCCAACGCGTTGGCTACGGGGAAAAATTTAGGGAAGGGGCACAAAATGACTCATCTCCGGGTCAGAGAGATAAGGCACCGAGGAGTCCCTGTGGCGTGGCATCCCTCAGCATCCAACACAGGGAGCAGCAGTGGGAGGGCAGCTAGGGTGGGGAAATATATAGGCCTGGCCCGGCATTAAGATGATCCTCGGGCCACACTGGGTCTGGGCAGCGGTAGGACACAGCTCTTCTTCAAAGTTAATATTGTTACAGCACACTGACAAATACAATCCATAAATACTTGTCAAAATCCCACATCATTGATGGGATTGGCAGCCCATGTGTCCCTTTCATTATCGGGGTCCCTTTGTCTTCCCCAGAGAGGACAGGGAGTTCTGTCTGTCCCTTGAGAGAGAAGAATGGGCAACACCCAGCCTGGGGCATCTCCCCCATGTACAGCCATCTTCACCAGGAGGTCTCCTTTCAAGGGTGCCCCACCATCCCTTCCATTTAGGATGAGGGCTGATCCCCTGGGACCTGCCCTGCTGCCCTGGGTGTCTCTCAGCACCCTCAGGCAGGAACAAAGTAACCGTGAGTCTAGGTGGGAAGGAGGTTGCTTTGATACCCCAAAAGCCCCCAAATGCAGAGAGAGAGTAGGCAGGGGACAGTGTGCTGCCCCCAGGGCTCCCGTAAGGGCCTGATTTATTGCTGTCTCTTGAAGGATGCCATTAAGACAGCGTCCGGAGCTGGGAGCACAGCTGCCCGAGCAGATCAGCTCCTGATTAATGTTGGGCAACTTGTTATATTGTCAGATAATTATCCCCAAACTGTATGACTTTTCTGCTAAGTGGCAGCGCTTAATTGCGTTTTTAATTACACTGCCATTGCTGCAACCCCTCCACGGGATGCAGGGATGCTGGGAGCCAAGCAGGAGCAGGGTAGGGGGCCTGGGACCCTTTGCAGAGGGCATGGCAGGGGCATCCCGCTCCCACAGAACCCTTCTGGCATGGGGCACACAGCTGTGGCATTCCCAAGGCATGAGTGCTCCAGGCAATGAGGTTTTGGAGTGATCCTTCTAGGTGCTCCCCAAGGTGGGGGGCACATGGGGTGCAGGAAAACGGGGCAGTAAGGCAGAGATGCACTCCATGAGGGCTCACCATCCCCTGCAGCCCTCCATCCCCATGTGGTTGGAGGCCGCTCAAGGTCTGGCTTCCCCTCACAGGCAGAGACGGGTCAGGGGTCAATACATTTAAAATTCCTCCTCGATCTCAAACTCCAGAGAGCGGCTGGTGAGCAGCGGCTGCATGGGGAGCACCCACCAGCACCCCGGGCAGGCAGAACACAAGCAGCAGAAGCAGGTGGCTGTGTCTCTGTGTGTGAGTTCATGTGTGTTCATGTGTGTGCATTTTTGGGGGTGCACATGCACAGGGACCACCTGTGTGGGTGCATGGGTGTGGATGTACAGGTATGCATGTGGATTTGGGGGTGTGCATGCATGCACATGAGTGCCCTTGTGTGCACACCTACACATCTGCTGATGTGCACATCTGGCTGTGTTGGTGTGTGTGTATCGGTCTACATGTGCTTCTGTGTGCAAACATGGAGATCTGTGCACACCTGTGAGCCTGTCTGTGCATGTCTGAGTGCCTGGGGGAGGAGGAGGTACCAGTGTCTGTCCATGCTGGGACATCAGTGTCATGTGTAGTGTGTGTGTGTGCGTGTGTGTGTGTGTGTGCGCGCATGAGTGTCTGCGTGTGCAAAGGTGTGCCTGTGGCTGCACACCTGGGTGTGCAGACACCCCAATGCCCCTACACAGCTGGTTCTGCCATCTGTGGTGACTGCAATGGGTCCTGACTCTGTCCCCCACCCCAGCCATGCCAGACCTCCCAGGGAGATTCCCCAGCTGACCCCGTGGGGGCAGCAGGGACAGGACCCTCGGGGCTTCAGGTGCAGGAGGCACCTGCAGGTCACAGCTGCTCCTCTCCCTCACCCATCCCTCCCTGGGACAGTGATGCTCCCAGTGCTGCAAGGGGCACAGCCCAGGACCCCCAGCACTGCTGGACTGCTAGACCCCTCTGCTGTGTCCACTAGGGCCAGGGGCCAGCTGTTCCTCCTGGGGTACAAGGTGCTGCTGCTGGGCAACCCCCACACTACATCCCTCCTCACCAGCCGGACGCTAGGCAGTGCCGGGAGGAAATCCAGGCGTTATCGGGCAGCTGACTGCAGCCCTTGCTGTGGCCTCTGGCCCGAAATTTCCTGGCGTGACCATTACAACAGCATTTATCCCTCCCTAGCTGTGCCTTCCTCACCAAGATGAGGTCCAGCCGAGCTTCCCCTTGGCACCTCAGGGGTGAGGGAATGTGGTGGATCAGGCCCCCCAGATTCCTGTCAAAGCAATGGAGAGGAAGAAACATGGATTTTGATAGGGAAGGAGCCAGTCCTAAGCCCCACCTTGGTGCTCCTCTGGGCTCCCCACTCACAACAGACTCGGGTAAGAATCAGGCTTGGGGGGGGTAATAAGCCCCCTGAAAGGCATCCTGGCCCCCAGCAGCCCCCCTACAAGTCCCTCTTATCTTCATGGCAGCCGGATGGGGTCTCACCAGAGAGAGGCTGAAATTTCAGGAAAAAATGTAAATAAAGGTCCCTGTCCCGCCTGTCCCCCTTATCTCAGGAATCCGGAGTGCGCCAGGCCCTTCTCCCAGCCATATTTCATCCCAGCCATCCCTGCTGGCTGCGAACCAAAGCAACCATGATGGGGATGTGTAAGAGACTTAAAGATCACAATTGTCTTAAACATTGTCAAGGCCACAGATTGGAGGGAGGCTGTGTTTCAGGGCTGCCAGGACTCTGGGACCGTGGAAGCCACAAAACACTCTGGGCTGGGGTCATTTTCCTAGCCCACATAGCTGGGGGTTCATAGGGTGGTCAGAGAGGTTTGGTACTTCAGACCTCAGCATATACCACCCAGCCATGGGGGTTCCAGGATGGGAAAGCTTTTGGGTTCCCATTGCCTACCTGGTGTCCCCAAGCAGCAGGGTCAGGGCTCAACCGCTTCCCCTCCCTGTTCCCAGATCAGCTGCTAATGATGCCTCCTGACCCTGCTTGAAAAGAACGTAAATTATTCAGCTTCTCATCAGGGCAATTAAATTAGCTCCTCATTGCAGAGCATGAATATTTCAGGGGGGCAGGGGAGCTGGGGGGGCCAGGGGTGACAGGGCTAGGGCTGAGCCCCACTCTTCGGCCAGGAGATGCAGTGAGTGTGTCCATTCTCAGACCATGGGAGACAGAGAGGGTGGGAAGTAGGGGTCAGGGGTCTCGGGGCAGAGGGCTTGAAGTCTGGTGCCCAGATGTCTGGGTCCCATGTGGGCAGTCTTTCCCGTTGCCCTGGCTGTCTGGGTTATTTTCCCTGCTGCTGGCAGAGGCCAGGTGCCAGCAGCCAACCCCTGCCCCACTCCCAGATCACCTCCTGCACCCCACATCACCCCCCTTTTTTAGGAAAACACCTGGGGATTGGTGGCACTGCAAGGGGCTGCCTCCACCCTAGAGATCCCAAATCCCCCCTGCCTTCCCCTTGCCCCAGGCTGTGCCAACTCCTGCCCGCTACCCTCCCCAGAGCCTGTGGTTCTCCGCCAGGATTTCTCTTTCCTTTCTTCCTCACACTGAACAATTAATAATTTATCCCATAATAAAAGAGGAAACAGTTAATGAGATGAAAACAAGCCAGAAACATCTGCTGGGGCTGCTTTCATCGCCTCCCCGGGCCGCCTGCGCAGGAAGCGGGGGCGGGAGGAGGACGGGGGGCGCCGGGGGGGCCACGGCAGCAGGAGGCTGTCCCCGCACCCAGCCTTTCTTGCCATGGCCCCCTCCTCCTCGGGGACCCCCAGGCAAGGCACTGTCTCCCCACTGCACCATCAAAACCTGGCTGAGAGCTGGCAGGCTCACGAACAGCACTGGGGGTCCTGCCATGGGGTATCACCCTAAAAAGGACAAAGAAGCCTCCTGGTCTGATGCTGCCCAGTGTCCCCAGAGATGTGCCTGGCTGCTGAAGAGGGACAGGATTGTCCCCTCCGTTCCCTCAGTCCCCAGCCCCCATGCCCAGCTGTTGTTCATTACTGGTGATCTGATCTCCAGTGAGTGGGGCTGCCCCCAGGACCTGATACTATCAGGGTAGCAACACAACCCCAAACCCTGCTGGGGTGCCAGGTGGGACACGTGGGGATGGGGCAGGGCACCCTGCCAGCAAAGAGGACTGCAGGACTAACCACATGACTCAGTGCTTTGCTGAGATTTATGGAGTCCAAGGAGGAAGCTTATTTTGGGACGGCTTATTTCAGAACTGTGGCTTCATGGCATGTGAGGAGATGTGTGAGGGGACATGGCTGGGATGCAGTGGAGATGCAGGGTGCTAGGGAAAGGGAGAGCAGGGAGAGGGGGCACTGAGAGCAGGGAGGGGACAGGCAGGGAAGGGGAAGGCAGCAATGCCCAGAGGCTGCTGAAGTGTGGCCAAGACCCAGACTGGAAGAAAGAGCCAGCCCCGGACAGTCCCACCATCAGCTTGGTCGTGGGAGGAGACTGTGAGGACCCCATGGAGGCACTCTGGGCTGCAGGGATGGGGGTTTGGGCAGAGGCAGTAGAGCTTGTGCAGGGTGCTGCCTCCTGCCTCTGTTTCCAATTTAGCTGATCCTCACCCCGATCCCTGCAGCTCCCTAATCTGTTTGTCTTCCAAAGCAGTTAAGTTAATTCCGAGCCCAGCAAAATCCCACGGCTTTTATCCCATCCCACCCTCCAACTCGATAGGTCTGGCAGGGGCGTAGCGGGCAGTTGCCAGATGCTGCCAGTGTCCAGCACGGAGCCCCTTCCATCATGAAGGAGCAGGAACTCACTCCTGCAGGCTCCCAGACTAGTCTCCAGCAGCCCCTATGTCCCTCCTGGGGCCGGGTACTGCTAAGGGCCGTCATGGGGACAGGCGGCTGTGATGACAGCTGGGGAGATGGCCTGTCCCTCTGCCAGCCCCAACAGGCACCCGGCCCCACTCTGAGAGGTGATGTGGAAAAACTGACATCAGCATCAGCCCAGAGGAATTCAGTCTCCCTGGCCCATCCCAGCTGGGGACAGGGACGGAGTCAGGGGCCTCTGCCATGCACCACAGCAGCTGAGCAAGGTGAAGTAGGAGGGGGGATGGTATAAGCCCCTTCTTTGCTGTGCCCCTTCCCAGGGACCAGGAGCAGCCCAGAGGGTCTGTGAGTATCCCCAGGGTACAGTCACTGACTCTGCTTCCTGTAAGCATAGCCCCCCCCCCTTCAAGCTCTGACTCCAGAGAACAGCCAGTTCAGGACACTGGTGACATCCCCTGTGCCAGTCAGGGACAGTGACTGGGGTTGAATTTCTCAGGATGTCACTGAGGAGAAAGAAAGTTCTAACACCTCCCCAGATGCCCTGCAGCTTCTGGTATGGTTATGTCCTGGTCACCCCTTGGTCCCTTCATCCCCCACCCCACAGGATGTGGCAACGAGGAAGTTGTGGAGAGATGGTGACACCCCCCCAGTTGCATCCATGCTGGAGACCCCGACATCCTGCTCCCCTCCCCCAGTCATGCTCCATCATCTCCTAGTTCCCAGACCGGGTAATTGGTGGCCTGGTGACAGACGGGCTCATTAGCAGCTTAATTTCGGCTTCATCTCTTCCTGCCCAGGTGGGGACTGGCCCAGCAGGGTGCAGGGATGGGGACCCGGAGCCCACATTGCTGCACCCCATGTGGGCAGCCATGGAGCTGCTGGGAGAGCAGAGGAGTGCACAACAGGAGCTGGCAGCACTACCCTGGGCAACCCACATGGCCTTGGCTCCACGACATCGGGGTGCATACAGGGACACCCATTCCTCAGCATGGGGACGGTGCCTCCCTGCTCCTTGCCCCACTGGGATGGGCAGGGATGCCGCCATGGCAGGTGCCAGCAGGTGCTGGTCGTTGCCCATGTTCCTGACCTCACAGTGCCTTGTTTACTTCTCTAACAGTGGCGGCTTTTCTTTTCCTTTGTGCCTGCGGATAACAGGAATCGCCGCTGCCTCTGAAGTATTGGCGACCAGCCCCACACCCCAAACTGGGAAGCAGGATATGGGCATATGAGCAAGGAGTCCAGGCCACAGCACGGGCAGGAGTGCAAGCAGACTTAGAAGCATTAGGTGTGGGCATGGGGTGCAGGCAGTTTTCTCACCTCCACTGCTCTTCTGCTTTGCCTTTGGGTCCATATTGCAGCCCATGAGCCCGTTCCCAGCACCCCATCACCAGGAGAGTGCCCCAAAGCCCTGTTCCCCTCCCAGGAAAAGCAGCTGGTGGCAGCCCACGATGGCTGATGTGGGGCCTTCCAAAGGCCACCCCACCGGATGGAGGCCTGGCTGCCTTTCAAAGGCGCTTGTGTTGTATAATTTATCGGCAGAAGATAAGAGACAAACGGCTAACGAAGGAGGAGGTTGCACCCCTGCTCTGGGGAGTGTGGCACCACAGGCACTGGCGCTGCTAGGATTCATCACACTGGGGGCACACACACCTCCCTGGCTGAGGTGTGGGTCCCATTTTGTTTTGGGGGTGCTCCAAGGCACCCAGATGCTCCCACTCTGTGCCTTGCTTTGGAGCTGCTGCCCGCCTTGCACAGAGAGCCCAGGGTCTACTGCCCAACTAGAGCAAGGGTCCTGTATTTGAGGGGTTCTTCACCCCAGGGACATACATGGACTTCCCAGCATGGGGGAAGGGCAGCAGGCATGGAGAGGCACAGGGTAGGGAAGGGCTGGTCCCACGGGCACAGGGACAGCACCTGGTGCCAGATCTGAGGCGAGTTTGTTTAATCCCAGATAAGGAGGCGACGCCAGGCACCTGGCTGGCAAACGGGTGCTCTCTGGGCAACAGCAGTGAAGGCAGTGCTGACCCCCCAGCCCCCACCAGCACCTGTGCCAGGACTGTCTGTTCAGCCCTGGCTGCACAGGGCTGGCATTAGCTGGGAACGAGATCCTCTGGCCACCCATACTCCTGTGGCACAGCATGGTATGGCATGGCATGGCACGGCACATGGCACAGGGTGAGCAAAGCAGCCGGCACACGGCACAGGCAGGGCAGATGGGCATGGAGTGCAGGGAAAAGCGGGGTGCCCCATCCTCTGCCAAACCAAGCCAGATTTACACCAGGGCCAGCAACCCCCTGGCCAATCCTGCCCCAAGGGTTGCATGGGTATAGGGCCAAGGAGGGGGCTTATGGACAAGGATGGCTCTTGGCATCATGGTCCTGCTACACAGCCAGTGCCCAGGAGGTTCAGGACTGTGCCAGTCTCCTGCTGCCACCCTAATCCTGCGGCATCTGTGAGGCATCTGGAAATCTAATCTCCCCCTTCCCCATCTGGCCCTGCAGGTGGCTGCGTGCCCATGACCCTGCCCAGGGTGGGGGCTCAAGCGTGCCCTGTCCCGCAAGGGCAGGGAGGCAGACGGCAGTGCCGGCTGGCAGGGTCAGCACCCCTGGAGGCTGCCTCGCCGGCTGGTGAGCACAGCCCCAGCTGCCTGCTGGCCTGTGCCGAGTGTGCCAGGTCTCAGCAGGGGCAGACAGGCACAGCCAGGTGGGATTGGCCCTGTGTGTCACCCCACAAAGGCCCTGAGAGCATCCAAGCAGGGGAGACAGCTGTGCCACGGCCCTCCAGCCTGAATCACATCAGGCTCCCAGTGGGTACTCCTGACTACAGGAGGGGCTGGCACAGCCGTGAAACAGACCTGACTCCCACACCACCCTGTGCCGACCAGCTGGTGTCCGCCAGGCAGGTCACGTCCCTCCAGGACGGCACTCTGAGGAGTCTGGAAAGGGCAACTAGTCATACTGGTGAGCCTGGCTGTGGTAGGACTCCCTCCGTTCCGGCACACCTTGGGGCTGTCCTGCCATGTTCGGTGTGCTGCTGCCACCCCCTGGCAACCTGCACAGCCCCAGCTGCCCCCCACAGCCCCTCACGAGGGGGTGTCCAGGTTCCCCGCACCAGCCCAGTCCTGCACCCCAAAAAAGTGGGATGCAGGATGCCAGGAAGGCACAGTAACTCTGGAGAAGGGTCTACACCGCTCACCTTGCGCCAGAGGGGAGCCTGTCTACGGCCACCACATTCGGGCAGGGAGGAGGCTTCTGCCCCTCCCCGAGCCAGGGTGGACAGAGTGGGGAGGGGTTTTGGGGGCGTTACCCACCCAGGCGATGATTAGAAGGAACCGAGGTTCCGTCCCAGAGCATTAAGGCTGTCCCCGCTGAGTGCCACCGCCGCGGGGTGACCCCGCCGTGAACCGTCCACGCTCCCCCGACGAGCCACAGACCCCTGGCACCAGCACCCCCCTTCACGCCAGTGTCCCCGCTGCGTGTCACCACACTGTCCCGTTCCGCTGCCTGCGCCTCAGGCATGCGTGAGGATGCGCTGGCACCGTGTCACGGAGGGGATGTGCCATGGAGAGGTCACACCTGTGTGTGTCTGGGGACCACAGGCATCTTGTGACAGGCCTCCCGGTGCGGATGCTGGGGCATCTCGGCTCTGGGTGCCATCCCAGACCACGACCTGGAAATGTCGGCTCCCAGGGAAAGCGTGGACCATAGCCACCCCGCAAAGCCACCTCGCTGCAGCCATAGGGGCCACGCACGGGGAGCCACATCCCCTAGATGTCCTCGCTCAAGACCTCGTGATTCCTAGGGGCATGGTGACATGCGACGCACGCACAGCGCCGTGCCACCCGCTGTCCCCAGTCCCCATCGCACCGGGACACCTGGCGGCTCCGCCACCCTTCTCTGTGCCACATCTGGGCGGGCACACGCAGCCCAAACGAGGTGCAGGGTCCCCCCCTGCCCAGCCTCTCCTGAGGCAGGGAAGAATTCAGGCAGGAATTCTTGGTGATGGCGGCATTCGGGAAACGGGGAGGACAGGGCTGAACTCTTGAACCCGTTTCCCGACCAGATGCCAAGCATGGAGCAAGCACCCTGTGGCGCCCAACGTGTGAGCAGCCCCCGGCCGTGCCAGACCCCCCTGCTCCCCTCACGGTTCATCGGCAGGACACGGGGGACGGTGTCACACGCCCCTCCCCGCCATGGCTGGCGGGCGAGGAGGAAGAAGTCGGTGGGGGCTGCAGCCCCGAGACCCATCGCTGGCTGAGTCCGCGCAGCTCATCACACCAGCTGCGACCGGGGGGCGCGGGTGAAGCCCTTCTGTCCCATGCTGCGAAGGCAGACAAGAGCCCCGCGGGACATGCCGGACCCCTCCCGGTAGACCTCGGTCCTCTACCAGAGCATCCCGGACCCCTCCCGGGACACCCCGGGCCCCTCCCGGGACTCCCCGTGCCAGCCGAGAGGGGGCGCTGCCGTGCCCGCGCAGTGCCGGGGGCGGGGCCGAGGCGCGCGGGTCCATCCGCGGCCTCGCAGCGCCCCCTGCCGGCCGCACGCGGGGGACGGGGGAACGAGGACGGCGCGCGCTCCCGCCGGCCCCGGCGGTCCTGGCGGGGAAGAGGCCCCGCCCACCGCGAAGCCGCTTCCGCCCCGCCGTGGTTGTGCGGTTGCGTCATCACTGTGCGCCGGGCGGGAGCGGCGCCGGGAGCGGGAGTGGAACCTCTGCTATGGCCGGCATCCTCTTCGAGGACATCTTCGACGTGAAGGACATCGACCCAGAGGGCAAGAAGTTCGACCGCGGTGAGTTGGGCCCCGGCCCGCTTCTCCCGATCCCCCGTCCTCCCCTCCTGCCGGCGTTGGCCCTTCCTCCTGTTGCCAGCTCCCGGAGCGCCCCGCTTCCTCAGGGCTTCCCCAGCCCGGCTGCTGTGCCCCCTACACCCCCACGGGCCCTATGACGTGCATTCCCCGCTTCACCGTATTCTTTTCCCTGCCTGTGCACACCTCCGTCAGCTGTCGGGCTCTGGCATCCATCCCAAACCCCTTGGAAAACGGCTCCCGTGCCAGCCTGGGGTGTGAAGACGACCCCGTTCCCCCCCTGCCTTCGGGGATTTTCTCTGTCCTGGTCCCTGACTCTGCTGCTCTCCCCAGTGTCGCGCCTGCACTGCGAGAGCGAATCCTTCAAGATGGATCTCATCTTGGACGTGAACATCCAGATCTATCCTGTGGACCTTGGTAAGCCATCGGGCTGCTAGCACAGGGCAGGTCAGCCGGTGTCAGCTTGGGTAGGCGAGGTTAGAAAGGATGGAGCCAGGAATTGCTGGGACCAAGGAATAAGGTGCCCCAGGCTTCCTTGCGTCCCTTTTCTTTTCCCCAGGTGACAGGAGGTTCAGGGCACTCTGAGTGTACTGACGCTGAGCTGGGTTTCTGGTTCACCTCCCTGTGTGTGTTTGGGCTCACCGCTGTCTCTTTCTCCACAGACACTGTCTGGAAAAGCTGGTAGTAACCAGGCTTTAAGGGAGATCTCCTGAAATTAACTTCTGCAGCTGAATACACTAAATGTGTGGAAAAGAGAATATTACCCTTGATGAAATATGGAAGGGCTGAAGCTGACGGTGTAGGGGGCTTATGTACCTGCCCAGGGTCCAGCCAAGCCCTCTGGGGAGATACAAGTGAATATCTTGTTGTGTCCCCTGAAGACACCAGTAGTGGTGTCCTTGTGGCTCTGGTTTTCTCTGTGATGTGGGGAATGAGGAGACACAGGATCCAGTGTGACCTTTCACACATTCCCCACAATCCTGTTGGAGGGCTGGCAGCAGGGACATGTCTTCTTTAGTACCCCCTGGCAGGGTGGCTCTTTGCCACCAGCCTGAATTCTGGTTGTGTCTGCTGCTGCTCTGGTTGTGTTCTAACCTTCTCACTGCTCCTCTGGCCTCTTCACAGGGGACAAATTCCGCCTGGTCATCGCCAGCACCTTGTATGAGGACGGCACCCTGGATGATGGCGAGTACAACCCCACGGATGACCGGCCATCCAGGTACAAGGCCCAGCTGGGATCCACATAGGTGGAGATGAGGAAAAAGGGGAAGTGCTGCAAAATGTTTCAGGTTGGACACTAAGAGGAATTTCTTCATAGAGGGGTGATTAAACACTGGAATGGGCTGCCCAGGAGAGTGGTAGAATCACTATCCCTAGAATTGTTTAAAATAAGATGTGGCACCCTTGCTGTGGTCTGGTTGACAAGGTGGTGTTCAGTCACAGGTTGGCCTTGATGATCTGAGAGAGGTCTTTTCTTATCTGACTCTAACTGTGAGGTACCTTCTAGAGGACACTGAGCTGGGGTAACAGCCAGGTTTGATTCCTTGCTGACCTCAGGCTGTGCTGTTGCAGGGCAGACCAGTTTGAGTATGTGATGTATGGCAAGGTGTACCGGATTGAGGGGGACGAGACCTCCACGGAGGCAGCCACACGCCTGTGAGTGCCTGTTGAGAGGGGGGGACACAGTGCCCTGTGGTGGGGAGCACTGGGATCTCTGCTTGGGTCTCCCATGGGGTTCCCTGCTCTCACTATTCCTCTCCTCCCACCTCAGCTCTGCCTATGTGTCCTATGGGGGGCTGCTCATGCGGCTACAGGGAGACGCAAACAACCTGCACGGGTTTGAGGTGGACTCTCGCGTTTACCTGCTGATGAAGAAGTTGGCCTTCTAGCACACCTTCATGGGCTGCCCCACAGACATCCAGCTGGAGCCCTGAGAGCCCACATTCTACTCCAGCACCCATGTTGCCCAGTCTCTTCAGAGGTGGGGAGGCAGGAGCAGACCCCCTCTTCATCCCAGTGTCTTCTGACTCCTGCTGGGATCCACATCTCTGTTTGTGAGGAGAGAAGTACCTGACATCTGAGCAGACACCATGCTGGGTGCTCCAGTCTTGCCTGATGGCATCTCCTCACTTTTGTGTGTGCCCAACAGCCCTGGCTCTGGCCAGGAGCAACCAGACTGGGACAGTACCTGCCTGCCTCTGGGGACTGGGGACCATTCCTTCAGGAACTATCCTGAGGCAGGCTGCCTTGGTTTCAATTAAACTGGGATGTTTTCTACACCGGGCTCTGCTTGCTGAGAGAGGAGGCTGGCAGGGAATGGCCATACCTGCGCAGGGGCAAAGGGAGGACCCTGCCACTTCCCTAAGGATGGGAAGTCCAAACCTGTGACAGGTACAGAGAGGAGGAGTGGCAGCTTGGGCCCTGTGTAGGGCTGTGCTGGGGGATCCTGCAGCACTAGCAGCTGCTGTGGGTGGGAGTGGGCACTGGGAAGAACTGGGAGCATGTCCCAGAGGAGCTGTCTTCTGCCCTGGGCCCAGGAACAAGGGCACACACAACTCTTTAGAAAAATAGCTCTTTAATCGAAAAGCATTCACAGTAGAGGTGCCTGCCCGGATGGGAGCAGGGCCTGTGCTGCTGGCACGTGAGTGTCACTGTTTGCCTCCATACACTGCACAGTTGACGAAGACTTGAGGAACAGGTGCCAACCCTTTCCCTGTGGGCATCTTCCTGGGCACCCAGACCACAGCTTAGTGTCCTGCAGGATTGCTCCAGCATCGCTTTGAGCCCTATGTGCAGCCTCACCGGGCCCCGCATGGAGGGTCTCTGCTGTCCCCTTGTCCTTGCTTGCACAAGACCTTGGCCAGGTCAAAGAAGAAGAAGCTCAACTTGCCCTGTACCAGCTGCCGGTAGGTGAGGAAAATGCTGGTGATCTGGTTCTGCTCCACGGAGTGTGGGGAGCAGCTTGGCTCCCAGTGTCCTGCCTGAGGGGCGAGAGTGGGATAGAGGGGTGACAAACACCATTGCACCCAACCCAGCCCAGCTGGCACCTGTGCCAGGGTGCTCTGGCTCGTGTGGGGAGGTCTCACCTCCCAGCTGAAGGTCTGAAGGAGCAGGAAGAAGGAGTTGGCATGTCGGTAAAGCTGGCTCAGCTGCCTGGCCCCACACTCGTTGCTCACCTGGCCCTGGGCCGCTGCTACAGCACCCACCAGCAGGGCCAGGTCACACAGGATCTCCCGCCGCTTGGTCTCGTTCTGGGGGAGCAGACAGTGACCCCCAGAGTCTCGTTGCTTCCTGTGCTCACCTTAGGTTTGGATGGGGTCCTCTACCCTCCCTGTGCCACCAGATATGCCTACAAGCATCTTGTTCAGCATTTCTGGTGCTTGTGCCAACCCAAAGTTCCTTCTCCAGTCCTGTTAGCACACCAGTGCCAGCACCCTCCTCCCAGCCCCTCTCACCGGTTTGGATTTCCACTGCTGGAAAGTGAAGTCCACCAAGGGCAGCACTGCAGGGCAGCTGAGTGGAGGCAGGGCCTGGCACTGGCCCTATTCAGGAGAGATGTCAAGGTGAGGTGCAAGGAACTGTGCATGTCCCTGGTCTTGGGTTTTGTGGGGAACTGTATCCTCACCACTCTCTTTTCCATGTCCTTGGCCTCCACGATGTATTTCTGGATAAGTCTGTTGTCACAGACTAGCCGTGTTGGGCTGGCATGGTCCTCTTTCACATGCAGGAGGAAGGATGTGAGGAGGAGCAGTCCTGGAGGAGATGGGGTTGCCTTGCGCACTGTGCCAGCCTCACTGGGCAGTGCCAGCCCAGAGCCAAGCCTGCAGTGATAAATCCTCTCCCCAGCCCTTTGGTGGCCTTGATGGCCCTGTGGTGAGGGTGCAGGGGGAGGTGTGAGTGGCTAAGGAGGGCCCGGTGCTGCTCTCCAGTCAGCCAGCGAGGGGTGCCCAGAGGTCTCGAGGGAGAGCTGGGGTTTCCGTGCCAGTGGTGTGTGCCAAGGGGCCGCACAGCCGTGTCTGCCAGGTTTCTCGGCCACACTCCAGGCAAGGAAGCGGGGCTGTACTCCCTGTGCAGACCAGGGCCAGCCCTCCGGATCCCTGCCAAGAGCAGTTCCTGGCGTCATGTGCACTTCGGGGAATCCCAGCCTGCAGTGTCCCACAGGGAACATCTGCTCCTGGCTGCTGTGCTGGCTGAGTGGTCCCCTGCCGGCACTGCCCTCCCCAGTGCTGCTGCACATCGCTATGCCCAGCAACTGCCCATCCTGCCAGCTTCTCCAATGCCCTCTTTGCATCCTCCTGCCTGCCTTATTGCCTGCCCTGACACTGCACCTGTACCCAAAAATCCTCAGTGCAGCCTCTTTACCTAGGATGGGCACAGAGAGATGCTTGCTTGCCCTCACATGCTGGCATTGTCCAGGTCCAACCACCCCAGAGCCACCCTTGGGGTTTGATGCCCGTCTGGGGAATTCATCGTGCAGTGGACACTCTGGCTGTGGGGCCACAGTATCCACTGTCCCTTCCTGCACACCCAGTCTCCCCTTTTAGCCACACACTCACTGTTCAGCTCCATGCTCTGCTGCGGGCTTCGGCCCTGCATCTTCCACCCTGGGGCCAGCGGCTGCTCCCTGGCTCCCGTCCCCCTTCCATGGAGGGCAGTGGTGGCGCGGGTTTCCCGCGAGCCGCCCAGCCAGGACGGAGGGCCGGAGGCCGGGAGCGGCCCCGGGACAGCACGGCGCGGCTCTGCAGCTCTGGCCTGGCCGCCCAGCCAAGGCAGCACGATTTCCTGTTGTGTCGCCGCTGACCTTCCAGCAAAATCGCAGCAGGGGCCCCGGGCCCGGGGGAAGGCTTCCTGCCTCCGGCCGCTTCCTCCCTTGGCTCGGGGCACGGGAAGGGCGTCCCCGGGAGCCCTCCTTGGCTGCTCACCTGCCCCCAGGCCTGAGTGCTCAGCACCCAGCACCTCAGTTGTCAGTGCCTTAGTTGTGCCTGTCCAGGGGTAGAAGGTGGCCCTGGTACCTGCAGAAAGGATGGTGTCAGTGACCCTGCACTGGACAGCCCCAGGAACATCAGCCCTAATGGGGTCCTCCTCCTGGCTGTGGCAGCCAGGTGTGAAAGCCACCAAAAACCCTCTCCAAGAGGTGGACCATAATCCTGGTGACCTTCTCCCAGAGGTGGATATCATACGTGGTGCCCTTTAGCCGGTTTGACCCCATCCCTCATGACCCTCACAGAGAGGCACAGTCTGACCCCTGCATCCACCAGTGGTGACTCGGGGAGCTGGAGATCGTGGGGATGGCTGTGGTTCATCTCCTTTGAGCTGGAGAAGGTGATGGATCACAGGGGTCATAGCTAGTGCATGGCTGTTTCACCAGGGGTATTGATTGGGAGTGGGCTGGGCAAGGCACCCACAGATACCTGGCTAGGAGAAGCCCAAGGGGCCTGTTCAGCACCATGCCCTGGCATGGCTGTGACATTCCCTGGCAAAGTCAGCTCTCAGTGGACACTCTGGCACATCCCCATGCCCATGTGTACGTGTGTGTCCCCCCATACTGCACACGGGTACACATCTACCGCCTGCACTCTCAAACCTACGTGTGCACACCTGCATCAGGGCATGTGCTCAGATAACCCTCCACCCCGGCAGCCCCCCACGGCTTCCCTTTGGGGAACACCCGCCTCCCAGCACACATCCTCTCATTCTCGGTCTCCCTGCAGTGCGTGAGTTTCCCTTCTCACACCCCAGCTCTCGCACACTCTCGCACGTTCCCACCCCTGTCCCTGTGGACAGTAGTTCCCGGCAGCTCCTGGCCGGGTGACAGCAGTTAAAGTAAACACCCCAGCCCCGCTCCACCTGCCCCATGCCCTGCTCAGCCCACAACAGCCCACCTTGCCGGGTGCCTGGAGGGGGAGTCCAGCAGGTGCCATCACCACGACTCCACAGACGAGACTGACAGCCCCGGCTCCCCTGGGCACAGCTGGCAGTAACGGGACCCATGAGCACCGAGGTCAAACACCTCCAGGCTTCCCCACACGGCCGTGGCCCTTCTGCGGACGTGACAAGCTGCAATCACTCCCGCTGTCGCACCCATCAGCACCCTCTGCCAGTGCTGGCCTCGGGCCCGCTGCCATTCCCATGTCAGTCCACGCCATGCCCCCCACCATGTCCATTCCCTGTCCCTCCCTGGATGCAAAGTCACTGGCAATGCCAGGCTGGAGAGCTGCGGTGCCCTGGATTCCTTCCTGATTAGGCAAACAAACCCATCAGGGGAAACTGGAGAGCAACTGGAAACTGGAGGTCTAGTGGACCCCCATGGGCAGCCTAAGGTGCCCACAATAGTCCCTTTACTCCAAAATGTTCCTTTACAACAATGCCAGAAGCCGGCAGGCAATATGAGCCTGTGCCCGTGGGCAGCCTGGTATTCCTCTGCTGGAAAGGCAATGCCAGCATTTGCTTCCCGTGCCAGGGGGGCAGAGGAGGATGTGGGGGAGAGCCCCGGCTTTGGCCCCAGCACGATTCCCACGGATGTTGCATGCTGTAGAGGGAGAGAGTGTGGGGGCAGTAAGTGAGGCACAGGGACCCCAGAGGGACACGGGAGCTCCGGCCAGGCAGCCCGGGCTCTGGCAGGGGACAGGAAGCCAGGCGGCGGCCGCGGGGCTGCACAGCTGGCCGGATCCGGGTGCCAAGATTCCCACCTCTCCTTACAGGGTGCAAAGTGCTGGGAATCCCGCTGCAGGGACAGCCGTTCGCACCCACTTTGGCAAGGTGCTGAAGACAGCAGGAGGTGCCAGGAGTCAGGGAAGGGGGGGGAAGAGGAAGAAGATGCCGGGTTGGGGGGCAGACTGTGATTCGGTGGCACTGCTGCTGTTCCCGCAGTCCACCCAGATGTGCTCGGTGGGCACCCCCAGGATGTCAGTGCTAGCATGGGAAGAAAACCTGGCCTTCCAGGGGCAGGGAGGGGGGTCCCAGGCCCCTTTGAAGCCCCCATAAAAGGGTCTGGTATAAAGGAAAGAGAAAGTCAAAGGAACAAAGAGAGCGGCTAATCCCGGCGTGAGCAAACAGCCCCGTTTGCTCAGGGCACAGCTGGCTCCGGGGCCAGAGAAAGGAGCACAGCGGGGCTCTACGGGTGCCAGGCAGCGGGGGATCCTCTACCCGGGCTACCCCTCCCGGAGTACGGGCAGTCCCCGGGAGCAGGGTCCCTCCTGGACCCTGCGGCTTTTTTGCTACATATGCAAATTGCCAATAAACATCCCTGGGCAAATCCACCTCCCAGCAACCTGGTCCTCGCACTGCTCCCAGACAGCCGTCCCAGGAAAACACCCACACTGCCGGGTAAACGGCCTTGCAAGTGGCACCTTGGTCAGGGTGCTGCATCTTGGGGATAAAGGATGGCGGGGTTTTACCTTTCCCAGCAAGACAAATGCTGCCCAGCACCCCACCACAGAGCCATCGGTGCTGCCCAGAGGATGTCCATGGGCAAACCCTCCTTGCCTTGGGCAAGGGCATCTAATGCCACTGTCTCTGCTGGCATCTGGGGCGATTTTCTTATGCCTCCTTTACCATCCCATTTCTCAGCCAAGCTTCCCATTCCACTGGGGTGCACGGAGTGTGGCTGGGAGGGCACCTCATCCCTTTGCCTCCATCCCATGGAGAGGAGAAGGGGTTAATGCCAGGCAGCCGAACCGCAGGTGGGCGCAAGAATGAAATTCCTTCTCGCTGTCCTGCGAAGTCTGGGCACAAATATTTGCCTGCATGTCCGGTGGGGAGGGGAGAGACCACCATCACTTCTGGGAGCTTGCTAATCCCCATGCCAAACAAGGCCCCCACAATGCCCCCCACCTTCGTCCTGCTGGGGTCACCCTGCAAAACCTTTGAGAAGGGGACATTTGGGGTCAGGGGGACACCAGTGTCTTTTGGTGCTCCTATGAACAGGGAGCTCTGTGGGGTTGACCAGGCACTGGGAACAGGTATCTTGTTCAGGGCACTGCCAGGATCTGCTTGGCATGGCAGTTGAGACTGGTTTGGGGTTTCCATTCCTCTCCCCGAGCCATGGCCACCACAGCAGGATGAGATGAAGGCCAGAGCCCCAGCTGTCCCCACTATGTCAGCAGTGCACTTCATTAATAAATTCCACGTGTTCACAGACAGGAAATAGCCAACTTTCCTCCATCCATTGCCCCCCCAAACTGCATCACCCTTCTGTACCTACCACCCCCAAAACACCCTCCATCCCCAGACCCCCCCGGCCTTCATCTGGGATGGCCCAGCCCTGAAAGTCGCCTACCAGTTGTGCAAATATTGCCGGAATGGCTGTAATCCCTGTGTCACACGTGAATTATGAGATATTTCCACCCATTACAACAGCCCCCCCACCCCGCCGCGCGTGTGAGGCCGGGGGGATTAGACACCACACAAGCCACGCTCGGCACAAAGCTTTGGGGAGGCTGACGGCTCTCTGCATCCCACAGTGGGGCAAAGCAGTCAAGGGGGCTCTTTTTGGAGAGAGAGGGGGTGCCCCACATGCCTTCCCGTCTTCAGGCTTGTGCCTGGAGGGGGTGTTGGGGTGCCCAGAAGGCAGTGGGAGGCTGTGAGAAGGGGGGCCCAGGGCATGCAGTTTCACCATGATCCCATCCCTCGGGAACAGAGGCTCCTTCCTGTCGCCCTGAGCCAGCCTCATGTTCAAAGCCGCGAGCAGGCAGCAACGAATGAGGGCAGACAGTGGGAAGGCAGAGCTAGGGTGAGGGCCTGCTGAGACACCCCATGCCAGGCTGCTGAGACACCCCATGCCAGGCATGGCACAGCCCTGGCACCACAAACCTCTGGAATACTCCATGGGACCCTCACCACTGGGTGGGGCACATGCCCACAAAGCCCCTGCAGAACTACAGGCTGTTCTGTAGGGTGTCATGGGGGCACCCCACCTGCACTTTGCTGGGATAGGAGACACCCCATGGGACCATCACTCCCCCACTGGGGACAAGCCCCTTGGAAGAGGTGGTGGAGGGGTGAAGGTGCCAGGCTTGAGGCTGCCCATGGCCAGCCGTCTCCATTGCAGTGCAGCTCCAGCTGCCCACAGCTGGCAGCCCCGTTGGGGATATGCCAGTTCCAGGCCCAGCTCTGGAGCCTCAGATGTGTCTTTGTGCAGGGCACTGCTCCTCACACACATGTGCAGGCGCTGGGAAGCAGCTGGTGGGACCGGGATCCCTTCCCAGCGCTGCTCTTGACTGGCACCATCCCCTCTCTAGGAGCACAGGGACCCCCAAGGCTCTGTCAAGCCCCTTCTTTCTGCCTATTGTTGAAGGCACGCCTTGGCATTTCCAAGGGCAGCCCAGGCTGTGGACAAGGGAAGCCCAGGCATGGCTGGAGCATCCCTTTCCTCCCTGCCCACGTGCCTCCACTGCAGTAGCCATGCCCCCTTCCTGGGCAGGGATGCCCAGCACCCTCCTGACCTTATAGCACACCAGCATACTACCCTGCTCCCAGTCTGGCAGTGCCGGATACCCTAGCAGCCCCTCTCTCCCTCACGCTGCCACCCCGTGCCTCGGATTCCCCCGGGCCTAGGGGCTGCAGCCAGGCGGGTTCCCCGTCTCTCTTTCCTTTCCTTGGGAAAGGGGAGGGAGCTTCCCTCATCTCTTCCCCATGTCCCGCAGACGAGCCAGGAGACTGTGACGAGCTCTGGGTGCACAGAGCCAGCACCGAATTCCTGGCATCAGTGGGACAGCTGGGAGCCATCGCCCGCCTCCTCCCTGCTCAGCCCCGCTCACGACCCGCCGTCCCCAGAGCCGCTGCTGTGCTGCAGCGGGCATTGTGCAGCGACGCTGGCACGGCCACACAGACCCCAACCCTTCCCTGCCCTCTGCGTCGCTGGACCCCCGGCCAGCGAGGACGTCGGGAGAGAGGAGAGGGGACAGGTCAGTGACACCGCTGGGGACCGTGGGGAGGGCACAGGGCCAAGGGGTGCCATGCTGCCAGGCATGGTCGCTGCCCGCAGAACGTGCTTGAAAACAGCAGCGTGTCAGGGACAGCCATGCCCGGGTGAGGCCCGAGGTCCTGGCAGTGTCCCAGCCCTGGTGATGCCAGCGAGCTGTCCTGCCGGGGTAAGCCCGGCTACTCCTTGCTGTCTTCTGCCAGCTCCTGCCACGGACCAGGTCCCCGCAAGGCCAAGCCCCCGTCCCACTGCCCTCCCCAGGAGAGGTGTCGCTCTGCGTGGAAACGTGTGTCAAACCAGGGAAGGGAATGGGATGGGGCAGCCATGGATAAGCTGGGGATGGGCAACCCTGTGCTGGCATTGGGGCACAGGGCGGTGGGCTGCAGCCCCCCCCAGCTGCTCTCTGGGCTGCGGGGAGGCCCAGGAGGAGATTTCTGGGGAGGCAGAGGCCTGTTGTGCTCCAGCTGTGCCGTGTTTCCCTAGCTACACCGCGCAGCTGGCCGGGTGTTTGCACCGCTCAGAGTTGATTTTGGCAGCCCCGCGCTTCCCCCTCCTCCCCTCCCCACCCGCCTTCCCCCTGCCGGGCGCCCGCCTGCCTCGCATCCACCACCCTCAGCCTCTCTCTGCCACCCTCGGCAGGGGTAGCAACAGGGATATGGGTGACACAAAGTGCCCCTACTCTTCATAGGCTCCCCCTCTCCTAAATTCATTTCCTCAGTTTCCCCAGATGGATGATGCTTTCCCCAAACTTTTCCGTGGTGCCTACTCACTGCCAACCTCTGCCACCCTTATCAGCCCAGGTGTGGGTGAAGAAGGCGACTGATGCTCTCAGAGCATCCCCCCTCCCGTGGCCTCTTCTCTCCCTGGGCAAGTGAACCCAGGTATCCTGCTCCCCTGCAGCCCCTGTCACTGGCAGGCAGGAGTCCAGGGTCTCACTCTGGAACCTTGCTTTGCCCAGGGTACACAGCAGCTGGAGAAATTTAGGAATGTGGAAAGCATGAGCTGGAGGGGGTTGGTTGTGTCTTTGCAGACAGCAGTGTGGGCTGGGGGAGGGGGCTAGCTGTTTTGGGAGCCCATGCTCATGGGTGTTGAGTGGTTGGAGGAAGGGCTGGCTGCAGGGGAACAGTGGATGGACAGTACCTTGCACAGTGTCCTGTGTCCTGGGGTGACAAGGGGCCTGGGACTGGACTGAGTGGATGGAGTATTCCCCAGGATGTCTCATGCCTAAGGAGTGGGGACCAGTGAGCCCTGGAAGAGCTCATGGCTGAAGGTGGACTGTGTGGATTTGGGGACACCAGGATGCTCTGTGCCCAGGAGATGCCCCATGCCGATAAGAGTACACAGACTGAGGAGACCGGCATTTGAATGGGTGTCCCCTGCAAATGCCTTATACCCGAGGGGGCTTATCTGGATGAGAAGACTCCTGTGGGGCTCACGCCCTTGAAGAGGGGAATGTGAATGGGGTCATACCTGGGATGTCCAGTGCTCAGGAGCACCCCAAGCTCTGTGGAAGGGGTGTGGACGGTGGTGTTGGTGTCTCCACAGTGCCTTATATCCCAGAGGGTGCTGTGTGAATTGGGAGGGGATGTCTCCAGGATGCCCAAAACCTGAGGGTGCCCGATGCTCTGAGGGAGGGTTATATAATAGAATCATATAATAGACTGAGCTGGGTTGCAAAAGACCGTAAACATCATCTAGTTCCAACCGCTATCCCTCAGGTTCCCCATGCCCTGGCGCTGGCATGTGAGTAGGGATGCTCTGCACTCAGGAGTACCCCGATGCATGCCCGGGGAGAGGGAGAGCAATGAATGGGGGACATCCCCGGGACATCCCGAGTGCGGGGGTACCCCCTGCCTGGCGGGGCAGCCGCGTGCCCCGGGTGCCTCAGGACGGGACAGGACAGGACGTCCCGTGCCAGGCGGGGGCGGCGGGCCCGGGGGTAACTGGGGGGGGGGGGGGGGTCGGAGCTCGGCGGGGGGCGCATCCCCCCCCCCGGGCGGCCGCTGCCTGCGCCTCATTAGCGGGGCCTTTGTTTGCACAGGGCTCTCAGCTCCCGCTTGCCCATGCCGCCGCCTATAAAGCGGAGCCGGAGCCGGCAGCCGGGCAGAGGCGGCGGCAGCAGCGCCCGGCAGCTCCCGGCCCCCCCTCCCCGCCGCCGCCTCCGGTCCCGGTCCGCCCGCCCCGGCCGGCCGGCACCATGCGCGCCGCTGCGCTGTTGCTGCTCGCCCTGCTCCCGCTCCGGCCCCTTCCCGGCCGCGCCGCCCGCCCCAAGCTCGCCCTCCCCATCCGGCCCGACATGGAGCCGCTGCCCCCCGGCGGGGCGGCAGGTAGGAGCCCCCTGCCCTACCCCCTTCCTTTGCCCGCTCCGCGCACCCCCGGTCCTGTACAATCCGCTGCCGCACCCCCCTTCACGCATCCCGAGTGGGGCACCCCCTCCCTGCCACCCGCACCCCCGTCCGTGCATCGCATGCCTGCACCCCCCTCTTCTCTGGCACCCCGCGTTCCGCCCCGGGTCCCCCGGCTGGTCAGGACCGGCGCTGAGACCGGCACCGGGAGCGCAGCGGGCGACGGGGCGGTACCGGCCGGTCCGGGGCTGCGGCAGGGGGGTGCCCGCAGCCCGGAGGTGACCGGGGACGCCGGTGGGTGGTGGTGGGGTCTTTGCAGGCTGTGCCTTCGGGGGGCACTTCTATGCTCTGGAGGAGACGTGGCACCCGGACCTAGGGGAGCCCTTCGGGGTGATGCGCTGCGTTATCTGTCACTGCGAGCCGGTGAGTGCCCCCACACACCCCTTTCCCTGGAAGACACCCCAGCACCCGGGTCTGCTGGGGAGGGGGGCTGGCAAGGAGGGAGTTCGATCCCTCTGTTCAATACGCTCCTCTCCTTCCAATGGAAGAGGGAAACGGGATCCCTTCAGCCAGCCGGACACCTGGATGTCCTCCCCCGCGGCAGGGGGGGGAGGAGAAGGGGGGTTTAAAGGATCAGGCTTTATTCTTCCTCCCTCTCCTCGGGGATGGCCTCCGGCCCCCTCCCTCCCTCCGGGCAGTTCCCCGAGGCCGGGGCTGGCCGGGCCACGCACAGCTGGTCAGGAGGCTGGGGGCTGTAGGGAGGGGGCCCGCGGGTTTGGCTGCCGTACAGGCGTCTGGGGACTGTGCAAGGTGTCCAGAGTTCCACATGGAAAGAGATGGGGGAAGCCCGGCTGTGCTGCAAGAGCATCACTTGGCACACCTTGGCATGGCTCTCCTGGGGTCTTCTTGGCCCCTCACAGCAGAGAAACCACCGGGGCAAGCCTGTGGGGAAAGTGAACTGCAAGAACATGAAGAAGGACTGCCCTGTGCCTTCCTGTCCCCGGGCCACGCTGCTGCCTGGACACTGCTGCCACACCTGCCCCAAAGGTGAGGAGAGTGGGTGTTTCTCTGCAAGGAACCCTCACCAGTCCCCTGGGATCCCCTGTTCGCCTGGGAAAGGGGGCATTGACACCCCCTGGAAAGGGCTAGTCAATTTGTTATGAAAGTCACCAGTGCCCATGATATGATGGGCAGGGGAAAGCCCTAATGGGAACAGCCTGAAATGAGTGCAGGGAAGGCACACAGGGCTAAATGCCCTCCCTGTCCACGTGCCCATGCACAGGATGCCCAAGTTAGAGCCCCATAGTGATTCACAGGGTACATCTTGGTCTATCTCAAAAGGGGCTATTTATTATTGTCCCCCACCCCAAGCTCCTGTGCACAAGCAGCCTGGTATAATGGTTTCCTTCTGTGTTCACCCCATGCCAACCTTGCCAGGTCCCCCAGAGAAGAGCCCTGCACTCCGCTTTGACAACTTTGAGTACTTCCAGGACAAGGAGGATGACTTGGACAAGCCCTACAATGACCGCTCCTACCTCAGCTCTGAGGGCCTGGCTCGCGATGATGCCCGCACAGGTGAGCCACCCACCCAGACAGCAGCAGTGTGGGGCACCCCCCATGCTCCCCCTCATCAGCAGCATCTCCTCCCCAGAGTTTGTGGCCTTGCTGACAAGTGGCCCAGAGCCGTGGCACCCCACATCCAGCGCCGTGGCCAAGGCTCGCTTCACCCTGCTGCGCTCCTCCCTTCTCTTCTCCATCAGCTACGAGCGGTGAGTCCTGCTTCCTGTCCCCTATCCAGCCTGGCACAGCTGGCAGATGTCTGGAAAAGGGAAGGATGCGACAGTGCTTGTGTCTCAGTTTCCTTTCTGATATCTCCCCATGGTGCCACAGCCTTGCACTGACAGAGTGAGAGATTTGGAGAAGGGGGGCAATGTGCTGGGCTCCAGCCTAGGTCAGCAGCCAGAATTTCGGCACACCCACAGTGTCAGCCCAGCCTCGCCCATTTGCCTCCAGATCTGGACTGGAAACACACGGGAATGGTTCCAAGGCTCCCGTGGGTGCAGCTGGCAGAACTGCTGTGCCACCCTGCAGGCTCTGCCAGTGGGCAGTGCCTTGGCACTGTTGCCAGGGTTCCCCATCCTTGCCATGCCCTCCCCGGATGCCCGCCAGCAGCAGAGTCTTTCCTCTCCCTCCCTCCTTCCCACTCTGGTTTCTTCTGCTCTTCCTCGCTTCCAGGCCCCTTTGCATAGTAAAGTGGTGACTAATTTCCAGCTCTGACAGGGGGAGCCAAGCAGAGCCGAAAATGCTCTTTATTTACAGCCTGAACATTCAGCTCCCAGCGGGTCCTGCCGTGGTGCCTTTCCCGGCAGAGACCCTCATCCTGCTTTGTGCCAGTTAGACACGGCTCCAGGATAGGGGAGCCCAGAGAACCCATGCCAAGCTGGCATTTGCCAGGACAGCAATGTTGGGCTAGTCCTGGAATGGGCGGGCAGAGCCTAGCACTTGGCACCCCAGGAGAACAACATCCTTCTCCTGCCCACCCCTAACCCCCGGTGACCCCCGTATGCCCTCCCCAACACAACCCTGTGCCTGGTGCGGAGTGAGGGTGGTGCCGAGGGAGGGGAAGGGCAGGTCCGTGGCCCTTGCTCACCCCCCCGGGATGCTCGCAGGCTGGGGCGGCCAAGCCGGGTGCGTTTCAGTGATCCCGAGGGTAACGTGCTGTTTGAACACCCCGTGCAGAAGAGCGCTGCCCCCGAGGATGGCATGGTGAGAGGGGCTGGGAGTGCAGGGGGCACGGTGCCCCTTCTGACCCCTGCTGGGTGTGGGTGGCCCCCAGCCACCGCCCAGCCCTTCCATCCATCACTCACAGCTCTGTGGAATGTGGAGGACGGTGTCCAAAGCCAACGTCCAGCTGCTGCGGGGGGAACAACTTCGTGTGTCCCTCATCACCCGGGCACAGCCCTCTGGAGAGGTCTACGGGCACATCCTCAAGCACCGGGCACTGTTTGCAGGTAAGTCCAGTTCCCACATGCACACCCAGTGGGTGCCCACCAGAATGTCCCTCATGCCTCTATTCCTGCACAGAGACATTCGGTGCCATCCTGACTTCGTTGGACCCCTTGCACCTGGGTGCCGGGGGCATGGCCATGCTGACACTGAGTGACACTGAGAACAACCTGCACTTCATCCTCATGGCCCGGGGACTGCTGGAGCCTGGAGCAAGGGGTGAGAGCAGGCAGAGAAGGGGAGGGAGGCACTGCCCAGAGGGGGCTTCGTAGACCTGAAGGAGTACACGGCATGTTGGCATCTCAGGATGCATGGGTCAGCATCTGTGGGGTTCAGGATGGGTGGCTAGCTGGGTGTGGGGCTCAGGGTAGGTATAGGGGCTGCATGTGGGGTGGGGTGGAGGGTGAGGTGTGTATACATTGTATGTTGTGTGATTTGGGGTGCGCAGGGTGGGGAGGGGATGGTGTGCACCTGTACGGGGGAGGGGGGCAGGAGTGCTGCAGAGCACATGGGGTGTGAGGATCATTGTGCAAGAAGGATAGGTTTGTGATGTGAGTTTGCAAGGATTTAGGGCATACTGGAGGGAATGGTGAGGGTCCAGGCACACAGGGGCAGGCAACTTGCAAGAAAGTGCCAGGGGTTTGGAGGTGGTAGGCACAGAGGTGTGGGTTTGACAGTGGCTGCAGACCCCTGGTCCAGTGGGTCCACTCCCCTCTGCCATGTCCAGAATCCCCGTGGGTCCCACTGAGGGTTCGCATCCTGCACCAGGGCCAGATGCTACGGGAGGTCCATGCCAACATCACTGTGGAGGTAAAGCACTCCCTTCCCTCACATGCCCTGGCAGCCATGGTGCCCAGAGCACCAGGGCTGATCCATGGCACTCTACCCCACCCTGCCAGGACCCCGACTTCGCAGAGGTGCTGAGTGATCTGTCTGCCCAGGAGCTGCAGTGGCTGGTGCAGGGGCAGCTCCGCATCGTGGCTGAGACAGAGGGCCGGCACGCACGCCGGCTGGCTGGCACCATCACCACCCGCCGCAGCTGTGACAGTGAGCACAGGGCGACCACCCTGGGGTGCAGGGGGATTGCTGTGCTCACCCATGTGCCAATCTCACTCACCCTTGTGCTTCTCTCCCCGGGCTGAAGCCATCCAAAGTGTGCTATGTGGAGCAGATGCTTTGCTGCCGACCAAGACTGGGGCTGTGGGTTCAGCCAAACTGGCGCTGCATGAGAATGGTACCCTGGAGTACCAGGTAAGTGGTGGGCACCCATTTCCCTCTCGAGGGTCCCAAGTGTATCAGCCACCCTGGCACTGCCCCTTGGCACCCCACCCACAGGTGCAGGTGGTGGGCACTGCCAGTGAGGTGGTGGGCATCACACTGGAAACCAAACCCCGGCGGAAAAGCAAGAGGAACATCCTGTTTGACATGACACCCAGCTACAAGGATGGGCTGGTGAGGACTAGTTGGTGCTGGGAGGGATGGCACAGGGACTTTGGGTGAGTCCCTGTCCCAACCTGCATGGTCTCCCACTGGTGGCAGGCCTGGGGTGCCTGGCAGAGCCCCAGCGCCCGCGATGCCCACATGCTTCTACAAAATGAGCTCTTCCTCAATGTGGCCACCAAAGACTGGGCAGAGGGTGAGCTGCGGGGCCAGATCATCTCCCTGCCCTACAGTGGACTGCTCGCCCGCTACACAGGTACCAGGGACACATGGGGTGGTAATGGGGGGCAGTGGGGCAGCCCTCCCACACACCACCCACACCCTCCCACGGTCCCTGTCTGTGCACAGAGATGCCCGTGGCACTGGCAGGGCAGCTGGTGTCCCCCCCAGTGCACAGCAGTGCCGGGGGGCACGCCTGGCTCTCGCTGGATGAGCACTGCCACCTGCACTACGAGATCTCTGTGGCGGGGCTGGGACGCCCGAGTGACGGCACTGTCAGTGCCCACATCCATGGGGTGGCCGAGCTGGGGGAGATGAGCACCCGCCCCCACCAGCACAAGCGCCTGCTCAAAGGCTTCTACAGCACTGAGGTGAGGTGGGCACCTGCTCAGGGCACCACACAGCAAGGGCTGGGCCAGACTTTATCCCCACCCTGGTGCCCCTCTTGCCATGACAGGCTCAGGGGGTGGTGAAGGACCTGGATGCTGATCTGCTACAACACCTGGCACAAGGCACTGCTTTCCTGCAAGTCAGCACCAAAGCACACCCCAATGGGGAGATGCGGGGACGGGTAGGTCCTTGTTGGGGCAGGGCACCCCTACCCATCCCCACTGCTGCCTGCGGCCAGGTGGCACTGCCTGGAGCAGGGTGGAGGGGAACAGGATCACTGTGTTACAAGGTCACAGCAGTACAGCCTGATGTGTTTTGTGGTCATGGGTGGTTCCTCCACCAGCCCTGACCATGGAGAGCAGCCAGGCATCGGCATGGGAAGTGACCTCCAGCTCATTGCCCCCTCCAGGTGCACATTCCCAATCAGTGCCATGCAGGAGGGACCCGCCTGGCCCCAGGGGAGTCCCTGGGTCAGGCTGGGCTCTCTGAAAGCACCAAGAACAGGGACCTAGAGCAGCTGAAGAAGGACCCAAACTCCTGCTTCTTTGAAGGTCAGCACCGGGCACATGGCACCCGCTGGGCACCTGACTATGACAAGAAGTGCTCCATCTGCAGCTGCCAGGTACGAGCTGGGGGTTGTGCTGAAGGGGCAGCACCCATCAGTAATGTCCCTCTGCAATGAGCCCCATCCCTGCTGTCCCCAGAAGCGCACAGTGATCTGCGACCCCATCTTGTGCCAGCCCCTCAACTGTACCCACCAGGTGCATCCCGAAGAGCTGTGCTGCCCTATCTGTGAAGGTACCTGGGGAATGGGTTAGGAGACTCCTTATGAAAATAAGGTGGGGGTCCCTCTTGGGGACTTTGCGGCTGGCACCGTGTGCATGCCTTCATGGCCTTCCTCTTCCTTGTAGAGAAGAAGACCGAGCAGGAAGACCTGAAGCTGGAGCGGGCACGGGACAGTAGCGAGGGTGAGTCCTTGTGGGCATGGGCTGAGTGGGCAGCTCTGCAAAGGCTGAGTCACAAGGGCTGTGACTTCCTGTTCTTCTTCTTCCTCTTCCAGGTTGCTACTTCGATGGCGACAAGACATGGCGAGGCTCTGGCACTCGCTGGCACCCTGTCGTGCCCCCATTTGGCCTCATCAAATGTGCCATTTGTACCTGCAAGGTGGGTTTGGGTTCCAGACTTGCCTCCCACCCTCATCTGGCACCAATGGGTGCTCTCAGTTCTCAGGCACTGTAGCTGAGGCTCAAACCAGGGCATGGGGAGCTGACTGCCCTGTGCCTCCCATGAGCTCCGTTGCCCTTCCTGCAGGGCACCACAGGTGAAGTGCACTGCGAGAAGGTGCAGTGCCCACGGCTCACCTGTGCCAACCCCGTGCGCGCCAGCCCCTCTGACTGCTGCAAGCAGTGCCCAGGTACCTGCACCCCATTCCTGTCCCCTGTTCTCCCTGCATAGCTCCTGTGTGCCCCCATTGGCAGTGTCACAGGCTGCCCTGCCACATGCGGGCGTCTTCCCAGTGCCCTTTCCTGCAGCCCCAGAGAAGAGTGTCCCGGAGCTGGCTGACTCCATGCAGGCAGATGAACCACGAGCGTGCCGCTTTGGGCGTCGCTGGTACCTCAACAACGAGAGCTGGCACCCGTCTGTGCCCCCCTTTGGAGAAATGAAGTGTATCCTGTGCTGGTGTGTGGTGAGTGTGCCAGCCTGGGGCAGCACCAGGGGAAGGGAAGGTGCCACTGGAGCTGCTACCCCCACAGGCTAGTGCTCAGCCCCTCTTTCTGCTCTGCAGTCTGGGGAGACGCACTGCCAGCGCCAGGAGTGCCCCCCATCCGCCTGTGCTAGCCCTGCCATGAGGGAAAACCCCTGCTGTGCTAAGTGCCGTGGTGAGTGCAGTGCTCACATATAGGTACCTCTGCCCAAACACTCTGTGGCAGCCTCTGCACCTCCATCTCCTTGGTGCTGAGCCAGGGCTGGCACAACCATGCCAAGTGCCCTCCTGGCACCCATTGTGCCCATCTCTCAGCCCCACTTCCCCCCCCCCCCCCAGCCCTGGATGTCCCCTCAGATGCACAGGAGAAGGTCCACGATGCCAAGGTGGAATCACGGAGCCACTGAGCAGCAACTGCTGCCTTGAGCGGGACAAGCGCGCAGCGACGCTGGGTGGCATGGGGGGGCCCCACTACTTACTGCCCCTGCCTGTGCGGGGCGAGGGGCACAGAGGAGCACAGTGGGGTGCACATGGCCAGGCCCCCAGCCTGGGTCCCCCCTCTCAGCATGACTGCAATGCCAGGACTGCCCTACCCACTCGTACCTGTGGGCAGTGGCTGGGATCATGGAGGCTGGGGCACCCACTGCCCTGCCACTCCAAGCCCCCGTGGCCGGTGGGCGTCGTGCCCATGTTGTACATAGTGTAAAGTCCCTCTGGCCCCTGCCTACTGCACCCACCCCGTCTCGGCCGGGTTTCTCACATAATTTATGGTGCCAGTGGATGGGGGCCAAGATGTATTTATTAAAACCAGAGCTATTGCCCACCTGGTTCCTGTCTCTTCCTAGCAGCAGCAGGCACAGGGCTGTGCCCATGCATCCTATGGGGAACTTGCAGGCATTGGCATTGCTGGGGTTGGGGATGTACATTTGGAGATATGGGGTGTGAGAGGACACTCCAATGGGCTGTGAGGTGGAACTGGAGAAGACCAGAGCAGTGTACAGTCCCCACAGCTGGAGCCATGATGCCAACCTCTGTCCACAGTGGAGGCTGCCAACACAGTGCTTGGTGATGGTGCCCATTAGCACAGGGATAGCAGGGCTCTGTTCCCCACACCTCCATGGTGGCACAAAGAAGCCAGCTTGGGGCCCCAATCCAGCTGCCACTCATGGAGGCCCTTGTCCTGCAGCATCCACAACCAGCTGTGTGCCCAGGGTGGGCACAGACACCCATGGTTTTGGAGGGCAGACCCCTGTGCATGGTCTGGGGCAGCACAACCCCAGTCACCCCAATACAGCTGCACTGGACTAAGGCCTCATGGGGCCATGGGAGACCCAATGTTGCCACCTGCCCTTTGATTCCTAACATGGAGGACTGAGGAATCTCTGGGACCATTTGTACTGCATTGGTATACACTGGCATGACTAGGACAGTCAGAGCTATACTGGGCTGTACTGAAACAGTGCCAGAGCTGTAGGGAAAGTAACACCAGGCTCTGCTGGGATTGCAGGACAGCATGGTGGCACAACCACAACACTGCAGTGGGACAGTGTTAGCCTATACTGGGGCTGCACCCAAGGTGACACTAGGCTGGACTGGAGTAGTGATAGAGCAATAGAAGGATGGCACTGGGGTACACTGGGTTGGGACAGAGCCTGGCATGCTAAGCTGGGTATCCTGCCCTGCATGGACCCACAGCCTTGCAGGTAACTGTGCCAGCAGGACGGCATCACCTGTGGTGGCCTTGTAGTGTGCTGGTGGCCCACAGCCAGGCACACTGGTGGCAGTGGGCAGAGGATTTGTCCTGGCACAGGCCTTCCCCTCCGGATGAACATCCCTGCTGCCACAGGGCAGTGCCAGGAGCTGACGAGCAAGGAGGGAGCTCCGTGCCTGGGGATACAATGAGCAGGCAACCCATTTTGTCACCTCCCTGCCTCAAACTGGTTCATGTCGGGCAATGAACCCTCCCAGACTGGCAAAGGACATATCCCAGCCCCCAGCCCAGCCATCATCACCCACCCTTGGGGGTGCTGACGTCAAACCAGAGGGTGGCACCTGGGCAGTGAGAACTAGCCCATTCCCGATCCTGCAGCACCAGCCCAGCAGTGCCACTGCTCTGGCTTTCCCTGCACACAGTTCTTGCCACAGCGGTGCCCTGGGGAGGAGGGTGAGCGTGGCCCTGAGAGCTGCCTCGGTTGCCCCTGAGCCCGTGGTGGCAGTGAGACAGAAGTTCCGGCAGCCAGCCTGCCATGCCGGAGCACCTTGCCCAAGGACTGCCGGTGCCAAGCTCTACCTGTGTGCCTCTCTGGAGAGGACTGAGCCTCTGCTGCCCAACGAGTTCAGCAGCGACGAGTTGAGCCCACCTCTCTCCCTGGGGACTGACAGTCTCGGGCGCTGAGCAGCATCACGGTAAGGATGAGCTCCCTGACAGCTTTAGGGTGGTGAAGTCCCCACAGTGCCAAGGTGCCCTGCCTTCCTTGGGCATTGACAGGTGCCCCCATGTCCTTCATGACAAGACAGACCTCAGGCACTCTGCCCCACCAGTCTGTCCCCCAGCCAGGCACGGCCATGAGCCTGGAGGTGACCGTCTGCAGAGCCCCAGCATGGTCCTCCCACATCTCACCAGAGAGAACCCACAGGGAATCAGCACCCAGCCCCACACCAGCCCCTTGTACCTGTGGAAAGAGACAGCAATGTGTCCCGGGGGAAGTTGGCCCCTGGTCACGTCACCCACGCCTGCTTTTACCCTCATCTGTACCCACTGGTTGCCCACGGGTGCCATCCTGGGCAAAGGCCACGGTGGACGGGGTCCCGCCATAGGACGGAGTTTTCCGGCCGGACTCCCCTAGACCCAGCCGGGCACTGGGTGCCCAGCGCCGCCGGTGCCGGTACCGGGCGGCGCCGGTGCCGGGCGCTGCCGGCGGAGGCGGAGCGTGGCCGATCCCTCCCCCGGGCAGTGCCCCGGGCCCGCCCCGCGCGGTCCGGGAGGAGACGCGGCCGCCGCGGGCACCGGCAGCGGCACCGGCACCGGGACGGCGCGGAGCGGAGCGGCAGCAGCGGCGGCACCATGGCCTCCGAGAGCGAGGCGCAGCGGGCACTGCAATATGAGCAGACCCTGGTGAGTACCGGGGGCACCGGGCGGGCACCGGGCACCGGTGTGGCACAGGACGCGACGGGGCACGATGAAACACCCGGGGGTTTCGGGGAACTGGGGGTGCTGCCCTGCTCAGGGCGGCGGACATCCGCGGTGCCCTCTTTGGGATGCTGCTCCAGTTTGGGACGTCACCCTCACTCCCCCTCCGGCTGTGGAGGAGCCTAGCTGAGCCCCCACCCCCAGGGCAGGACTTCTGCACACACCTCACCACCCCCTGGCAACACCCCTCATCACTGGGAAGGGATGCCCAGCCTGTGGGGGCTCCCAGAGGCGCCAGCCGGGCACGCTTCTCCCCTGCAGTGCATGTCCCCGGCCCTCTGTCCCCAAGATAAGGTATCTCCCCCGCCTGCAACCTTAGCCCCATGTTTACAACTTGTAGCCTTCCCGCTGGCACCAGGGTGTCCCATTGTCCTGGGGTGTCCTCCTTCCCCTCTGTGTCGCCAGTCACTCCACTGTTTTCCACTGCCCACGGCCGTCAAATATCACGGGCAAAGGTGCTTTTCACGGGCCTCCAGTTGGGACGGTGCCCAAGGCGAACGGTACTTTGCCCTGGCAAAGGCATTCAGACCTGCGGGGCCAGGGAGGTGTGCAGGGAAACGGTCTGCGTGGCCACAGAGCTGTCGTGCCCACGGCTGCCCAAGAGAGCCCGAGCCGGTTGCTGTGCGCTGGGCGGACCCTGTTGAGCCTTACCCATCCAGCATGGGCGCACGGGGCAGCGCCAGGGCACTGCTGCTCTGTGTACCCTCTGCATTGCCTTTCCCAGCAGCCAAACCCTTCTGGCGGTGCCCCTCAGTGCTCACCCCAAGCTGCTCCTGCGTCGCCGCTGTCAGGTGTCTGCAGGACACCAGCTGACCATGGGAGCCTTGGCCGTGCCGTCATCTCCACGACCTTATTAACCCCACGGTCCTTCCCGACAGGGCTGAGTCAGGGAGCAGTCGGGGGCAGGAACAGGGGTGAGCAGTGGCCGTGCCTCTCCCTTCGCCAGCTCCTGGGCGCCCTGGTCACGGTGGGTGAGCAGAGAGGCCATCCCAGCCAGGCACTACGGGGCGGAGGAGCCTGCGGGCAGCGTGAGAGGGGAGAGGCACGCTAGGCTGGCATCAAGGCAGCCGTGCTCGGCACCAGCAGACTTTGCCCTCCTTTTCTTTGGGCAGGGTAGCTCCCATGCCCTGAGTGCTCCATGGTGCCCATCCCCATGGCCGCTGGGCTCAGTGAGGTTCGTGGAAGCACCTGGGGCTCGTGGGTGAGGCTGGGTGCGGGCTCCTGTCCTATAGCCTCACACCTGCGTTTTGGGAGCTGCCTGGGCACGTGCTGGGCAGGAGGAGTGCTCAGCCCTCCCCAGTGCATCTGAGCCACCACCAGCTCCTGCCAGCACCTGCCAGGAGTGCCAAGATCCAGCTGGAGCCTGGCATGGGCTGGTTTGTGCTGGACAGCCTGGAGACAGCTCTTGGTTCTTGCGCTTCCAGCCAAGCCATCGCAGCCAGGCTGCAGGGTTGTGCCCAGCCATGTCCAAAGGCCTGTGTCCTTACCCCATGCCCTTCCCCTACCCAGATTTCACCAGCCCTGGGATGCCATGGGTCTTGGGTTCCCAAACATAAAGGTCTCTCCAGGTGTCCCACCCTGGGGTTCCCAGGCTGGACAGGTGTCTGTGAGAACCCCTGGCATGCCAAGGGTGCTGGGGTGCACATCAGCCCTAGTGTCCCCCACATGTCAGGCTGTCGTGGCAGGGAGCAATGGGCCCCATGGGGGGGGATTAAGCCTGACAAACTGCCCTTGTTCCTTGCAGAGCTGCTCAGGGTGATTAGAGCCCGGCTAAGACGGGCAGCGTGACACACACCCCCTGGCCTCTGCCTGCCTGCTGCCAGCCCAGAGGACCCCCCAACACCTTGTCTTTAAATATATCCCCTAGGGGAAATTTGGGGGGCAGGCTTGGCTGGCATTGGCCATGAGGAGGTGGGCACCACTGCCAGGCCAGCTCAGTGCTGTGGACCAGGCTGGCACAGGGACACAGCAGCACCAGATGCCAGTGCCCACCCCAGGCACGGCATCGCAGAAGCATAGCAGGCACCATGGACTGGCAGTGCCCAAGGGACTGTGGCACAGCCGATGCCTGCAGCACAGGAGCCCAGGACCAACACATGGCCAGTGCCCGTGTCCCCGAGTGCCCCACGCCAGCCCCCCCCCGTGCCTGCTCCCTGCCCGCCCAGCACTGTGATTGTTCAGCTGCTTCACGGCAGAGGCCGGAGTCCCGGGGCTGTTTGTGTTTCAAAAGGCCTTTGTGGAAAAATAACCCAAGCGGAGGAGGAGGAGGAGGAGGAGGAAGGAGAGAGCCCACCACTGGTTTTCACAGCCATGCCAGGGCTGTGGGCACAACAGCTGTGGCTACTCAACACTGGGCACCCGTGAGGGTCCCATGTCCTGCCTGTGGGCCTGTGGCATGGAGCAGAGGGGTGGCATGCGATGGCACAGGGTGGCAGGTGGCAGCAGGGTGGCATGGCTCCTTTGCTTGCATCCCTGTTGTTAAAAGTGTTTGTCAGCTCCAAAGTGAGGCAGAGGGGGAGCAAATCCCACCACCAGGCTGAAGCCCCTGGGAATGGGCATCCCACCGTGTGCCACAACACCTGGGGGGACACCCCTGGCATAGCCCCAACAGGTAGACACAGAGCTGGTTTGGGGGGCAGTCAGCCTGGGGGTTCTTTCTTTTTGGCTTGGGCTGGCCATGGGTCAGCAGTGGGGCCAGGCAGGCAAGTGCTTGGCAGGGTGACAGCACTCCTGGGGTGCCAAGCCCATTTCATCTTCCAGAGCAAACAAGCTTTTTCTGAAGGGAGCCTTTGAAATCAAGACTCCTTGCGGGGCCGGGGTCCTACTCTGGCAGCAAATGCTGGATTTGGCCCCTCAAGGTGGTCATGCCTTCCCCCCCAGCTCTTTTCCACAGGGCAAGGAGCCACTGAGCCCATGCTGAGCAGGAGTTTGGGGGAAAATCCATGCCAGTACAGGGTCAGTGATGGAACTTAGTTCACCCTCCTCACCCTGCCTACATCCCCACCCTCCCTCCTGCTGCTGGGCACAACCCCGGTATTAGACAGCAGAGAATCCACCCGGCGCCACTCTGACTCCTTTCTGCTCTCTACCAAAGGGACCTGGGCAGAAGCGGTGCCCCGTGAGAAGCGCACCTTCGTGCCGTCCCCACGGGGAATTGTCATGTGCCAGCAGTCCAGGGGGCTGTGAACAGGACCCAGGCATCTGGGGTGGGCAGTGCCGCCAGCACCCAGGGCTGGGCTGCCCACGTGCCAAGCGCTGTGCCCACCCGTGGCGTGTCCCCTCTGCCCGGCGCCGCACGGGCCGTGCCGGGGAGGAGGCGACTGCGCCCCGGCTGGGCAGCCACGCGCTGCGCTGGCACGGCACGGCGGGTGGGCACGCCATCAGCATGGGGCTCACGTTGTCCCGACGTGGGAGCTTGGCAGGGCCCCCACCGCCCTGAAGCCTCCCTTTGTGCTGGGCCAACCTCTGGCGCTTGGCATTCAGGTCGTGCTGGGGGGAGTGAGGCGGAAACCAAGCAACCAAGTCCTTGGCAGTGCCCGCCAGCGTGGGACAAATGCCCCTGGCTCAGCGGGGAGGACGGGCACAAAGAGCTCCTGGCTGGCAGAAGGGGCAGTGCCAGGGCCACCCCCTGCCAGGGCCAGGCCACGTGCCACAGCCAGGCAGGAGGCTCCCGAAGAAAGAGGGGTGATCCCTATGTGGGCACAGAGTGACTCGCCCCCCCTTTGATCCCTAAACCCCCTCTTCACAGCCCAGGAACCATCCTGGGCTTGATGTTGTGCTCCCCCTCCCCTGGAACTGGGGGTACATTCTGTCCCTCACTGTCCTCTTGCCTCCCTGCTGCCATCTGAGACCAGCCAGCTGATGTCACATATGACCTGCCAAGACTGCTTTTTGTGGGGGTATCCCAGTCTTGCTCTTAGCAATGTCGGGGTGCGGTGCCTGCAGAGAGCCAGCACAACCTCAGTGCCAGCCCTCAGAGAGTCTCCTGGCCAAGCTGGCCATGCTCCCATCACTGGAGGCCCTTCCACACCCTCCACCAGCCAGTCCAGTGCCTGGGCCACCTGGGCAGGGCCAGCGACTGGTACCGACGTTTCAGCTGCTTGTTTTGGGCATGTGGGCAAAACAATCACCATTGATCCACACTCACCTTATCTGCCTGGCTCCTTCCCACGCCCTGGAGGGCAGCCCGGCACTCCCACAGGCACCTCCACCCGTTTGCCTTGGGATACCGTGCCTGTTCCCTTACCTGGCAGGCCATGCCAGTATGCCCAGTGCTACCCTGACTCAGTTTCCCCACTTGGGCGCAGGGGCTGGGATACAAGCCGTCCTGACACCCCTGCCTACTCCTTCTCCCCCAGATGTATGGGCGTTACACGCAAGACTTGGGCACCTTTGCCAAGGATGAGGCAGCCCGGCTGCGGCTGCAGGAGGGGGACACGCCCCGGCCCCGCCGCCCCTCCGAGCTGCTGGAGTACACCCAGGGCCGCTGTGCCCCCTGTCGTGGTAAGGTTCACCGGGATATGGACACGGGCGGGCACAGCCCTACGGCGGCACAGTCTGGACACGGCTGCCCGCCCTGCTACGGTGGTGCGAGTAGAGTTTCTCTACTGTCATGGGACACCGGCGCCGAGGACAATGCCACCTGCCCGCCGGGACGCAGGGACACAATGGCCCAAAATAGTTGGGCACGCTGCAGGGACTGGGGGCCCCCAGCCCCTCTACCTGGGGCCATGCCAGGGAGGCTGTGCAGGTGGGAGGTGCATGCCCAGTGGTGCCGTGTATGACTGTGCACAGTCAGCTGGCTGTGACAGCTGGACACAGCAGTGCTCCTGCACCAGACAGTACCAGCAGCACTGGGTCAGTGCTGCTGGTTGTGAGCATTTCTGTTGCTGCCAGCCTGGCTCTGCCACCTCAATGTGCCCACCCCTCGGGCATCTAGCCTTGAACCCGCCCTTTTGTCCACAGTCTGCACCTTGCAGTGCCAACGGTTCCTCATCTCCAAGGTGGGCGAAGACTGGGTTTTCCTCATACTGCTGGGACTGGTCATGGCACTGGTCAGCTGGGCCATGGATTTCGCCATCGCCACGTGCCTCCAAGGTGAGTAGGTACCAGTGGGTTCCTGGGGCCATGGCAGGACAGGAAGTGGCCATGCCATAGAGCCATGCCATGTGCCTTGCCACCCACCACCCATCTGACTGGCTGTTCCCACAGCTCAGAAGTGGATGTACGGGGGCCTGGACACCAACGTGCTGCTGCAGTACATGGCCTGGGTCACCTACCCCACTGTGCTCATCACCTTCTCAGCTGGCTTCACCCAGATCCTTGCCCCCCAGGCTGTGGGTAGGGCATTGAGGGGCTGCCTGTACCCTAAACAGGGTGTCCACTCCCTGGGGTTTGCCTTGGGATCTGCCTGGGTGTCTCCCTGGAGGTCCTGGGAGTCTCTTTAGGAATATGAGCTGGTCTTCAGAGGGTGTCCTGGGGATTATGGTCTGGATGCTCTCCTGAGGTATAGGGTTGGGGATCTTCTAAGGTTTATGAGAGAGAGGGTCTTCAGAGAGTCTCCTGTGAGTTAAGGGGTGGATGTCCTCTTGGGCTATGAGGCTAGCAGGCTTTGGGGTCTTCCTAAGGCTAAGACCTGATCTTCAGAGGGCCTCCTGGGAGTATGAAATTTGGGTTCCCATGGGGCTATGAATTGAGCTGTGCCTACATAATCTTGGGGCTGTTCCTGCCAATTGTGCTGTGGGAAGAGATGTCTCTGGGATCTCCCTGTGGCAGTGTGGTGTGGCAGAGCATCAAGGGTAATCCCCCAGAACCATGGGGCAGTGTCCCCATTTCATGGCTATTGGTCAAGGCTGTCCCCACGTCACCAGGCTCTGGGATCCCTGAGATGAAGACCATCCTGCGGGGCGTTGTTCTGAAGGAGTACCTCACCCTCAAGACTTTTGTGGCCAAGGTGATTGGATTGACGTGTGCCCTGGGCAGCGGCATGCCCCTGGGCAAGGAGGTGAGGACAGTGCTGGGACAGGGTGAGCAGGAGGACAGGAAGTGAGGATGAGGGCAAGGTCCTCAATCCCCTGTTGTCCTCTCAGGGTCCCTTTGTCCACATCGCCAGCATGTGTGCAGCCCTGCTCAGCCGCTTCCTCTCCCTCTTTGGGGGCTTCTACGAGGTGAGCAAGGCAGGCTGGACCCAGGAGGATTAACCTGTGCCCACCAGCCGGTTTGGCAGTGCCTAGGATTGGGGGGGCAGTGCCCACTCACTCCTGTCTCCCTCACAGAATGAGGCAAGAAACATTGAAATGCTGGCAGCTGCCTGCGCTGTCGGTGTTGGCTGCTGCTTCGCCGCCCCCATCGGAGGTAGGGTCACCCCGGGCCTCCCCACACTCCCCACACCTCCCGCCCAGGCAGCAGAGTCCACCTGGAGAGGCAAGCAGGACCCCCAGGACAGCTGGCATGGGAGAGGGCAGTGCTGCTCAGGAGGGAGGAGGAAGGGAGGAGCAGGCACCATCCTCCCAGATGTGTAACATCTGCTCTTGTCCTCTCCCCTGCCACCCTGCGCTCCAGGGAGCTCCCCACTCCAGTCCCGCTGAGCCCTGCCCGTAGGTTGGTGATGTGTCTGACTCTTTCCTTGCCCTTTGCCTGCTGCCCTATCTGTCTGTCTATCCATCTGTGTGCACCCCACTCCATCCCAGTGCCACTCCTCATGATGCTGCCCACATCCCTGTGCTACCCTCTGCTTGTGCTTGGCCCACTGCACTGTGTCCACTGTGCCCAGCTGGGACTAGCCACGAGCTTTGCCAGGGAAGCCCTTGAACCATCCTGTAGTGTGTCCATGGGGCAGCCAGACCCCCATGGGCTGTGCACAAGTGTGGACTCAGGGTGGGAAGCATGCCAGGCACTGAGGGCCTATCTAGGTTTCTCCACCTCCCTTGTGCACTTCCCCCCAATGCCAGGCGTCCTCTTCAGCATCGAGGTCACCTCCACCTTCTTTGCCGTCCGCAACTACTGGCGCGGCTTCTTCGCTGCCACTTTCAGTGCCTTCATCTTCCGTGTCCTTGCTGTCTGGAACAAGGATGAAGGTACCTCAGGCAGGGTGAGGGCACAGGGGTCCCCTGCCCAGCCCTACTGACCCCCACCATTCCCCAGAGACAATCACGGCGCTGTTCAAAACCCGCTTCCGCCTCGACTTCCCCTTTGACCTGCAGGAGCTGCCTGCCTTTGCTGTCATCGGGTGAGTGCGGCCATCCCAGCAGCCATCCCATGGCCCCAGGGGTGGCACTGGTGGCATTGGTGGTGGAAGCAGCACACCTCTTCCCTTGACTCTGCCCAGGATCGCCAGCGGCTTTGGGGGCGCGCTCTTCGTCTACCTTAACCGCAAGATTGTGCAATTCATGCGCCGCCAGAAGACCATCAACCGCTTCCTCATGAAGAAGTAGGTGTCCAGCAGTCCCCAGCAGCAGGGTGGTAGAGCTGGGGTGCATCAAAGTCACACCCTGCCCTGTGCCACCCTGCCAGGCGCCTGCTCTTCCCTGCCCTGGTGACACTGATCATCTCCACGCTGACCTTCCCGCCTGGCTTTGGACAGTTCATGGCTGGCCAGGTACCTGCCATGGGGTGGCACACCAGTCCCCACCCCAGGGCCACCACAACCCCCAGCTGACCCCTGCCCATCACCAGCTCACCCAGAAGGACACCCTGGTGACGCTCTTTGACAACCAAACGTGGGCAAAGCAGGGGATCAGTGATGAGTTTGAATACTTGGGCATCCTGGAAGCCTGGCGCAATCCCCGCTCCAATGTCTTCGTCACACTTGTTGTCTTCATCCTCATGAAGGTGAGTACCTACTTCCCCTGTAATCCCCAAGGTACCACCAGGAGGTTAGGGAGAGGATTTTCTGGATGCTATCAAGGAGGTGCCAGATTGCTACCAGAAAGGTGGCACCAGAAGGCACTGGGTGGCTGCTCCAAGAGTCTACCAAGGTGTTTGCTGGGTGGTGCTGGCATGCCATCAAAGAGATCTTGGCTCGGAGCCACCAAAGTGCCACCAGAGAGGTTATGGCTGCTTGCTTGTAGGTGCCACCAGGGAGGTGCTGGCTAGATGCCACCAAGTGCCACCAGGGAGGAGCTGGCAGGGTGCCCCTGGGAGGAACCCATGTCCCATGCAGGGTGTGGTGCCCACGTGCTGTTCTACAGCACCCTGCAGAGGGGTCACAGCAGGGGCAGGAGGCAGGGCTGGGTCAGGGGGGGCAACTAATGGGTTTCTGCCCCACAGTTCTGGATGTCAGCCTTGGCCACTACCATCCCAGTGCCCTGTGGAGCCTTCATGCCTGTCTTCGTCATTGGTGAGACCCTGCACCCTGTGTGGGCACAGTGGGAGGAGGGAGCCACCTCTCAGCCTACACTGGGCACCTGTGGGTGCCTCCAGATGTCCTCTTCCCTGGAAGCATCAGGAGGAGACGAGGGACTGAGGCTGGATCAGGTGCTGAGAGAGTCCTGTGCCCGTTCTCAGTCCCTCTCTGTCTACAGGGGCAGCCTTTGGCCGCCTGGTGGGAGAGAGCATGGCAGCCTGGTTCCCTGATGGCATCCACACAGACAGCAACATCTACCGCATCGTGCCAGGGGGCTACGCCGTGGTGGGTAAGCACCGAGCTGGAATGGGAACACCATGGTGGGCATCATTTGGAGATGCTGCCCCTCACCTGCGGTGATGATCCCGGAACTGGGAGTGATACCACCACCGGAGATCTCCCTGGCTAGTTCCGAGGGTTCCAGATGTGATGGATGCCCTAGAGGGGAGGACCCAGGGCGGGGTCCTAGCCTGGTGGGCAATACCTGACAGCCCCCCCGTCTCCTGGTGGTGGCCACAGGGGCAGCCGCATTGTCGGGTGCTGTCACCCACACGGTGTCCACGGCCGTCATCGTCTTCGAGCTGACAGGGCAGATCTCACACATCCTGCCTGTCATGATCGCTGTTATCCTGGCCAATGCTGTCGCCCAGAGCCTCCAGCCTTCCCTCTATGACAGCATCATCCGCATCAAGAAGCTTCCCTACCTCCCTGAGCTGGGCTGGGGCCACCACGAGTGAGTTTGTGTCCCCTGTCCCAACCCCAAACCCCTCACCAGGCACAAGGTGAGGGGTTGGAATTACTCTGAGTACACCGTTCTTGTTCCTGGGCAGGAAATACAACGTGCGGGTGGAGGACATCATGGTGCGGGATATCCACTACGTCACCCTCAACTGCAAGTACCGGGACCTGCAGCAGGTCCTGCACAGCACCAAGATGAAGAACCTGCCTCTGGTGGAGTCAGCTGGTAAGGCACAGGCAGGGGCTCTGCCAGCATCCACAGCAGCCGTGGAGTGTGCCGGGATGGCGGGTGGATGACAAGGAGAGCATCAGAAGCCAATGTAGCCCCTTGGTGTGTCTGGCAGAATCCATGATCCTGCTGGGCTCCATTGAGCGGACGCAGGTGGGGGCCCTGCTCAGCAGCCAGCTCAGTCCCCAGCGCCGGCTCATGACACTGCGGCAGAAGGTACTGTCCGAAGATGGGCACCGGCTCTCTGATTCCAGCATCCGCTTCCAGGTGAGGGATGCAACCCTCTTGGGGGATGCCTGGTCAGGATGGCCCCCACCGCCATCGCCCTACCACCCCACCCCCCCACAGATCAGCACAGAGACCTCCTCAGGCACCCCTGCCCGCCCAGCACTCCGCAAGCCTCTGAAACCAGCGCTGAAGCGGGTGCCCAGCAGCCCACCTGACAGCCCCCCAGGTGAGTCTGCATGTGTCCCCCTGGCCCCCTTCTGTCTCCACAACTGACATGCCCTCTCCACCTTCAGCTGGAGGCACTGACCACACTGGCATTGCCCTCAAGAGCCTCTTCTGTGCCAACGCTGCCACAGAGCCCACTGAGGTGAGAGCCTGGCCCTCCCCATTCCTGCCCAGTCCTGCCTGGTCTTTCCCAGTCCTGCCCATTCTCATAACATCCCTTTCCATTCCTGTTCAACCCTGCCTGTCCCTTCCCATCCCTTTCCATCATTTTCTATCCCATCCCATTTCTACCCATGCCATGCCATGCCATGCCATGCCATGCCATGCCATGCCATGCCATGCCATGCCATGCCATGCCATGCCATCCCATTTCTACCCATGCCATGCCATGCCATGCCATGCCATGCCATGCCATGCCATCCCATGCCATCCCATTTCTACCCATGCCATGCCATGCCATGCCATGCCATGCCATGCCATGCCATGCCATGCCATCCCATCCCATCCCATCCCATCCCATCCCATCCCATCCCATCCCCTAACTGCTGTCTCTCCCACGGGCCAGGCCCAGGGCACAGCCTATCACAAGGCCAAACGCGTCCGCATTTCCATTGTGGTAAGCTGCAGTCAATCGCAGCCTGGGCACAGCTCCTCCCAGCCAATCAGAGCCTGGCAGGAGTTCTCTGAACCAATCAGGAGCCTGGCAAGATTCTGCTTGGCCAATCACGTTGGGTCTATGTCTGTGCAGTCCATCTTGGACAGTTACGATTCCATCCAACCAATCTTGGTGTGTATCTTCACCATCCCAAAGCTTCCCAGGAACTGGGATGTGGAGCCTCCAAGCCATCACAACCGGGGAATATGCCCCGCTTTGCTCAGCCAATCATGGCAAACCATGCATTCTCTTCACCAATCACAATCCCGCCTTGTCCAACTGTGGCCAATCAGGGTGTGACCAATGTCCTGTCAACCAATCATGTTACTTGACCTGCCTGTGTGCTGCCTGCACCCTGCCTGCATGTGCTGCCTACATCCTCGCTGCACCCCTGCCTGCAGCTGGCTTGCAGAGCCTGCCACCCTCAGGGGTGCTCCAACACACCTCTCTTGCAGGAGGAGATGATTCTGGGTGACAAGATGACCCCAGCAGAGGTGAGGAACTGGGTAGAGACAGGCAGGACCCTCCTGCTCAGAGGGATCCTAGACATCCCAAAGGGGTGCCAGAGTGTGAGGTGGGCATGGGAAGGTAGGGAGTGGATAACCCAGATTTCTCCATAAGACTGGGTGTAAGGAGGATGGGAGGGCCCTTGCTGGCACTTGTGGGGAGGTCATACCCCTTAGCCTGCCCAATGGCACCTCCCCAGATCCTGGAGTGGGAAGAACAACAGCTGGACCAGCTGGTGGATTTCAGCAGTGCCAAGATCGACCCCGCGCCCTTCCAGCTGGTGGAGCACACCTCACTGCACAAGGTACACCCATACCCCATCTCACCCCAGACCCCCACCCACAACTCCCTGACCCTCAACTCAGCCTCCTCTTCCTGCAGACCCACACCATATTTTCTCTGCTGGGCCTGGACCATGCATTCGTCACCAGCATTGGGCGACTGGTGGGCATGGTGTCCCTCAAGGAGGTGAGCAGGGGACACGAGGGAGGCTGGAGGGGCACAGAGCAGCACCTGGAGCTGTTTGCCCATGGGTTTGGGGTCCCTGCAGCTGCGCAAGGCCATCGAGGGCTCACTGACGGGTAAGGGGGTGAAGGTGCGCCCGCCGCTCGCCAGCTTCCGCGACAGCACTGCCAGCACCACTGAAGCTGACACCACCGCCCTGCGCCAGCTCTGGGACCGCCACCAACACCACCACATGCCCCGTGAGGCTGGTCCTGGGGGCGATGATGATGATGACACCCCCAAGGGCGAGTGAGACCCTTGAGATCCACCCCCCTGTGTCCCTGGAAGCCACAAGGGCCTCCGGCACGTGCTGGGGGATGCCCACCCTGAGTCCACTTACACTAGGCTCAGCACAGGCGTGGGTACCCTCAATCCAGTGCCTCTGCTCCTTCCCTGGGTTGGGGACCAGCCAAATGCCCCCCAGCCAGCCCGTGCTCCCCAGCTACCTGCCAGCTCTTGGGGCTTTCCATTTTGCTACCTCTGTACCCCCCCAGGCCCTGGTGTCCCCCAGAATGGCCACTGCCCTCACACTCTCCATGAGGACCACAATGTCCCTTCTCAGGGTGGCACAGGGCAGAGAGGGGCATCAGGTTGGGGTGTCCACGGGGACATGGGTGGCCACTGCCCCCTGTGCTCAGTACCTCATGGCTGGGAACCTGGGGTGCTGCTGCCTTTCTGTCATGAACCTCTCCCCATGTAAATACAGAGATTTTTATATTAATTTAATAAAAGGACTTTATAAACAGAGCTGAAGCACTATGGGGCTGGCAGTGGAGAGGGGCACAGCCAGTGGGCATCAGCTGAGCTTCACCACAGTGCTGAGATTGGCATCGCTCCAGGCAAGGAGCCTTTTGTCACCCAGAGCCGCTCACAGCATGGCCTCGCTGTGGTACAGCAGCTGTGGAGGCTGCCCAGAGCCAGCACTGGCACGGCGCCGGACAGTAATGACCAGCGTGCCAGTCTCGGTGAGGGTGCAGCTCACCGACAGTGGGTCCGTGTCTTCTGGCAGCTGGCACTTGTGGGTGAAGGTGTCACAGACAGTGCCATCCTCAGCCACCTGCAGGGAGGCAGCAGCGGTGCAGTGGAACACAGTGTGGCATGGTGAGTTCCACACCACATTCCCAGTTACCCCAGTGCTTCTAATGGGGCAACTTCCAGTCACCCTGACTCCAGGAGGGAGTTCAACAGGAAAGATCCCAGCTACTCCAGGGCAATTCCCAGTCACCCCATTGCCAGCAGGAAGCAGGCCTCTGCTGCCCAAGTCTTGGCTTGTGGGGTAAATTCCAGGTACTCCAGTGCCAGCAAGGACTGTTCCCACTTGCCACATCCAGCCTAGAAGGCAGCGGAGCAGGAGTTCCCAGTTGTCCCATTCTCAGTGAGGACAGTTCCCAGTTATGCCAGTACAGGACAGGGGCAGTAGAGCAGGAGTTACCTGTTGTCCCATCACTAGGGCACAGCTCCCATTTATCCCAGTGCTAGCAAGGGCTATTCCCAGTTACCACCCCGTCCCCATCACTCACAGGAGGGGGTGTCATGGGACAGGACCCTCATTGTGCCATGGCCACAGGGGATGCTGCCCCCTTGGGTGCCTCACCTTTTCTGCCTGGATGGCAACATGGCAGTTGGAGGTGGTCACCACGATGTCAGGGGGCTCAAACTGGCTGACGTCGGCCACCACTTGGTAGGTATCACCCTGGGCACGCACCCAGGTGCCCAGGCTGCAGGGGTACATGGTGCCTGGGGACTCTGTGGGCATTGGAGGGCTGCTAGAGCATGGGGGATTGTGGGAGAGTCTGGTGATGCTGGGGAAGGGAGGGCTGGAGATAGCAGGTGGCAGTGGGAGTTTGGGGTTTTTGAAGGTGCTGGGGAATTAATTGCAAGGGGAAATGGGGTCCCAGGGGTATGGGGGACCATGGAGGGGTAGTGGGTGGTCTGGAGGCACCTGAGGCCACCAGGAGATTCCAGGGGCACGAGACAACCTGAGGACAGCAGGGGAATGGCACAGGAGGGTGAAGACACTGGGGATGGCCATGAAAGTCTGGGGGGAGTGGGCTGAGCAGGAGGAGGACATTGGAGTTACTGGGGATGTACAAGAAAGTGGGGACCTAGCAGGTGGCATCAAAGGGTGAGGGGCACAGTGGACCTGAGGACACATCAGGATGGTCTGGGTTGGGGAGGAAAAGCTATGTGAGATTCTGGGGATGAAAGGAGGATCAAAAGGGTCTAGGGAGAGGGGAGGAGACAGCATGATAGTCCTGAGGAGAGCAGGGACACTGAGGTTATTGGGGGCTTACAGTGGGAGCACAAAAGCACTTGGGGAGTAAGAGCTGGAGGACAGTCCAGAGAGCCATGGGACACGGGGGCCCAGTCAGGAGTCCCCTCTGAGCCCTCCCAACCTCTTCTGGAAGGAGGGTCCCACAGCTGGATCACCTTGGGGGGGCCACCCCCAGCATAGCAGGGCTCCCCCAGGGTAGCAGGGCCACCGCACCCTAGGGCCCCCCACCCTCCACGCCCAGTACCTGGGTACCCAAACGCCTCCTGTCCCCGTGCCCCAAAGGGTCCATGCCGCCGGTCGCCCTCGAAGCGGGGATCACTGTGCCCCTGCCCGTAGGCACTGAGCAGCTCGGTACGGTACGTGGAGGCTGAGCTGAGCGATGCCATGGCGCCTTCTGCCCGCACCCCCCAAGGCCCTGCCGTGGGGAGGGTCCAGCCGCCCGCCAGCCACCACTGCCAGATGCCCATAATTAGGCACCCTGTCCTTAGGAATGCGAGATAAGGGCCGAGGCCTCCATCGCCCTGTGGGGCCGCAAAGGGGGATGCATCCCTGTCACCGCTGGCCTGCCACCCTGCTGGTCCCCTGGGGAGAAAGTGCCCCCCACCTGCAAGAAGAGGTGCCTGGCACAGTGCTCGCACAATTGACTTTATTCAAGACCTGGCAGGATGGAGAACGGGGTGCCATGAGGTGGGCACCCCATGGATACTCCACAGGTACCGCCACAGCGGGGCAGGGGGCTCAGGCAGCTCCCACAGATATGCACACACGTGCACATGCCCATGCGCTCCCAGGTGTGCACATGCACACACACACAGAGCAAAGCCCCCCACCCATCCACAGGCACCCCGCACCCCCCAGCCCATCTCGGTACCGTGGGGAGCATCCACTGCCCCCAGGAGGGAGTGGTAGTGGGTGGCAGGGAGCCATCAGCGTGGTGTCAGGCCTGCTGGCCCCTGCAGCCCCTCGGTGAGGCAGGGCAGGGGGTGCCAGCCCCACACCAGGCACCCCATGGAAGGGAGGGAGACAGGAGCTGTGCCCAGCAGGGGTTGGAGGGGGTGGTGGGGGATGCAGGGGAGCAGAGGTGCAATGGGTGCTATGGGGCATCCCGGGTGTGGGGACAGGGAACAGTGACTGGGCTGGGTGAGGAGCAGCATGCAGGAGGAGAGTGGCCCCACGAGAACATGTGCCATGCAGGAAGGGGAGCACAAGCGTTGGCAAAAACTGGCATTCCTCCCCCAAACAACGTGCCTGGAATCCCTCACATGGGCTTGGGGGGTCCCCTGGGGGTGCCACCCCCAGCCAGGACAGGGGGAGCTGGTCGCACTTCATGTAGGCACTTGGTTCCCTGCTAGGGGTGAGTGATTTGTCGACAGGGACATCAGTCCCACATCCTACCCCCTCTCTCCACCCTGCATTGCCTCACAGCAGACTTGGGGACCCCTGGCTGGATTGACCCCGTTGCTTCAGGGTTGGATTGGGGCTGCTCTCCCAGTGGCCCAAAGCCTCCAGCCTGGGGGCCTGTGCCCACCTGGCCCTGCAGTCTTCCTCCATCGGCTCCATGCACATATAAAACTATAGAAAGTCCCAGCACCACAGCACATCCACAGCCCCCCAGCACCCCTGGCCCCTCCACAGCACCCCTTCAGCAGCTCCATGCTCCAAGGCAGCAGTTCACAGTTTTAAACTTGGTCCAATAAAAGTTGGCCAGGGAGAGAGGAGAAAAGCCCTTCCCACACCGAAACCCCCACCACCACCCTGGCTTGGGGTGGTAGAGGCACCACAGGATGATTGGAGAGTTTCAGCCATGCCATTGAGGGAGAGGGAACTGTGCCCAAAAGGGGAGCCCAGGGTAGTTTGGGGGAGAACATGCGAACATCCAGCCCCACTTATTTAGTCTTGTCAGTTTTGGGGGGCACATCTGGGCATCAGGGCAGAGGACAGACCACCCCCCCCAAGCCCTTCCCTGCGCCCCTTCCCTGCTCTCATGCAAAAATCCAGGAGGGCAACGATGTGGCCAAGCAGGGCCGGGGCACAGTGGGGGCACACTGGCTGAGGGGGCTGCAGTGGCCTCCGGACCCCTCCTGCACCCGGATAGCAAGGGGGAGCAGCGGCAGAGCCTGTCCCTCACCCAGCGTGGGGTCTGGCCAGAGGGCTTCGGCAGGGGGCCTGGACTGCACCAGGAGGGGCAGGGCACCCCAGGAGGCATCAGGGCTCTTCGGCCTCCTCCTCCTCCTCCAGCGATGCCACCCCGGAGGAGGCGACGTCAGAGATTTTCCGGCGGAGTGGGAAGTCCTTGCTCAGCACCACCTCGTCCTCCGCGGGCGAGAGACAGGCTTCGGCGTAGGACACGGAGTAGAGGGAGTCCTGGCACCGGAGCCGTGCCAGGCCCCGCAAGGCACTTTGGCTGGCTGGGGGCGGCAGCTTGGGCAGCAGCAGGTCCTCACCCCCCAGGGAGCCCAGCAGTTTGGCAGTGAGTTCGGAGGGGGACACCATCTCCAGGCTGCAGAGGCTGGAGCAGAGAGTCTCAGGGGAGAGGGTGTGCGAGGAGTCACTCTCGGGCTCGCAGGAGCTGTGCCGCACGCCCAGTTGGCACAGGTGGCCCTGCAGCAGGTCTCGCAGCAGCACGCTGGCGGGCATCGTGCCTGTCAGCTCTGTGGGAAACCAGGATGTCTGGGTCAGTCCAGGGCTGAGGGTACCAGGAATGTCTGCTGCCCCCTGCCCTGCTCCCCGCAGGCTGGGAGCAGCCCCGTGCCTGCTTTACCCACAAATTTCTGCATGCATGACACTGGTAACCACCAAAGGATAAAGCAAAAAATCGCTCTGGCACCATGAAGTGTTGGATTTAAGGGCTTCCCCATCCCCTGGCTCAGGCACTGTTTGTCAAGGTGCCAGGTAGGGGCACTGCCCTATATGGGAGTGGCCAGGCTGGGGAATGTACCAGGTAGCAGGCATCCCTCAGTGGTGGGACACCCACACCAGCACTGGGACAACTTGCCCGCTCCCCATGACACTTACCAGTAGGCTGGGAGCTCTCTGTGGAGGGCATGAAGTCCTCATCATAGGATTCATCATAGGAGTCGTCCCCATCCACGGAGGACCAGGCTCGCAGCTTGGCCTCAGCGATGGCAAACTGCTCTGCCACACCTGGCAGAGGACAGGTACAGATCAAACACATGCAGGGAGGTGCTCTCAAAATCCCACTACCCTGGCACCTCTATGCTCATAGTGCCATGGTATGAATGGATGGGTGGACAGAGGAATGGGGACAACCCACTCCACAACCCCTGCCCTGGGACCATGCCCACCGGCCATGCCCATGGTGCCTACCGGCAGCGAATCGTGCCTCCTGTTCGCCCTCACTCAGGTGGCAGTAGGAGCTGAAGGCGCTCTCCAGGGCAGAAGGTGACTCCACTGGCTTACACCAGCCCTTCCACTCGATGAGGTGAGCAACACGGCCCTGTGCCATGGCCGTTGGCTTTGTCACGTGCTCCTTCACCACCTGCGAGATGCCTATGGGATGTGCCCCAATGTCAGCATGCCCTGGGGCACCCCAAGTCCCCACCACTGAGAGCCCATAACCTTGGGACCCAGCACTCTCTACCTCCAGTCCATGGGACCAGGCACCCCTATGCCCTCCTATTGAGTGCCACCAGAAACCCTCTGAGTCCCCTCCAAAACTACAGAGAGGTGACACCCAGGCCCCCCGCAAGAGGCCCAGATTCCTCACGTCAGGAGAGCCCCCTTTCCCAGAGGAGCTCCTAGGTGAGCAGTTACCATGCAGCGAGGAGCGGGCCAGGGCAGCGATCTCCTGGATGGTCAGCGCACGCCGTGACTTGGGCAGCATCTCGACAGTGTCCTCAACATTGACCTGCCAGAGTGGGAAGCATGGTCACAGCCCTGGCACCATTCCCCTTCTGGGAGCTCCACGCTCCCAGAGGGGGCTTGGCCCTGCTTGATGCCCACACGGGAGCCTGGGGTGTTTGTGCACTCATACATTAAGGCATACGTGTGTGCAGAGGGATGGTCGCAGCAGGGCACACTCCCATAATGTCAGGACAACCGTACACTGACACTGTGTACACACCTGCACATACCTGCTCAGGTAACCACGTGCCCACACACACAGGCAGGCACTCAAACACACAAACTGACCATAAACACACACCTTCCCACTCACATCTAAATTCCACTGTACACACACATGCACCTGTGCAGTTGTGTGCGCTCACATGTGTACATGCCCCATGCTAGATGGTGCCACACACGCATGTGTGCCCTCCCCAGCTTGTGAACACACACGTACATGTGCAGGACCACCACAGCCCAGCTCCCCAGCACCCACTCCCTGGCAGCATACACCATGCCAGGACATCCAGTTGTACGTCCCCATTGCCATCCCAGCCATGCCAGGCCCTGAGCCCATGGCCACGGGGGAAGCGACGTGGGATTTGGAGGCGCGCAACAAATTGCATTGCCATGGCAACGAGGCACCGTGGACTGATTTCTCCCAGGATACAGCCCGGCTCATGGCTGACGTCAGAGCAGCCCCGAGCCACTGCGAGCTGGCAGGGCCACGGCCAGGAGGGGTGCCATGGGGTACCAGCACATGGCTACCTCAGCCGGGCATGGCTGGGCTCCGGGGTACCTGGAGGAAGTCCTGGCTGTCGAAGGAGGCCTGGCGCACCAGCCGGGGCAGCGGGCGGGCAACACTCAGGGGTGACAGTGCCTTCACCTCCTTCCACTCCACACACAGTGTCGTGTCCACAGCCACTGCAGGAAGAGCCGAGGCCAACCTCAGCGCCTCCATTTCCCCAGCAGCTCTCTCAGTCCCCCACCCACTGACCCTGTAGTAGCAGCCTCTTGTCCAGTCTGAGACCAGACACAACTCATTGCTGCAGCACTGGTGACTCATGGGCGGGCAACTCTTCCGCCTGTGTCAGCGGTAATGTACGTCCCCAGCCTGGCACTGAGGACCAGGCGCCTGTCCCAGCTTGGCAGCTGCTCTGGGAAGGGTGGGGGCAGCTGGACCAGGCTGGACTGGGCCAGGTGCTGGGTGTGTGAAGGGAGACAACACTGGGCTATACTTGCAGGGGGCTGCTGCTCTTCCACTATCTCCAAAATCCCCTTCACCAGCTCCCTGCCACTGGGTCAGGAGGGAAAAGACCAAGAGGGGGTAGGGTAAATAAAAGCACCTGCACCCATCTTTTGCCTAAACAGCTTGACCTCCTAGCACTGGCACCTCAAATAGATGAGTGTCCACACCCTCACACACTGACTCCCAAGCACTGGAGGTCTCCTGTCAATGCAGCTGCCATGAAAGGCCAGTCCCAAAGGGGACAAGACAGGGTATCCCTCAAGAACCTCATTTCCCCTGCACCAAGGTGGGCCTGACTGACGTAAACCAGTTGTGAGGTGGGATACAGGAGAGCTCAAAAGTACTGCCTCCCACCCACATCTAAGGGTACACCCTGGCTTCCTTGGAAAATTGCAGAGAGGATCGCCCCCACTCCCAGCTGTGGGCAGGGGCACCCTGTGGTGACATCCTAGCAACAACACCCCCAGGGCCCCTCTGGCATGTCTGCAACACTATCCTAACCCTCACAAACCCAGCCTCTAGAACACCCTCCGATCACAGTTCCCATCCCTCCTGCAGCACCCCCAGGACATCTGCAGCACCCCCGCTGCACCCCACACACTGCAGCAAACCTCAGCTTCCAAGGGCCCCCAGAACAACTCTATCTCTCTCAGCTGCCCCATAACCTCTCAGGACTCTAACCAGCACCCAGTCCTACACTCCTTTCCTAGTCCCTCATGCCCCCAGCTCCCACAGAGCTGCAGTCCAATCGCTCCAAACACCCCAGCCTCTACATATCCACACCCCCTCAAATCTCCCTGCACTCCCTGGGCCACCCCAAGCTCCCAAACCCCCACCCATCTGTAGTCCCCATCACCCTTTAGGTACCGAAGTCCTCCAAAGCCCTCAAGCTCTCTGTGTACACAACACACTTAGATACCCCAATTCTCTCTCGGTACCCCCCACGTCCATAATTCCCTATGCCCTACAGCCCTCACAGCCTCCCAATCCCTATACATCACCACGCCATCCCCTGGATCACCCTCACCTCCCTGCTCTCCACCTTCCCATGTCCCCCAGCCTCCGTAGTCCCCCACACCCCTACCGTATCACCTCCAGCCCCTCGGCCGCCCCCAGCAGCCCCCGCACATCTCCCTCCCCACCCTCAGTTTCCCCTAACACCCTCCATACCCTAGGACCCCCTATCTCCCCAAGTCCCCGGTCCCATCCCGGTGTCTCTCACCCACCGATGGTGGTTTTGGAGCCGATGCAGCCCATGCTCCCGGGGGGGCCCCGGTGCGGGCACTACCGCCGGCTCCGCGCCGCCCACATCGCCCCCCGGCCGCATGGGCGGCCCCGGACAGCGCCCGCGCCCCGCCGGAGCCGCTGCCGAGCCGGGTCGGGCCGCGGTACCGGATTCCCGAGCGGTACCGGAGCCCCGAGCGGTGCCTGCGCCGGGCCGGGAGCAGCACGTCCAGAGACGTCACTGCTGGGGGAGGAAGAGGAGGGAGAGGGGGAGGCGGGAAGAAGAAGAGGTGGAGGAAAAGGAGGAGAATGTGCGGGAGGAAGGCTGAGAAAGAGAAGGCGGAGGGGGATGAAGGATGAGGGAGAGGGAGGAAGGGGAGAACGGGGGAGAGGGAGGCCGGGAGGAAGAGGAGGAAGGGGAGATGAGGAGAGAGGTGAAGGGTGATGAAGGCAGCCGGGCAGGATGAAGGAAGAGGGGGGCTGAAGGAAGAGGAAGAGGGGGATGGAGGAAGAGGAGGGGGCGCGGAGAGGAGGAGGATGGACGGAGGAAGAGGAGGGGGCTCAGGAGGGGAAGAAGGCCGGCCACCGCGGAGAGCGCAGTGCCAGCACCGCGGACAGCGCCGCCCCGCCCGGCCCCGGGCCCCGTACACCCCCGGGGGGACAAGGGCTGGGACCCTGCAGAAACAGGGCAGCCTCAGGCCCAGACGCGCCTGCCCCGACCCTTCCCCGAGGGCCTGATGGTGCGGGAGGGAGTACACAGCCTTTGGCACAACCGCCCCGGAACGGGGTTGGGGACAGGTGGATGCAGGCTTCGGAACATCACGTCTGACAGCGACGGCCCCTGCAGGAGATCCAGGCTAGCGCCGATGGGTCAACCCGTCTTCATTCTGAAACTTACTGCTGGCAATTAATGCTGTGGTACCTTTTCTCTAGCACAGGAGGGCACTGCTGCGGTGCCACCCCCTCTCTCCCTTGGCAAGCAGGTTACCCAAACAGCTCAAAGGGCCTCCCTCCCTCCTTACTCACTCATTCCCAGTCAGGGGAAGATCCTGCCCAGTCCCCATCCCGAGGCCTTTCCCTGCCAACTGCTTCCCAGCATTAGTGATGCCAGGGCTGCAGCTCAGACAGATCAGCCTCTAATCTGGGGAATAGCCTCCAGTTAATTATTCTGTACCCTCTGGGCCATGGCCAGGGTGACTCAGCAAGAGGCAGCCCAAGGCAACGAAGACCAGCCTCCAGCCCCAAGGGGGACCAGCCTGTCCCCAGCAGGGATACCCCACAGGGCCACCCCGGCAGGGGAAGGCTCTGCCCCATCTCTACTCCAACAGTGAGACAAGACGAGGAGGGGCTGATCGAAAAATGCCCTCCCACAGTGGAAGGTGTAGGGAGAACCTGGCACACATCTCCCAGTTCATGCTCCAAGACCATGTAGGTTCTGCCACTCATGGCTGTGGGAAAATGCACATTTGGGGACATCAGGGCTCTCTGCTCCACAGCCAGGCTGCTGGCAGGGCTGTCTGTTCTACCTTCAGACACTATGCCAGGCAGTGCCAGCAAGGGAAGTCCAAGGGGCCTGGCTCCAGGCACATCCAACCCCCTTGCCCCCCTTCCAGCCCTGGAGTTAGGGGTACCTACCTGCCTTGCAGTGACAGCAGAGGCTGGTCCTTGCCCATGCTCAAGGCTGGTACCCCCACACCAGCCCAGGCACAATGGACATGGGGGAGGGGGGGGGCGGCAACAGCGGCACACGGGGCATTATTTAGCAATGTTCTTTTATTTCCAGTTTTAAGGTGAAAAGATGCCTTTAAATCTTCAATTAAATACTCCATAAAGAAAAAAAAAAGCAAAAAAAAAAAAATTATTTACAAATTCACGTGACCAGTAATTGAATCCTTGTTTTAATAATTACACATGCGGCTCGTCACATCCGGCGCTCTATAAATACAGGGGACGCGGATGAGGGGGCCGCCCTGTCGCTTGCCCAATTGTGGCCTTAAACGTTTGGGAGGAGGATGGAGGCTTTTGGGGTCATGGAGGGGACTCAGCCTGGCCCAGAGAGAAGGGGCCACCCCCCCCTCCTCCCCGGCACCTTTCCCAGGTGTCAGAGTAGGAGCCGGGGGGGGGTGGGGTAATGATTTATATTTAAAATTTAAAAACCATAGAGGGCAGGGGGTCCAGGCAGTGATGGAGGAATAGAGAGAGGACAGGGGAGGGGGAGAAATCACGCTCCTGTCCCCAAACCAAATTTAATAAGTTTATATATATATAATCTCTCTATATTTCATCAGGAAGGGGGAGGAGAAAGAGGAGGAGGAAGGAAAGGAGGGGAGAGATATGTCCCCATCCCATCCCCCCCTCTCCATGACATGAATCCATGGGTGCTCTGCCCCACTCCCAGAGACCTGGTGTGCCTGTGCTGGGAGCGGGGCAAGGAGGGTCCCCAAGGGGACCCATGGCAGCCACCGCCTCAGTCAGCATCTGTTTATTATCATCATGACAAACTCGTACAGGCCTTATAAACAGAACCAGGACAGAGGAAGGAGAGGAGAACTGAAAAAAAAGAGAGAGGGGGGCTGCAAGGGGCACAGCATCAACCCTGGCATTAGCAAGTCCATGGGGGCCAGGGTTGGGGAAGGGATGGAGTTACTCCCCTAGGGTGCCCCACTCTCTCTTCCTGCTTCCTCCTCCTCTCCTCACAGCTGCTCAGTTGTTGTCCGACTCATCCTCAGCTTCTCGGAGCCAGGTGAAAAAGGCTGTCACTGATTTGAGAGCCACCCCTTTGCCCTGCTGCTCAGCCGGGTCCTTGCTGGACTCCCACTTGTAGAAAGCCTCCTCCTTAATGACGTCCTCATCGTAGAGGGCATCAAAGAACATCCGCAGCAAGTCTGGGGTAGGGGGACAAAGGGGAACCTCTGCTATTTTCCAGCCACCAGCAACCCTGCTGGGGTGGGTACACATTTGCCACCCCTTCCTCAACCCACCCATATCCATGATACTCACTGGGAGGCTGGTCCAACTTCACCACCAAGGCTTGCAGGGCATAGAGTGCCTGGAGCTCCTTCTGCTCATCCCGTAGGTACTTCTGGAGCAGCTTGGCTTGGTTGCGGATGACTGTGGCATCCACACGGTACGGGTTCTCGACTGCAGGGGATGGGGTATGAGAGAGGAAGTGTGGGAAGGGGAACCCCTACTGCTCCCACCTCACCCTGGTACTCACAGACAATGGCCAAGTGGCACACAGATGTCATCAGGGCCCTGATAAACATGTTGGACGAGACCTGCTGCTCACTCAGGTTGGCCTGGAGGGGGGAGGGTAAAGGACTGTGAGCTGGAGAGGGAGCCAGGAGGGAGCCTCCAGACACTCAGGCATTGTGCCCCCAGCCTCACCTCAATCCAGTCATATATTCTTTGGTTGTTCGGGTTCTCCTTCAGCAGTTTGTCCATTTGCTTGCACAGCTCCTCTGAAGTCAGCTCCTTTCGGCTCGGCATGTCTGAACTGTCCCCCATTGTGTACTCCAATTTCTGGGGAATCAGGCAGAGAGAGCTGTTGAAAGCAGCACAGGGGAGTGCCACTCTCACATTGCCCAAGGTCTGCCCACACCCCATCCCTACACCTCATTGCCACCAAGCCCCCACCTGCTCTGTGACAAATTTGTTGACATCCTGGTCCTCAGGCAGGAATTCCTTCCAGCTCAGGCCCCCATCCCGCCATAGCTTTCCTGCAGTCTTCTGGCCCTGTGGGACAGACATTTGGCATCAGCACACCATGCCCTCAATCTCCAGGGAGGAAGATAGTGTAGCTTGGCCATGCCAGCCCCATGACCCAGGCACTGAAAGGAGTTCCAATCCCCACATGCCCACCCGGCCCTTGAGACCACAGCTAGCAGCCATACAAGCCCCACACACTTACCATGCCCTTGCACAACAAGCCCAGCACCTCAACCAGCAGCGTGGTGGCCTTCCCAATGGGCACCAGGGGCTTCGTGATCTCCCTGTTGGGTACAAGAGACCTGGGTGAGCTACCTGCCCCAGGAGGCCCCCCATGCCAGCCCTGCTGAGGAGCACAGCTCTCACCTGAACAGCTCCTCCATGGGGATGCCTTCCTCTTGCAGGATGGGGGTGATGAGCTCAGCCAGGTACAGCCAGATGTGTGGGATGTCAATCTCCATGTCCTCTGCGACCTCCAAGATCTCCCGCAGCCTGAAGAGCAGAGGGAGCTGTTGGGATCCAGCAGTCCCCATACCCTTGGCTAGGAGGGACCTCATGATGTCTCATTACTGAGTCCTACTCAAGGCAGGCCCAAATTCAAAGCCAGGCTGCCCCAGCCCCTCACCCTTTGTAGTACTGCTCCTTGGAGAGCGTGCCTGCTTTCACCAGCTGGCAGAGCAGGGCTCCCATGTGCTCGCGGGAAATGGTGCTCCTCTCCAGTGTGGACTCGATGCCATTTTGCACAAAGATGTAGAGCAAGGAGGGGCTGCCCAGCTCCTGCACACACTGCAGGGCCTCCTACAGGGAAAAGGGGGGTCAGTACTGCCCTACATCCAGCTCTGGCTACCCCCTTCCACATCCAGGCACCACCAGAACCCTGCCCAAGAGTGCTCCCACAAAGGGAGGGAAGCACATGGCATGTCAGGGGAACATGTATTGTGTTAGGGTGCTTGGCCACCCCCTTCTCTCACCTTCATGTCATTGATGTGCAGGTATTCCTCTATGATGGCCTTGGATTTCTTCTCCAGTTCCTCTTCTGACAGCGTGGACTTAGTGGATGTTGCAGGAGGTGCTGGCTCTTGTTTAACTGCAAGAAAAGAGCAAGGATCAGGCATCACCTGGGACAGGCAGAGTTGCAGGTGCCACCAGACCCTGGGATATCGCTCCTCCCCAGCTCACTGGTCTCTCTGCTCCGGTCCCGTTCCTCCGTCATGCTTGCAGCCTTGCGCACGGCCTCGGGTCCGCCCTGCTTCTCCCGTTCTCGGCTCCTGTCCTCTGTCTCTTTGCTGAAGCTCCTCTTGGTGAGGGCAGACCTGTTCCTGTCTCTCTCCCCCCGGTCAGGACGCTCTAAACGGTCGCTGCCCTTCTCCAAACGCGGCTCCCGGTCCCCTTTGTCCCCGGCCTTCTCTGACCTGTCACGGCTGGAGCTGCTCCTGGGTGAGAGAAAGATGCACACAGTGTGAAGAGCCCATCACTACCCTCCCTGACCCCAGACTGTAGGGCTCTGTACGGTAAGGGTGTGCTACTCCAATCCCCACCTCTTTTAGCACATGACCATTCTTGGGGGAAAACTTTTCCCTATTTCTCTCCAGTTCCACCTCATGCCTTTTACTCTGCTCCTTGGCATGGCTGAGCAGTGCCTGCCTTTGTCCTAGCCACACTTTCCTTCTGACGCAGACCATGGCAAAGAACCCCCCTTTGTTTTCCTTTTCTCCTGAACAAATCCAAACTCCAGCTCTCCTCGGGTTCCTCACACTCCCGCCCATAAATGTCTATCCAAGGACCCCCAGGCCAGAACAAGCACCCACGGGTGATCACCCCAAGTGCCTAACAGTAGGGAGGACACCCAGGGTGAGCTCAGCCTTCCTTGCCACAAGGATTCACCATTGACTCAGCTCCCTCAAGGCCCCATCTTGCCACAGGGGAAGTTCAGATACTGTTAACTTGCCTACATACTGATGAACCAAAAGCTTCAATCAAGGGTTCTCCCTCACCCCCACACACCAATCTACCAAGGCAGGGCTGGCCCCTCACCTCTGCACCACACGGCGGGACTCTGGGCTCTCGGCAGGCATTGACTGCTGGAGCGCTGAAAAGCGGTTCAAGGTGCTCGTGGCTGGTCGCCCTGAATCAGATGCTGGGCGTGAAAAGAGGGGAGTCTCAGAGTTTGGCAACTCTCTGGTAGAGCAACTGCCAGAGGAAGGATCACCCCTCCCACTCTGTCTCAGAGTACACAGCCAGTCCCATACTGCCTACCTGAATCCGAGGGCTTTGCACCAGACCCTCCACTGCTGCCTTTGCCCCAGCTCAGCCGCCCACCTGGCGCAAAGAGCTGGTTATTGGAGTCAATGGATCCAGGCTGCAGGTGGAGAGAGACAGTCAGACCTGATCCCCCCCACCAAGGCAGGGCCTAGGTCAGGCAGCCAGCTCAGCTGCCACACTGCACCCCCAGCCTCACCTTGGTGATTTTCGTTAGCCGGCTGGTGTCGATGGGTCGGTTGCCCTTGCTGATGGGCACCGTGTTCCAGCCATCATCTGCAACCAGGCTACTGCGCCCTGAGCACAAGAGGGACAGTCACAAGGTGCAGCCCAGCCTTCAGCAGAGTCCACCAGGACCAACACACTGCTGGCAAACTCAAGTGCCCTCAAGCCCAGGCACTCACCACCTGAGGATGGCCCAGGGGGTCCTCTCCTCTTATCCTTTGACATGAGCTGCTGCACTTTGATGTGTTCCCGATGCTCCTCCATCTCTGCTTCCTTGTGGATCTGATCAATGGTTTTGGGGCCCTGATCTCCTCGCCGCGGCACCCAGCTATTCTGCAGAGGGCAGGGAAGGAGGGAGGAGGGAACTGAGATGGCTGTAAGATGGAGGGAAAGACATTCCCCCTTCCCAGTCATCCCACTCTCAAAGTCTCAGGTTGGTCTCCTGCCTTGGCTATCACCACTCTCCCTGTGTTGTGGCAGCTTTTGGCACAAAAAGGCTCAGTTTCCAGAGCCCTCCTGCATTAAACAGCCGCCAGTTACTGTGTGCCCACTACCACTACCATGATAACCAAGGGCAAGGGCTAGCATGGTGTCTCTGGGGCTGGCTGCAGCTCACATACCCACCTCTCCCCTAGAGGGGACACATGGACTTCTGGCACACAGAGGACATAGGCCAGCAGCTCCAAGGGACCAAACAGAAAATGGATGACAGTCCCCAGGCAACTGCATTCCATGAACCTTACCCGTCTTAGGTCAATCACATCCTGCAGCATGAAACGGATTCGGGATGATGTCTTCTTCTCTTTGATGATCTTCTCCATCTGATTGAAGTACTGGTCCATCCTTGGCTATAGAGGGACAGAGTCATGGTCACATTCCTCCCAAAGGCAAGGGAAGGGCAAGGTAGGGCAGGGCAAGGAGTACCTTGGCTTTCTCGAAGTCCAAGTCCTTGCCAATAGTCGTAAGCAGGCGGCAAAGGCACTCGAGAGACTCCTCATCGTGGTTTTTGAGCAGCTTCACTACGCAGTCATGCATAATGGCTTCTGTCAACATCTTCAGTTTGAAGAGCTCTCCAATGAACTTGATGTTGCCCAGGGATCGTCGTCGGGCCTTGTCCCGCGCCTCCTCCAGCTCATCCTTCATACGCGCCTTCTCCTCAGGCTGCATGCAAAGTCCAGCAGGCCAGTTCAGTGTCCAGAGCCACCCCAAGGACACCCATGCTAGCCCTCAGCCACAGACTCCCACCCCAACTCACAGCACTGGCATCATCCATCTCCTTTTGCCGCTTCTCAAAGATCTCATCATCATCCTTGTCTTTCTCAAACTCCTTCTGGCAGCGGTTGAGCAGCAGCTTGCGGAAGTTCACAGTCACTGTGGGCTTGTCTGTTGTGGGCACTTTAAGCTGCAGGGAGAGGTACAACCAAGAGAAGGAGCATGAGTTGTGTCACCCCCCGAAGTTGGGCAACTAAAGCAGCACTACCCAATCAGGGAAAAAGCCACCCTACAACACTGTGATGCCCTGCTGAGACTCTGAACTTGGTCCTCTATCCACACACCCCAGTTTCCCCACTCCACATGGAAGAATCTGCACACTACTAAGCTCAGCTGAGATGGCCAAAAAAACCTTGCCCTTTGAGCAGGAGACTGCCCAGCTTCCGCTCACCCCCATAAGGCAACGGCACATGTTAGCATAGGCAACAGAGAAGTTTGGCTCCGAGATGGCCTTCTCAAAGACGAGGTCGATGACACCCTTGAGCCTCTCCTCCGTGTCGATGGACAACTCCATCACCTGCTTCATCAGTTGCTGGAACATCTGGGGCGTCAGCTTGTTGAGGATGCTGCGGACACGGCGGAGCAGTTCCTGCAAAGGCAGCAGTGTCAGCAAGAGCTGGGCACCCATCCCCCAGGCCCTCCAACTGCTTGCCCACCCGAGCTCCCACCTGTGTCTTGATATTCTCAGGATCCTCCTCCTCGGAAGCACGTTTGCTGCTGGGTTTCCAGGCCTTCTCGGCCTTGTTCAGTTTGACATCCTCATTGAGGGACACTGTAGCAATGATTTTGCGGGGCTCCTTCCTCTGGTTCGGCTGGGAGCGGCGGGGACCCAACCCTGAGGGCTGACGCATGGAGAAGAAACTCAGTTCTCTGCTCTGGGACTGTGTGAGCTGGCTCCCTGAAGTCCCCAGTCAGCCTACTCAGATCCTCAACTCCATCATGGACATCAGTGGCCCAGACACAGCGGCTCGAAAGCTTGATCATCACAGAGAGGCAGAGCAGGATGGCAGGAATGAAGCGAGGAGGTACTCACCAGGCCCCGGTTGCCCATGACAGGCCGGCCAAGGTTGGCAAAGGAAGGGGTAAAGTCAGGGCTGCAGTTCATGCCACTGAAGCGGATGGGGTCAATTGTCCGCAGTGGGGTCTTGTTGGCCTGTGAAGGTAGACACGGCTGAGGATGCCCGGGGGCAGAGGAGCGGGACGGATCCATCCCCCAGCCTCAGCGCCGGGACAAGGAACTGGTAAAAAGGCCCCAGAGGTGCCCCCAGACCCACCAAACCCAGGCTCAAGGGCCATTGCAGATGCTGCAACAGGACCCTGAGCAATAACTAAGTCCCTTTGTGCCCCGCCTTCACAAGGCACAAAGAGGAGCCAGACCCACACTACCAACCACCACCCACAATTCCCCAATTTCCAGGGCCGCACCGACCTTGTCCAGCACCACATCTGTGATCTGGGGCAGCCCCTCAGGTTTCTGCATGCTGGCAAAGATGAACTGGAAGCCCAGCAGGAACTCCCGGTCATATCGCTTCTTCTCCTCAGGGTTCAGTGGCTTCCATTGCTCTGCAGTGGAGGGCAAGAGGGAGACTCTGATGTGGCCTGTCCCATATTCTCCACCCTGAGCTGCGGTGGGTCTGGGTCCACACAGGGACAAGCAAGGTGGGATGTAGACAACCACAGAACTGCCAAGCTTGGTACATCATGAGCATAACTGTGCATGCTTAGAAAGCCTGATGCCACCAGCTCCCTGGCTCCTGACAGGATCCTTGTGCTGGGAACTCTGTTCCCCACCCCATGCCAAGCTCAGGGACAAGATGGGAGGAGAATGTGGAAATTTAGGACAGCAGAACCATGCCACCCACACCTTCCCCACTGCTGGGTCCAGAGATGGTGGCTGCCAGCAGAGGACTGTGCCAGGCACAGCTCACCTTCCTTGTAGCCATACTTCTGGCCAGCAGCCTTGCCCTTCTCCGGGGCCAACTTGTCTTCCTTCTCCTCCCACGTCTCTTCAGACTCTTCCTGTGGACGGGCAGGAGCCACGTCCTCTGCTTCAATGGCAGGGGCAGACGTGGGGGGCTTGTTCTCCGCCTCCGAGGCACTATCACCAGTCTGAGACTGCATCGGGGGGGACAGGGACAGCAGTCACCCACATAAACCTGGTCCTGTACCCTTCACCCCACTCCTCGGTGTCCACCCCGCCTCAGATCCTCATTACCATCACAGAGCATCAGTGGCCCAGACACGATGGCACAAAGCAGAGTTCATCACAGGAGGAGATGGGACATAGGGTGACCCCCCCCAACACCAGACACCCCTAGGACACTCACCTCTTTAAAGGCATCCAGCAAATCACCTACTGCCTCCTTCTTGTTCAGCTCCTTCATCCTTCGTTTCTTCTTTGGCACCGACATGGCGACTAGGAAGAGAGGCAGGAAGGTGAAAGACAGGAACCCTCATAGACCCCAGTACCCTGACACAAGCTACGGAGTCACCAGCAAGACCCCAGTAACACCAGGCGAGCTTCAAGATGGAACCACAGGGATGTGGTCCCACCACCTCATCACAGCCCCCATCCTCAAACACTCCCCAACTTACCACGTGCCTCATCAAAGCCTCCCATCCATACAACTGCCCTAGCGTGTGCTCCTCATCCTCTGAGAAGATCCCTGCAGACACCCACACTGCTCTACAGGCACCCCTTACAAGGACATTCCTGTACAAACCTCTGTTCCCATACACACTGCCCTCTGCAGCACCCATATACACACACATGCTCCACAGAAACGTATCTGACCTCAGTTTGCCCTCCTAGAGCATCCCTGTATCCCTGCCCAAGGTACTCCATACAAACAGATCCTGTGAACCCATCTTCCCCACCCCTCCTGTGTAACCACAACACTCCTGTGCAGAGTGCTTAAAGAAAGAAAGAAAAAAACCCCAACACACTCCCAGGACACCCCACATTCCTCAAGCACCCCTGCGTACTTGCATACCCCTACACAGCATAACCCACAACTTCCCTGTCAATCCTCCACCTCACAGTGTCCTCAATGAATGGGGACAATCCTCAGACACAACCCTGATACACTCACCCTACACCCCTGTGCAAGGCATCACATAAAATGCACTTCCATTCCCCTGACATCCTTCCACCCCAAACATCTCCCTGATCCCACCATCCACAGGCGCCTTGTCCCCTCAGCAACCTACATCCACATGTCCAGTATCCCTAACCACACCTCCCTCTCCAACACCCTCCCTGTACCTCATGCCTAGCACCATACCCATGTGATGCCCCCCATCACCCAACACCCACCCCAGGGAACCCCTGCAGCCCAGCATTCCCAACCTGGTGCGGTCGCCTCCGAGATCTGTGAAGGGGCAGGGGCTGGACTCAAGCTTTGCTCCTGGGTCTCACCAGGGCCTTCACTCTCTTCCTCCTCCTCCTCTGCAGGTGGGGAAGCAGGGGTGCCAGGCTGGGCTGGCTCCTCAGGCTCTGAGATGGGGCTGACATCTGATTCAGGCTGCTCCTCACTCATCTCCACTTTACTGGTGCCCTCCACCCCATTGGGTAGGGGCAGCTCTTCAGGCTGGGCAATGGGGGAGTCCGGGATGGGCACAGGCACCGGCTCAGAGACCGGCACTGGCTGGCACACGGGCGCCTCAGGGACTGTCTCAGGCATCTCCTCCAAAACCCCATTGGCCTCAGCAGTGGGCTTGGGGCAGGGCTCTTCCCGGGGCGGTGGGGGGCTGGGGGAGACAGGTTTGGCGGGCGCTTCAGGGGCCTGTGGTACAACGGGTGGCGGTGATGGCACAGCCGGCACCAGGGGCACAGCTGGCATTGAGGGAACAATGGGCACCGGCGGCACCTCAGCGGGCACAGGCTCCTGCGGGGTGGGCTCCAGGAGGGGAATAGCAACCTCCTCCTCCTCTTCCTCCCCCTCCTCCGTAGCCACCATGTCCATGTTGGGCACGGGCACAAGGGGCAGCTCCGCAGCCCCTGGCACTGTAGTGATGGCGCTTAACGTCTTTTGCGGGTCAGGTGGCGCCTCGCCCTGCTCCGCTTTCATGTCCGTGTCCACGGGAGGCTCCATTGGCACCAGCGTCACAGGGGAGAGCACCACAGGCTCCACCTCGGGGATCAGGGGAGGAGGCGGCGACGGGGATGCCGACTTGCTGGGCTCCAGGGACACGGGCTTGCTCACCACCAGCGCAGGCTTCGGGCGGTCATCTGCAAGGTGGATGGCATTAACACTCTGATTCCCTGCTTATCCCACATTCCTCCCCAGATCCTGCTATCTTCAGGAGAAATAAGGACAGGTGTGCCAAGCCGTATCAGAAATACGTGATGGGGAAAACACGGGTCCTCTAGTGCCCAGGGGACAGCTGAGGTAAGTATACAGGCCCCATAAATTCTCCTGGATCCAACAAGGGAACACAGGTCACCAAGTATGCAAGGATGGCCTCTGACCCCATAAGCCTCAGGAGAACCAAGGAACAGTGGGGCTGGCATTTCACACCCTGCAGTGCCAACACCAGGAAACCTTGCTGCAGCCATGCCAGCTGGCACACCCAGCCCTGGCAGGGGCACTTACCAGGCCGGACAATAACTGCTACATGGGGGGTCTCTCCATTGGCCTGGGGCTCCAAACCGCTTCCAGCCTGAGGGGACAAAGAAGGAGTTGAACAGGGCCACATGTACTTCCCTCTGCCCTAGCTGGGAATCAGAGGGTCCACTTACCTGTGGAGGGGTGGGGGTGGATGAGGTCCTTGCTCCAGACATAATTTCTTCTGTAATATCTTTACCGCCTTGGTTGGGGTCTCGTATTCGGATCTGTCCAAGAATCAGAGCAGAGTGGGGAAGCTGTTGGCAGGGTGCAGAACACAACACATGGGCCACCCCCTTTCCCTGAGCCCAACACCCCCAGGACACCCTTGTCCAGAGGGAAAAGGGAGGTTCATTCCCTGTAGTGCCTGTCCTAGCCATACACAGCTTGGACCAGTGGGTGCCACATCCCCTCACCACAGGGCACAGTGTCCCACAGACACTGACCTGTTCCAGTGCCTTGCAAGCCATCACAACAGGCAGCTGGAGCCTGCAGGTCCCCAGGCCAGTGCCCATCTCCAGAAGTCAGGGGACCCCAAGGCATCACTGTGCTGGCACAGGGGCTACAAGGAACTCCCCTTCATTTTGGGGACAATACACAGGACCAGTCCCATACACAGAAACCACAGTGAGCTCTGTGTCACCTTGGGCACACCTTATATGCCCACAGCCTCACTTGCTCCATGTCTGCCATAGGTGCAGCCATGGGCACCTGCTGCAGGGTGACTGGAGTTCACATGGGTCTGGCTAGAATTACAGTGCAGGGCAAAATGCAACCAACAGTCTTGTCCTGTCCACCTTCTGAACACGAGCTGCTCCAAGAACACCAAGTTCAGAGTTCAACCCATCTCTGATGAGGAAATGCCAGCATCCCACCTCCCAGTGGCAACCCCTGCCCCTCCAGCACAGGGCCATGCCGGCAGCCACCCGGTTCCCTGCTATAAATAGGCCCCATGAGAGGCCTCTGAGCACCGGCATCTCCGGGAGCAGACAGCAGTTGGCAGCCACAGCTCCCCCGCCCTCCCAGGAGCCATGACTCAGCACAACACTGCCCGCCGGGACGGCCAAGGTCGCCAGCACCCACCGGGCACCCCAGTTCCCTTGCTAAGCCCTCCAACCCATGAGGACACAGCCCAGTGACAACCCTTTTCCCTGACATGCTGCACCACATCCCATCCCACACACCACCAGCACCTGGGCCTGACATCATCCCCCTCTGGCATATGAGCACACCCTCCTGCACACAAGTACCCCCATGCCTGGAGGCAAATGGCTTCTTACCGTTTTGCGTTCTCGTTTTGGGGGGATCGGTGGTTGCTGGCTCACAATGACCTGGGCAGTGGGGACCCCCGCCGAGAACTGCTGCACCCCCTGTGCTGGGTAATATGCACCCGCTGAAGGAGAGGAGAGGAGAGAGCGTCAGACCAGCCAACTCAGATCCTCCAAGCCCGTCCTGAAGACTCCGTGATCTCCCAAATACAGGGGTCTGTCAGGAGCCCGGAGAGCCCTTGCTGCTCTGCAGCGAACCCCCATCGCATCCGGCCTGGATTGTCCCAACCCGCCTGACAGGCCTGACCAAATTCCTTCCCTGTGAAGCAGAGAGCGTCCCTGCACCACCCCCACGCCCAGCCAGGCCCTGCAGGCATCCACCATGCCCACCAGCTCCACACTACCAAGAGCCCTGCCTGGACACTTGGCCATGTCAGGTACAGGCGTCGTGGCTCCACAGGCGGCCGCCTTCCTGCTTGTGCCCTTATCTCCCCAGGGCCAGCACCAGCCCGAGGGCGGCACCACACAGCCTCCATTCACACCCAGACTGAGGGTCTCAGGCTGCACGAGCCCCTGGCAACCCCAGCCGAGAGAAGGAAGCTGTGCTGAGGGACAGAGGCAGAGCTGGACCCCATCCAGGGCTGGCACAACCCTCAAGAGGTGCTCCACTCCTCCCAGGGCAGCCATGAGCATCACCCCAGAGCAGTGCCACAGGGATACGGGTGTGCTGGGACAGGCACAGCTGGGTCCTGGCCCACTCTCACTCCAGCACCTTCCTGCACTGACCCTGGAAGTCAACCACAGTGCTCTGGTGACTGGCTCATCCCTGAGTCAGGGACTCACCCTTTGTTCAGGGAACATGCAGAGATACTGAATGGGGCTCACACGCTGGGATGGGCTGGGCATGGGGGAAGGAAGGAGACCCTGAGCTGCCCAGCCCTGAGCACCAGACAGGAGACCTGAACTGATTCATTTGTAAAAGGGCACACCATGCCGGGTCACGCTACCAGTCCTGTGGGCAAAAGGCAAGCTGCTGCCAGCTTTCCCAGGAAGAGCCACAGCAGCTACAAAGCAGAGGTTGGGGGCACACCCATCCTGGAACCTCAAAGAGATACCCAGAGCATGTCCCAGGGCTGTGCACAAAGGTGCAGCAGTGTCCTGGCTCAAGCACAGGAGACAGCCACTGCCAGAGGCCACCTCCCTCCTCAGAGGGGCTGGCTGGGCCCTGAGACAAGAGGGAGGGAGGCCGGGCACGTACCTGGCTCAGGAGAAGCCCATCTCTGCCCCAGTTATGCTTTGCTGCTGTGCTGGGGCCAGGCCGGAGGCCTCGGCTCACATTTCTGTGTCTGGACCTCCCGGGACCAACCAAGCCTAAATATAGTCACAGTCCGGGCGGCCACATGCGAGCAGGGGGAAGGAGGAGGGGCTGCTCACATCACGCTCCCCAAGCACTAGGAGGGGGCAGGCATGGAGCACCCCGGCTCAGCTCTTGGGGAGCAGGAGCTGAGGGGGATCAGCAAGCACTGAGCTGCTCACCACCTTGACAGCAAGTGAGGGGGAGCAGGGGATAAAGTCTGCCCCAGTCCTCCACCAGCAGAGTTAAATATTAAACAGACTCAATTTGGCAAAGGAGTGGGGGTGAGTAGACTGGTGAGAATGGACCAGTGGGACATGATGTGCTGCTGGCCAACAAGCAACTGTCACCCAAAACAGCCTGCAATGGAGTCACAGAGGCAGCCACAGTGAGCTGTGTTCAGCTCAGCAGGATGCAGATATCAGAGGCAGGGGAGTAAAAAAATAGAGAACTGCTGGGGCTGAAAGAGCACCCCGGAACAAAGCAACCCCTCTGTCTGTACCGTAAGTCCCGAACTCTGTGGGGCTGGCTCCAGGGTAAAAACTAGGGGCGCCAGGTTGGACCGGGTACTGTTGGGTCGGGACAACGTACGTGGAGCGACCCTGCAATGGGAGAGAAGAAAAGCCAGTTATGTCCCCTGCAGGGCATGGACAAAGCCCCAAAATACTGATGTAAGTCCAAATCTGCCTATGAACTAGGTGTACACCAGAGCAGTGAGCAGAACACAGGCAGAGTAGACACCAGGTACCTCGGGGAACTGTTGGGGAGGGGACCAGTACTGCCTGTCACCTCTCTACAAAGCCAGCAGCACCCTGCTCAAAGCAGTGGATGCTCATCAGAGTCTCGGGACCCCTTCCACCCTCCCAAACCAGACCTGGGCTCCAAGTCCAGGCAACACCTCCCACCGATACCCATCCCAATCCCCTCTCACGTAGTCCAAAGCACAGCCCTCACCTGTCCAGGAATGTAATAGGCTCCTTGGGAAGGTGTGTAGGATATCTGGGAAGGTATCATCATCACCTGGGAAGCAGCTGGATACACATGGGCAGGAGGGCCAGGCCGAGCCGTCGTGTTACTCTGCACACGGGATGCACTTGCAGGAGGCTGTGCCCTGTTCTGGTAGAAATGCTTGGGGAGAGATGGGACACAGCATTAGCAGGAGCTCCAGCACCTTCATCTGCCACCACCACACACGGGGAGCAACACCAGCCTCCCCCCCGCCCCCCCCCCCCCCCCCCCACTCTGCTGGGATGCAGCACCACCTCAGTAGCCCCCAAGGCCACCCCCCCACCGCGGCACCATCCTGTTCCCACGCACCTGCGGGGCCGCCTGGGTCCACCCAACCCAGCTCATGCCCGGCGCGGCCCCGGCCCAGCCCTCCCAGGGCCGGCAGCTCCAGCGCCCGGGGCCGGCCGTGGCCGCACGCAGCTCAGCGGCGGCAGTCCCGGCGTGCTCTGCACCGGCTCCCGGCGCTCGCGGAGGATGCTGGGACCTGTAGTCCCGCCATGCCGGAGCCGGACAACATGTGGAGCTCCCTATTCCCACCCCGGCCAACGCCGTTCATCCCGACCCAGCTTGTTTGCCGGGCAAGAGCATCCCCGGAAGAGCAACTCCAGCCCAGCGAGGAGTGGGCAAGGAAGGGTTCGTGCAGACGCCCCCGGGACAAGGAGAAAGTGTTACCTGAAGAGACCTGAATCCTCCCTGTTAGCAAGCGCACGCATACAGAAGGAAAGGGGGAAAGAGAGAGACAGGAGTTACTGACACTAGGAGAGGGATAGCAGAGGAAGGGACAAGAGGCCAGAGAGCCCTTTGCTTTGTGCCCACATCCCAAATATACTGAGGTCTCCTGTAGGGACCTCCCAAGGGGCAGGGATGGGTCTGGTGAGCTCCCAGACAGCACAGCCAAGGATGTCACCAGATCTGTCCCCAGCAGCGACTCCACTCAGAGGGCTGATGGAGGTCCAGAGCCTTGCACGCCACTGCAGGGCCTTGGGAGACCAAGCAAAGCAGGTAGGAAGAGGAAGATGGGGAAGGGCACAAGCAGAAGCAACAGCCTGGGCCAGAGTTAGCACAGGCACAGCCACATGCTGCAGGCTTCATGCAAGGAAGGAACTGGGGAGACACTGCAGAGAAACTTGCTCAAAGTTAATCAGGCATCCCACACTTTCCCCAGACCAGCCTGTTCCCAGACTCTGGGGTCTCCACATGCTCCCCAGTCCCCTCATGCCCAAGGTGAGTGTTTCTGTGCAGTGTCAGGGAAGGGTGTTCAGCATGCAGGGCAAGGGAAGTGGGTTAGTACCTGCTGGTGAATAGCCCGAGGCCCTGCTGGAAACTGAGAGAGGCGGAAAGGGAGGTTTGGGGCAGGGGAGGAAGGAGAGAAGAGCAGTCACTCCGTGGGCATCCTCGTTGGAGGCGCCTGCCCCCCCCCCCACACCCCAGGGCCAGGAGATCCTCAAGTGGCAGTCGTGGTCCAGATCAGGAGCTCATTCCCCCTTCACAGGCACAGACTGGCCCCAAGGGGCACCACATTGCTCCTAACACCCCTGGGTTCCATGGCAGTGTGAGCTACTTGGCCAGGAAGTAGAAAGCTGGTGGATACCCCTTATCATCCTCTTCAGCTCTAGGTATAATCCTTACCTGGCGCGGCTGAGAAGGCGTATTCATTTGTGAGGTCGGTGCCGGGTTAAAAACCACAGGTGCCGTCTGACCAGGTGGGAACGTTGGCTGGAAGAAGGCAGGGAGGGAAAGAGATGGTACTCCTGCCCCTGGCACCAACTGGGCTGGCAAAGCTGGGCCCCCAGCCCCGCAGGGGATGGTTACCTGCGGCAGTCCAGGAGAAGGGGCAGGGTGCGGGGCAGTCGGGGCTCCTCCTGTGGGCTGTGGAGCTTTGTTCATTTCATGGGGTTGTGCATAAGGATCCCCTCGCTATCTGCAGGAACAGGGACAGTGGGCATAAGCTGGAGATGGCAGAACCCCAGGCATCTGTCCCCTGCCCACTTCAGCCCTGAAATCTGCAAATTTCCAGTCCCATAGCCTACCAGTGTAAAGCCAGACATCAGCCATGTCCCACAGAGAGCATCCTACCAAGGCACCAGCCAACCCCTCCTGCTCCAGTGAAGACAGAATAGGTACTGCCAAGTCACCCAGCCTGGGAAGGTGCTCACACCTTTCAGAGCAGAGCCTCCCATCATGCCCCAAACCCAGCTATGCCCAGCAGCAGGACTGACCCACCCAAGGTGACCCCACAAAAACCATCCAGGCCCTACAGAAAAGTGAGCACCAGTGCCCATGATTTGCTGCCAGCACCTAGGTCACCACTAACTCCGGGGGGCTGGGTGGGCCGGCGGCACCCCGGCGTCAGCCGTGCCCAGCTCCACCCCGGCTGACCTACTAAGCGCTTCCCCCGGCCGGCCAAACCTGTTCCTGCCAGTGGCACCGGGTCCCTAGCATACACCACAAACGCCTACCAGAGAAGGCAGGGAGCAGCTCCCACGTCCCCCCCGCACCACTGACACTCCTACCCACTGCCCTGCCTAGGGGAGTCTGCAGCCCCCCACCACAGCTAGCACCCAGGTGGCCCGGACAGCCTCTCAGCTGTCCCAGGAAGGACTTGGCAGCCAGTGCCACTCTCCCCGCCCCAGTGCAAAGGCCGCCGGGGCAGGAAGGAGAGGGGGTACCCCGCACACTGCCGGGGGTCCCCTGAACCCCATAGCACCCGGCGAACCCGTTGCCGGCCAGACACCCAAGGGAGGAGCCCTGGTGCCTCCTGTAATCTGAAACCTGGACGCGTCAGCACTGTCGGCCCCCGGCCCCACTGCGGGCATTGCCAGGCACGTCCCACCAACACTACGAAATGGGGTACCTCGATCCCCCCAGAGCTGCACCTTGGTATGGGGGTGCCACCACATCACAGGGATCCCCCGAACCACAACCCCAGTGGAGGCGGGCCCTAACAGGGTTTCAGGAGGTGGCAGAGGCTGAGTTGCACCCCCCAGTGCTTCCCCCGGGCCCCTTCTCAGTGGGGACCCAAGCACCTGGCACGTACAGCCCGTACCTGAGCCAGTTTAGCTAGGCCTTGAGACCAATCACCCCAAAACACAGGGGACAGGGACACCCAGGGACAGCCCGACCTGGTCTCCTCCACCAGACACAACCAAGAGCGAGCAGGATACTCACCCCCCCGCGGGAAAAACCTGGGCCGGCTGAGCGGGCCTGCAGAGACCGTTCATCCGACTGACTGGGAGAGAGGAGGGAGGGGGGAGATCGAGAGAGAGAGAGAGAGAGAGAGAGAGAGATATCAGGCCGGGCCCCGCGGGGGGAGCCCGGCCCGGCCCCAGCTTCGCACTGGCCCCAGTAGACCAGCAAAGTCGGGGAATGTGGGTTCCATCCCGGGGGGACAACAGGGCACCGCCGCGGCTGTTTGTAATCGGAGTCGTCGCCGCCGCCTCTTCTGCGCCGGGAGCGGCCGGGCCGCGGCCTGTGCTGGGCCCGCCGACGGGGCGGGGGTCCCTGTCCGGGAGGGGGGTCCAGGAAGGCCCAACTCGATCCGAGTGAGGGGCCGGGGAACGGGAGCAGAAGGTCGGGGAGGCGGGAACGCACGGGGGAGTGAGGGACGAGGATCACCGACGGCAGAGCTGGGACAGGCCGCGGCGGTGGCCCGAAAGCGGTCGGCCCGCCAGGCCCAAGCGCGGCCTCGCCCCCAGGCCGAGGTGGCGGCCGAGGCGGCGGCCGAGGAGGCGGCTGTGGCCGGCTCTGTCCCGGGGCGGCGGTACCACCACCACCATCGCGGCGGCGGGAGGGCGCGGTGCGGTGCCCGGTACGGCATCCGGCAGCCCCGCTCCCCCCCGCGGCGGCGGCGGCCTCTGCCAAGGACACGTGTCACTGCCGGCCGCAACCGCGGCCCCGCGGGCACCGGCGGCCGCACGGGAGGACGGGCGCGGCGGGGCGGGGGCGACAGGGTTCCCAACACACGCGGCGGCGGCGCCGGGCCTAGGCAGGCGCGGCGCCGGGAGCACGTGTAAGGCGGTGGCGGCAGCGGCGGGGCGCACCGGCCGGCACGTGGGCGCGGACCGACGCCGCCGCCGCGAGATCACCGGGACGTGGGGACCATCGGGACGAGCGGGACCCGGCGTAGCAGCGGAGCGAAGCACGGGACAGGGCGTGGGAAGGGGGTGGCGGCGGCGGCGGGGCGGCACCCACGTGGTGGCGGCGGCGGCGGCGCGACAAGGCCCGGCGGAGAGAAGCCCGGGGAAGGGAGGGCGAAAATAGGGCGGCACGCGCGGCCCCGGTACCGGCGCCCCCCCCCCCGCCCCCCCCCCCGCGGGGCGCGCGCCCGCCCCGCCCCCGCCCGTTACCTTCAGTCTCCTTCAGCGCGCGCGGCCCGACGCAGCCGCAGCGCAGCGCAGCACGACCATTTCCGGAGCCGCGCCGCGCGCAGGGGGCGGGGCCGCGGGGCCGCGCGCCCGCCACCACCGCGGGGGAGGGGCGCACGGGGGAGGGGCCGCCACGCCCGGAGCGGCGCCGGGCCCCGCCTCCGCCCCGCACGTTGCGCCGCCGCCGCCCCGCCGCCGCGGTCACGTGGTGGGGCGGGGCGAGGCCCGCGCGTCCCAGAGGAGGCCGGGGGCCGCGCGGCTACGCCCCATCCCGGCAGCCACGCCCGCCGTCCGTCCCCCCGCCGCGCACCCCGTGCACGGTCACGAGGTGAGGGGGCTCGCCTGGCACCGGCACCGTTCTAGTCGCACACTCGCTCGGGGCCTGACACCGCTCTGGTCCCAAAGTCACCCAGGGACCGGCACCAGCGGCATCCGCACCCATTCGGTGCTTGGCACTTCTGGACCCGGCCTCACTCAGGACCTCCGCCCACCCAGAACTTGACGTTGCCGTGGCCTACACCCACCCGCGCTCCATCCAGCCTTGGCCACATCCGTGGCCGCACCCTCGTGCACCAGCAGCTTCCCAGGACCCGCATCTACCCAGGCTCTGCTCTCGTGTGGGACTTGCGCCCAATCCCGCACCCACCCCTCTCTCAGCCAGGAACTGCACCGAACCCACCTAGCACCTCACACCCACAGGGGGCACGGGCCCCATCCTGTACCCTGCAGGATGCAGCACCTTATCCCTACCCTGCATCCATCCCACTTTCACCCAGACACAGCCTCCCCTGTCCACCCAGCTGGGGCACAGCAAGGTCCAGACATCGTCAAGTTTTGGAAAGAGGGCAGGGCTTTCCTCTTCACTAAAAATACTCTTATGTGGCTTCCCTCCCTACCTCCCTGAATGCTTTTAACCACAATGTCAGCTCTGGAGCAGCACCAAATGATGGCAGAGCTCAGCTCATCTGGAAAGGCAGTTGAAAGTCTGGAGTTGCCAGCCAAGAGCCCCCAGGCGGGCAGTCTCAGCCAGGGACAGGCCAGGCTGGGCTAAAGGGGAGTTGCACACTCTGAGCATATGTGGCTGTGACAGGCGCACACACAGGGCACAGATGGATGCTGAAGTTTAGGAGCATCCATTGCACCCCACAACTCTGTGTTCATGCCCTGCCTCTTGGGGTCTGCACTATATACAGCCTCCATGGGCCACAGGCACACCCAAAAGGATGAAAGCCCAGCCCACACTCCCAGTGCAAGGAGAGGATGGCAGCACTAGTCTCCACATAGTTTATTTTCTTGATTCTTGGTAACAAAAACAAACTAGGCTTTTTCCCTCCCTCCCAAACCCCCTACCCACCCCCCAGCTTCCCCTTGGCTCAAACATCGTAGTTAGGGTTCTTGCGCAGGATAACAAAACCTTCCAGGATGGGTGTCACAGGCACATGCTCCTCAGTGGCCAGCTCTGCCCGTTCCCCATGTGCCAGCAGCACTGGTGTTGTGTGAGTTTGGAAGCCAGTGATGGTTTTGGGCTTGCCTGCCTGGCCCACCACATCCACAGCCTGTGAGAGAAGAGCGAGGTCAATGCCAGGGAAACAGGGACATCAGCACACCCTGTCCCCAGCCCTGGCTGCCCCTTACCTGTCCTACCCGAACCGACACGGGCAGAGGCCGCAGTTCCTCATCGAAGGTGACCAGCATGCGGGGCTGCATGGCAGCAACAAGGCCATAGAGAACATAGTGGGACTTGCCCAGGATAACTGGAGGGGAGACAGAAGCAAAGGAGCTGAGCAACGCCCACACTGTGGGGCAGAGAGGACTGGGGGGACAGAACCCACACTACTCACTGTTGCGCACATCCAGGAAGGACACGAGGACGGTCAGCAGCCCAGCCACAGCCACCTGGCTCATGAGCTGGCGATCACTGTGGTATGGGCATAGGGTGAGTGTCCCCTTGCCCAGATGAGTCAGGCCCTGGTGTGGCAGAGAAAGCACATGAACGAGCAACGGAGTAACCAGGGAGTCCCAGCCCTACCCTCAGGAGGGTGACAACCCCAGGACACCACTCCTCCCACACCCAGGGCAGGGACTTCCAAACTTCCCCTTCCACACACAAGCAGTGAGCACAGTATCATCACCTGGGCCAACCGCACCATGAAGAGGTTGTTGGGGTCCTTGGCGTGGTACTGGGCCAGCTGCCGCAGCATTGCTGCCAGCCGGGCATTGTTGGTACCTGCAGACAAGGAGGTACAAGCAGAGTAGTGTACAAGGCATGGGTTTCCCACCTTCCCCCTGAACAACCTCCTAACCAGGCTGTCCCCAGGCTTACCACTGCCCACCATGCCCATGGCAAAGATGGAGTTGTAGGAGACCTCAGGGTCAGCATCATGGGAGAACTTGCTGAGGGTATCGAGGATGTTGAGCCGGGGATTGGAGACTGAGATAAGAGCCAGGGCCAGGGGCACAGCACGGCGAAGGGTGGGCTCCCCATACCGCAGCTGCACAGAGGGGAGGTGGGTGTTAGACCCAGATCACCAAGCACAGCAAGGTCTACTGAGATGTGAGGCAATACTCAGTTCCTATGCCGAGGTCCCTTCCCGGCTCTGTGCTGTCCCCCTGGTGTCACTCACCAGGTGGCCAAACGTGCGCAGGCCCATCTCTGCACCAATCTCCTCACCCATGGCAATGAGTGCGATCCCCAACACCGCTACACCCTGCAGGGACACAGGCACTGAGCACCAGGAAGGGAGCACCCAGCCCAACACCCAAGTTCTTAAGCCTCTATGCCCACCCCAAGCCTAAGGGGACAGGGTGAGCAGGGAATCCTGCTGGGAGCTGTTTTCCCTCTGCTCTGACACCACAAGGGCCTTAGGGACCCCTCCAAAGCCAGTTCCTGCTCCAGGAACACAGATCTCAGCCCACATTTCCCCACCTGGTGAGCACCCATGTCAGCTGAGCTCTCTTTCTTCTCCTTCTCTTTCTTGTCCTTTTTGTCTTTGTCCTCCTCTTTCTCCTTGGAGTCAAAATGCTCACTACAGATGTGCAGGAGCTGTTGCACCTTCAAGACATTCCCTGAGCCTGTGGATAAAGTGGAGGGCCAGGATCAGCAGACAAAGGACCCTGGACCTGCTCCTGCCTTCCCCATCTCGACCAGCCCAACTCACCTGCATAAGCACAGATATCCACCAGCGTGTTGGCAAAGCTGCGGAATGGCTCCGACACCACCTCCAGCGCTGCCAAGATAGCCTCAATCGCCTCTCCCTTCCCTGTCAAGGAAAGCATAGTGGTTAAAGGATAGTGGTGGAGGGATACTCCCACCCCATCTCCCAACCCACAAGCCACTGGCACTGCCCAGCCTTACCCAAGTGGTTCAAGCCCAGGCCAAGTGGCAGCCACCGGGCATACGTGTCCTTCAGTTCTGTCTCTGATTTCTCCATGATGGTCTGGAGGATAGTCGAAGTGACATCCCCATTGCAGGAACCCACTGATATCATCCCACAGGCCAGGGCAGTCACGCCAGCCACCTAGTGATGAAGGAAAGAGCCATGTCATACAGAGGGACAGCTCAGAGTAAGCTGGCCTACAGCACTAGGTAGCCTTGGTTTCTATTTCCTGTGAAAATCTGGGCTACTGGGAGACCTGATGATTTCCTACCCTCCTAATTCTGCTGCAATCCCATTGTAGCAGCAGCTCAGATAAGGAAAATAAGGTCATGCTCTTCTGGCACAGCATAGTGCTGAGCAGGGACATGTAGCTTTGCTCTTGGAGCTCAAGCTGGCTGCAGGACAGCACCTGTATTCCCAGGAGCTGCAAGGCACTGGATGGGGAAGCAGGAATCACAGGCAAACCCTGCTTCACCCCCTACCTCCATGCTGGACTTGGAGTCTCCCATCACAGGCAGCAGCAAAGTCAGGACATCCTCACGGTTGGAGCCTGCATATGCCAGTCCCAGCCTGCAGAGATTCCAGAGGGTTGTGAGGGAGGAGCTACACCACTCTGTGCAGCACCAGGAGGCTGGGGCCAGGCCCTTACCCAAAAATGGCTCCAATCCTCATGGTGTTGCTGTTGTGGAGGACATAGTCGGACAGGAGGGCCAGGGCAGGGTCACACTCATTCTTCACTCCTGAGTTGACAATACCACAGGCTAGGAGGGCTCCAGACTGCAAGGCAGAAGCACCATCATATACTAGGCACCAACACACAAAGCCAATGACTGATGCGACCTCACACATCACACCCACTCCCCAGGATGGACAATTTGGTACCGAGTGGGCAATGCCACTCTGGATCAAGCTGAGCAATCCAAAGCTCATCGTTCTGTGACAAGGGAAGGCCCCCAAGGTGCTTCAGGCAGTCCCCAAGAGATCCACACCTTGCTGTGAGCTGCTCAAAAGCCTGGGACACAGGGCATCCACCCTTCTCTGTGCAGGAGCTGAGCTGCACAGGAGACCAAAGCAAGAACCATTCTCCATCCAGCAGCACACTCAGCTCACAGAGGACTGCCCCACACTGCCCCATACAGACACAGAGCCAGGATCTGTCACTGACCTTGATGTAATCCTCTGAGGAGTACAGGTATTTGTCAATCTGTGTGAGCCCCCCATCCACGTCCCACAGCAGGATTGTGCCCAGTGAGGCTGCAGCACTCAACATCCCTGTGGTTCCAGGGAAGAAAGGCCCACATCAGGGGCTTGCAGTAGCCAGGGACATAGGCCAGCTCAGCCACCCTTACCCAAAAAGGGACAGGATAGTAACCCCAGAGGCACCTCCAGCCCTGCTCAGCCACCTAACTCACCATGGTCCTTGTTCTTGTACAACCATTTGTTGCCATCATCTGTCAGCAGCTTGTCCTGTCCAAAGGCAGCATTCACAAAGCCATTCACAAAGGAGGAGGCCAAATTCATCCGGGCTGAGTCCACTTGGGAACCACTTCCCCCAAACCCTGTGGAACAATAACAATAGCAATAACAGAGTGAGGAAAGCAGCAACAGAAGCCCTGCCAGCCCTCCATGATGCAGCCATTCCATACCATAGGGGAATGAGGACCTGTCCCATCACCAGCAAGAAAGAGAAGCCTGAATCCACAGGTCAGAGACCATGGGCAGGCCATCTGCCCACCTCAGATACACATCTGACCACACAGGCTCAGAGGTGCTTGGCAGCCTCAAGAACTCCACACGAAAAAAGCCACAACACAAGCCCTTACGGTTATTTTCCAGGTGGGTTTTGTAAATATCATCCGGCACTTTAGGCTCCATGATGTCCAGCTGCAAAGACAAGGAAGTAGGGGGTTACCTCCTGGCCAGTACACCCTACAATGGCAACCTCTCCAGGTGGTATCTGTCCCAGATCATAGGGATGAGGGATTTCTTCTCAAATCTTGCCACAGGGCCTGGCAGCCAGGGCAGCCAAAGCTGGAGGTAGCCCAGGGTGCTTTTTCCAGCTAGGATGCTCACCTCTCTGGCTAAGGCCAGGAAATTGCTGTTGAGCTGGACATTGGACATGATCTCTGTTAAGTCCTCGTACTCCTCCACATCCTCATTCAGCTCCAGGAAAACCCCATGGCGGCCCAGCATAAAGGCCATCTGCTTCTGGACAACTCTGTGCAAACGGGAGGTGTTTCCTGAGTGCCCAGAACCCAACAAGCCCCAGCACAAACACAGGTTCACCAAGCAGCGCACCAGCCTGCCCTGCCCAGGCCATACAGACATGACCCACTCCCACCCATCCTCATTTCAGGGACAAGAGTCTCAATCCAAACCCCAGACACCTCTCGCAGTGGCAGATCCAACCTATCTCTGCCCAGATGAGGAGCCTTGCCCCACCAGGACGAGCAAAGGCTGCAGAGGGCAGGAAACATCTCTGCTTACACATCTTTGCAGGAAGTGAAGATGTCCTCCACCAGCTCCACATCGTTGAGCATCAGAGCCAGGCGCAGGGCTTCTGGGTAGCGATTGAATTTGCGGAAGATGCCCAGGGCACAGCGCAAGAGAGCCGAATTCTCGGGCTCCGGAACGTAGCTTACACAGCTTTAAGGAGGAGACAGACATGAGGATGACAACCACATCAGGCAACCTTGGCCCAACAGGGATCAGGCCCCATCCAGCACCTCAGCCTGCCAAGCCCCCTCACCTGGTCAGGTAGAGGCATACTTTGGAGTAGGCATTGTCATCAATGTATTTCTCCAGCATGTCCATCTGCTCTATCTCCATGAGCAGGTCACAGGCCTCATGCTCTGCATTGTGGGCCATGTTGTAGGGGACGATCTCCTTGACCAGGGTGAGGAGTGTGTCCCTCTGAGCCTTGTCAGCTTCATCAATCTCCTGCCACTCCTTGGCCACCTCTCCCGCCAAGTGCCTGCAGGAACAAAGGGGCATCACTGCTACAAAAACCAGTTTCACTGGGCCATAAGAACATGGAGCAGCTGCTCCCAGTTAGCCAGGGCTGTGTGCTGTTTATGGAGGCTCTGCATTCTGCAGAGCTTATGGGGGGCAAGGCCAGAGGAGGAACAGGGTTAAGGCCAGAGATTTGAGAGGTCACTGCAGCAAGACCTCTGCAGTTAGAAAACCACCATGAATAGAATATGAAGTGACACATGTGCAGGTGTGATAGGGGCAGCTGAACAAACGACCAGCTAGTCAAGACATATCCCAGACAGGCCAGAGCCAAAGCACTCCAGGAAATACCCCTGAGCCCTTATCATCCCCCAAGCTCTGGTCCCACTCAGGCTTACCTGACATATTCATGCCCCCAAGATGCCAGCTCCTCTTGGGAGCCCACCAGCCGGTACTTCAGACACTCACGCTCCCCACTCATGGTCATGGCCAGGACAGAAATGATGTCTGCTGCAAAGCGCTGCAGAAAGAGTGCAGAACTCCAGATACAGGCCAGGCACAGGGAACCAGGGGCAGTCAGGGACACAACACCCTTCCTGCACCTGCAATCCACCACAACTGGCAAAGGTACCATCCTGACATGTTATAATCCTCTGAAGCAAGTCACAGAGACTGCTGTTAGATCCCAGGGTCCAGAGGGCTCTGCAATTGCCTGCCCCAGCACTATCCCCTGAGTCACATGGGATGGTGGGGCCAAGAGTTTCTACCTTGTTCTCTCCTGGAGCCATGTTCTCATAAATCTCCTTCAGCTTGCCATAATGGGGCCGTAGGAACTTGAGCGGTTTGGGAACAGAGGTCATGGAGGTGGTGGAAGAGCGGATCTGCCTCCGCAGCTCCTCCAGGGCTGGGCGGTAAAGTGATGTGTCCTTCTCCTGCAGAGGGAAGCTGCCTGTCAGGGAGCAAGGGGCTAGTTCCTGAGCCATCACCTCACCAGCCCTCCTCTAACACAGCCATAGGTCTTAGCAGAACAGCCCCCTACTCTGGGCTGCCTCCTTCAGCCCAAGAGCTGGAGAAGGAGGGCACAGCAAGGCAGAAAGCCTCTCTCACACCAGGGACACAAAGGTCCTTCGGGCACAGGTCAGACAGGCAGCAAGGCTGGGAGACAGATCACAGCAGACAAGCAGAGGTCCCACCCCATTCAAGGTAAAATCCCCCCATCTCCATGGCACAAGGAACAGCCATAAGCAAGAGGCAGACAGATTCAAATCCTGGCCAGGACTCCTTACTGAAGTGAACAGCACAGTCTTACCCCTAGGCGCTCCACCAGCATCTCCAGCTCATCCTGCAGTTGTTTGTCCTCCTCGGACTGCGGAAACATGGAAGAAAGCAGAATTAAGGGTGCAGAGCACACTAAGCCTCTGTGACACAGGCAGGGGTGTCACCCCAAGCCACAGGGGTACCAGGACAAAGTGATGCATTCATTGCTCAGGGCACCATCCTGCCCCAGTGCTGCCAGGGTGGAGCAATGCTCACATTACTGGGGATACCCTCTCAAAGAAACCACCCATTCCCGGGGTTTGGGATGTACTTCCCCCATTACTCTGTGCTATGAAAACCCCACAGAGAGGGGCTCGTCAGGTCACAGCCCAACGGGGGTCACTCCACTTCACCCACAGGCTTTGTCTCCCAGCCCACAGGGACCCCCAGAGCCAAGGTCACCCCCGTGCTGGACAATGCGGAGATCCCTCCATAGTGCCTACTGTAACACACACGTTGGTTACACCACAGTTTCCCTCACCAACACTTCTCTGAGACACCCCGAGCCCCCCGCCCAGAAATGGGAACCCTCAATGGCGTCACGCGGGCTCCCCATGACGTCCCTGCGCCCCGCCGAAGGGAACCCCTGGCGCCGTCACGCGCCCCCGCTGGAGGGAGTCCCCGGAGGGATGCTGGCCGCTCTCGTGACGCGGGATGACGTCCCGTTCCCGGAGGGATGCCGGCCAACCCCGTGACGCGGGATGACGTCCCGCCCCGCCGGTGACGCGGGCCCGAACGGGCCGTGACTCAGCTGCGGCCGGCGGCGCGGCGGCACTCACCAACTCCTGCTCCTTCTCGGGCCCGGCGGGCGGGTCCCGGCGGTCCCGGCCCCAAGGCGGAGTGGGCTTCTCGTCGCCGCCCGACCCGGGGCCGCCCTGCACCCGGCTCTGCCCGCCGCCACCGCCCGCGTCCATGTTCGCCCGGCCGTGCTTCCGCCGTCCCGCGCCTGCGCAACGCCGTGACGGCAACGCCGCGCGCCGGGGGCGGGGCCGGGGGCGGGGCGGCCCCACGTGCGGGAGCATCGGCACCGGCACTGACACCGGTCCCAACAGTGACGGTGACACCGGCACTGACACCGATATTGACACGGACACTGACACGGGCACCGACACTGGCACCGGCGCTGGCACCAGCACTGACCCTGACACCGGTACCGGGACTGACCCTGACAACACCAGTATTGACACCGACACTTGGCACTGGCACTGATGCTGTCACCGGCGGCGGCACTGGCAGCTGGAGGCCCGGATCTCCACCACCACGGCACGGGCAACGCTGCCACCCGAGCTGGGCAAGTGTAGTAGCATTGCTGCCAGGCTTGCCGTGGACCCCACATGTCACAGACACCCGTGGGCACGCTGGTGCCCCACAGCTGTGTTCACACACACCCCTGCTGCTCACATGTGCCATGCTGTGTGCTTAGCTCCACAGTATGGGCAGGTGGAGCTGCCTCACCCTGTCCCTCCAGGCACCCCGAGGAGCACTTCAACCCCTGCGCAGCAGCACCACCGGCACCCAGTGGGTGACCTGCGGTGATGCCCTAGCCCAGACAGGTGGTCACACCACGGCTGGGAATTATCAAGGCGAGGTGCGAAGTTGCGCACAGCCACGGTCACCGCCAAGGTTCTGGCCACGGCTGTGCACCCCTGATTGCATGTGCTGTGGCATAGGCCTAAGGGTGACATCGGGGTGCCGTCATTTAGGTATCGGGGATGGGGCGTCAGTGTGTGTACCCACCTGTGCGGGTGCTGCACTGGAGGGTGTGCCCGGGTACCGGAGCACACCTGCGGCTGTGCACCATTACTACCCGCTGCCGGCGCCAGTGACCGGTGCCGTGCAGCGCTGGTGTGCCCCGCTGAGTGGCAGGAGCCGGTTCCTGTGTCCCTCTGTGCGTGTGCCAGTGCCCGTTGCGGGCAGGTGGGTGTGAGCCCGTGTTCTGCAGCCAGTGCCGGTTTGGGCGCCGGTCCGAGTGCCGGTGTCGGTGAGGGAGGCTGCGAGTGCCTTTGCGGTTCTTTGGAGGTGCAAGCGGCGGAGCCGGTGCAGAAACCAGTGCGGGTGCCGGCGCGGAGCTCCTCCCGTGCGCACGGCGGTCGCCCTGGTGGGGGAGCCAGGCCAAGTGGAGCTGAGCGGTGCGACCGGGCTGGGCACCGGGGTCCCCGCTCCAGCCCCTCCCGGGCCGCCAGCCCCCGTCGCCCCCTCTCGGTGCCTGAGGTCCGCGCGCCGCCAGTCTCAGCCCCTGCGGCTCCATCCCTCCGGCGCGGCCCCATCTCCACCCGGCTCCATCCCTGCCCAGACCCGGTGCCGGTCTTGGCGGCAGCGCGGCGCCCGGTGCGGGCCATGGCGGCGGCGGAGGCAGGCGGCGCTGCGGCGGCGGCGGGGGCCCGGCGCGGCCCGGGCGGGGAGCTGAGCTAGGCGGGAGGCGGCCCGGGATGGCCAGGATGAACGTGGCCCTACAGGAGCTTGGACACACCGTGAGTGCCCGGGGCAGCAGCGCGGCAGGAAAGGGGACAGGAGGAGGGGCACGGGGGGCACCAGCGAGGGGCTTGGCGAGGGGGACAGGAGGGGTTCGGGGCACAGGAGAGCCCGAGGGCTGGAGAACTCAAGGAGCTCGAATGGCTGCGGGGGCTTCGGGAACCAGAGGGAGGGAGGGAGGGAGGGCGGGGGGGACTGGTGGATTACGGGGGGCGACGAGAGCCTATGGGATGCAGGGGCTGCGTGGTGCCGGGGCTAAGGGAACTGAATGGCTAGAGGGTCCCTGCCCCCATGGTGTAGGAAGAAGGACCCCCTCCAAAACACTGTCTGGGGTTGAACAGAGGGAACTGGGGTAGTTCAGACATGGCCCCACAAACCTTACTCCACCGAGGCATAAAATGTGCAGTAATGCTGCTCCTAGGGTGACCACCAACACAGCACCTCTGGAGGGGGCAGGGGGCCCTGTCTCCACGGGTTTCAGCCCTACAGAGGGGGTAGGAGGAGCCCCAGAAATAGGCTCCTGCCTTGAGGATGCCACAGAAGATGCTGGAGAGGGGGTGCTAGGTATTGCCCAGGATGAGGACCACCCAGGAGGGGAAAGGGGCATGTTGAGGGGAACTGGGGTGGTGGAGGGGCCAGGCTGGCCAAGCTCCTACAGGATGCTGAGCAATCCCTCCTAATACCAGCATCTTCCAGACTCGGTGGGGGGCTCCTGCCAACTGTCAATCCCATCCTCCTGCTGCAGCCCTTGGTGATACCCCCTCCCCATCTCAGCAATGGGACAGTGGGCAGAGCTGGGCATGAGGCAGTCTCCTTGCTTTCCCCCCTGCCCATCATCCATCCCACCCCAGGTCCCTCCCGGCCGTGAAGGCTGGGCATTCACTTTAATGTGCAGCACAGACTGGAGGGTGAGCTGCAACCCACCCAGGCGTTAACTCTGAAGCCTAAGCATAGCTCACAACCAGCAGCATTGCTGATTCTCTTCCACCAAAACCTCCAGCATTTTCTTCCACCTTATCCCCCCCTCCAATGCTGCTGGCTCAACTCCACCACCTCCCTCTTGGCTGAGTCCTCAGCAGCCCTCACGGCTGGATCTGTGCAAGCTGCCTTGCGAGGCCAGGAGTAAGGGGGACCCTGCCCTGCTGGCTGATACACACTGCACTGCCCCTTCTCTCCTTGCACATTCTGTCCTGCATCCTGGTCACCCCTGGTGCCAGGATGGGGATGGAAGCACTTCCAGATGTTTAAGACCGGTGAACATCTGCATGGAAAGTTCCAGTCAGGGGAGGAGGGGTGAGACAGCAGTATTAGGAAACCGTTGCTTGGTGACGGGGACCATGTCTCCGCGGCGATGTGTCACCTGTCGGCAGGGCTGATGCCATGGCTATGCAGAGGGATGCTCCGGTGACGGCTCCCAAGCCCCTCATTAGCGGTTCTCCCCGTGCTCTCCGGGGCCACACAGGGCTGGAAATAACCTTTAGGGGAAGCCCAAGCACACTGAGGGGGGTCAGGGGCTGCCTCAGCTCCACTGCATACTCACTGAGCAGGCACTGGGCCCTGCCATAAGAGCCAGAGGGTGTGGCAGGGTGGGGAACAGCTACCCCCACGCCCCTGTCCCAGCCCGCTCCCTCCCTCAGCAGATGCCCAACTACAAGCGTGCCACGCTGCAGGACGAGGAGGGGCCGGAGCCAGCGGGGGATGGCAGCGCCTCTCCCGACAGTGTGGAGGTGAGGTCTGGCCCGGCTCCTCGATCTTTCCCCTCTCCTTCCTCCCTAGCTCCCGTTCTCACCCTCTGGAGCCTGCCTGCAACCAAGTGGGCAGTGGGAGCAGGGTTGGGAGCCGAGCCAGACCTGGCTGTCCCCAGGGATGTGCTGGGAGTCAGCCAAAATGCGGCACAGACTGTGTGCCTGGACGACGGTCCTTCCTTGTGGCTTGTGGGGGGGAGCTGCCAGCACCCACCACCGGCTTGCCAGGGCTGGTGGAGAGGGATGCCCTGGTCCCCACCTCCTCATGCGGCCACGCCAGGCACTGAGGAGCAGCGGGGAAGGAAGGGGGGGCAGTGATGTTCGGCCCCCCACGGTGCGATGGCAGGTCCTGCTCCTGCCCAGGTGGGGTTTCGGAAGGGGCCGGGGACACTGCTGAGCCGCCTGGCCTCGCACAGCCAGCTGGAGCTGGTGCTCTGCGCCATCGCCGTCTCCTTGGCCCTGCTGCTCAGCGTCGCCGTCGTCACTCTGGCCATTCAGTACCACAGAGGTAGGGAGACTTGGCAGTGGCGTCCCCACACCTGGGAGGACATGGGAGAATGAGGAGTGATGGGTCAGCCCAGGGTGCCTGCTCCAGGTGCTCTTCCCATCTTGGGGTACAGACAGGGCTTGGCCCCGCTCCGTGCCTCGGTTTCCCCCAGTACACTCGCCCAGCCCCAGGCATGCCTTCCCTGCCAGATCCCTCTCACAGCACGTGCCTGACGGATGCCTGTGTCCGGGTGGCCAGCAAGATCCTGGAGGCCCTGGATACAGAGATGGACCCATGCCAGGACTTCTACCAGTACTCGTGCGGGGGCTGGATTAAGAGGAACCCACTGCCCAACGGGCGCTCCAAGTGGAGCACCTTCAACAGCATCTGGGACCAGAATCAGGCCATCATGAAGCATCTCCTAGGTGGGCACCAAGGGGTCACAGACACTGAGGGGTTGACCCCTGTGTCACTGGGGCTGACCCACAGCGTCCCGCAGAAAACACCACCTTCAACTCCAGCAGTGAGGCAGAGCGGAAGACACAGCGTTACTACCTGTCTTGCCTCAAGGAGCAGAGGATAGAGGAGCTGGGCTCCCAGCCCCTTATGGAGCTCATCGACAAGGTGGGCAGACACCCACACGTGAGCTGAGCTGTCAGGGCTCAGCCCAGAACACCTCCTGCTTAGGTCTTCACATAACTGGGGAGGGAGTAGACCTTAGGGATTGCACCCCATCCCTCCTTGAGGTTCCGGGTCTGTCTGCTGGCAGATTGGGGGATGGAACATCACTGGCTCCTGGAACCAAACCAGCTTCATGGAGGTACTCAAGAGTGTGTCAGGCACATACCGGGCAACCCCTTTCTTCACGGTGTATGTGGGTGCAGACTCCAAGAGCTCCAACAGCAACATTATTCAGGTTGGCACCTTGGCCCCCAGGGGTGACAGACACCAGGGGATACCTGAATGTCTATGCTGCCCCTCTCTCCCCCCAGGTGGACCAGTCAGGGCTTTTCCTCCCATCCCGGGATTACTATCTGAACAAGACTGCCAACGAGAGGGTGAGGCTGGGTGTGCTGGGCATGCTGCCAACAGCAATCAGGGGAAATCCGTGGCAATGGGGTTCAAGCAGCACTGGGACACAACTGGCATCTCCATCCTGCCTGTTGAGTGCCCACCCCAGGGAGGTGGGATGAGCTGTGGTTGCCACTGAGGCAGGGCTTGGGGTTCCACAGGTTCTGGCAGCGTACCTGGACTACATGGTGGAGCTGGGCACACTGCTGGGGGGCACCCCAGAGCCCACCCGCCTCCAAATGCAGCAGGTGCTGGACTTTGAAACCCAGCTGGCAAACATCACTGTGCCCCAGGCTGAGCGGCGAGATGATGAGAAGATCTATCACAAGATGAGCGTCGCTGAACTGCAGGTGGGCATGGCCCAGAGCAGCCTGGGGAGACCCTTCTGGGATATATGGGGAGTTGTCCCGAGTGCACCAAGGGGTCCGTGCCCATTGCTGTCCTCACTCTGGGACACCCTGGGCAGCCCTATCTGCTGTGGAACATGCCCTGGGTTTTGAAGAGTAGTGCCCACCCCCCCGGTTTTTACCACCTGGGGGATGCTGCCACTTCATATTGTGGGGTACAGGGGTCCCCTCCTTGTCCTGCAGCATTAAGAGCAGCAGGAGGGGTGCAGAGAAGGATCCAGAGTGGTGAGGGACTTTGGGTCCTTCCCAGAAAACACAGTTCCTGTCCCAGGAGATCCCCTCCATGCTAAGTAGGATGCGGCAGATCCATGCCAAGCCCCTGGTGCCACATTCCTGTGTCCCCTCCAGCTGCTGGCCCCTGCCATTGACTGGCTGGATTACCTGTCCTATGCCCTGGCCCCACTGGAGCTGGCAGACACGGAGCCTGTGGTGGTGTATGGGGACACCTACCTCCAGCTGGTCTCTGACCTCATCAATGACACTGACAGGAGGTGAGGTTCCTTCATATCCCTGGCTGTGTCCCCCATGGCAGGGGCACATTTTAGGCTGGCATCTGGAAGTCATACACCTTCGTAAGCTGCAGCATCTCTCTGCCCCTGCAGCATCCTGAATAACTACCTGATTTGGAACCTGGTGCAGAAGACAGCCTCCAGCCTGGACCAGCGCTTTGAGACAGCCCAGGAGAGGCTGCTAGAGACACTCTATGGCACCAGAAAGGTAACAGTGGGCCCTGGGATCAGACCCCTCTGCCCTCAGCCTGGAAGCATCCAGGACCTCATCTGTCCTTCAGATGCCCTTGAGATGCTAAGACTTGGATGCTTCAGCAGGAACCCAGGGATTATCTTTGGGATGGGTGTTTTGCTGCTCCTTTGATGAGGAGGCAGAGCCAGGCTGGGTGAAGGCAGGGGAGCAGAGGAGTGGGCTGAGGATCTCAGGGACACTCATCTCACTCCCACAGTCCTGCACGCCCCGGTGGCAAACCTGCATCTCCAACACGGATGACACACTGGGCTTTGCACTGGGCTCCCTCTTCGTCAAAGCCACCTTTGACCGGGACAGCAAGGCCATCGTGAGAATATTTCTGTTCTCATCCCCTCCCCATCACCACCCATGGGAATCCTGATTCCACCCAAGCCCCAGGGCTGGAAGGCAGTGAACTGGGAAATGGGACCCCCAGCCCTGGGGAGGTTGTACCCTGTCCACCCTGTCCCCACCAAGACATTGTGGGGGGTAGGGGGCCTTCATTCCCTCCCCTCCCCAGGCTGAGGAGATGATCAGCGAGATCCGTGCAGCCTTTGAGGTGTCCCTGGACCAGCTGGACTGGATGGACGAGAAGACCAGGCAGGCTGCAAAGGAGAAGGTGGCCCCAGGGAAGGAAGTGGATGGGAAACCTCACCCTATCCATATAAGCCTCCCTATCTCACTGCTGGGGCCTCTCATCATGCAGGCGGATGCCATCTACGACATGATTGGCTTCCCTGACTTCATTCTGGACAACAAGGAGCTGGACGATGTCTATGATGGGGTAGGGGGCATCTGGCTTTTGGGAAGTGGCTTGGTCATGCCAAGCTCTGTGGGGCTCCATTGGGTAGCAATGTCCCTACTTGTCACATTACGCAAAGCCACCCAGTACTGAGTTCATCCTGGCCAGGGTGTGGGGAACCACTCCCAGGGACCTGTCCTCATCCCTCCTCTTCCTCACCAGTATGAGGTCTCTGAGGACTCCTTCTTCCAAAACATGCTCAACTTCTACAACTTCTCTGCCAAAGTGATGGCGGACCAGCTCCGGAAACCCCCCAACCGTGACCAGTAAGGGGTGGGATCTGGGGGGGAAGGAGGGGAGGATGTGATCCTGGGTGCCTGGATGGCACTGGTTCAGTGGGGAGGAGGTCACCCTCATGGGGTAGCAATAGCACTGTAGGTCACTTGTGGCAGCACGGGTCACATGTGGTATCTGTAGCTTACCCCCAGGTAAGGTTCTTGATAACAGGGTGGGGGCAAAAGTATCAGCCTTGGGCAGGACCCTGTGGTGGGCAATGGCACAGGAGGGTGCTGGGGCTGGGGTGAGAGGGACACACCCCTGCCTGTCCCGTGTCCCACCTCCCTGCCCCAGGTGGAGCATGACCCCACAGACTGTCAATGCCTATTACTTGCCCACAAAGAATGGGATCGTCTTTCCTGCTGGCATCCTCCAGGCTCCTTTCTACGCCCGTAACCACCCCAAGTGAGTTTGGCATGGGGGTCACTTCCTGGAGGCATGGGTGGGATCAGGGCCTGCATGCCACAGAGCCCCCCCTGACAGTCACAACTAAAAGCCCTGAAGGGCTTGGGTTTCCCTCAAGGCTTTGCATCCTGCAGTCAAAACAGCCTGAGTCCTGTTAGGGCAACCAGTGTCCCCAACAGGAGTGACTCCCAGCTGGGTCCCAGCTGGAGCAGAGTTTCACTGGGTGCCCAGACAGAGATGGAGTAGGCTCTAACAGCATCATTAACATATTCTGTACTTACCTGGTTCTTTCCCATGGCCCCACAGAGCCCTTAATTTTGGTGGCATTGGCGTGGTGATGGGGCATGAGCTGACCCATGCATTTGATGACCAAGGTGAGAGCCTGCAGGCAGTGCTGGCCCTGACCCCTGTCACCATCCTGTCCCCCCCCCCAGTCCCCGCCCATGGCATGGAGAAGAGGTGCCCTGGGTGCACAGGGGTCCCGCTTTGCCATCCATTGCATCATGTGTGCTCGTGCCCCCCTGGCCACCCCCTTCTATCGTCCTGTCTCCCCAGGTGGCACCTGCCGATATCTCCCCCCGGCTTCTCTGTGCAGCTTTCGCTCCATCCGCTTGGTGAGGACACAGTGTATGCAGCCCCAGCCCCCTTCTCATCCTCCTCCCTCCACGGTGTGGGATGGGTCCCTCTCACATCCACTCTGCTTTGCGCCTTCACCACAGCCCCGGAGCTGACATGGGGTCAATGAGGGGATTTGGGGTCACAGATCTGGGCTGGGATAGCAAGAAAGCACTGGGGGATGCCTGGGGACCCAAGTGCATGGCTGAGCCCCAGGCAGAGCCTGCCCACAGCAGGGGCTGGGGGACACCTTCCCCCCCTGGGCGTGGACCCAAGGTACCAGGTCCCCCTGGCATCCTCCGGTGCCCATTCCCCCCCACACCCCATTCTGCTTCGGGAACCCCTGCAGCAGAGGGGCTGCGGGTGGATGGCTTCCCCTGGTCCCACCCCAACCCACGGCTCGGTCCTGCAGGACGGGAGTATGACAAAGAGGGAAACCTGCGGCCATGGTGGCAGAACACCTCCCTGGAGGCCTTCAAGAATAGGACGGCGTGCATGACGGAGCAGTACGGCCGCTACACCGTCCACAGCGAGAAGGTCAATGGGCGGCAGACACTGGGCGAGAACATCGCTGATAACGGCGGGCTCAAGGCAGCCTACAATGTGAGTGCCACCATCCGGAGGGGACGCGGACCCCCGTTCCTGTCTGTCCCTTCCCGGAGCTTCAGGCCAACTCTCCCGCAGGCTTACAAGTCCTGGCTGCAGAAGAACGGGGAGGAGAAGCGCCTGCCAGCCCTGGGGCTTACCAACCACCAGCTCTTCTTCGTGGGCTTTGCGCAGGTAGGGCGGAGCGAGATGATGGGCTTCCCGTCCCTCTCTGGCTCCTTGGAGCCACCTTAAAGCTCCCCATCCCGCACCGGGGGTGCTCTGTCCCCATCCCTGAGGTTGCTCCCGCTCCCTCAGGTGTGGTGCTCCGTCCGGACGCCCGAGAGCTCCCACGAAGGGCTGGTGACCGACCCCCACAGCCCGGACAAGTACCGTGTCATCGGCACCCTCAGCAACTCCCGGGACTTTGTCGAACACTTCGGCTGCCCCCTGGGCTCCCCCATGAACCCCGGCAAGCACTGTGAGGTGTGGTAGGGACGGGGAGGGTGCTGGGGACAGAGGAGATGATGCCCTGCTGTGCCCTCCCTCCCCAGACCTCAGTGGCAGCCGGAGCTGGCTACGGGCAGAGAGCAGTCCCCCTCCTGTGCTCACACTGCACACCCCACCTCTGCACCCTCCCCGGCACACACGGCCCCACACAAGGCACCCACCGCAGCCCCATCCACAGCTTGGGGCTGGACACGGCCGGCAGAGAGGCTGTAGCACCCCAAAAACGCAGCTCTGCCCCTCAACTCTGATGTGCTTGAGTCGGGCACAGCTCAGTGTCCCCTGCGCTGCGTTCACCCCTCAGGCGGGCAGGTCATTGGGGTCCCAGGGAAAGCACTAGAGCCAAGATCCCCCTGCTCTCGCTCCCCAACCTGCCGGAGATGGAGGCCGGGGGCCACCCGGCTCCGCGCTTCCCTTGTCCCCCCCCCACTCCAGCTTGGCTTCCCCATCCACCTCTGCTGGGACCAGCGGGCGGCAGCGGGGACTCTGGTGCCTTCAGTTGTGGGTGGCTGTCGCCGAGTTTATTTAACGATTAAAAGCAGTTTCCACTTACTCCAGCAGCTCCGGGTCCTCGACGGTATCGGGGTGGGGGGAAAGGTGGGATCTGGACCGCTGAGGTGGTGGGGGTGACTCCAAGGCTGGGAACGCGTGGGAGGTGAGACATCCCGAGGGAGGGGAGCGGGGGATGAGATGTGTGGATGGACATTCCATGAATGAGGGAAGCAGAGGTGTGGGGAAGAACACAGCAAGGCTGGTGGGGACGAGCCAAAGCCACGGCAGTCCCCGGTAAAGTCCAGCCCGGGGGTCTAGCTGCCTTCAGCCCGAGTGATCCCAGCTTGCCCCAAGCCTCCACTCCGAGCTTCCCGGGCCCGCCCCGGCCGGTTCCGTCCCGCACAGCGCGGCCCCAGCCTCATCCCGGGGCGTCCCGAACTCCCCGGTACCGGGACCCCGCGGGACTCCCCGGGCAAACGCTGCTGGGAGTCGTGGTTCTGCCCGTGGACGACGCAGGGCATGACAGGAACTGTAGTTCAGCATGAAGGATGCTGGGAGGAGTAGTTCGGTCACGGCAGGCCAGCCGACTCACCACGAAGGCTGGACTACATTTCCCAGCAGGAAGCGCGGTTGGGCCAGGGTCCGGGCCTGGGCGCCTCGGGGGTACGGGGCCATCGGGGCCGGGCGCGGCGGCGGGGCCGAGCCGGGACCAAGCCGGGGGTTGGGCCGGGAGAGATCGCGGGGCCGGACCTGGGTGGGAGCCTGGGCCAGGCACCGGGCTGGTTCACGGGTGCTAGGCCTCGGCCCGATCCCGGATGCGGGACTGGGCCCCGGCTGGGCCCGGGATGCAGGGTCAAGAAGGGTGCTGGGCACCTGTGGGTGCTGGAGGTGAACTATCCCCGCTGGGGCCGTGGGCAGGCTTGGTCCTGGGGCGGCAGAGTGTGGGGACAGGGGCCGAGGAGCATCCCTGCCTTGGGGTCACGGGCAATGAGACAGCGCCGCCTTGGGGACAGGGGTCCAGGGACAACCCTCCTTTCAGAACAGGGGCAGTGGGATGTCCCTGTCATGGGTGACACGGCCTCGTTCCCCAGACAACGTGCTCACCTTGCAGGCGCTGTCGCCCAAGCCTGGCACCATGGACAAACTCATCACTCCGGGGGAGCTGCTGTGTCTGGGCTCCAGCCTTGCCTTCTCTGGTCTCTTCTACTACTTGTACAGGAGGAAGGCCAGAGTTGTGGCACGCATACAGGTAGCCCTGTCTCTCAGATGCTCTTTCCTGCCCACTGTCTCTTCCCCACTGCCCTCCACAATTTCATTTGGGTGTGCACACTGATGTCTGCAGCCTGTTCCATCCTCTGGTGACTTCATGACATGCAGAGCTGAGCAGGCCACATCCTGCCAGAGATCTCCACAGAGCCATTCTTGGCCTACTCACTGCCTGTCCCTTCCCATGCTCACACTCAGTCCATGCTCTTCCAGGAGGCCCCAAAGCTCCAGGTCGATGACAATTTGCCAGCCCTGGTGTCTACAGCTGAGGGGAGGTGCCTGCCTTACGTTGCCCTGGAAGGTAAGGACACCCTGCGGCCCTGCACGGGAGACAAGGCCCAGGATCCCCTCTTTTGGCATGACCTGTCCCTTGTCCTTAGGCATAGTGCTGCCAGCCCAAGCTGCACTGACCAGCCACTACCATGAGGGGCTGCAGGGCGTGATCCAAAAACTGCTGCTGAAGGAGCATCGGCTGATCTGGAACAGTTTGGTCCGAAGCTGGTGAGTGATGGGAAGGGACTGCAGGAGGAGGCTTGCAGCAGTGACTCCAGACCCCCATAGTCTGGGGTCACGTGAGAGGTAGAAGATAACTTGGTTAAAGACTTTAGTCCTTATGCTTAGCTCAGCACCAAGAGCTCAGAGTTTCTCTGTGTTGTGACCAGCAGAAACAGAGCAGTGATCATCCCCTTGTACTCAGTACTGTTGAGGCCACACCTTGAGTCCTCTGTCCAGTTCTGGGTCCCTCAACTCAGAAAGGCCATTGAGCTGCTGGAGCAAGTCCGGAGAAGGGCAGCAGAGCTGGTGAAGAGCTGGAGCACATATGTGATGAAGAGCAGCTGAGGGAGCTGGGGATGTTTAGCCTGGAGGAGACTTTGGGGTGGCCTTATCACTCTCTACAGCTCCCTGAAAAGAGGTTGTAGCCAGGTGGGGATCAGCCTCTTCTCCCAGGCAACCAGTGACAAGACAAGAGGAAATGGCCTGTAGCTGTGCCAGGGGAGGTTTCCGTTAGAGACTAGGAAGAACTTCGCACAGAGGATGATTAGACATTGGAATGAACTGTACAGGGAGCATGAGGCTCCCCCACCAGGGAGGAAGTGGAGTTGACATCCTTTGAGGATCATCCTTTAAGGAAAGACTGGACATGGCATTCAGTGCCATGGTCTAGTTTACAGGCTGATACTCAGTCATAGGTTGAACATGATGATCTCAGAGGTCAACCTAACCAATTCTGTGATTCTCCACACCCCAACCCTCTCCACTTGCAGGAGCGAGAGCGAGCGGGTGCTCTCAGAGCAGATCTACACTGTCCCCTTCCTGCTGGCCTCACCAGGTCCTGAGGCAGTGACACAGGTGAGTGTGGACAGCCCACTCCAAGCTGTCTGCCTGCCCCTGGAGATGGTGTATGAGCGGTTCCAGCAGCCAACCCATGGCCTCCGTGACCTGTTGGGCCAGTACCTGATCGGGGAGAAGTCCAAGGGCATCCTGGAGACGGAGGAGATGCTGCGGGTGGGGGCTGGGCTGACAGGCATCGGGGAGCTGTCCCTGTACCCCGATGGCTCCCTGCATCTCCAGCCGCCGGCCCAGGGAGGCGAGTTTTTCCTGTGCCTGGGGGACTGGCAGACGGTGGTGTCAGAGCTGGAGTCAGCCAGCGGGCTCTGGAAGGGGGCAGCGTGTCTGTTTGCGGCAGCGGGGCTGGCTGTCCTCCTGCACGCCCTGTGCCGTGCCTACCGCCGCTCCCGCCCCAAGCAGCAACAGGAGGACAAGGAGCTGGATGGGGAGGAGGCCGGGAACCAGGCACCCGAGGACTCCTGCGTGATCTGCCTGTCGCGGCCCCGCGAGTGTGTCCTTCTGGGCTGCGGCCACATCTGCTGCTGCTTCCGCTGCTTCCAAGCCTTACCCACCCGCCTCTGCCCCATCTGCCGGGGGCCCATTGACCGTGTGGTGCCCCTCTACCAGGTCTGAGAGCACCCAGGGGTGCCCAGGGAGGGGCAGCATGAACCGAGCCAAGCCTGGAGCCTGCAGAAATCTCAGCTGTCTCCTCATGTGCAGCTGTGAAATTCCTTTTGTGAGGGAGGGGTCTCGATATGCCCTTCAAACTGTTTTGGAGAGGGGGGATGTTACAACCTCCTCATCCTCCCCTTGTCTGCCAGGAGGACCCCCCGTAAACTTGAAGGCTTGGGAATAATCTACACAATGTCTGAGCTGAGGAGCTGAGACCCCCAACTCCACACTGGGGCACTACTTTGGCTGCCAGCTATTGAACTTGTGTCTTTCTGAGCCATGACCTCCTAAAAGCCGCGCAGGACTTCTCCCTTGTGGTTTTTTTCCAGTGTGTGGATTTATGGGGAGGATTATGAGGGCAAGACCAGGGCTGGGGGGACACAGCAGGCATAATGGAGTGGCAGAGACCCAAACCCTTACTGACCCACTGCAGTGATACAATTTGGTGCCATCTTTCTCCTGCCACTCCAAGCCATGTGCCTACAGCCACTGCCCAGACAATGCTGGGGATGCCCAGGGGCTGGCAGTGATGAGTCCCTTTGCCAGCTGCTCTATCACGAAGACAGGGGCTATGTCCCTCTGTCACTCTGCAGGAAGAACAGAGTGCCTTGTGTCCAACCCCACTGCACCCAGCTTTCCTGATCACCTCCCGGACAGGACCAGGTGTGGGAATGACTTGCAGTGGTGTGTGGAGTGATAAAGCCAAGGAGCTGAGCTTGGCCTCACCTCTTCCTTCGCGCCATTAAGCTGAGGGCTGGGTGGGTGCTGGAAACCAAGGCTCTCCTCTTGGAGGGGTAAGCACCAGTGCCTCCCCTCCTTCTTTATCCAAGGAGTTGGCCCAGGTTCACAATGGAGCCCAGGTGCATCTCCTCCAGAAGCAGCCCTGGATGGGGGGGGTGGCAGGACACACAGGACTGTTGCCAAGGTGATTGTGCTCCTCGGGTCTCCATAGCAACTGCTCCCCTGGACTGCTCCCCATCACTGCCTGGCTGCAGTTGCCCAGGCAACCCACAGGCTCTCCTGGCTTCTGCAGCTTTGGGGCACCCAGGGTTTGGGGGTGGAGGGACAGTGCTGGCAGGCCACTGTCAGCCGGGCAGCAGTGTTGGGACTGGAGGGGAATGATGTGCCCCCTCCCTAGGGCAGTGGCCAAAATTGCTGCCAGTCTGAGAGCTTGCTTGGGGCAAATGTACTTCGGCAGGGTTGCCCCCAGGACTCACAACTGGACGGGAGGCCCCAGAGGACCCAATAACGCCTCCTGAGAGCCACATGGGGGTCCCACATGGGGGAGTTCTCTTTCTCCATCCCCCCCCCCCCTCTTCCTCAGCCCAGCCTCTTCTGGGCTGCAGAGTGAGCAGTGGAGCCCAGATTCCCCCCCCCACCCCCCTCCCCAGCATCGGGCATTCCCCCCGCAGCAGGAGGGATTTCAGGAAGGAGATAAATACCAGATGGGAGAGGGCCGGGCTGCCAGGAACACACTCCCTGCATGCCAAAAGCTGCTGGCGCGAGTGGGTGCGTGGGCTGGGGAGGGCGGGGGGTGCCCCTGCTCCCGGAGACTGCTCACCTCGTTCCCCAGGGCCCAGCAGCCAGCTAAGGATGGGACAATTAGAGAGGGGTCTGCATCCCCCTCTCCCCTTTGCCTCCCAAAGGTGTCCAGGGCAGGAAACATATCCCTTGTGCTGACGACATGGAGGGAGACTGCCCCCACCGCCCCCCCGCTCCCCACCGCCCCCTTCCGCCGTGCTGGGGGCACAGCCTTACTCTAGCCCCACCCGGGTCTCTGCCACTCCCAGGAGGCCACCAGCCCAGCAGCGAGCGGGCTGCAGACCCAGCTGCCAGTCCCGTGTGGCATGGCTCCGGGCAGCAGCATGACTCACCCGCTCAGCTCACCACCAGCCGGAGCTCGCTGTGCCAAACCCGCAGCATGGACTGGCACAGGGACTGGCACAGGGGGCAGCCGGCTACGCTGCAGTGCCCACATCCCCAGACAAACCTGCTGTTTGCCTCCCACGGGTATTTGGTCGGGAGCAGGACAGTGGGGAGCTCACAGTGCCTGGGCTGAGCACTGCCCAGCCTCCCTCCCTATCACACAGGCTGTGCATCCTGACAGCTGCCTCCTTTCACCCACAGGGTGCCCCTGTGTGCCAACCCATGCCCATGGCCTCCACCCGCTCCCCCCAGGGCTGCCAGCCTGCTCCGCCTGCCTCCCTGTCTGTTGTCATGGTGACCAGATATGTGGTGACAGGCGAGGATGGAGCCTCACACCCCAGCAGGGCTGTTCCCCCAGCAGGGTTGGCTGCCCCCCCTTCCAGCTCTTCCCCTGTCACCCCCGGGTCTCAGCAGGGGACTCTCCGTGAAGCCCCTGCCCCAGGAAGTGTGCTGGGGGTGCTCAATCTGCTCAGATGCCAGAATCGCAGCTGTGTCCCAAGCAGCTCATGTGAGGAATGGGGAGAGTGCCATCCTCCTTCCATCTGCCCTGACAGAGCACCCCCTTGTCAAAGCCAGGCTGTGCATAGAGACAGACAAACTCATCTCAGTAATGACAACCTGCCTTTCTTCCTAGGGAGAGACACTGTCCCTCCAGGGCCAGCCTCATCTTCCCCCAGCAGCAGCTGCAGGAACAGCAGAAGATGAGCATGCCACTCTTGCACACTTGCACTGGGCTCACCCACAGCACAGCTGCCAAGTGGGACACCTGTCCCCCAACATCTCTGCAGTATGGTGACAGTGTTCACTACAACTGTTGTCACACAAGGCCATCCCCACTGCCTCTACCCAGCTCAGTGTGTGTCTCTGCTCCCCCAAAACACCTGGACCACAGCACACAGGCAGCACACAAAGCATCATCCCCACCTGAGTTTTGGCTACTGAGACCCATCAGCAACAGCCAAGGATGGGCACATCCCCAACCTTACCAGTGACATAGTCCCCCGTGCTGGGATGGGTACCCAGGGACTGCATCAGTGCCAACAGCAGGCGCTCAGTGAGGCCCTCAGTGGCTGTCACTGCTGTGAAACAGAAGTGCCATTTCACGTTTCTTGGCAGGGCTGGAAGCAACACAGATGGAGGCACCCGCACTGGCCTCCTGGCATGCCTTGGCAGCCCCCAGCCCTGTGGCACCAGCCCCAGGTGATAGCACTGCCTCCCAGACATGCAGCAAAGAAAGCCCTGGGTCCTGTGGCTGGTGCTTCCTGCTTCCTTTCAGCTCCCTGACATCCAGTCACTACCATGGGCTACTGACCCCATTCCTGCCAGGCATTAGACTGGATGGGAGTGCCTGGTGGTTCCCAGCTCCAGCTGCCCAGGGTCGCTGCAGAGCATGGGCAGGATGTGCTCCACTGCAAGCCACTTGCACATACACAGGGTGATTTGCCACCATAAAACCACTTGAACCATCAGTGACTGTAGGAAAAGCCCTCACCTCCATCACAGCACCTGGATGAGGTACCCGAATTCCCACCAAGGATCCAAGGGCACAGGACGCAGGGGCAGTATCCAGGTGTGGAGCTGGGGCATGGCAGGGAATGGTGAGTTCCCAGAGCATCACCTGAGTGTGAGCAATGCAGCACAACCTCTTCTGCCAGCCCCACTGCAGCTGGGAATCTGATGCTGTGCGTCCTACCCAGCTCCAAATCTACCAGGGGGGCATGGCTGGCCTCCAGCCCTTGCATCATCCCCAAGGTGTCCCAGCTCAGGGGCTGCTGCCCAGGTTTAAGGAGCCAGGGCAGGAAGAGCCACCTGCTTCCCACTCCCACAGCCCCTTCTTTCCGGTGGAGTTGGCTTTGTGTTGGACAAAAGGCTGCAAAGGAAGTAAGAAAGTAGATTACGTGGCTGCTAAAAGACGACTAAGGAAGGTGGGATGAGAGCTAGGGGAAGGAGGGTGCTCATGTGGCTCACCAGGAGGGATGCTACGTGCAGTAGTAGGGGATGAGGGGGGTCTCTTATGCACCCCACTGCCAACCCACTCACATTCAGGTCCTTGGTAGCTTCCCCTGCTACTCAGGGATGCATGACAAGCAGCACTTTTGGGGAAACAGAGACTAGATCTCTCCCAAGGAGATGCAGAGCACAGAACCGCAGCATTGCCCTGTCCCACCCACACCCCAGTTGTGCTGGCACAAATCCAGCCCTCCTCCTGCCTGGGATGGGCAGACAGTCCTTCCCTCACCCCAAATCCCAGGCTGCCCCACAGAGCTTCCCCCAACCCGTAGCCAAGTCAAGCAGCGCCCCCGGGTGTGAGGCACTGTACAGATACAGATGTGGGATATGTGGGGCCATTCCCAGGGTGACCCCTTTCCAGCCTCTCCCCAGCATCCTGCCAGGCTGGAAACCTTCCTGGAGTGCTGCACCAGTGCCACTCACATCCCACACAGCCCATCTGCTCCTCTTCTCGCTCACCCCCCGCCCCGCGCGTGCCACGGTCTGCCTGTCTCTGCCCACGGGCAGTGGCACGTGGGCTCAGCAATGGGAAAAGCAGGCCACATCTCAGCGTGGGCCTCTTGCCTATTTTCCGAGGCACTTTTCACAGGAGCAGAAGCTTTCGCATGAAAAAGTTCAAGCTGGTTCCCCAGCAAAGGCATGAATTAAAGCATTGCTTTGCCAGGAGAGCAAGTACCACTGCCCCGACCTGGCTCTTTTAGGGGACAGCAGGGACCAATATTCTGCAGATCCAGACACAAAGGTAAAAGCATGGCTGAGCCTTCCCAAAATAGAAGAACTTGTCTGCTGCCATGGACCAGCCCAGCTGATGCTCTTCTGCAGCACCTTTCAATAGGATCTCAGACTATGGAGAAGTTGGAATAGCAAGATGGACCACAGGGCTATCTGCAAAACCACACTCTCACCCCCTCAAGATATTCTCATTGGGCTGTGGGCTGGCATGAGTGAAGTGCCATTTCCATTCAGGGATCTGGCTTAGCTGCAACCCAGGGCCCCCACATGAGCAGCAGGACCTGGATGTCAGGGAACAGCAGGAACAGGACTGCTCCAAAACACGATGGTCCTTTCCAACCACGCCATAGCCACTGCTGCTGTCACCATCATTCCAAGATCCAGGGGTCATGACTTTACCCACAGTTCACTCAAGAAGCACCAGCATTATCCTGAGCTTAAATATCCCCCCAGCCACCCCAGGTGACCTGAATGTGGGAGGTCCTGGGTGAGGCTACTCAGAACCAGCAATGCCAATTAATACAATAATTGCCCTGGCAGTGAACAGTACAGGAGGAAAGATCCAGGGTGGGTCTGGGGTACAGGTGTGTAGATACAAATGGGGCTCTTGGGGGACACTGGAATCACCCTTTGCTGCCCCACTGCAGGTGCCCACAGCGAATAGCCCTCCCCCTTTTCCACAGCGAGGCCCCAGGGAAGGGTCAGTGAGACAAGTGGTGTCCCAGGGCACAGTTCCCATGTGCCTTACAGACACCTGCAGAATCACACCTGTGCATCCCTGCATTCCTGCAAAGATATGGAATGGGAGGATGTGTACAAACACATGCACACGTGGGGGCCAAGAGGACTGCAGGGGTTGAGGCAGGACTGGTGTGGCTCCAAGGGAGAATCCCAGCACTGAGTGGGGCTACAACAGTGGGTGCCTGGATGGGTGTTGGGCAAGAGACACAAGTGAGGGGCTGAGGAAGACCCAGGGTAGGAGCTGGCCTGGAATTCTGAGGGTTGATCTTTCTGGGCTGTGGGGTGCCAGGGGAATTTGAGCAGGATATTGGAGTCTGTTTGGCATCACCTCTACATGCCAGGGGAGGGCCCAGCTCTGTCTGGTGGTCCTCCGCTGTCTGACACGGTGGCACCCGGCTGTGACAAGGGTTCCTCTCTCCACAGGGGCACCCCGTGGTTGGGGGCACCCCCGAGTCGAGGCGACCGCCTCGGAAAGGCTGTACCGAGAGGACCACCCTGCTCTGGGGCCGGGGCAGGGGCTGGGGAGGCGGTGTGGGAGGGTCCCCATCCCAAGCGGGCGGTCACCGGGCACCATCCGCGGGGTTCCCCCTTCTCTGTCCTGGCCGGACCGGGCCGGGCCGCGGCGCTCCGGAGCCGCCCCCCGCCGGGGGGGTCCCCGCTCCCCCCGGATGCATGACTTCATCCTTCCGCCCGGGTTTCCTCCCCGCCGCCGCTGCCGCCGCCGCAGACCGGCTCCCGGCTCGGCGCGGCGCGGCTCGGCCCGCTCGGCCCCGCCATGTCGCAGGTGCTGCCCTACGGCGAGGACAAGGTGGGCCGCTACGGCGCCGAGCCCGAGGCGGGGGAGCTGCCCTTCAGCTGCCGCCTGCAGGACACCAACGCCTTCTTCGGGGGCAACCAGGGCAAGCGGCCCCCCAAGCTGGGACAGATCGGCCGCGCCAAGAGAGGTACCGCCGACCCCCGCCTCTGCCCCCCCAACCCCGCCTCAGCCCCGCGGCATCCCCGGGACCCCCGCATGTGCCCTTCAGCATCCCCGGGCTTGTCCCGGGACCCTCGGATCTGCCCTGCAGCATCCCCGGCATCCCTGACACTGGCTCCTCCATCCCCGGCGCTGCCCCACGGCATCCCCGGAACCCCCACATCTGTCTTGCAACGTCCCCGGCATTGCCTCCTGCAGCCCTGACGCTGCCCCACGGCATCCCCGGAACCTCCGCATCTGTCCTTGCATTCCCGACTCTGCTCTGGAATCCCCGGCTCTGCCCTGGAATCCCCGGCTCTGCCCTGCAGTATCCCTGGCTGTGCCCTGCAGCGTCCCCAGCTCTGCCCTGCAGCATTCCTGGCGCTGCCCCCCGGCATCTCCGGCACTGGCCCTTGCATCCCCAGCACCTTCCCGTAGCAACCCCAGGATCCACGATTCTGCCCTTGCTTCCCCGGCATTCCCGGTACCGGGCAGTGCATCCCTGGCACCCCCAGCATCGCCACACGAGATCCCCAGAGTCCCGATTCTGCCTTTGTATTACCAGTTCTGCCCCATGGTAACCCCTGTCTCTGCCCTGAAACATCCCTAAGACTGCCCCACAGCGTTCCTGCGACTCCCGGCTCTGCCTCTGCTCTCCCAGCACTGTCCCCTACCACCCCTGGCACTACTCCCCAGAATCTCTATCTCTGCCCTACATCAGTTCCAGCACTGTCCCCCGGCAACCCTGAGACTCCCCAGCTCTGTGACTGACACCCGCCCCCAAAAACTCGGGCTCCCCCATCCCCTGCTCCAGACACCACGCTGTTCCCCTAGTGCAGCCCTGCAACAGCCCCCGCCTCATCCCGGGACTACCCCTGGGATTACCCGGCAGCATCTCTGGGGCTGCCCCTGGGACTATCCCCCAGTACCTCCGTGAGTGCCCCTGGGACCCGTCAGAACTGCTCCTCAGCACCCCTGGGACTGCCCCCCTCTCATTCTGTATAAACCATCCTTTATCCGACGATCACTGGGAACAGCCCCCCTGGCCCCCTAAACCTCTCTGCCTTCTCATTTCTACCTGCCACAGAGACCACCAGCAGCCTCTGGCCATGCTGATCAGCAAATCCCCCCAACCACTTTACTGTCCCCCCAGGACTCCATGAGCCTGTGTCCTGCCCCCCCTCCCGTACTTCAGCGCCTGCCGCAGAGACCCCAGCAGCATCTCCCCTGCTTCCATCAGGATCCAAATAACTGCACCCTCACCTGCCTGCACCCCGAACTGTCACCATTGATCCTCCCCAATGCGTTGGGGTCCCTTAAAAATGGCCCCTGCTTTTTCTGCAGCCCCTATCCCACCTGCTTGGGGGTCCTCCATAGGCAAACACCTGTCCTTAAGCTGCAGGGACAAGGCGGGGGGGAGTTCCCCCCCCAGCTCAAATACACCCCAGCCCCACAGGGTGAGCGCTGCCTGCTCCACTGCCCCCTTTTGCAGTGGTGGAGGCTGGGTCTAGCAGCACCCCCTGGGATGATTGGGGGGATGGTTTTCCTCGGTGGTGTTGGGGGTCCATCTGTTCTCCCAGTGATTCTGGTGACTGGGGGGGTCTCGTCAATCCACGCCCAGGAGGGTGATGGGGGGATTACTGACCACCCCAGTAGTGATACGTGGGGGTCTGCCTTCCATCCCCAGAGCGGTGTTGATGGGGGGTACCTGCCCAACCAGCCATGGTGTGGGGTAGGGGGAAGGTGTGTGTGTAGCTCCCTGGTGATGCTCATGGGGGTCTGTCCAGCTCCCACCTCCCTCTGCTCCTGGGGAGGGGGCTGCCCAGTGGGTGATGCTCATGGGGGTCTCTCTGGAAGGTGGCATGATGGGGGGCTCTCCAGCCCCCATGGTGATGCTGATGGGGGTTCGTGCAGCCCGCCATGCTGGTGGGGGGCTGTCCGGCTCCCCCACAGTGATGCCGATGGTGAGGGTGGGTGTCCTGTGCAGCGGGTGATGTTGATGGGGGTCTGGCTGCCACCCCCGCCGAGCAGGCGGTGCCCCCCCCGCTGGGTCATTACCCATTCCAGTCCTGTTGCTCTCATCAGCGCCTGCCGCAGAGAGGAGGGGGGGGGGGGGGTCCTTCCTGATCTATTCCTGCCCCCCCTTCCCTAATCACCCATCCAGAGGCAGCCGGCTCGCTGCGGGGGGGATGTTGCCCCTACCCAAGCCGGGCAGGGGGGTGATCCCCTCACCCTTCATCCCGATTGTACCCACTTGAACCCCTTTGCCCCGCTGCCCGGCACCCGGGGGCACACCTGGAGCCCGAACAGGGTGAGAGCCGGGGTAGATGGGCAGAGACTGTCGCGTCCCCTCGCCCACGCGCCCCCCGCCTGTCCCCGCAGTGGTGATCGAGGATGACCGGATAGACGAGGTGCTCAAGGGCATGACGGAGAAGTCGCCGCCGGGGGTGTAAGCCGGGACCCGCCGCCAGGACCCGCCGGCCGAGCCCCGCTCCAGCCCGCCGCCCCGCATGCTGGCTGGACCGCCGACGAGGAGGGGGAGGCCATGCCCGCTGCCCCCACCCCGGCCCGGGGGGGGGCCCTGCAGCCACCACCCCCCCCCCCAGCCATGCACTTTACCCCTCCGCCTCCCCCCGGGGCCGGGACAAACCGCCGAGCCCCCCACCCTGGGCGAAGACCCCCTTCCCCGGGGAAGGGGTCCAGCCCCCTGCTCCGCGGCGCGTCCCCCCCATCCTCCTTGGTGGGGGGTCCCCGAATTCCGGGGCGACCCGGCCCCATGAGCAGGGGGGGAGCACTGCTGTCCAGAGACATTTTTTGCTCCATCGTTTTTTGCATGAGCTTGGTGGCCCGGGCGGCCGGCCCGGGGGCCGAGGGTCAGCCCCACCACTCCGGCACGCTTCTTTTTAAACAGAAACTCCTCATATTTGTATTTTTATATCCGAATCTTTGTTAAAAACAATCTGCTGACGTTGAAATGTCGAAGTAACTGCATCGAGAAAACAAACAAAAACAACCAACCAACCAACCAACCAACCAACAAAAAAAGGTTCATATTTTTTTTCCATAAGAAAAAAAAAGACAAAAAAAGAAGAAAAAACGAGGGCAAAAATTAAAGGGGGGTGAGAGTGACGGAGGGAGCATGAGGAAAGCCACAGGAGGAGGGAGGGGAGTGGGGACCCCTGGCCCGACCCCCCCCGGCAGGCAGCAGGAGCACCGGAGGGTTTGGCAGCATCACCAGCCACTGCAGTTCCCTCCCGGCAGCACCGGGGCAGAGCCCACCGGGGCCAGCTGCAGGTGCCGGAGAGGGTCCCAGCACTGCCCCTCACTTGAGGGAGGTGGGGTCGGGGGAGACTGGGGAGGGCAGGGACCGGCCTGAGTTGTTGTTTTTAATTTTGTACTTTAATTTAATTTTATTTTTTAAGAAGCTTCTCGGGGGGTTCTGATGTGCATGAGAAACTTGTCATCTTTTTCAATAACCTACGAGTGGCATTTATGGAGACGACAACGCAAAAAAAAAACCACAACGCAAAAAAAAAAAAAACAAAACAAAACAAAAAAACTAACAAAAAAACTGAGAAAAAAAAAGAAAAAAAAAGAAAAAAGATACTTGTGTCATGATGTTCTACGAATGATCCATTGTAAATTTAAATGCCATTTTTCACTGTACTGGTGAATAAAATGCAATGAATAAAATACATTCATGTACCCAGGTGAAGCCGGCAGCCATCTGCTCCTTTCTGTCCTTTCCTCGTGCCAGCGAGTTTTTGGGGTGCCTGTGGGATGGGGTGGCATGGCCAGAGTGGGGGCCAACCCCAGAGCCCTTCGCTGGTTCCTGGTGCAGGGGAACCACTGGCTGACCCACTTACACATTCTGCCTGAAATAGCAGCCCAGCAGCTTGTGCCTCTGTGGTGTCACAGCTGTCCCACTCAGGAGGGGTCCCCTTCGCCCACCCCAAGGGGAGTTGGTGCCCAAAGAGCCTCTGGGGACACTTCCAGTGACCCCCATGCACCTGCCACATGAGCACACGTGCAGCCAGTCCAACCAGCCCACCTGTCACCCACCCTGGCACACGTGTCACCGTGCTGCTGGCCCCAGGCACAGGGGAACATGGGCCAGATGTGTGTGGCACACCGGGACTGTCACCACAGGCAGGAGTGGGGATGGATAGGGACAGAGGCAGATGTGCTGCCCTTCCTGCCCTGTGGCACCTCCTGCTCCATGCTGGCACATTCCAGCCTGGACCTCCCAGTTCTTGGGTGGGGGTGACAAGGACGCGGTGCCCTTGCACACTCCCATGGCCAGAGGAGGTTGGGGCAGGGGTCCTGGTGTAGGATGGGTTGGAACAGTGGGCACCCCCAATCCTGCCCCCCATACCCAGTGCCAGCACCCCCATTCTGCCCTCAGCCTGGCAGAATGATTTCCCTGTGCCAAGAGGAAGGAATGGGGGGCAGGGAGCCACTCCCCGCAAGATGGATGGGTGAAATTAAACCCGATTTGGTTTCATCACTGGCTGCAAAGCCTGGAGTCTTGGCTGCTCTCCAGCTCGGCAAGGAAAGGCCAGGGTGGGGACACAAGCACCGGAGCATCCCTGTTGCCCCCCGGTGGAGGCCAAGTATCCCCCTCCTTCCTCCCATTACCCACATCACTGGGCAGCTTGCAGGGGGATGCACTGGTTCCCTGTCTCCCACCTGTGAGAATGGAGCATCTTAAGGCTTTATTGGGTGGGGGGAGGTGGGGAAAGCCCCCTGGGTCACAGCTGGATGGCAAGGAGGTAGTCCTCGTCGTCGTCCGGGGGAGCGGGGGGCGGTGGCAGGGTGGGGGGCGGGGGGGGCTGGTGCAGCCGGTGCCCCAAGGCCACGTCACGGGGGTCCAGGGGCTGCCCCTTGCGCATGACATAGAGGAAGTAGTGGAAGGCACCAGCGTCCCCGTCCCCACAGGCAGCGTGGCGCAGGGACCAGCCGAAGGCCTCCTGGGCATAATGGGGCTTGCGGAAGTGGGGCTGGGCAAAGGTGATGGAGATGAAGCAGCCCCCTGGGCGCAGCACCCGGCTCACCTGCATCAGGAAAACCCCCAGGATGGGATGGGGAAACACAGTGAGGTTCACTACTTTGGCTCTGTTCCCAGGGACCCCATCCCCATCTGCCAAAGACCTCTCCCTGCCCTCCCAGCCTTTCCCATCACACCTCCAAATCTCTCATCCTAACCTTGACCCCCCAAGAGACACCCCAGTTCTGACCTGTCCCCAGATCACCCACAGGGTGGTGCAATAAGGAACAAGGGTCCTCATGCTCCACCTCCCCCCCACACTCCAAACCTCTTTACTTCCACCCACAACAGACAGCATGGAAACCCAACCCTGCATGGGAAAAGCTTCACCCGTCCAAGCACAGAGCCCCCCCAAGCAGAGCATGGGACACCCATCATACCCACCCCTCCCAGACCACCCAGTACTACCCCGCCACCAACACCCAGAATCAGAGGGGGATGCGGGGGGTGTTTGATGGGAAAGGACTCAACCCTTTTAATCACCATTTTCTCCCTGCTGGAATTAAGCCCCGCTAACAGGATGGAAAAGAACATCAATTTTCCTGCTTGGCTTTATCCAATGTCAAAAGGCTTTTACGGCCAGGGCCCACGTGCTCAGCATGCAAAGGCAGTGCCCAGGGCCAGCGGGCATCCAGCCCCCTCCCCAGCACCCTGCCCCAGGCGGGGACACCCCCCGGCAAGGGCAGAGTCACCGCTGCAGGGGACAGGGCTGGAGGCCAAGTGGGGGGTTTCCCGAGCTCTGGTTTAATCCTGCTGGGAAGCTCCAGCTGGGGAGTTCTGGCTGGGGCCAGTGGAGAGGACAGGCAGCCTGTGTGTCCTCCCCTGCTGCGGCGGTGGCTTTTGAGCCAAATCTTACTGGTTTTGGCCAGGGAAAGGGAAAGGCAGGTCCCTGCATCTCTCTCTGGGCACCCGGCTCAGTATCCCTCCTGCTAAGTGCCTGAAAACCTGCTCTGGGAAGACCCCACAGCTTCCCAACCTATGGGAGGGGAGGGGGTCCCCGGAGGTGGGGGCAGGCCGTGATCTCCGGCTGGAACTGAGCAAGGCATCCCACATGTCCGCATCCCATCCCTCGTTAATAGAGCAATAATGGCCGTTGCTTAGAGACGAGCACAGGAAACCTTCCCATCCTTCCCATCCGTCAGCTGGAGCGGGGGGGGGGCCAAGGGGGCCCGCTTCCCACTCCAGCACCCACCACACCCGCTGTCCCCAGCTCTCTGGGACAGGGTGTCCCTGGGGTGTCCCTACACAGGCAGGGTGGATTTTCAGCTCCTCACATTGCCCCAGGGAGAGGAAGACAGCGACTGTGAAACCCCCAATGAAGGGGGATGGGGGTGGGAAGGGAGGTACCACGGAGAGACCCCTCTAAAGGGACCCCCAAAGCAATGAGCAAGTGGGAACACCCAGCGAATTCCCCTGGGGATGAGGACAGCAGGGACCGGCTGCGGGTGGAAGCTGGTACCCAGCGATGCTGGGGGAGGGCAGGGATTGAGCAGAGGATTAAAAAGGGAAAAAAAAAAAAAGGGAAAATTAAATCCCTGCCGTTTGGCAAAATGACAAGGACAGGCAGCAGTGCTGGCAAGGAGGGCAGGGCATGGATAGCAAGCACAGCCCCACTGCCCTTCCAGGGGTTGCACTCCCTCATAGGCTCAGCGAGACAAGAGAGGATTGGGAGGGTGTCAACAGCCATGAGTACCCTTCCAGCACCCCGTGTCTGCATCCCAGGGTGCCAGGGAGGTGCAGCAATTAATTATCCTGGCAGTTATTCCCACAGGGTGGGAGAGGCTGCCAGGACCTGCACCCCCGCGCCGGGACAGGTTCAATCCGGTCCCGATGCCGCCAATTAACAGGGCCCCGAGGCATCACCCGTCCCCATGGCAACGCCATGGCCCTGTCGATGCTGATGGGAGTTGCCATGGCAACACCAGACCAGATGATGGGGACCCCGGCAAAGGCGATCGAAGCTGGGTAAGGGGGGGGTGGGGGGGGGGGGCAGAGCTCTCACAGCCCCACGGTCATCACCTTGCCCTGGGCAGGCAGAGCCACTTCGGTGTGTCCCCCTAGGTCCCCTACAGCCACCCACGCTAGGATGGGGCCCATTTTTCCTGCCAACTCTTTGTATTAAGCATGCAAATAAAGAGAGAGGTCATCCAGTCCCGAAGCAGGACCCAGGAACACATCCTGCTCCATCCACCTCCCTGGGGAGGAAATGATGTGGTGTAAAAGGGGGCAGTCTCCCACCCCCAGGAGTGCTGGGAGCCCCCCAGGTGCCCCCCTGCAGCATATCTGAGGGGGTAGCACTGGCTGGGAGGACGGAAACACTGGCTGGGGCACCCACAGGGAAGCAAGGTAATGAGGAGGCACTCTGCACCTTCCCCCACCCTAAATGGGGACGGGGTGCACCTTCTGCACCCCTACTCCACCCCGTACCTCTGCCAGCACCCGGTGCATCGAAGCGGTTGCCTGGGGTGAGACGTGCCAGGGGTCGGTTTCCTCCACCATAAGCACATCAAGGGTGCCTTTCTCCAGCACCACGTCGAAGGAGGCATCAGGGAAGGCGAGGGCGCGGATGTCCATGACAGCCCAGTGCAGGCCAGGGCAGCGGGCGTAGCGGGCGCGCATGGCCGCGATGCAGGCGGGGGAGAAGTCGATGCTGGTGACGTCGGTGTAACCCAGCTCGTGCAGGTCGTGGCTCAGGGCACTGTTGCCACAGCCTGTGTGGAGCACAGCTCACACAGGGCTCGGGGTGCCTGTGGGGGTGCTGACACCCCAACCCTGTTCCTGTGGACCAGGGGAGGGTGCGGGTGGGCTGGGGCTGCTGGAGAGTGGCAGGTCATCGCTTTGATGCCAGTTAGTGAGGTTAGGATAGTCATTAATTACCCCTGTCCTGAAAGGTGGGTGCTTTGGACTCCTGTCCTGGGGCAGCCCTGCACACATGATCCTCCTATCTTGGGGTGGAATGCCCTCACCTTGGGGTGGGACGGATGGGAAGGCTGGAGGTAGGAAAGAGGCAGGGGACAACCCCAGTTATCCCTCCCGAAGTGCTGTAGGGCAGGAGCCGGCCGTGGTCCCCAAAAGCCTGCTGGACAACTCCAGTGGGAAATTAGGGAGCTTCAGCCGGGGAGTTTAACCGGGTGCAAGGGAGAGAGGGATGGAAAAATTTGTGTCTCAACAGAACAAGGTGAGATACGGGGAGAGTCCCGCTACCAAGCCGTCCCCTCGGAGCCGCTCCACCGGGGCTCGGCCGCTCACCCAGGGGGATCCCGGGGAGGGGGGCGGATTTGGGGGCTATTAAGCGCAGCTGGCAGCGGCTGATCCGCTAACAGGATCGGTGATTACACCCGCTTAATCCCGCCATTCCGGCGGTGGATCAGACCGCAGGTAGGATTACGGCGCGGTTATACCCGCCCCGCTGCCCGTCAGCACCCCCGGCACCGGGGCCACCCCCGCCGGGCCGGGCTCGGCTGGGCGCAGCTCCCGGTACCGGCCCGGTGCCACATCGCCCTCTGGCGGTTAGCGCCGGTGCATCCACCGGCGGAACCCCGAGCCCCGCCCGCCCGCCCTCCACCGGGCACGCCGGGCACGCCGAGCACGGGGCACGTACCGAGGACGAGGATGCGGTCACCGGGGTGCAGCTCGGGCTCCAGCTGCGGGAGAAACCGGGAGAGTCCCCCCAACCACTCGCGGGTCTCAGCGCCCTCCCGCCGGTACAGGGCGTCCCAGAACCGGCGCCGCCCGTACCGGGAGGGTGTGGCGGGAGCGCGCCGCCGCTCCATGCCCCTGAGCGGGGCGGGAGCACCGGGCGCCACGTGCCGCCCGCGCCCCCACGTGCGGCTTCCGGTCCGGACGGGTGCGCCGCGCTAAGCGCTCCGGGCGGAAACACGGAGCGGAATGGCGGCAGGGCGGGGGGTGGCGGCGCTGCGGCGGGCATGGCGGGAGCGGCGGGCGGCGCTGCTGGAGCCCCGCTACACCCCGCTGGTGGCCGCCTGCCTCTGCCTGGCCGAGGGCGGTGTCAACCTCTGGGTCATCCGCAGGGTCCCCTGTGAGTGCCGGGGCCCGGCCCGGCCCGGCGCGGCGCTGCCCGGGGCTGCCCCCGGCGATGGCGGCGCCGGTCCAGGACGGCGCGGGGTGGTCCGGAGCAGGGACACCTCGGCCCCGGGGTGGGAGGTGATGGCGGGGCTCGTCCTGAGGCAGCGAGGGAGGCGGGGATACCGCGGGCAGGGGGCCAGACCTGCCGTGGCCCTTCGGGTGACGGCATCCCCCGGGCAGGGGGACAGGGGCGGGCGGGGGCGCCTGGACGGGGCCAGGGAGGGACAGAGGGTTGGGCTCGGGGTCCTGTATGTGGGCGGCAGAGGAGGAGGCTGTGCTGACTGCATGGTGGGGAGGCACAGGGTCAGGCTGGCGGGTTTGGCGGGGGGCCAGCACCCACACCCGCTGCGGAACCCGCCGACCCCCAGCTGATCCCGCCGTCCCGCAGACACCGAGATCGACTGGAAGGCCTACATGCAGGAGGTGGAGGGTTTCGCCAACGGCACCCTTGACTACACCCAGCTGAAGGGTGACACCGGGCCGCTGGTGTGAGTGACAGGGACACCCAGCTCTCCGTGACCAGCAGCTCCCGGAGGGGCCGCAGGGCCGGGCCCCTCACTCCCGACTCCCCACAGTTACCCCGCCGGCTTCGTTTACATCTTCCTGGGGCTGTACCATGCCACGGGCCGCGGCTCCGACATCCGCCTGGCACAGTACCTCTTTGCTGGCCTCTACCTCCTCAACCTGCTCCTCGTCTTCCGCATCTACTGCCGAACCAACAAGGTACCTTGAGGCCAGGGCTCCTGCCGGCCGTCTCGGGACCTCTCCTGGGATGGTCTTTGCTGAGCCCTCACCCCGGCGAAACGGACGCAGGGTCAGGGCTCAGGTTTGGAGGAGCTCAGTAGCAGCAGGGAGTCCAGGACTGGCTGCTGATGACCCTTTTGTGTCTCTGTCCCCTGCAAGGTCCCTCCGTATGTTTTCTTCTTCATGTGCTGCGCCTCATACCGCATCCACTCCATCTTTGTCCTGCGGCTCTTTAATGACCCTGTGGCCATGGCCATCCTCTTCCTCGCCATCAACCTCTTCCTGGAGGAGCGCTGGTCCTGGGGCTGCCTCCTCTTCAGGTGAGGGGCTGGGAGCTGCTCTCCATGGGGTGCTGGGTGTGTGAGCCAGCTCAGTCCCAGGAGGAGGCTGTGCTTGGCTCAGGGGCTGCCTGGGCTCCCATTTGGGGTCCGCAGTGGTAATGCAGCTTCCTGCTCAGCCTGGCTGTATCAGTGAAGATGAACATCCTGCTCTTCGCCCCTGGACTCCTATTCCTCCTCCTGCAACGGTTTGGTCTCCTGGGCTGTATCCCCAAGCTCTGCATCTGTGCCCTTCTCCAGGTGGGTCCTTGTTTGCACTGGCTGCAGCAACAGAGAATAGTGGGCTGCTTTGCCAGGCTGCAGAGCCATGGGTGGAGACAGTGGTACCAGCGTCTCACAGCAAGCTGGGTGCTGATAAATAATCTAACTCACATGACATTCATCTTTGGCTGACTGTCCGTGTCACCACACATGGCACTGGGCTTCTCAGGAGGGAGCCGGGGTAACAGTGACCTGGTGTAGGGCTCTGTGATGGTGTTGGTATGTCCCTGGCAGGTAATTTTGGGCCTGCCCTTCCTGCTGGTGAACCCTGTGGGGTACCTGACTCGCTCCTTTGACTTGGGCCGCCAGTTCCAGTTTAAATGGACAGTGAATTGGCGCTTCCTCCCAGAAGAAGTTTTCCAGAATCGAGTCTTCCATGCTGCTTTGCTCCTGGCTCACCTGGCAGGCCTGGGGCTCTTTGCACTGCACCGGTGGCAGAGGTGAGACCTGGGGTTTCCCATCGGTATTGATCCCTGCCAATCCCATGTGCAGGATACAGGACAATGACTCCCGTGCCCCTTCAGTGCTGCAGTCCTGGGACTGCAGGTGTGAGTTGGAGGGCAGTTCTGTTTTGGGGGAATGTACAGCCCAGGTGTTGTGGCTCACAGAGGAATGTTGGGGTGGCAGAGGCTTTCAGCGGCTGAGGTCAATGTTTGTTCTTCCCCCTCAGTTCCAAAGAGAACATCCTGACTCTCTTGAAGGATCCTTCCAAAAGGAGGCCTGCATCCCCTCGCTTGACTGTCAACAATATCCTTTGGCACGGTGGTCAGCAAGGAGAGAGGGAGAAGGCAGGGCAGGGAGAAACCTGGTTGGGTTCCAGGTCATGCAGTGCTATTGTACCAGCTTCCCCTGGGGAAAGGAGCTATGCTGGACAGCTGGGGAGCTGTTGTGGGATCACACCTCCAGCCTCCTGTGTTTGCCTCCTTAATGCCAGTGCATGGATTGTCTTCGTCCTCTTCTCCTCCAACTTCCTGGGTATCTGCTGCAGCCGCTCCCTGCACTACCAGTTCTATGTCTGGTATTTCCACACACTGCCCTACTTACTCTGGTGCACCCCGACCACCAAGCTTGCCCACATGCCCAAGTATGTGCTGGCAGGGACGGGGAGCACCCCTCTGCTGCGGGTCTGGGAGTGAGGATGGCTGGTGTGTCCCCCATGCTGACCCCCAGCTTTCCCCCTGTGCAGGGTGCTGCTGCTGGGTGTGATAGAGCTCTGCTGGAACACCTACCCCTCCACAGGCTGCAGCTCCCTCTCTCTGCACATCTGCCATGGACTCATCCTGCTCCAACTCTGGTATGGCACAGCCCCTACGGCAGTGTCACACACCCTTCCACCAACCAGGAAACCCACAGCCATGTCCAAGAAAGCCCGGTGAGAGTGGGGATGGCTGACTGGTGGGAATTGGCCTCTGGAACTGCCCCATCTGCCTGCCCTTTTCCCACTTGACTCCCAGGCTGCCCACAGCAATCCCAAGAGGGCCATGAGCCCTGAAACTGTGCAAAGTGGGCAGGTGTGGGGACCTTCAAAAGGCAGGACTTCCCGAATAAAGGGGGCTTTGTGTGCCCTTCCTCAAAATTCTTGTCCTGTGATGATGTCAGCACAGCTGTCCCTGGTCTTGCCCCACCTGAGGGAAGGCAGAGCAGCTTCTACAGCCATGGGCACTCTTGTTTCCCAGCTGTGGGAAAGGGGTGCCCAGGGCTGGGCAGCAGCCTCTGGGGTGAGGTTATAACAGAGGAGCTGCAGACCTGTTTTGCCTCAAGGTTTCATTTGCTTTGATGGAGCCCAGGAATCTCTCCAGTACAGCTTTTCCTATTCCCCTGCCTGCTCCCTCCCATCAGAGATGGCTGGGAAGGGAGTGACCCCCTTCTAGGATTCTGGTGAGTCCTGGCATGGCCTGAATGGAGCCAGCAGCTCTCTGCTCATAATAGAGACACCAGTGCAGGTGGCTGGGAGCCAGGTGTCTTTATTGGCCCCTCGGGCGGCCGTCAGACGTTGTTGGGGTTATAGCACAGCATGTTCAGCTTGATGTTCTCGTCCCAGTGACGCAGCAGCAGGAACAAGTGCCTGGCTGCCCCTTTGAGGCAGCTCACGTCCACCCCCTCGGGCAGGTGCTGTGCCTGCAGCCACGCATCCGCCTTGGCTGCCACCAGCTCCCACTCCTCAAAGAAGCCAGCGCAGCGATGCTCCAGCCACGCCAAGGCCACCGCCGTGGCCCAGCTGGCACTCTCCAAATCCTCTGGCCCCGTGTCCTGGCAACTCACACCGGCCTCAGAGGGGGCAGCCGAGTGGGGCCCAGTGTCAGACTCAGAGACGTGTCCACTGTCCACCTGTGCCCACACGGCTGCGCTGGGCACCTCGGAGCAAGTGCTGCAGGATGGGGGTGAGCTGGGCTGCGGGACTCTGATGGGCTCCTCCCACTCCTCAGCCTTGGGTCCTGCCTCAGGCATGCTCCTGGCCCCTGGGGACAAGGGGCTGAGGCTGGCACGGTGGGAGGCATAGGGGGAGGCCCGGCGCAGGCGGTCCAGGGGGATCTGCACCACTTCAGAGAAGCTCTCAGTGAGCTGGAATGGCCCCCGGGCTTGCTGCAGCTGCACCTGCATGAGGGGGGACAGACCCACATCAGCACCAAACACTGGGGACGGCAGGAGTGTCCCTGGGGCACAGGGACAGTGTAACGCCCCCCCAAAAGCCAGCCAAGATCCCCAGAGACATTTAAGGATGCAGCAGGGCTGAGCAGGCACCTGCTGGGAACATCTTTTGCTGCTGTGTTGCCGGGCAGGACCTGGGTGGCTCAGCTGGCACCCAGCAGGGCAGGTTCCCCCCGCTGGGATGGGGACTGGGGACAGGGAGCAGGTCCTTACCAGCGGGAGGTAGTCATGGCTCGCGTGTGTGCTGGAGCGCTCGCTTTCTGGGCTGAGGCAATGCGGGCGCAGCGCTAGGCTGGGACCCCTGCGCCTGCTCAGGCTAAACCTGTGGGGTCACAGGCAAGATAACAGGATTGGGAGGAATTCCTGAAAGGCAGCCGGACACCAAACTGCTGCAGGGAAGGGGCCGGAGCACCAAACCCCCACTCTCCCCACTTATGCTGCAGGAGCTGGCAGCGGACAGGGGACCAGCAGCTCCAAAAAAGTGGCACTGTCCCCCTCTCCCCACAACATGCCAGTTTTTGGTCCCTTGCATCCCCTCATCCCACAGTGTCACCTGGAGCCTGCAATGCTCTCTGTGGATTTCTGGGAGCCCATGGAGGTGGTGGAGGGGCTGGATGGAGGCCCTGCAAGGGGGAAGAGTTAAATACAGTGGGAGCATGATGCACCCAGAGGCGTCCCACTGCCTGGTGGGGCAGCTCAGCCCATCTGCCCAGGCTACAGAGGGCACAGTGGATGCTCCAGCTGTGGCAGGGCATCGAGGGTACCCCATCTCCCACCCTCATCCACCCCTTGGCCCTCTCCAGCCTGGACACACCGTTTGAATAGTTCTGCTTTTCCCAGCCAAAGGTAGGGGAGGAGATGCTGCCCAGAGACCTGGAGATCTCATCTCGCTCTGCAAAAGAGCAAAGTCTTGTGGGGTCCCAGGTTCCAGGGGCCCTCATGCCTCACAGCTGCTTTCAAGGGCTGCCATGCTGTCCTCCCACATCTCCCTCCCCAATACGGGGCAGATGCCTCTTTCCCAATGTCCACAGCACCCTAGGCAGGACCAGCCCCACACAGCCACTGTCTGAGGGTCTCCAGAGACCCCAGTGCAGATCCCCGGGGAGCATAAGTTGACATAAAGGTCTAAGTCAGTACCTGCAGTACCAGGGGCCTCATGCTGCTCCTCTACATCCTGCTGCTGCCCCTGAGCCGCTGAGGAGCGCCGGTGGTGCCAGTTCCCTGCTGCAGCAGCTTGTGTCCGGCTGCCTGAGCCAGCTGCAAGAGATGATGCCACCTCAACCCTCTGTGCCCTTGCTGCCCCCTCCCCATCCCACCAGGTCCTCGTCCGTACCTATGCCCCACACCTCGGGGGCTGCGGGCAGGGCTGCCTGCGTGGTACAGTCCACGGGCACCAGGCGGGTGTAGAGGGAGGGCACGTTGCAAGCTTTGCTGGTTTGCACGGCTTTCAGGCGGAACCGGCGAGCAAAACCTGCCCGGAGCAGCGCAGTTAGAGCGGGGGGGATGCCGGAGCCGCACCGGGGAGCCGCACCGGCACCCACCCTGCTCCAGCTTGGCTTCCCGCTGTGCCACGCTCTCATTGTCCCTGACGACGGAGCGCGCTGCCAGGCGGTGCAGTGGCTTGTCCCAGGCTTTGGCCATCCGCCGCGGCGGGTTCTCCCTGCCCAGCCTCTCCCGGGGCTGCAGCAGTGAGTCCAGCGAGGCTGTCACTTCCCAGGACACCGGCTTGCCGGCTCGCAGCGCGTGGATCACCACCTGGCAGCGCAGGGGCATGCTGGCATCACCCACCCTGGGTTGCCCTGGCTCGGGCGCTGGCGAGGCACTGAAGAGGTAGGAAGGCTCCACTAGCATGTCCCAGTCCAGGTGGGTGGGCGAGAGGAGGTTATCTGGGTAATGGCAAAGAGTGGCTCAGCAAGGCAGGGGCACCTGGCTCCATCCCCACTGCCCTCATCCCCAGCGCCAGCACACACTTGACTCCACTGTGCTAGGCTGCATTTGCTGTGGCTGGGGTCCCAGCTCATCTAGCCTCCCCTCCAGGGACTGGTTCCTCTTCTGTGACACCTTTTCCAGGGCCTGGCAGAGCCGATGGGCATCCAGCTCCCCCTGTGGTGTGGAAAAACTGCGCCCAGCCAGGGCAGCACGTGCCAGCACCTTCTTCTGCCGTGCCAGCTCCTCTGTGCTCAGGGACACTGTCACCTGTGGTGGGGACAAGGCCGTTGGCAAGTGCAGCACTGAGCCCATATTGCACTGAGCTGTGATGAGCACCTGAGCCTCTCCAGCTGCTGGCTGGAGCCTTGACTGTCATCAGCCCCAGTGCACTGCAGGCTGGCACCAGCTGCCTCCTCCAGGGCTCTGCTGCCCTGGCACTACAGACATGGGAAGCACCCACATAGGAGTTTGCTAACATCCCTGGAGAGTGACTCAGGCTGATGCTGGAGTAGCCAGGGATTTGTGTGTGTGCAGAAGTGAGGCATCATCAGACTGGATGATGTTACAATGGGATGCATTCCCCAGAGCAGAGTGATGCCCCTGTATTGAGATGCTTCCCCTAAAAGCCATGTCAGGGCAGTGGCACCCATGCCACCTCTCGCCCTGGCAGCAGGGAACTGGGAGGATCATTTACTCTGCAGGGAAATCACTTACGCTTGACATTTCAGCAGCAAAGGTCACCAGCTGTGCTGCTGTGTGACAGGAATGGGTTACCTAAGCCGTGCCATCAGGAAGGAGGGTGTCCTGGTCCCGGGTGACAGCTGGCCTCACCAAGCCTTGGGGCCATCGTCACCAGGACAGCTGCCTTTCCCCATCCCAGCCACCCAGCTGGGTTTTAAAGCCAGGTATGAAGCAGCAGGGATGTGGCCCACCGCTAGTGAAACATCTGACAGTGGTGACTGAGGGCTGAAGGAGCCAGGCTGAAGCCCAGCCAGCCAGCCCTTCCTCTCCAGCTCAACAGATTTGTTCCATGATGCCAGCCCAGTTATTTTATTTTTGTTTCTGCAGATTTAAGGTGTCATTGAGCTGGTTCAGGGGTCTGTTAGACACTCAGCTGACTGCTGACCAGGGGCACTAAGGGACCAGCTGCTTGGTCCCCAGCTGTCCCACTTCAGCAGGGCAAAACCACCCAAGGAATATCCTCATGGCATGTATTGCCGATCCTTGCTTAAAATCCAGGCTACAGCGCTCTGTTTCCCAGCCCAGTGGGCAGATGCCTGGGCACAACAGGACAGCAAGCCTCCAGCTAAGACCTGAACAACCCCCACACCATGAGCCCTTGCACCCCACTGTCATCCTTACCTTGGTGCCAGCTGGGACAGAGGGCAGTGGGGCAGATTTGGTGGAGGACTCGCAGAGGGACAGGCTCTTCTGGCCCTGCTGGGATGTGACATCAGCACCAGGGGCCGAGGAGCCACCCTCAGGGGCCACATCCCGGGAGCCAGTGGACTCGCTGCTGGTGGAGCTGCGGGAGAGCAGCCCCTGGCTGCGGTCAGTGCTGACAGAACAGTGTGTCAGGACATACTGCTCCTGGATGTAGGAGGGCTGGTAAATCCGCTTCCAGATGTCTCCCCCAGAAACAGGATCAATACCTGCCCAGCGAGCACACACCCTGTCAGCCCATGGCTCCCAAGACTGCCCCCCGCCCCAGCTCTGGACCCCACTCACTCCTCTCTGACACCTCTGTACTTCCAGAAAAAACCTCCAGGGAGGCATCCCCAGTTCCTGGGTTGCTCTGGGGTGGCTGGCGGCTCTCCCCAGGACTGGGCACTTCCTGCTGGGAGAGAAAGGCTAAACCCCTGGAGCTCTGGCAAGCGCCTTCCTGGCCCTAGGAGAGAGAGAACATCACCATCAGCCCCCAGCCGGGGCAGCAGCACTGGGACCATGCCAACCTCCCCAGGCAGTGCCAGTTGTACCAGTGGGCGCCTGTCACCAAAGCGGGCAATGCTGTAGAGGACACAGTAGCTGATGAGGCGGTCACCGGGGTAGAGGGCCGGGAGCTCGGTGGGCGAGAGCAGAGCCTCCATGCTGTCGGGGACGTACCAGTCGATGGTGATGTCACTGATGGCAGGCTCGATCGCCTTTTTCAGGGACTTGATCAGCTGCAGTGGGGAGTGGAGACAGTGTCAGATATGGCAGTGTCCCCAGTGCCCCCCATGCCCCTGCCTGGGTGTTACCTTGGGCTGCAGCCTCTCGGCCGGACTCAGGAACTCGGCACGGCCCCGGCTCACCTTGGCCATGGCCTTCAGCAGCCGCTGGCATGCCCGCGGGCCCATGCCAAAGCAGAAGCACCTGCAGGAGAGCCAGGGGATGGAAAACCATGGCTAGGCTGGGGCTGGGGGCTGGCAAACCCACTGGTGAGCCCTTTAGTGGGATAGGCAGGGAGGGGTATCTGAGAGCCAGAGGGCTGCCCTGGCTCTGTGCTGGGCTGGGGCACCCCAGGAAGAGCTGAGCCAGTGGGCTGAGGGATGTGATGGGTGAAGGACACCCTTGGGGCAGGCACAGGTAAGATTTGAGGCTGCACAAGAAGAAATCAATGGTAACATCACGGGGGATTTAGAGAACACCATACCTGACAGTGCTGGCCTGCCTGCGCACCAGTCGGAGGATCCTGCTTGCATTGCCCACTGCTGCACTGGTGAAGAGGAATAGCTGGCGAGGGTAGCCGTGGTGGAGGGGCTGTGCCAGCGCCCAGCCCAGGGCTGCCAGCAGGTTGGTGCCACCAGGGTCCACCCGCAGTCCGCCAAGGTGCTCGCAGGCATGCCGCAACGTCTCCTGTCAGCACAAAGAGCTGGCCTTGCAGCGGTCCCACGGCTCAGCAGCCCCCAGCCCAAGTCAGGGAGCTGGGAGGAGGACAAAGAGGGGTTTGTGGGTGCCCAGGATTTGCCTGTGATACTCACATTGCTGCAGAGGCGACTGGATGGGAAGAGCGGCTTGATGTCAGCGCCAAAGCTTGCAAGGTTGAGCAGTGTTCCTGATGGGAGGCTCTTCAGGGCCACCAGCAAAGCCTCCTGAGGTGACAGCAGGGACCAGGGACAGCTGCTAAAGGCTGGCCACCCAGGGAGCACCCCTGGACCCATGGCTGTGCCTCACCTTGACTTTGTCAAGGTCAGGGCCACTGCTGGTGTCGCTGCGGTCAACGAGGAAGAGGATCTCGCGGGTGACACTCTGCAGGTCCCCGGGGACACCCTCCACAGCCGGGCAGAAGTTCAGCATCAGCACGGGGTTGGGGAAGATGTCTTTGTGGAAACGCTTCTGCACAAAAGCCACCTGCGAGCCAGGCAGGTCAGAGGCTTTCTCACACCCTCTGGAGCACACCAAGGTCTTCCTCACCCACATGCCACCATCTCCCCCCCTTCCTTCTCCTGTCTAGGGCAGCAGTAGCTATGCCCTGTCACCTGTCTCTCGCCACTGCTGTCCTTCCTGGCAATCTGCATGTAATCCCGGCGGCTCCAGATGTGTGCCTCGTACTCAGGGTATGTCATGGTGCCATCCTCAATCAGCAGGTGGGGGCTGTGGGGCTCTGGGGGGCACAGGAGAGTTTCAAGCTACCCTGTGCTGCAAGTGGCTGAGGGATGCTCTGGATGTTTCTGGGGTGATGCCTCAAACCCTCCAAGGGCACCATCTCCCCTCACCACAAGGGTAGAGGATGATCTCCAGGTCCCTGTCATAGCGGTGGGGCTCAGCTAGGGTGACACAGGTGGTAGTGGCAGAACTGGCCCAGGGACCGGCGTCGGCTCTCAGGGTATGTGATGGGCTCTCCAGCCCTGCAGAGAAGGTAAGGCAGCAGTTAAGTCCCTCACAACCCCCCCTCCTCAGCCCTCACCCATCAGGCCCCAAACAGTGGCTTATCACTGACTAACAGAGCTAATGGGATTGACTGGACCAGCAGCAAGGAGCCCACCCCCACCAACCTGTCATCTTCTCCTCCTCACCCATCCTCTCCCCAGTGTATCACACCACCCAGGAAAGGAGGATGCTAACCTAGAGCTGCCCAAAGGCACAGGCAGGGAGACTTTGAGGGATCCCAGCCCCAGGGAATGGGAAAGGGGCTTCTTCATCTGGAGGGAGTGCAAGAGGATGCCCAGAAACAGGCCCTCACATCCTCCTAGAAGGGAGGGCCAGGGAACATCACCCACATTTTGAGGAGGTTTTACACAACCAACTGATAACACCCAAGCCACCCTCCCTACCTGCCAGCAAGCAGGGGCCCTTCACCAGCAGCTCAAAGGTGAACTCGTAAGGAAAAGGGTTGTAGGGTCGTCCCCGAAAGACATCCATGCTCTCCGCAGGCACCGCAGTGGGTGACTGGATCCGGGCACCTGGCCCCCCAAAACAGCTGGTGGGGCTGCAAGGGGAGAGGAGGTGATGGCTCCTGCCCCCCTGCCCTGCTCACCCAGCATTGGCATCACCCCCGTGGGATGGCAGAGATTGAGGAAGCCATGAAAATCACCATAGGGCCAACCTGTCGTCACACAAGCTTGCCGGCTCGCTCTCAGGATTGGCAGGAACGTGGGGCATGAGGATGGGGGGCAGGAGGAGGCGCAGGGCCCCATCCGGCAGCGTGGGCAGCTCCTGCACTGTGTTCAGGGTGACAGCCAGGCTCTCCGATGGGCACAGCGTGCCAATGACAATGATGAAGGTGGAGCGCTCCACATCCTCATCCAAGACAAGGTGGCCTGGGCAGGAGAGAGATGAGGGATGGGAGAAGGTTAGTGAGGCATGTGGGGCTGTGGAGGAGGTAGCTAGTGGCCCTAATTGCTCCCAAAGGCGACACTAGAGCACAGGTGTCACAAAGGCTGTGTGAATGATGACAGAGCCCCAGAAGAGGTGGAGGGAGGGGAAAGGAAACATTGAGATCTCCAGCCCCAGAGACCCCCCAGGTATGGGGAGGCCTGGTAGGGGCTCTCAGCCCCTCGTATTCACCCACTCTTCTCCCCTGCCCGTTCTGAGCCTCCTGGCCAGGAACATCCACCCCTGGCACAGCACTTACCCCCGGCACAGCGGTGCAGCCGGCTGGGGCTGGGGCTGCACTGGAGGCAGCAGTCCTGCACCCGGTGCCGGTTCTGGAACTGGAATGTCACCCGCCGGCTGCCCACTGCTGCCTCAAAGCCGGCCACCACCTCAGACTCCTCCAGCGGGTAGATGAAGATGCCTGCAGGCAGAAGAGAGCCCCGAGGCAGATCCCAGCATGGAACAGCCCATGGGAGTCCTGCTGACAACCTGACTCGCAGCATGACTGAGACGCACGCAAGTGAGGCACGGGAGTGACCCAGAGGAAGGATGAAATCCTGCTGTTCCTCCGTGATGGAAATCTGTTTGTTCAGTCTCACTCTCCTCCTGTCTGCAGTGTGTGACACTGGCCCCAACTCTGCTGGCCTCCATCTTTGTTCCCCAAACTGAGCAAGGTTTGGGGGTCGGGACTCAGATGGGCTGGAAACAGGATTCTCTCCAGCACAGGGGCTTTTAGGGAAAGCAAGCAGGCAGCCCGGGTCCCTGCTAGACCTGACAGCCCTCCCTTACCTTCCACAGGCTCCCTGTGGGGGTTGGTGTACATGAGGTGAGCAGTGATGCTCAGGGAGTATCCGTTGGCACAAGCCTTCACCGTGGAGCTCTTCAGGGGCAGAGCCTCCCAGGACAAGAGGGCGTAGAGACCTGGCATGGTCCCTCAGTGGGCAGCTGTGAGCAGAGGAAAGGCAGGCACTGAATGCTCAGGGACGGGGTCTGCTGGAAGGGGCTTCTGCCCATAACCCATTTCCATCTGCCCAGCCTGCCAGAAGGAGCAGGTCTCCAGCCCTCCCACATCCCAGGCTGCTCTTCAGCATCCACAGAACACATGGCCCTGGACCCAATCCTCTCCTTGGACCCCAGCCCACTTGCAAACCAGGTCTGAAACCACAGGAGCCCACAGAGAGGGCAAGCAAACTCCTGTGGGCAGTGGTTACATGCAAACCTGAAGCCCTGGAAGACAATGGATAATGGCCAACCACCTGCAACCCATCTCTCATCTGCCCTAGAGCAGCTCCAGAGCTTCTCCAGGCCATCTTCTGCACTGGCTGGGAGAGGAGCATCTGCTACTCCCATCTCCATTTGTCCACAGAGGTTACCAGGGTAATTTGTTAAAAAAAAAAAAAAAGCCAACCAGAAGGGTGAGAAGCCCACAGTGTAACTAGGACAAAGCAGCGAGCACTGTTTGCTGGGGGTTTAATAATTAACAACAAGGTCAGTTCTGCAGGGAAGAACAGCAGAGAGGGGAATGCATTGCAGGGTGGAGCCTGACAAGTGGATGATCATCACCTTCTTTGCCTAGAAATGGATGTGTATGGAGTCCCATCTTTTGTCAGGAAGGGAGGTGGCTGGGGATGCCTTCCAGCCATGGCACCAACCCACTCCACACCTCTCTTCCCCTTGGGAAAAATACCCAGAAGCAGCATCACAAATAATTATCTGGAGTCATGGCATCTCTCCAACATCAGCCCACCCTGTGCCATCAAATATTTGTGTAAAATATTCCTGTCAGCCTTAGCCCTGGCTGTGTGGATCTGTGGACAGTGTGCATGGGGTCTGCTCCACATGTGAGTCTGCACCTCTGCTCTGTCCCAGGCACCTGTGATCCAGCAGCAGCAAGGCCCCTGCCCCACGCCATGTGCTGGTGCTCCAGCACACAGTGTGCCCAGGGCAAGGACAAAGCCAGGTACAAGTGAGCCATCTGGTGCCCCCACTGCAGTGGCCTTCATCCTGGGAGCAGCTCTTAAGAGCTTTGATAATGGGAGGCTCGGGGTGCCCTCGGCGTGTGGTCACAGAGTGCCTCTCACAGAGCATCCGTGAAAGTGGAGGATGGCTACATCCTTGGACGCAGCACAAGGACCAAACTCTCAGCTGGCACAAAGCAGGGAGCCTTGGAGAAGTGCAGAACTGCATTAGCAACGTGGCTGCATCCCAGTAAAATCAGTCCATTACACCAAAGGAGAGCCATTTACATGCTCAACTGGCATTGCAGGGTTATGTTGGCAGATCCTGGCCATCCAACCACGCCCCATCATCACCAAGCCTCCACCCTCTGTGCAGGATGCTGCATGCACTGCTGTGCCCCCAAAACTGTGCTCCCAGCACACGAGGTGCCACAAGGTCCCTGCACAGCCTGCTGTTCCTCCACACTTGCAATTCCACAATTAGGAACATCAACAGCTGGTTCCTGCCCTGACCACAGCACCCAGACAGGCTCTGGAGACCAGGACGCCTCCAACCCAGCCACACTGAGCCATTAAAGATGTAGTTCTCCCCAAAGCTGTTTAATTTGTTCCCAAGGCACCCAGTTTAATGCTCAGCAACGTGCCCGCTATTTGCCGTGCCACCTGTCGGCCGGGTCACTGCCAGCTTGTTTACCGGGGACTTACTGGAGAAGCCATCCCGGCTGCTTTTTATCACCTCTCTTTACATTTACCCTCACAGAGTAAACAGGCCCCATCTGGCCCTGCCACACTTTGTGCTAGCTGCTCTAAGCCTGGTAATGAATAAAACCAGACCTGATGGTCTTCACCCCAGCCTCTTCATCTTCTTTCCCTGGGGCAGCCACTTGTCCCCTGATGCTAACATGGCATCGCCAACAGGTCCCCAGCCCTCTCCCCATCCCCAGCATGATTTCTAGTACCTTCACAGCCCTCTCTTCTTCCTCCCCTCCACCTACTGCCTGCAGGAGCTGGTTTAACCAGCAACAACCCCAATATAAAAGGGCTACAGCAGGCTGGGGGTAGCTCTCTGTGCTGGCAGCTAAAAACTGTCTGTGAAGGCGAGGAGCTGACTCTTCCCTAGGTCAGAATAAATCAATGTTTCTCTTCTCGCCTGTGGGCAGGCTGAGTTTTCCAGCAAAGCTTTTGCAGGGAGGCAGGTGCCTGAGCCCAGTGGACCCTCCTTAGCTGCCTGGGGTGTTGTCAGAGTTTTACCTGCTGCTGCAATACCCGCCCAAGTCGGGATTCAGCATGTTCCAGGGGAAGAAAGAGGTAAAATCCGACACAGGCAAACCCAGCAGAAATTTCCACTGGTGACAGGTACATGGGCAAAAGAAAGGGTGGAAGGAGAGGAGCCCAAGCCTCTACAAGAGTGCCTAGAGCCATTGCTGCTCTTACTGATCAACTGTGTTACCCCCTGCTTCCCTGGACACCCCTCCCTGCGAGACATTGCATGGTGCACAAAGGCAGGAGAGCAGGATCCATCCCAGCTCCTGGAGCACGGAAAAGGCCATGGAGACAGGAGATGACTGTGCTGTTGCCTTGTACCCATTGGACACACCGCTTCAAAGAGCCCAAAGAAGAGTGAAGGGTAAAATAATTGCTGGATGGGGCAAAGGGCTGTCTCCAGCCTGTGATGTCTCCTGCTTTGTCCGCTGGGGAGTGGGAACAGAGAGCAGAGTCCACTGTATACGCACGTGCAAGCTGGCACTCACACCCTGACTCTGACACCTCATCCAGGACCACCATCACCTCTAGGACCTGCACTGCTGCTCTCGCCTCCCAGGAACCACTAACACCCCTGGAAAAACCTATCCTTGTGTCAGAGAACAGGAGTTCCTTGTCCTCAATGCACCCTAACACAGGCATTTCCCAAAAGAAAAGTCTCAGCTCCATGGTCTTCCCCTGACAAGGGCAAATCCTGGCAGGGTAGCCCCACAGAAGGGTCACAATATCCTCCACCACAGGACAGCTGTGGCGTGGGCCAGGGACCGGTTGCCGATAACCTGGAGCGTGTTCCCAGCAGTTACTGGAGCCAGCCCTGCCCGGTCCCTGCCAGATGGTGATTTCAGCACTTTTGTGGCCCTGCTGTCTCATTTCCACGTCTCACCCCTCCTATGACCTAGAGCTGCCCTGACAGCGGATGCGTAGCCCTGAAACACCGAGGAATTGCGGGACACCCTCAGGGTCCCAGGCCATCATGGTCCCTGCTCTGCCCTGCCTGCCCCTGGCTCTGGTCCTTACCTGGAGGAGGAAGATGAGGATGAGACAGAGGCTGCAGGCTCCTTTCAGCACCCGCTGGGTCCCTGCCTTTTGCAGTGCCCTCTTCCCTGGGGATGGGTTTCCCTGTCCCTCTGGGTGGCTGCGGTACCCGGGGGATGAGCGGTCCTTCCCCGCCTCTCCCTGCTGCAGGCTCCCTCTCTGGCACTGGCTCCTTCACCGCCCTCGCTCCATCCCTCATTCCCTGTGCCAGCAGCAGAGCTGCTCCAAGCCCAGCCTCATTAAAGAGACACACTCCCTATACCGGCACCCAGGGTGGGTTTGGGGATGCTCTCATGGGGAGTCCTGGGGGTCTCAGGGGACAGCAAATACCCTCAGAAAGTGACAGGCACCAGTCAAGAGCAGAGTCCATGGCTGTGGGATGCTCTGTACCCACAGAATAGCAATGTCCAGGCAAACTAAGGTACTGGTGAAACCCCTGGTGATGTTGCAGCAAAAAAAACCCACAAGGTTAGTCTGACTGGGAGACATAACCACACCCTCTGTGGCCCCCAACAGATCACGAGGCAAAATAGCCCCCATTAAGCATCTGAACTCTCCAGTACAAATCATACTGGCCACAAGTGTCACAACCAACTTCACTAGGAAAAGTCTCAGCTGCCATGAGACCATAACAAAATGACTGGGAGCAGGTAGATGCTCAATATCCATCCCAAAACCAGATGCCCTGGAGTACCACTGGGCTTTCCTCATCAGCCTCCATGTGCTGCAGGGAAATCACAGCCCTGAGGAGCAGGAGAGAGGGGAGATTCAGGGACAGCCCAGCTTTTGGGTGAAAAGTGTGACAACAAGCTCCCCTGGGGAAGGTGCAGATAAGTCAGGAAATCCCAGCAAAGTCAAGACATGTCTCCTGGCAGGGAGAACCCACAGCCCAGGGTGCATTGGGAATCCTTCAGACCCTGACAGTCCCACATTCCCAAGCAGGACCAGAGAAATCTATCAGATTTGGGCTAATCCCAGCCCTGCCTTTCCCAGGCAGCTCCCTGTGCTATAGATAGGATTGTGCTGCTGCAGCTCTTTTTATAGAGCACACAGAGAGGAGTCCCCCCCACCTCCTGCACCGCAGAACCCACCGTCACAGCCACACCGAACCTGGAGCCAGTCCAGGCACAAACTGGGGCAGAAAAATCCAGCAGCATCACAAGAGGAACAGTCCCCTGTCCTCAGAAGGTATTTTTAGATCTCACCTCTGAGCTGACACATATGCCACTACAGCTTCAGCTCCTCGACATGGGTTTCACAGGAGCAGGAGCAAGAGAGGGAAATCTTGGTCGAAGACACCCTCTGCTGCACACGGTAGTGTGAGACACACTCCTCCTTCCTGACCCCCTCACCCTGAGCTTTAGTCAACAATTATCTGGCCAAGAGGCATTCTGTGCATCCCTAGGGCCCTTGCTAGAGCACTCTGAGCCATTCCCTCCCGCATGTGAGATGCCCCATGGCATATCACTTCCCCTCCCAGTGCAGAGAGGAGAGCTGTAGTGTGCAGCTGCTCCCCTTCCCTCTCCTTTGCAGGAGAAGGATGCTAACACATATCATGGATATGTGTTATCACTCCCCATAACAGCCACCAGCTCTGGGAGCTGCTGGAGGCCCTGCACACATCACAACACATCCACACAGACTGCGACATGCACAGGACTCCTGCTCCCATCATCACAGCAAGCACCACAGCCACTCCAGCCCCAGCAAAAAAAAAACAAACCCACAAGCTTTGATTTTTCTCTGAGATATCATTTCTAGGCCAAGCTGAGGCAAAGAAAAGCATCCAAATGTGAGCACTGGTTCAGTGCCACCAGCTGGGGTGATGGAGCTTGGCCAGCCCACAGCGTCAGATGTCGGCCCCAGCATGACAGCAGGTGAATAACAAAGGCATGTGCAGCGCTGGGGACACAGCTGAGCCTCCCCCAGCATGCTGGCAACCTCCAGAGGAGACACAGAAGGGCTCCATCCCAATCTGCTCCCAGCAGCATCAGGCATCAGGTGTTTGTGTCCCTGCTCTGCTCTGTCACACCTTCCCTACAGCAGCTCATCACAGACACAAATAAACCTGGAGAGCTTGGCATTGCTTTTCAGCAGGGTGCTGAGCTAAGACGTGTTAAACTCTGCAAACAGAGACCCAGCTCAGCCCAATGGCTCCATTCAGCAACCTCACACCCCAGTAACACCGCACCACCAGCTGCAAGGGACCAAACAGCACCTGGGTATTTATCCCCAGATCACCTGGTCCTTGAGCTGAATTATCACCCACTGACAGGGCTTACTGGAAGGGGCACAGATTACAGAGGTTTTACAGATGCTCTCAGGTCCTGAGTCGAAGGCAAGCCCTGTGAATTTAGTTATTTTGGGAATAACCCAAAACTCAGGCTGGCAGCAACTGTGCTCAATGCAGCTGCAGTTCCTCAGACCCTGCTGAAGATTGCACAGGCAGAGGGCTTGAGGGGCAGGGGCATCCTGCTTAGCTGCTCCTTAATAAAACAAATCCTGAGGATGGGTAGCCATGGAGGAGGAAGGTGCCGGTGGTGTTTCTGGCCAAAATCAGGCACACTTTGACTTAACCTATGTAATACTAATCTGCCCAGCTATAGAGAGTTACAGAGGGCCTGGAGGGACAAAATGGAACAACGTATCATCAGAGATAGAGATGGCTGGTGGAGACATCTGGGATCCTTGGGAAGCGGGACTGGAAATGCTGCCAGCACTTCAGCCTGCCTAACTGAAATCTTCCCAGGATGCTGGGAGAGGTAGATGGAGGGGCAGGAAACCCGTGTGCCTGGTTCTGATACAGACCCGGGCCATGCACTGGTGGCCGCTGGATTTGTTTTCGGCAAAATACCCGGCGCACTTGTGGGAATACAACTAGAGAGCAGAACTGTGAGCATTGCTCAGCTTGTAACAACCGACATGGATGTGTTAGCCATAGTATGCCGCAAGCCTTGGCAAGAGTAAGTGAGGTTTTGAAGAAGGAATGTAAGAGATAAGAAAGTGCTTGGTATGGGGTGCTTAACCTGCAATTTCATGGGGATTTATGCGAAATACTACTCTGCCTAAACGAGGCATAGATTGAGCAAAGCTATTTAGTTACAAGTAAGCAATATAGCCTGGTAACGCGAGTATGATTGGTGTGCTGCTTTTAGCAATAGGTGGAAAAGTATATGAACTTTGCTTTGTGTACCAGTGAAGGGCTTCATGGCTGCATGGCCTAATGCAAGCTTATCATGAAGACCCCGTCTCTTCATTACCACCGCCGTCACGCACCCATCCCCGTGGGGGATCTCGCGGCTGCCGCCCCGCAGGGCTCTCTGGAAAAACCGAAACCGCCCGGATTTGAGGAACCCGAAACTGCCGTGCCGGTGACGCCTCTGCGAGCTCAGAGGTGGGGCTGTGCCGGAGGTGTCGTGCCATCCCTGCGCCGGACCCTCCTCATACGGCAGCACAGCGGGTGCGGGTCCCACAGCTCACAAAGGGTGGGTATCGCTGCTCCATCTTCCTGCGCTTCTCCCGAACGTCTGCTCGCGGTGGGACGTGGAGGTTCAGATCAGCTTGGACCATCAGGGCTCGGCGGGGTCCCGTCAGGTCAGCCTGTCCCTTCACAGTGGAGCTCGAGAGGCTCAGCCCTCTGCCCACGGGCGGGGATGGGGTACGCGAGGGCCGGGCTCGGACCCCCGCACACGGGCAGGGCTGCGGGATTTGTCCCCAGCCCGGCGTAAAATGTTCGGGGGTCCCGGGGGCGGCGCGATGCTGGGGAAAGCAGAGGGATGTGTGGCCGGAGCGGGGCGGACATGTCCAGGCAGATCCCAGGGCGCCAATGGCCGAGCGGCTGCTTCCCTCTAGCGGGGACCGGGGGCTTGGCCGGCGGCTGCGCCCAGCGCCGCACGTCCTTCCTCCGGGAGCTCCTTCCTCCGGGAGCTCCTTCCTCCGGGAGCTCCTTCCTCCGGGAGCTCCTTCCTCCTGCCGCACGTGGGGAAGGCGGGAGGCGCTTCCGGAGCGGCGGCGGAGCGGTGAGAGCGGCGGCACCGGGCGGAGCGGGGCGGCTCCGCACCGCGGTCCGGAGCGCGCGTGGGATCCCCGGGGTGGTGCTGTGGGCTCCCCTCCCCGCCTGTCCGGCACCCCCGCTGGCCGAGCGGATGGGCCCGCGGGGAACGCGCCTGGTCCCCGGGCAAAAGTGGCTCCTGCGGGCAGCGCTGCCGCGTCCCGGCGGAGGTGGCTTCGGGACGGCTGTGCCCTCGCCCTATCCTCGGGATGGCCCGGGAAAGGGGGAGTGGGGAACAAGCACCCCAGCTGAGCCACCGCCATTCCACCGTGACACGTGAGCCCAGGGAAGGTGTGGAAGTAGCAGTTCTGGCAGGGACACAGTGTGCCCTGGAGCAGGCGCAAGAGGGCCAATAAAAGGGAAATAAGTGTTGTGAAGATCAGCATTAAACTTTATTCCATGTCCACAGTGTAAGATCCTGTGACTTGTAGCAATGGGAAGACCCAGGAAGGAGTCTGCTGGCACATCATCCCCCCGAGCGGCCACAACCGCCTCCAAAACTGCCCCCACGGCTCCCCCGCCTTCCACTTCAGCCACCCGGGCCAAGGCTGCTGCTGCAGGGAGCCAGTCCCGAAGCACTTCAGCTGCCAAGGCTACCACCCCCACGCAGGGTCGGGGGACAAAGGCAGACTCAGCCCAGTCAAGATCCACAGCATCCTGCAGAGCCCGAGGAGATGCTGGGGACAAGACCAGAGCACCCACCAAGAGTTCTACAACCCAGAAGGCACCTGACGCCAAGGGAGCTGCTGGTTCTGCCAGAACTGACCTGTGTTCACAGAAGAAGCAGCCTGGGGCTGACCTGAACAAGTCCTGTGACCGGTTCCTGCCCCCTGTAAAGAGCCTGGACATCCCAAGGGTGGAGAAGGAGACCCGGGGCCAGCGGGAGAACCCCAAGTGGTATGAGTTGCGGGAGAACCGTATCACTGCCTCCGTGGCCCCCAAAATTGCCAACAGCAAGTTTGCCAACAGCAAGACAGATGAGGTGCCCAAGTCCTACCTAAAAGAGGTGGTGAGCTCTGGCTCCAAGGTGCAGACCCCAGCCATGTCCTGGGGGATCCGCAATGAGAAGGTGGCTGTGGAGGCCTACAAGCAGAAATCACAGAAGGGGGGCAAGCCAGTGCAAGTGGAGGACTGTGGCCTTTTCATTCACCCGGAGAAACAGTGGCTTGCTGCCAGCCCAGATGGGATCATCAAGGATCCAGCCACAGGGAAGGACCTGGGGCTGCTTGAGGTGAAGTGTCCCTACAAGCACAGGAACAGGACGGTGCGTGAGGCCTGCAAGGACAAGGACTTCTGCCTGGAGGTGAATGGGGATTCCTATGCCCTGAAGAAGAATCATCCCTACTTTACCCAGGTCCAGTGCCAGCTGGGAACCACCGGCTTCCAGCGGGCCGATTTTGTGGTGCACACCAACAAGGAGACGGCTGTGGTCCCTGTGGAGTTTGATGGGGAGTTTTGGGGGAAGACAGTGCCCAAGCTGGAGAAGTTTTACACTGAGGCAGTGATTCCACACCTGGAGCAGAAGGCAGGCAACTCTGTCTACGCCAAAGAGGAATAGACTACCTCGACTAGATACTTGCTTGGCTGCATAACTCCAGCTTTGTCCCCTAGCGTAGAAGTTAACACCCAAAAGTTACACAGGTTAGTTGTTGTTCTTGAACCCTTCACAGCCTTGGAACTGAAAAGTTGTACCAGCAGGACCCAGCTTGGTTAGGGTCCCCACAATCAGTGCCTTCTGGCTGCCCCAGCTCCTTCTTGTCCTGTCACCCTCACTGCATCCCCCATCTGTCCCAACAGTATGCCAGAGGGAAGCTGGCACACCTCTGGATCTGCAAATGAAGCCAATGATATCTCTGTGTTGGAATTAGAGGCTTATTTTGTGAACAAAACTGGAACATTTAGCATCTCAGTTGTTGGGACTGATTTCTAACTACACTCCACCAGAGCGGAGATAGAGACAAGGAAGATTTGTCAGAGCCCAAGAGCAAAACTCTTTTGAGCCAAGCAGTGATGTGCCCTAAGCATCAGAGCAAGGGCACACGGACACCCTTCCTCCCTGAGCCATCGGACCTGCTGTATCTGCAGAATAACCCATGATGTTCCCCATGAGATGCCTGCAGGCTCTGGAACATGTATCCCACTGAAGAGGTTGTCCCCCAGGCCATACACGTCCTGAGGACCTACCTATGGCGCATCCCTGTAAACTGCAGCAGCGTGGGGAGGTGGTCATTGCCAAATTAAATATAGATGCACTGGTCTGCTCGTTTCCTGTTGTTGCAGCTTGTGATTTACCTGGGGGCGTAGCAGGGCTGAGAGGTGTCCCTACACCAGGTCCCCTCCCAGCCACAGCAGAAGGGAAGCAGGGGATGAGTCCCCAAGGGACGTGAGAACCAAGGTCACTGACCTATGCCAAAGCCACCACTGTTATGGCAAAAGTATTTATTATATACATAAGACTCCAGTCACACTCCACAGGGCAAGGACCAGAATTCACTATAATACAAATTAACTATAATACAAAGTAACTATAATACAAATTAACTATAATACAAATTAACTATAAAAACATAAAGCACTTTTGGGGCCCAGGCTTTCCACAGGAGGAGAGAGGCACAGGGACGAGCCTGGGGGCTGCTGTGTGACGGGGGCTGTCCCACACCCTGTCCCCAGCTGTGGTCCCACAGTGACCAGATGTGCAAGTAGGAAAAAACCCAGTTAAGAATTATAGTCATGGGGACTGGCAGGTGGGGTCTGAACTGAGTGTCACTAGGACAGGAGCAGGGCCTGCATCCCCCAGGGAAAGTGCAGAAGGCACATGGGCAGGGCTCTTTGGAGGGGGACTGTGAGGAGGAGAGGGGATCCAACAGTTAGTGCATGTGGGGCCCCAGGAGATCACAAACACTAACACCACCCCCAAGGATGAGCATGTGGACCATCCTCCTACCCCCTGCACACTTCTGGGATAACTGAGCTTCCTCAGGGAGGACACGCAGGGCAGCTTTCAGGGGTTAGAGGTGTGAGGGGGACATTCCGGCCCTGTGTCCCAGCCCCTCCCCTGCCAGTGCATTGATTGTCTAAGTCTTCAGGTTAAAAAGGGGCCCCCAGCCTTCCTGCTCTGCAGGAGCATCAGTCAACGAGGCGCTTGCGGGGCACTGTCCGAGCTCGGTTTGAGCGGCGAATCTCCTGCTTGGCATCCCGGCACCGCTGGCAGATGAAAATGTCAGGCACGTTGGATTTGCGGATCTTGGCACAAGAGAGGTGGATCCAGGTAGCGCATTCGTTACATTCAATCATGGGCCTCCCTGCGAAGGGCTTCATGCAGAAGCAGGTGATCAGATCCCAGGCATCGTCGTCTGCTCAGGGAGAGAGAGAGACACTGCTCAAACACCACCTTACCAGCTGCAGGTCTGGTTGTGGCCAGACCAGACAGTCCTACTGGTGTTAAGTGGGACAGGCCCCCACTCACCTTCTGCTTTGGTGTTGGGAACTTCTGTGAATTCGACCACTGAAGTTGCAAAAGGGGGGAAAAAGAGAGAAAAAAAAAATTAGGTAAGTAATGCTGCCTTACACCCCACTTCAGACCTGTTTCAGGTCTACACCACCTGCTCTGCAGAACAGAGCTACCAAAGGGCAGGTCAGCTCCCTGCCCTCTGGTCTTCAGTTCCCCAGGTCCCAAAAGTATTCCTCTTGCTGGGAGAAGCTTGGACTTTTGACAGGCCCTCCCTCTGGCCAGCAAGGGTGGCCTCCAGCTGAGGGAGGGACAATGTTTGGCACTGGTTGCAGCACAGCAGGGCCCTATGCAGTGCCCCAGACACTTACCACTGAGCTGGGAGGTCTCTGTGCTTGTATCTTCCCCTGTGCTTTGGTCCAAGGTAATACAGGGACTAGGGCTTTTCCTCTCTCCAGAGAAGGGGTCGTGCTCCTTGAGCTGAGGATCATCTGCTGGCTTCTCAGTTCCCTGTGCTCCGTACATCAAGTCCTTCTCCTCCGTCATTGGCTCCTCCAGGAGGGAGTTGGGCTGGGGGTCCCCAGGCGGGTTGAGAGAAGGCTCCAATAGCTCCTCTTTCACAGGAGACAGCTGTCCTGCCAAAGCAGCCAGCTGCTTCACCCCATCCTGCTCTGCCCCAAAATCCTTCCAAGCACTCAGCGGCACCCTCTTCTTCACCTCCTGCTCCAAAATGCGTTTCTTTGCTGGTGGTTTCTTCCGTTTCATTTGCTGGGGCCGCACATTGTAGAAGGCAGTAGAAAAAGCAGGGCTGTTCATTAGCAGGCCACTGCCCACAGCTCCCCTGGCCACAGCATTCCTGCTCTTCCTATTGTCCATGGGAATGTGGCCATCGGAGGAGTGAGATGAGGTTGAGCTGTCGCTGTCCTGAGTGCTCCCCGTGCTGTTCTGGGGGCTCATGCTGCCTCCATGGGTCCAGGGCACATACTAGTGGCAAGAGGGGAAGATGAAGGATTAGCACGGGAAACCAGAGCACAGATATCTGAGGTAAGGAGAGAATGACTCTCCAGCAGCATCTACCCAAACTTCCAAGGCCAGACTGGATGGGCCCTGAGCAACCTGATCTAGTGGGTGGCACCCCTGCCCATAGCAAAGGAGCTGCAACTAAGTAATCCCTAAGGTCCCTTCCCACCCAAACCAATCCATGACTTTAAGATCAGGAGCTGAGTCTGCACGTGGCCCGGAGACCAGGAGAACCAGTGTTTTTGCAGAGGGACACTGTGCAAGCACACTTACCTCTTCAGGGTACGGGATGTAGCCTGCATAGGCCAGAACAAAGGTGCAGAACTGGTTGAAATCCTCCACTGTTCTTCGCCGTTTCTGAAGTGGCTGCAACAAACACCACGAGTGGATTAAACTCCCGGGATACCCCAACCAAGCTGATATCACAGCAGGCTCCGGCAGCAGCCCTGGACCACCCGGCAGTTTCCCAAGCACAGAATATCGAGGTCACCCAAACATCCATCCTTCCCGTAAGTCTTCATCATCCGCCGAGGCAAATGCAGCCCTTCCCTTTAAACCCAGATCCCCGGGCGGGGTGGTGGCGGGGGGAGGGAGGGCCGGACACACGCGACGACACCGTGACGACATGCCGGGACACCCAGAGCCCGGCAGCCGCCGGCGGAGCCTGAATCAGAGGCTCGGGGGCCCGGTGCCGGGATGTCCGCCCGCGAGCGGTGACTCCGGGATGGGGGACGCTCCCGGGACAGCGCCCGGCGCGCTCGGAGCTCGGTCCCGCGGGGCGGGGAGCGGTGGGAGGGCCGGGCGCCGCCGGCAGCACCGGCGGTCCCGGGGCGGCCCCGCACCCCGCGGCCGATCGAGGGGGAGCCGGGGCCGGGCCAGCAGCGCTCCCCCCGCGGCGGCGGCCGGGGACGGGAGGGGGTGTCGGGGGCGGCCCCCCCGCACCGCCCGTCCCCGCGCCGGGCACCTGATGGCTCCCAAGATGGCGCCGCGCTGCCGGTCCTGCCCCGGCCGACCGGCCGGGGGGGACCCCGCCCCCCAAACCGACACCCCCGCGCCCTCGGCAACCGCGCCGGCACGGGACCCCCCCGCTCCCCCCGGACCGGCGCGAAGCACCCCCCGCTCCCCTTCACGCACACGCGCAACCCGGCACCTCCGCAGCCCCCAGCCCACCCGGCCACTCCGGGCCCCCTCACGGGGACCCCGAGTGCCGCCATCGCCCCTCCCGGGGCGGCATCCCCCGCCCGTGCCCACAGCCGCCCCCCGAGGGCTCCTCTCCCACGCACGGCCCCCGCGGGCGCACACGGAGCCGCTCCCCCCGCACACACAGACGCTCAGACACACACGGAGCCCCCCCCAGCCCTCCCGGCCGAGCTTCCCCCTCCAGCACAACCACCCCCCCGCACAGAGCGCTCCCTCGCGAGGCCCTCCGCGACACACGGCTCCCCCAGCACACACAGACACACACGGAGGAACCCACACACCCCCCCCATCCCCGCACACATGGCCACACAGAGGGGACCCCCCCCCGTACAGCCACACCGAAGGAACCCCCCCGTACGCACACACAGAGCCACGCAGAGGGCACCCCCCTCCGTACACACACACAGAGCGAACCCCCCCGTACACACAGCCAGAGAGAGAGGACCCGCCCGGACACAGAGACACACAGGGACCCCCTCCCCCTTTCACACACACAGAGGGGACCCCCCCAGCACACACATGCACAGAAGGAACTCTCCCCCCGCACACACACAGCCACACGAGCCCACCCCCTCCGCGCACACACAGACGATCCCCTCCCTCTCCCGAGGGCACCCCGCGGCGGCCCCGCACCCCCACGCAGCCGCCTCCCTCCACGATCCGCTCCCCACCGCCCCGCTCACCTCCTCGGGCGCCGGTGACGCGGGGCTGGGCACGGGGCTGCTCCCCGCCGAGCACGGCCCGCCGCGGGGGCAGGGCTCCGCCGGCTGCCCGCCGGCGCTCATGCCGGTGGCGGTGCCGGTAGCAATCCCGGTGCCGGTAGCAGTCCCGGTGCGGTGCGGTGCGGTGCCCGCCGCCGGTGGGAGCGAGACTCGAGCGCCGCCCCGGCCGCAGGGGCGGGGCCACCTGGTGGCGGGGAAGGCGGGGGCGGGGCCTCGCACCGACCGTCCCGGTGCGGGGGGGGGGGGGGTGTGCCGGTGAGTGTCCGCCCCTCCCGGTACCGAACACGGGAGCTCAGCCGGGGGCTGGACTCGTCCGGACCCGCCGCCAACGGCAACGCCGAGGCACCGCCCACCGCCCGCGCGGGGTCGCGGCTCATGGAATGTTGGGGCTCGGGGGAACACCGCGTCCGAACGGTCCCCGCGCGCCGGGGGCGGGGCGGCACCCACCCCGCCGGGGTGCTCCGTCCGATCTGGCCTGGAACAACTCCAGGGCCGGGGCATCCACAGCTGCTTCGGCCAACCTGTGCCACTGCCTCTCCACACTCTCAGGGAAGAATTTCATCCGAATATCCAATGTAAGTGTCCCCTCTTTCACTTTAAAGCCATCCCCCTTTCTCTCATCCCTGCCTGTGTAAAAAGTCTCTCTCTCTTTTTAAAAATATGTCGACAGCAAAAACCGCCCCAGAATTCACATTTTCTCGTTACTGGATCAGGATGGGTACCCCACAGGCGGGTATATAGACGAGGGAAAGATGTTTAATGCCTTCTTCACTTCAGCCTTCAACACCAGTGATGGGCTCTAGGGGTCCCTGAGCTGGAGGACCATGGCTGTGAGAATGATAAACTCCCAGTCAATCTCAAACTTGTGTAGGGTCTGCTGTTTCAGCTGAATCCCTTTATAGGGATGGTGTATGGGGCCTTATGGAATTCATCCAAGAGTACTCAAAAGAGCTGGTGGATGTCATTATGAGACCTCTCTCAATGATTTTTGAGCTGCCATGGGAATCTGGAGAGATCTTACTTGACTGGAAATTGGCAAACATTTTCCCAGTTTTCTGAAAGGGCAAGAGGGACGATCCTGGGCACTACAGGCCCGTCAGTCACATTTCACTGCCTGGTAAAATTACGGAGATTATTCTGAGAGTTACGGAAAAAATACGTGAGGGACAACACGGGCATCAGCCAGCACAGGTTCACAAAGGGAAAGTTCTGCTTCAGAAACTTCAATCTCCTTCAAGGACATCTTAAATCAAGTAGCTGATGTAGGGAAGCCTTGATACAAAATTTGGAGTTCAGTAAAGCTTTCAATTCTGTCTCTCCCAGGATTCTTCTGGACAGAATGTCCAGCCCATGGATGGATAAATATGTCATACGATGAGTGAGCAGTGGGCTCAGGGGTTGGGTTATAGTGAATGGGGTGACAACAGACTGGTGACAGGTCATTAGTGGGGTTCTGCAGAGCTCAATTTTAAGGCCAATGCTCTTCAAATTTTCATAAACAACTTGGATGCAGGACTCAGAGATACCCCAAGTTTGCCAGCGTAGCTGAAGCAAGGCAGCTGTATCAGCAGACCCCCTTCTCCTGCTCCCGACCAGGCAGCCTGTTGTAGACAAACAAACACAGGCTGTCTTTGCTGATCCTGTACTTGATTTTTACCCACAGGCTCTCAACCTGTTCATGGCTGTTACTCAGAGGTAGCTCTTCACTATCTGTCCTTTCCTTAGGAGAGTCCCACACCCCTGCCTCTCCTTCAATCTTGTAGCCCTCCATTGCAGTGTTCCAGTTGTGTGATGCATCTGTTATGTCACCGTTTTTTAATTCAACCATGGTTTCCAACTCCTCTTTCTTGTTACCCATGCTGCATGCTTTGGTGTGGAGACACTTCAGCTGGGGGCCTTTTTGCCACTTGGGAGAAGCCCTGCGTAATAATTCCTTTGAGACAATTTATGGATATTACCCTGTTGCTTTCTAAGGTGTTGGTGTTTCCTGGTTTCTCTGACACCCAGAAATACACCTCCAGTCCCTGCTCAATATAATTTAAAGCTCTGCCCCTTTCCTCCTGCCCGCCCTCAGTCATTTCCCCCCAAAACTACAACCAGATATGGTACCCTCCACAGCTGATATCCAACACCAGCCTCACACCAGCTCCAAGCCCCCAAAGGTGGCCTGTGACCTCCCACTGCCCAGTGGGACACTGGCACACTCCATCCAGGAAGTCCCAGCCTCACCTGGATCACAGAGCTGCCAATTATCTGGAAAGCATATCTCCCTCACCAGCCTTCTGCCTGGGGCAACAGCAGGATAATCCCCCCTTCCCCTTCAAAATCAAGCCCCATGCCCCTCAAAGGAAATGAGAGCATTGCACCCACTGTGTCCTGGGTTTATTTACACCACAACTTCTGTGTGGGTGGGCAGGGAGGGATGCTGGGCAGCCCACCCCAGGGCCAGTTCAAAGGCAAGGCAGGCAGCGAGGTGGTACCAGCAGCAGCACAAGGAGAGGAGCAGGGAGCATGCCCAGGAGAACTGGGCTCTGGCTCCTTCGGCACTACAGACATAAGCAAGCCCCAGCATGGGGGGCTGGGAAAGAGGCAGGGGTCACTTTTAGCAGCAAATGCCTCTGCTTCCCTCTAAGGCAGCAGGGAGGACAGTGGCATGTGATGGAGCCAGACTAGTGCTCAGGCAGTTAAAAACAAACAAACAAACAAACAAACAAACAAACAAAAACAAAGAAAAAGGCAGAGGGTGAAGCAAAGAGACACTGAGAACAGCTCTTCTGCCCTGCAGAGCACAGACTTAAACCAACAGTCAGGATGCTCTGCCTTCCCTCCTCTTGGCACAACAGCAACTCCAGGCACAGCCTTCCCAGTGTGCCCAGTGCCAGGCACAGCCCCGGCCAGTGACGGAGCCCCCGGCGTGCCCCTGGCCACATACACCAGGCTCCTGCTCCCACGCTGTCCTTCCACCTGGCCCCAGGAGGGGAGAGCAGTTCAGGTGGCAGTTTGATGGCATGGCTGACAGTCCACGTGGGCAGCAGCGTCCTCAGCGCTCTGCCAGGCACAGTTGGGATGGAAGCCGAGGTGGCTGAGCTTTGCCCTCCAGCCCCTGGCGCAGTCCAGCTTCCACTTCCCTTATAGGAAACCCTCCTTCCGGAACTGCTCCTTCAGGATGTCTCTGTACTGGTCAAAGCCACCCTCGATGTGTGTCACGGTGGCGTTCTCACACACCCACAGCTCGTGGCACACCAGGCGGATGAAGCGTTCATCATGGGACACCAGAATTATACCACCCTGTCAATACACAAGGGGGAAAATTGGGAACTTACTGGAGCACAACCCAAAGCCCAGGACTAGGGGCATGATCTTGTGCCGCTATCTAGCTTGTGCCCAGCACTTCAGGTTTTCATCTGCTCCAGGGAAAACTTAACAGTATTTTACTGCTAGGGAGCTCATCCCAGCCTTTCTTCCTTTCAGGGCAGATCACTTACAGAGGAGCCATGTTTAGCAGTAACGTATTTAATCTCCAATCTCAGAAGGCAAGCGCAAGGCTTGTTACTGGTCTCCAAAAACTTAAAGGATGGAGAATGCACACAAAGTCAGTAACAGTGAAATTGTGTCTGGGTAGAGCCCCAAGCAGCCTCAGCTAAGCTTTTCTGTCACAGGAAAACTGCCCCAACCTGAGCAACAACCATTGATATCCAGGTTGATCACAGTGGTATCTGGAGGCTGAGTCTTTGGAGGTCAGGAAAAAACGTGCTGAAGGAAGATCTGAGTGGCCCCAGGGCAGAGCTGGGTGGTGCACACAGCACGTGAGAAGTCAGAGTGTATGTGAGGATGGGACAAGGTGCTCTCTGGGCTGCTACTGCAACTCTCAGCCACTCCTAGCCAAAGCCATCAAGTAAACAAACCACCAGGATGGATGGCTAAGGCAGAACTATTAACTCATTTCCTAAATTCTGTCCTAGACTTCAAGTCATTGCTGGTATCCACCATCCACCTCTGGCTGAGATACGAAGTAACTTGAGCTGGAGGCTTCAGGAAGTGTTAGAAAAACAAGATCTTACTGGGAGAACCTTACCCGGAACTTATTCAGTGCCTTTGCCAGTGCCTCAATGGTCTCCATGTCCAAGTGATTTGTTGGCTCATCCAAGATGTAGAAGTTTGGACTGGAAGAGAAGACAGCTCTGAGGATGCTCTGAAACAGGCTTAGGCTGGGTCTGCACCCTGACTGCTGCTTTAGCTGCTTAGAGCCACAGCCACTGGCATGTGCCTGGCCCCAGTATTGGTGCTGCCTAGTCCCAGGGACACCTCTTATCCCTGTGAGCCCAAAGCAGTGTGAGAAAAGCACCTGCCTCCTTCCACACAGTGTCCCCAGGGTGACACCTCCCTCTCCATAAAAACCCCCAAGGACAAGACTTCTGTGGGGTAACAAAAAGTTCCTGGATGCCTGCCTTCCTCCCAGTGAAGCAAGTTCCAGGGATGAAGCCATACAAAAATCAACAGCATTTGGGAGAACATTACCAGGGCATAGTCATCTGGGCAAAGGCCACACGACTCTTCTGACCTCCGGACAGGCTGGCCACAGGACGCACGGCCAGCTCTCCAGAGACGCCGTACCTCCCCAGCTGATGCCGGTACTCCTCCTCCGTCTTCCCTGCAGGATCATGTCACAACACAGCTATGGCACACCTGGTGTGACACAGGGCCACAGCTGGGCAGCCTCTGCTAGACCAGCAAATGGGAGTTCAGCAGCACTTCCAGGCAAGTCCCTCCCAGGCAGGGGGTTTGCAGGGAAAACCTGACTGACACAATCACGACTGGGGCTGCAGGGTTGGTGACTGACACCAAGTGATTCTACTCCCAAGTCCCTGTCACCATGTCAAGTAATGGAGAAGGGAACCAGAGGTTTTGGCAGCTGGGAAAGGGGGATCCAGTGCTCATCCTATGAGCAGGAAAGCAGCTCATCTGCCCCCAAAACCTGGCACTAGTCTGAGATCTGCAGACTACCACCTACCCCTGCTATTCATGGCTGATGACCTGAACTTGGCTGGACAAGGGGAGTTATCCCAGTGCTGGCAGTGATCCTTTAAGCACTGATGGGACAGAGCTTTCTGCCCAGGACCATAGAGAAATCAATGCTCCTCATGCACAGCAAAGGAGACCTCCGGGATCAACAAAAACTCACCTGGGAACTTTCTTGCCAGTAACTCTACAGCACTGATATTCAAGTCTAGTTGATCCACATGGTGCTGGCTGAAATAACCGATCTTTAGGTTTCTGCAGAATGAGAAGAGGGACCGGTAGCTGGTACCAGACCCTACAACCACAGCATTCATAGCTGCAGTGCCATAAGGGGGCACATGTGTGGGTGTGCTGGACCCATCCTGGTCGCTCAAGCAGCCACTGCACCAAAGCACAGCCCAAGAGGCCCCCAGCTGCACCATTCCTGCCAGTCCCCCAGCCCTTCCAACCAGGTACCTGTGAGCATGTCTGATCCCTCTGACTGGTGCCAGCTCCCCCATTAAGATCTTTAGCATGGTTGACTTGCCAGCTCCGTTTTCCCCAACCTAGAGAAGCAGCAGTAGCATTGGAGAATGTGAAATCCATGAAGGCACTTCGGACAGGGGTGCAGTGATCAGGAAATTTCAGTTCTTGCAGATGATAAAGGGGGAGCAGGACAGAGCATAAATGGTGACTTCAGCTACCAGGAAGCTGCATTTCTCTCACTGACAAGCAGCACTGGCAGCAGTGCCAGATGTCCCCTCCTCAACCCTCAAGCCTAAGGATGACCCAGTCCCAGCCTCATCTGCAAGCACAGTGTCTGCTGCCCTACCCAATGTAGCAGGGCCCCCATGACATGCTGCTGTCATCTAACAGGGGCCATATATGGATCCAGTCTCTTCTCAGAGGTATCCAGTGAAAGGATGAAATCACAAACTCTAAATGGTACTAGGAAAAATGTTCCAGTATTCCTCAAAATGAGGATGATCAAATGCTGTGATGGGACCCAGTGGAATGGAAGAAATAGTCCTCCCTGGAAACATCCAGAATTCAACTGTACAAGGACCTGAGCAACCTGACCTATAATCAAAGCTATCCCTGCTTTGAGAGCAGGGTCCACCCAAGGTCCCTCACAGCCTCCATTATTCTGCAATCCCACATACCACACAAATGCGGGACTCCAGGTCAGCAGAGACAGAGAGGGAATGAAAGATGTAGTGACTTGGCTCATAATAGAAGTCTACTTCATCCAGCTGCAGGATCGGCGGAGAGAACTTCTCAAAGCCATCAGGGAACCTGAGAAGGCAGAAGAGGTGAGAGATGGCCAGGACTCAGAGACTCCCAACTACCCAGAACAACATCTGTAAGTCCCCAGGTGACAAGGAGGGCTCCCTACCATGCAGGGCCTCAGGGAAGGACCATCACGAGAAAGCAACAAAAACCTGCAGCCTTGGCCCCAAGAGGGAACCCAGCCTGAAAGAGAGGACCTGTCTGGTCTCCCTGTCAGAGTAAAACTGGCCCACACGAAGGGGTGGTTGTCCCAGCTGGGACAGGACCCTGGAGAAGCTCATGTCAGAAATGGAGCCAGGTGCCCTCCAAACAATGGCTCAGGGGACACTTACCTGATGATCACTTCAGATTCCTTGTCCACAGGTTTCAGCACTGGCCTGCAAGAGGAGGAGACATACAACCAAAGTGCTCTGCACTGTGGGTCTGCTCCCACACCAGAAGCCCACGTAGTCTTTTGCTCTGTGACACCTCATCCTAACCAAAGCCTCTGCACCAGAGACAGGCACCCAAAACCACAACTGTATCTGCCAGGAACCTCCATTTCTTCCCATGAGCACTGCCCCTTTCCCACCTCCAGAGAGGAGCAGTATAGGCACTCACAGCTTCTCCAACAGCTTGATCTTGCTCTGGACTTGGGATGCCCGGTTGGCATTGTAGCGAAAGCGGTCAATGAAAACCTGTGAGAGAGAACAGATCAGAGAGCCCCAAGTTCCATTCAGCACCAGCCACCCTGCTCCACTGCCAAACCTACAGCAATACAACCACTAAGACAGAGAGAAAGGGACAAGGCTGGAAGAAGAATGCCCCAGCTCCACTGGCTTCTCCCAGTACCTGGATGTGCTCACGGTACTGCTGCTGGGCTTCATACTCTCGCTGCTGGTTCTTCAGGCGCTCCTCCTTGGTTTTGATGAAGTTCTCAAAGTCCCCACGGTACATGTCCAGCCGCTGTGAGTGCAGGTGGATGATGTCTGTTGCCACCGCATTCAGGAAGTTCCTGTCGTGGGACACCACGAGGATGGTAGACTGCCAGGTCTGGAGGAGACAGCAAGAGGGAGGCCTGAGCACCATCAAGCCAGAGTACAGGGGTAGGTCCCACCACCCAGGGAGGTGAGGACATCACCTTCCCTCACCTTTTCTTTGTATCAAGGCCTTCTGCCACCCCCCTACCTGTAGGTAGCTCTCCAGCCACAAAATGGCCCTCACATCCAGCATGTTCGTTGGTTCTAAGGGAAGGGGAAAAGGCACTGAGGTCAGTAGGGATGGGGACACCTGGACTGTATTTTTTCCCATAGGAAAGCCTAGTGATCTGCACTGGGGAGGAAAGAGCCTGCGTGGAGACCTTCTCTGCTCAGCCCAGGGGACTCGTGTAGGGTGTGATGCGGTGTGCGCACGGGGGCTGAGGCTCAGGCAGGGATGCTCCCCCCACTCCACACTGATACCCAGACTCTGGTGCCTCACAGCAGCATCTCACCCAGATTCCCTATCCAATCTCAGCATGCTCTGCAGTGAAGGGACTTCCCCCAGCACAGACTGGCAGCCAGGGTGCATTCCAGGGACTGGCAATGAGACGGAACAAAACTTGGGGCAGGATGACATGCAGAACACTTGGTTGGAGCACAGGGCAAGGCTCTTCTCAGCACAGTGAGAGCTGCTGCCCAGGCAGATTTCCCTGTGCTGCCAATGGTACTGCCAGGGCAGCCCATCACACAGGGTTATTTTGAGCAGGCAGATAATGGCCATGGCATGTTCCCAACCCCAGGAAGGGCACAGGCAGGCACAGCAGTGTGCAGAGGGGGACTTACAGTATCAACTTACCATCCAGCAGAAGGAGATCTGGCCTGGGGAAAACAAGACACGGGTATCAGAAGCAGAAGGAGCACAGGGTCAGTGCAGAGTGTCTCATCACACACATACACAGCTGAAGTGCCTCCAACAGCCCCCACCCCAAGAACCTGGGTTGAGAGGACCCCCAGGCAGCACCCCTTCACCCTGCAGCACAGACGACAAGGAGACTTAATCCCACAGCATGAAGGCCTGGACACCAACCTGGCAAAGAGGGCTCTGGCTAAGGCTAGTCTCATTCTCCAACCTCCAGAAAACTCTCTGAGAAGAGAAGATGCAGAGGGGTTACTGTTCAACACACAACCACTCTGTGTTTGCCTGCCAGCAGGATCCCTGCTCCCCCACGGCTCTTTTGGCTCTGCTGTCATCCACAGGCAACTTGTCCCTGCAGATATTTCAGGCACAGCACAAGATCTGCAGTCCAGCAGGAAGGTAGCAGGAGACCACACTGGATGGACAAGAACAGACCCTTGCTCTTCCTTACAACCACAGCAGTGCCTGGGGCCTCAACTGGAATATCTCCCCAGCTCCATCACTGCCTCAAAGTCTGGAAACTTACTTGGTTGTCTGTTGTTGCATCTTTGCATTAAAGCCCAGCCCAGCAAGAATGACGGATGCCCTGGGGAAAAGGAGAGAGAACTGGAATCCAGCTACAACATCCAACTGCAGATGGATGTCTCAGACCCACAACCACCAAGAGAACTCTGCTACATATTTTAAAGCCATTCTAGTGCAGGAAAACTTCCCTGCACGTACAAGAGAAGCACTTGGCCAGAAAATGCAGCCCAGAAGGGCACAGCATCCACATGAAGTCCCAGGAGATTTGCAAGGAGTTTTCATCTCTTTTGCCAGGAAGAGAGTCACACCACTACTATCATCCCAAAAATGCTCCCCAGGCACCAGGAACTTAGGGAGGTCAGAGAGCAGCAGAAGCAACAATACAAGCCATTTGGGGCAAAAGCAGTCCCTCTAGCTTCAGCAGAAAGCTCAACTATTCCTAAACCAACAGAACCGTGACAAAGAAGAGACAAGAAGAACAGCAGGGAAAACCCCATCCCTGCATGCTGGATCCCAGGGCAGTAGCATCACACTTCCATACCCCAAACCATTGCTCATCCCTGGCCATGCCAACACACAGTAGTGCTCACAAGGCTGTCTCACCTTGCTGGGGCCTTGTCTGCCTCAATCTCCTCCAGCTTAGCGTAGATCTCGGATAGTCTGGCACCTTCTGTCCCTTCTCCCCTAGGGCAGAAAAAGGAGGACTGTGTGGGACTCACCAAGTCAGAGTTTGAGAGCTGTGGGATGCTGATCTCCCCAGGTAGGACTACGGTGGGCAAGATACAGCCCACCCCTGCCAGAGCCTTTTTTTGGAAGGAAGAGACCTCAGAATGAGACCTCGTGGTCAAGAGGCCACATAAGGGCTGGAAATCTGGGGGAGCACCTCACCTGCCAGCACTGATCTTGGCTGTCAGGTCCCTCTCCTCCCGCAGCAGGCTCTCACGAGTGGTGTCACACTCCAGCACACTCTGCAGTGCTGGTGTGTCATCCCCTGCCACCTCCTGCTCCACATGCAGGATGCTGATGTGTGAGGGGATGCGCAGGCTCTGGCTGGCGATCATCTTCAGCAGCGTGGTCTTCCCCAGCCCGTTCCTGCCCACCAGCCCATACCGCCGTCCAAAAGCCAGGTTCAGGTCTGCTCCCGTCAGCAGGACACTGAAGCGAAGGAACAGGCAGGTCCCTAGTCAGACTGTCCCATGATGAGGTGATAACTGACAGCCTGGTGTATTTCAGGCTGTGCTGAAGCCAAGCAAAAATCACAGGCTTCTCCTGCCCAAACCAACAGGGTCAGTGCGCACCTTGCTTCATGATCTTTGCCACACCCTCTGTAATTTCTCAACTGCTCTCTAATCCAATCTCAATCCCCCATGGTCCAAAATCCCAGCCAGGGTCTGTCCCACATCCCCAGCGCACTCACCGCTCACCGAAGGACACATCAAAGTTCTCGATGTGCACATCATACGACTTGTTCTTGCCTGATGACTCCATGCGAGTCTCCTTCTTGCTGGAAGCTTGGCTGGCAGATGCCTCCTCAAGGACTCTGCGGACACAGAAAACAGAGAGAGGGCTCAACAGAAAAGCTCTGGTACAGCCAGATCCCAACCATGCTCAGCAGAGCAGGATGGGGATGTTCAAAGTGCCCTGTATACTCACACAGGGCCAGATGACTTCAGGGAATCCCGCTCCAGCCTCTTGTCCTGCTTGGCTTTCAGCCTGGCTTCTGCCTTCTCCAGTTTCTTGGCATTCACCATCTGAGACAGAGAACAGAGTTTGAAGAAGAGAGAGCATCTTTAACAAAACCCCCAAAAGCCCAGCTCTGTGACACAAAAGATCAGTCAACCTCTCAAGCCTGGAAGAAAGGGAGGGAGGAAGGACAGGGAAACTGGGACAGATTCAAACATATTTTGAGGAGGCTAGTCAGGCCAGGAAGCTACCTCAGGAATGAAATCCTAAATCAACAGCTCATACACAAGTTTCGCCTCAGAAAGGCAGAGGTTTTGGCCAACCCTATCATACAGTCATTTTCTGTAGTTCCAGGGACCTGGATCAGCCAAGTCACTTCAACAGCAGCAACCTGCCATCCCAGTGCCTCTTCTGGTATACCCTGCACCCACCCTTGAAGTGCACCATGAGGTGTTTCCCTTCCCAACATGTTAAATGTTGGCCAGATTGGAATAAACTCTTCTTGAGCAGTGGATCAGAGACAAAAAGCATTTAATTAACCCTGAAGGCAAGAAGGTGCCAAATGTTTTAACCTGACTTCTGGTCTTGGCCAGGCTTTCAGCCCACTCCAGTTTATTCCTGCATAGAATCAAATATTTGTGGCTGACCAAGAACACTCCTAGGTATTCCTAGGCAACTCTGCAGGCACCAGAGCATACTACAGACCTGCATGCCAGACTGAAGAGTGCCTTGTTACTAGAGCTGTGACTCCACACCTACAGAGTCACTCTGTACACTATATCCAGCTTTCTGCATCTCCTAGTAAGGCATGTCCTCCAAGGCTTGACAGGTCTCCCAAGGCTTTCTCTGAATCATCTCCAACTTTGTTGAAGATCCTTTTTTGAGCTGCAGACACGAGAGCTGGAAAGTGAATCCAGCCACAACAACTCTGGTGCCAAAACCAGTCAGAGCTGCCAGTTTTTGCTTAAGACTCCTGTTCAGACATGTGGGAATCGTGTTAGGTCTCTGCCTCCAAGTGCAGGTTTCTCATCCTCAGCACATTAACCCATAGAAAGGGAGCTCTGTGAGGGACCAGCCTGGCAAAGACACTGCCCACGCTGTACAGCTACTGCCACCCTTGCTTGGTGGATGTACAACTGCACCTCACTCATGCTCAGACTTTGGCACATCCAACAGAGACAGTAAGCCAGGTTGTTCCTGAGCAGCTACACATTCCATCAATACAGATGTCCCAATTTCCTCAGGTCATGGAGTGGAACTACTTCCAAACTTCTCTGCTCTTGATCTTATTTCCCAAACCACAACAATGTACAGCTGGCTCTAGAGCTGGGCTTACAACATCCCTGCAGCTGTTCTCCACTAACTTCCCACCTGTAACATCCCCCATCCTGTCATTACCCAGGGCTTTACCCCTCACTGAATACTCAAGATGTCATCCAGGGACATCCTATTTTCTCAAAGGCCTTTCTGCAGGAGCCAAAGGTCCTCTCAAAAGTCAGAATTCGCTAAGAAATTACAGCAAAATAGATCTTGTCAGATTAATAAGCTGCTAACTCGTGGAGCCTCTTCACCAGACCAAGGTCAAGAGTTTCCCAAGTAACAGAAAGCCTGACAAGGAGGAGCAGTACCCCCCACATCTATATTCTGAACTAGGAACTGGGCTGCCTCGGCTGCTCTTGGAGGACAACCTGGACTGGAGGAGGGCAGGGCACCTGCAGCCCCACGTGTCAGCTGCTCCCACAAGGAAGGGCACAGCCCTCACTTACCGAGGTCTGGCCTCTCTTCAGCAACAGCCCTGGCAGCAGATCTGCACTGGCATCACCTGCAAGGAGATGGTGGGGTTGGGGTTGGTGAGCACGTGAGGCAGGGAGGCTCTGCAAAGCCCTGCCTTAATGACAACCCATGCCCAGATAATGACTGACACCTCTCCCGACACGATGAGGGGACCAAAGGGCATCTCTCCACCTCTACCTTCACCCCAGCTTACCCCGTGGGCACTGCTGTGCACAGCTCAGCAGCAGAATGAGAAGCAGATGTGTGCCTGTAAGGGAGAGCCTGAGGCTCCCCTCACCAAGGTCAGGTGAGCACACCCAATGCCCCGAGCCCTTCTGAGCTCCAGCAGCCTGATGACAAGACATGAGCCACGGGCATCACTCACCATATCCATCAGTCATCTGGGAAAGCTGGATGGGAGCATCCAGCAGCACCTGGCTGCAGCGCTGGCCTTGGCCCTCGTCCCTGCAGAGAGGAGGAGGAGGGTGAGGTGCGTGAGTGGGGTGAGGGGGTGCGAGGGGACGCCGGGGGCCCTTACAGCTGCAGGGTGTTGAAGAGGCGCTGGCAGATCTCCCTGATGGCGCCGTCGTCCTTGGTGTCCTGCGACACCTCCCGCAGCAGTTCGCCCACCGCCTCTTCCAGCTCGTCCACCGACTCGAAGTCCGCCCCGCTGCCATGCAGGATCCCTGCGGGCACACGGCGCCGGCACTGCACACCCCGCCGCTGTCGCGACAGGTGGCACCCTCCCGGTCCCCCTACCCCACCCGTCCCCGGCCGCCTGTCGCGATTCGGGCGCTGCCGCCTGTCGCCACAGCGGGGAGGTGTCGCGACATGCGGCGCCGCGGGAGGCCGAGCCACAGCGGGCAGGCGGGAGCCGCTCACCCGTCACGTAAGCGAAGAGCTCGCCGTCCAAGTCGGGGAACTCGGACCGGAGGATGTCGGCGCAGGACGCCATAGCGGGGCCAGCCCGCCCCGCGGAGCCGCCGCCGCCGCCGCTCGAAGCCGGAAAGGACGCCGGGCGCTGCCGGGAAGGAGGCGGGAGGCTGCCATGGCGCGGGGGCGGCCGGGAGATGTAGTCCGGGCCCGACTGCGCCTGCGCACAACGGGGCCAGGAGTTGGGCTTCCCGGGCCACGTGCAGATCGCAGAGAGCCCGAAACCCGCTCAGCCTCTGCTCGCTGTTTTCTACGGAAAAAGGCTATGGGAGGACTTGGAATTGTTTTCTTCTCTCTTTTAAAAACAGAGTTTCTGCTTTTAAACCACAGTCAAGATACGGCAGGCTGGGGTTTGGGTCTGAATTTTTTCATCCACCAATGGGGAATGACCACTTGGACGCCTGCACCTGCTCACAGACTGAAATCAGAGGGGCTGAGCCAAGGGCCAGGTCCAGCTGCTCAGCAGTTGCTGATTCCTTCAGCTACCCCACACAGCACCCACCTTGGCCCCCACCGCAAAAAAACAAGTTAAAAGGGAAAATGGCTTTTGAGATTTTTTCAAGTGCACACAAGGAAAGATGATCGATTCTCTTAAGCCTGGCTGGGGCACAGGAGCCTGACTTACAGGGGGCTGGGACACACTCCGGGCAAGTTCAGTTCCTCCCAGCTGCAGCCCCAAGAAAAGCCCAGAGCATCCTCTTTCCTCCAGGGAGCTGCAGGACTGGAACAACTGGAAACAAAAACATCACTTGTCCTTTTCACCTACCAGCCCCCAAGCAGCCCAGGCCTGGGGAAGCAGCACAAGCAAGCCCCAAGACATTGTGGCACAGCTCAGGCTCTTGCAGCACCAGTCCCAAAAAGCAGCGCAGGCAGCCTTCTCCATTCTACATACTTTATTAGATTCAGAGCTGGACAAATCACAAAGTGTACAAAATGGAGACCACACTACCAGAAGCAGGATTGTGGGTTGCAGCAGCATTCCTATGGCCCAGAAGCATTTGGTAGAAGTTTGAAGAGGGCAGGCTGGGTCAGGGGGCTGTTAAGTGCTGACTGCATTTGAGATTCCCCAAGGACAGACCCTGTTCACATCCTGACAGAGCTCAGCACACCCACACTCCCTGGGACAGAGGGGGAGCATGTCTCCAATTTGTTTGGAAAGGACAGATTGGCTCAAGCCAGCAAGTGGGTAGGGGTAAATGCTCCAAGGACTTGAAATGCTGTGCCACCCACATAAACACCAGCAAGAGCCTAAACCCTCATCCTTTTTGGTCACAAACCTTCCCATGGCAGGACTCTATACTGACAACTTTGCAAGAAATAAGGTGGTGGTGGTGAGATCTGGTGAGACCACCATCTCCTGTGGTGGGGGCCCAACAAACTCACCACCCCAGACATCCCAGACTGGCCAGCAACATCTACCACAACAGCAATAGCTAGTACAGAAGCCAGGGTAACTTCAACTCAGATTTGTCCAGTCTATGTTTAGGTCTATTCTACGAGTACATATGCACAAGAACTTCAAAAATACTAGGATATGATGCAAGTAGTGAGACACCAACAGAAGAGGAGTTTAATGGTGGACGTTCCCTAGAAAGATCACGAGAGGATGGGAGTTAGACTAGCCCTTGCCCACCCTGGGACGGGGAGCAGGAGGCTGACTGCACCCCTGCACGTGACTGGGTTCTGAACTTCATCTGCAGCGTGGGTGGAAACTGAACACAGGCAGGCGAGTCCACTCCCGGGGTGAGCCACAGGGTCTTTCAATCTGCGTCGAGGGGCCAGGCAGACATCTCTGAATGTAGTTGAAGACCGAGGAGAGGCAGAGCATGGCTTGGAGAAGAGGGAGCCCGCCAGCCTGCTGGGGCTAGCATCTGGTCTCGTAGATCCCACTCCTGCCAATGTACCTCACCCATTTTATCACATCATGGTCACTGTAGTTCAGCTTTGGCTCAAAGACTTTCAGGTAGCGCACCTTCAGCCCAGAGGGTGCAAATGGGACCTATTGAGAGAGGGAAAGGCAACAGAGAGCATGGGAATGGGGGTAAGATGCTCTCCATACACCAATGCCAGAGAACCCCTGGGCAATGCATCTAGAAACAGACATCAAAAGCCATTATTCCCTTCCGCAGTCCCTGCATGCATGGTGCCAGACTCCTGTGGCTCTAAGGGCAATTTTCTTCCATTAGCTTTGCCATCTGGCTGACCTCACCTGTCAGCTTGTCACAGGGGATGCTCAAACCTGTGTAGCTCCCAAGAGGGCCTGACAAAGCTTCTCCAAGGTTTCGTGCATCCTGAAAGACAGACAGGTACTCACCTCAAAGTTCATGGAGATGGGAGGCCGAGCCCACTTCTTCTTGTCATTGGTGGGCAGCAGTTCAATCTCTGCACTGATCTGGGATTCCTTCATTCCAGCCATACGTTTTATCCTATTGGAGAAAAAGTTCGGAAGTGAGAAGGTGCCAGAGTTTATGCTCCCCTTCACTACATAATCTTAGGGCAGATGGGAGCACTAAAAAGATCCTGCCTCCCCAAGGCCTGCCCCTGCAGGCCAGCCTCAACATGCTCACTTACTTCCAGACAATGGCATTCTCACTGGCCTTGTACTTTGCCTTCCCTTTCATGCAGATGACTTGCACTCCACTGGTATTGAGGGGTGTTGGGATCCGGACCTGGAAGGCACAGTCTGGTAAGCAGGGGCAAGGAAATTGAAGCCTGGGCACTCTGGCCAGTCTCAGACAGCCTGTCCTGGACCCCTTGGGCCTTCTCTCTCCCAGCTCATAGCCCAGAGAACATCAGCTATCACAAGGCATCCTAGGCTAGCTCTCCAGTTTCTTAGTTTGAAGTACACGTTTGCAGTTCGGTAACACACAGAAGTCAGTAAGGAACAGGGCAGAGATGTCTGTGCTGCAGGAATTCTGGCTAATGTTGGGGAGATGAGCTCAGGAAGGATGTCAGGCATTGCAACAGGCTCTGGACAGTCCAGCCTTGCAGCAGTAAGCCTTCTTAGATGGGGACTAAGCTGCAAAGAGCCATCCCTAGCCTGTGTTAGACAACTCACAGACTGCTGCCTGTCTGACATACCATCACATCATGCAGACAGAAGAACATTAAATTTTCACAGTGGCTGAGAAATTAAGTGAACAGTTGCTGCAGGGATGGAATGAGACCCCTGCCAAAGCAGCTGTGCAAATGAAAAGAGCTTCCACTTCCCTCATCTACAGCAGCTCCTTCCCTCATCTACAGCAGCATCACACATTTAAGAGATACTCAGTTCACTTTTTTTACCCCTGTTCAAGTTTGGAGACTCATCTGTGAGGACTCCACTGCACCAGACATAAACTAGAGGCATAATTTCCAGGCACAAGATACCACAGTTTTTTTTTTTTCTCTTACCTCTATCTTCTGGGCCAGCAAGGAAGGTTTGAAATTTGATTTGATCACCACCTTCACTTCCAGCTTGGTCCGGCCCACCTCCCGCACCAGTGGGATCACACGGAAGGGAAGGATAATGTCTTTTGTGGTTCGGTATCTGCAGGGATGGAAGCTACAGTGAACTCTGAGGAGGAGTTAACTCCCTTACACCTCAAACTCTATCACCCTCCTAAAGAGATAGTCTCTGAATACAGCAAACAGCTTAGAAACATCAGCCAGAAAGTCAACATCCCAGAAGGAAACAGCAGTTAAAATCTGGGCTGCTGTAGGGCAGCAATGGTTTCTTGCATCTCAAGTTTTATATCTGGTTCCTTCCAAGTCTTGTTCAAGGACACCAGTGTTAAACACTAAAAACAACAGATATGGCAAGCTCAAAAGCAAGAAAATCCACATCCAACACTATGGTTGTGGCAAAGAAAACTAAACGCAGCTGGGCTTCCACATTTGTAACAGATGGATTTGTGGGATATCCTACAGATTCCACTCTGAAAAGGTGGTGGTAAGTGTGTATTTCTTAAGTGCTCAAGGGCTACAAGTCTGCCTGGGAGCAGCAACACTACCATAGCATCAAGCAGATGCCAACACCAGCCTGTTCACCCCCCACCCACAGTACCTCATGAGCTCAAATTCTCCATCTGGTGGAATGAAGCTGATGCTCCTCTCAGAATCAAACTTGCTGAGCCTCACACACTGGTGGAAAGTGCAGTCATCAATGGCAATTGACTGTTTGCCGCTAAAAACACAAAACACAGTTAGAAAAGCACAAGCTGCAGCTCTGGTATCTTGGTGCAGTCAAAATCTGTCCAGGCACAAACTACTCTACAGAGCATGTTGCCATCGCAGGTGTCCAGGAAATGGGGAGGCAGGGAGAGATTTAGGGAACAGCAGCCTCTTGGCTCAGACTTTACTTGTTTCACTACCACAAAAATCATATTTCAGGAAGCTTGTTTGAAAGAATTTTTTTCCCTCCTCTCCCCAAAGAGGAGAGAAGAAGAGCACCTTTCTGTCATAGCCAGCAACACAATGCTTGGGTCTGCCTGCCAGCAGCACTCAGTACTGCACAGGCAACTCTACCAGCCCAAGTCTTCTCACAGCACAGTTCAAAGGAGAGAAAACACTTTCCTGTCCACAAAGCTATCCCACTGCCACACAGCCAGAAAATGCCAGGTTCAGAGTCTTCCTGTTCAGAATTCTCTTCACAGCTGTTCAGTTCCACACTGCCAGCAGGTGGTTTGATTCTGAACCAAATCCCCAAAAACACAATATTTTGACATACAAGTCTGTAACTCTTCTGAAAATCTGAAGAGCTACCCCCTGTCCATGTAGGTGCACCAGCCTAACCTGCCAGCACTGAATTTGTGCCAGGTACAAATTCCTCAGAATACAGGTCCTAGGCCAGCCAAAACCCTCAGCTACTGAGAGGGACCAGAAGGCAGGAGCAACAGAAGAGGAAGCAGTGTAGAGAAGGTGCAGCAGTGTATCACTATGGTATCTAGGCTGCCTCAACTACTGGAAGCAACAGGATAACCATGCCAATATGTCAAGACAGTGTGAACTATAGCAGATTTAGCTGTCCTAAGAACCACCACTATGTACACAAAGGGGAAGCAGACTGACCCCAGGCTGACTGGCTGTCTAGTTACACAACCACCAGTGGTGTGGTTTGTGCTTCAAAAGGAGGAGTTAGTGTTTGCTAATCTGTTGCCCAGATGACAACCAACGTTAGCCAACTAATTTCTATTTCTTTGGAAAACAGCTGGGAAAGCCCTCTGCCTAGGACTGCTCCAGGTCTCAGGCAGCATTACTCAGGGCTGGCCTTGCCACAAGATAGATCCCAAAAAGCTACTGACAGCAGCTGTCCCTTTTGGTCACCTCATAACTAAATGCTTCTGGAGAGTAACATCTCCAAACTGGAGATGCCCACTGGATAATCACAGCTAGCAAGAACTACCTACCAAGAATCCCTGTTCATCTTACTTCTGTAACTCAAAAAAAAAAAGCATATTTACTGGCAAAGGCAGTTGGCACAGGAGCTTTGGGACAGTGTACTGACTCTTCAAGGCCTGTGCAGTTGATACTTTCACTAGAGTAAATTCTCACTGGGCCCATAAGCCATCTCAGGCTCATCCATTTTACTAGCTCAATTCAGGTACAGGAAAGATGACTTAAAGGTGACAGTGAAGCAATAGCTCTTGGCTTGGTTCTGACAGAAAAGGCAAATAGCAGCTCAGCTCCATTTATAGGAACCACCATGGAAAGTGTCTGAGATCCCAGTTACATGCACAAGTCACACAAAGCAAGAGACAGGGGGAGAGCAGAGTGCACACAAAGCTGAAGCAGATTATCTACCTTCCCAATTCACTGGGGGTCAGCAAAAAAACAACAACAACAACAACAACCAAAAAAAAAAAAAAAAAAAAAAACAGGAAAAAAAAAAAAACAACCAAGAGAAATACAGATGAGTTGCAAATGGTTAGTGAGAGGAAAGTGGCAGTCCTGTTGCTTTTATCTCTTCACCCCAAGCAGGAAAGCTGGAGAAGGCATTAAGAGCTGTTTTCAGCTTCAATGGTACTGACTGAGGTGCAGCTGCGAGGGAGGGTAGCTGGGCTCGGAAAGGATGTGCCTCCTACTCCCACAGCCACTGTAATCAGCAGGAGGGTCTTCCCCAGTCTTTGTTCTACTTTGTAGGAACAGCCCAGGTAAAGCAGGCAAAGGGATTCTTTCACTATTTCTTGGGAACACTGCTACTGCTTTTATGATTAAGAGTCTCTGAACTGAGCAAAACTGCTAGAGATACAGATTCTAGGAAAATCCATCTGGGGGAAGTGTTTCCAGGTGCAAGAACTCTATGCTTAAAACTATGTTTAAATCTTAATACTTAGAGCTGTAGAGCAGCCCTCTGAATTGAGGCCCTCAGGCTGGTACCTTGCGTGACAACTGATCTACCCAAAGTTAGCAGTACCATCTGGAGGGAAGAAAAAACCCCAGCATTTTGTCTGTCATATCAGAAAAGCTATTAAAGGCTGCCCTCTCATAAGACTCCCTGATGGCAAGTGGTCCCCAGGTCCAAACCTCTTACCTTTTCCCCGTTTCATCCGCAGTCCCTTTGCCCTGTTTTTCAATGACAATCTTGTCATTCATGCCAAACTTGCACTCTGGCATTCCACTCAGATAACTCTTCATCACCACTCTGCCTGAGACATGGGCACTCAAAACCTGACCTGGTTAGAGGAGATCACAGTTCAGGACACTTACAAAAGTCACTACTCATAAACCCTGAGCAGGAGAAGCATGCCAGCTCAACACCTCCTACTTACCCTGTGGGGACATTAAGAGATTCACACTCTCCAGCACATCAAGAAAGAGTTCATTACGACGGTATTTGATTCCTTCACGTCTCCATCCAATCTGTCCAGTCACCTGGCTAGTGATCTGGGACTGCTCTTCCTTGGTCTGAAGAGAAGAAATGACATCTTAAACATAAATAAATTCCTCTAAATAAATTCAAAGACTAAGAAACTTGCTCTGAATCTAAGAGCAAATACTTGCCATTTATCACACATAAATATTTTTGTCACTTAAACATGGATGCCGTCACACCTCACATCATTTGGTAATTCCCTTGCCAGAACATCAAATTCTATGCCTAATCAAGAATTTGCCATAGCAACACCAGGGAACATTGTTTTGTTTGGTTAGCAAGTCCATTAGGCTGCCTCTTAGTGCAGGGAGGCACAGGCTCCACCAATGGCATTCAAATCATGTCTCAGACTGTCACATCAATCCACATGGAGCAGAGAAGTTTAACATGGATTGATGTAGCAGTTCACACCCTTATCCAACATGAAACCCCAGGGCCACAAGAGAGCTAATTCCCAAGGCCTGTTTCCTCAAAAACTGCAGTGCAACACTAACCCAAATTGCATCTAACAGTACCCAGGCTCTCAGCCTCCAAAAAGCACCAGGGGTTGTGTTGAGAGGCACAGAGAGGTTTCCTACCTGATGCTAGAGGTGGGGTCCAGGCACACGGAGAGAGTCAAGAAGTAGGTATATAGTAGCAAGTGCAGTGTAGACAGGGTTAACAGGCAAGCAGGTCAATAGCAAGAGAAGGGAGGAAGGGAAAAAAAGAGGCAGATTAGGCTTAAGGCTACCTGAGGACAGGAAAAAAGCAGGTCAGCTCTTTGTTAATTAGGCAGCTAATTAGCACAAACAAGATGAGGGGTTTTGACCTTTAGCTCCCTGCAGGAAACCCAGCATTCCAAGAAGTGAAATGAATTTTCAGACTTGGCCCATTATTGACAATCCAAACGCAAGGTGGAGCAGAGGGAGACACAGGCAAAATACTGTTCCCAATAATGTTTCAATACAGAGCAGGCTCATGCTGGTGTTCCTAATGTAAATCCTTGATGTCTACCATGTCACAGATACCCAGACTATGGGAAATACCAAGCACTTTGGGTCCTGTATTACGTGGTATCCTTGTTAATTCTGCTCTTCCACCACTATAACTGCACAAGACACAAGTGGGCTCTCCCACAGCAACCTTGCAGTAGGCCCACAGGGTGGCAGTACATGATCTCAGCTTCACACATGCTCTTGCCACAGACATGGTCAGTTCCTCAGCAAGCACAGACACTGTCATGTCATCTAAGAGACAGAGTTTTACATTCCCCTGAGAACTGCCTAGGTAAGTGCTCAATATAGTACACAAAGTACCTCTCTTGTCTGTCCCCCCCCCCCAAAAAAAAAAACCACTGCCTTGTTCAATGCTTTGTTCAGGCTTTGAAGAAACATGTAGATTTAATACCCAGTGCTCTGTCTTTCAAAGGGACATTGATCATGTGATGACATTCTCATCTCCTGCAACAGCACCAGTACCCTGACCCTACATTTACTCTAAAGTGACTGGATGGACTTGGAAGCAGCTGCTGAAGCTGAGTCCACCCAGCAGCATGAACATTCCCTAAGGGAGGCACTGAAGGCACCTGGTCCTGGAGCTGGACAAATAAAACAGCTAAAACAAGAATATCCACCTTGCCAGCATGTTGACTTGGTTAAAGAGCCAGCTACCAGCACCTTTCCTGGGACCTTCCAGCTGGTGGTGGCCCTCTTACTCACTTTATAAAGTAACACCAGCATTTTAGCACTAAAGAATATATATGGTTTGGGGAAACACTGTAACTAAGAGTTGACCAACTCACATATCCAGAAATCACTTGGAAGGGAAGAAAATTACAGTGTACATCTAGTTAATGAAGTCTGGACAAATGCAGATAGCATCTTAAGAGTGTGAACAGTATATGAAGCACAGCTACCTCAAGCTGTAAGAGCACGGTTGGAGGAAGGTATTCAAGCCAATGGCTCCACCAGTTCTGCCCCAGGATATCAGCACAGCCTGCAGTCCTGCCATCTGAGTAGCCGGCTACTTCAAGTGCAGGGACTAGAAGTAAAACTATGTTGCATACCAATACATTTTAAAACCTGTGTGGCACATCACTTCATTCCCAGATCACAGAGCTATTTCCTTGGCAAGCAGTGCAACAGTTTCAGATATGCTTTCAAAGAGAATAAAGCAGATCTTGCAATTTCAAGATCACCTGTCCTGAAAAAAACATTGTAGACATACAGGGAAGGCATTCAGAGCACAGCAACTCAGTATACCTCAAATCTTTCACTGAGAACAAAGTCAAAAAGCAGAGTTTGGAAAGTCTGTCATAAGTGGATTTTGCTCCTGAAATTCCTCAATACACAAGCTCAATGAAAGCATCATGAGGAACTAAGCAAAGATAGGGAACACATATGATAGAGCATTCAGATCTAGATTTTGGTCCTGGGTACCTGTATGAACTGGCTCTAAGTCAATGAGGAGCTGAAGGCTAGAAGTACCAGAGTAGAGAGCAGACAAGGAAACATGGCAGGTACTGCTTCAACTGGTACCCTTGCCATTCTGTGCCTGCAATGGATTACTTCTGGTTTTTGACCTGGGCTGTGCAAAATTCTAATACTGAGCAGAAGAACTGCTTACTTGTGTAAAGCTTAAAGCCAAACTCTTCTTGGTAAAGAAAGGACTACATCTGCTGCTGAATTAAGCATGATACTGTGACAGGTTTGCACACGAACAGCACAAGAGTTTGTTAAAACCAACAAAAGCAAAAAAAAAAACAAATGGGGGAAGGAAGTGAGGGTGGTTAGTTTTGAGTTTTTCTAGGAACAGGAGCTGATTCAGCTATCTTCAGTGCTGACTGCCCAAACTGTTAGACTACGGAAGGCCAGAGATTTACACTGGGACTCGTGATGGGGCCTGAGACCGGATGCACTCACATCTGGCCATGTTGCAAAACAGTTTGCTGTTCTAGCGGGAAGTATGTTGCTCAGGGGCAGCTTCTCTCTCACCTCCTCTTGAAATGTCTTGCTACTAGATTAAAAGTTTAAAAAGGAATTCTGGGGAAATCAGTGCTGATTAAGTGAGTTGAAACAGAGACCCCAGAGACTGACCTCTGCCAACCTAAACAAGAACAGTCTCCACGCAGGCTCTTGTTTAGCCCTTTGCTTCTGTTTGTACCTGAGGCTGAAGCATTACTCTGCCACAGACTGACTCACTACAGACTCCCAGCTTTTTTTTCCTGACTCGTTGCTATGCAGGGGAGAGGCCTAACTTTTAGGCTAAGTCCTGACTTGTACAGCTGTCAAGGACAGCTGGACAAGGTTGACAATATTCCTTGGGGATATGAGAAATGGACTATGAGTTTTCTTTGAATTCAGAGGTTAAGCATGACCATATGAGACAAGAAGCCTAGTTTTGAGGGTTGTACCTGGAGTAGGATTAGAACTAGTTTAAACACATTCCCCAAACCAGTCCAACTAACCATCTTTTCCCCAACAAGTTCTTTATCTTCTAACTCCATGTAAACTTTGTTGCAAGGGTTAATACTATGCTAAAAGCACAGAAGTGATTCTCATCTCTAACCTAAGAAAACAGGCTGTACTGACACTGACCTGCTGTTACAGGCAGAGACAGAGCAACGTGAGCTTCCTAACTTAACAGCAAGATACTCAAGGCTGAAGAATACTTCATTATAAGGCAGGCATGAAATCCTGACAGCTCTGGTGGATAACAGACCTGCTCAGTGAGATTCACATGCAAAAGAGCTACTTCTGGTTCAGCAGGTAAACTTGTTTATCCTCTCAGAAGCTGACACAGAGCAGAGCCTGAAGCCAGCAATCATATTTACATGCAAGGAACTGACATTATCCTAGCTCTGGGCTCTTCCTCCTGCATCTTATCAGGGAACATGAGGTAACACAGTGCAAGGACACCTAGAAAAAAGTGCCACTGAGATACACCTCTGCCAGGGTGCTCTCAATCTATTCAGGCACTTCCTTTCCATAAAGGCCAAATGGTGAGACAGTAATTAAGACCCTACTCTCTTGAACGGGCTTAGCAAAAATTAACCAGCAGAGCAGTGCTGTACCCCAAATTCCTCTTATTACCTGACTCTTGATGCCTTGCTGAGTGATGAAAGTCTTCAGGGCCCCTGTTTCAGAGTTCTGAGGATAGCCAAAGTCCAGGATTTCTGCAGAAGGGTAAAAGGTTAGTTCAGAGCTACAAGGTACAAACACATCAACTAGGCTAACTGTTCCTACAGGGAGAGAGGCACTAACTGCACAGATACTGCTTACACATTGCATTTCTGGGCAAGTTGCTGTAGCATTCCTTACCAAGAGAAAATAATCATTCTTGCTACACTGAGCTCCCAAAGCAATACTTTGGAGACAAGGAGTGATGGAAAGCTGTGCAAGTGATGAATTTGCCAGTTTTTAAACACAACCACACCTCAGGACTAAACATCAATTAACCTAGCCATCTGCACAGGGCACACTGAGGAGCTTTTTCCAAAAACATCCAAGGGAAGATAGAGTTTAAACAACAGCATAGTGATTTTTAATTTGCAGCTGGCTTTTTTAAGTTCTGTTCTTATGAAGATGCAATAAAACTCAAAACAACAGCTGAGTAGTGGCACTGCAGGATGAGTGTAGGAGCAAAACAGATGTTTACTACACAAAGTGCACAGTACGCACCTACTCCCCTTAAAGAGGAAGGAAACAATCCACAAGAGATTTAGAGGGGAAAGAAGACCACTGTCATGATACTGAGCAACATCATACTGGGAGATTTGATCTCACTGTGCCTGCAAGGAGACAGCAGTGACTGACCAAAGCAAAGAACAGGCAGTCTCTTGGTCTGCCCTGAGAGAACAGGGAAAACATCAGTCACTGTGACCCTTGGCTAAGAATCCCAGGACACACACGTGTAGTGCCTTGTCTAGAAAACAAACTGAAATATAACTAACACAAAGTGCTCATGATATGTGGAACAGGGGCAGCTCAAGGGCAACCTCCATAAGCAGGCTGATATCACAAGCAGCTGAAGGGACATTATTATTAATCTGTGGTGAAATTTGGAGCTCTATCAGTGGAGGAAGTAGGGCTGGGACAGAGCACATTGGGTTTTATTGATTTCCTTCTGTTCAGAATTGAGCCCAAAAAGCAACTTACTAGGGGCACTTAATTAAAGCCTGGGGCGACTGCTTCCATACACTGCTAGAGCCACCTGGGCACCAGCTGGCTTTAGAGGTGCTACTGACAGTCCTGTTGATGTACCTTGGCGTAAGGAAAGTCTGACACCTACACAGGATCCCCTCAGAAGCTGAGCTCCAGTACCAGCTGTCTCAGTTGTGCAAGTGCACAGCTCCCAGCATTTCAGGAAAGGGAATCAGCATGAGGCTGTGGGCTTGAGGTACCATTCACATTTGCAGTACAGGTGGCATCAGAAAGCCAAACAAGTAATTCTGAGCTCTGCACACATTTTAAAAATACTTCAAGGATTATTACTACATCATACTAAGGATTTCAGAATGACCAAGTGCAATAGGCCGCAGTATATAAGGGAAACATCTCACCATCCAGCAGCTCATAGATCAGCACAAAGTTGTTCTTTATGTTCTCCTCACTGATCTTCCCGAAGTAGGCAGTCATCACGTCACACATCTTGTAAAGAAACTCGAATACCATGGCAGCATTGACATTCTGCTTGGTGACAGCAGCCAGCCAGATGTTGGAGCGTTTGACATGGAAGAAACTTGTGCGGGCGATGTTGGTGACAGGCGAGCGCACCTGCTGCCGTGCGTGGATGACATTGACGCGGAAGGCGTCCACAGCATTGCGCCTACGAAAGCAGCACCAAAGACAAGTCAGCACAGCAAATGTGGAACCAGCTGGCTGCACAGTCCTGCTTATGCCATTATGCTCAGACACTGAGCTACACACACCAAGCTTACCTAGGGAGGGTGCCTGGGGATTCCTCTAAGAGGGACAAGTGAAGGCTCTGAGCAGAGTTAAACACTAAATTCTGCACAAGTTCAAGGAGAGTGCTACTGGTCTCTAAGGAGCTTTGGACTACAGTGTAACTGTAGTCAGAAGGAGAAGCAAACCTCCATCTGGAGTAAGATGGCAAAGAAACTTTCCCTTCAGTTAATTTTGACAGCACTCCCAACTGATTGTCATAGCTGGAAACAAACACATTAGCAATGTATGGCTCAGAGTCCAATTTTGACCAATCACCTAATTATTGCCTATTCTGCATGTCCAAGCCTTCACACTCTTGCCCCAGAGCAAGTTGTAGTCTTCCAAGATACGTGTCAACAGCAGTTGCTCCCAGACATACAACCAATGAAATAACAGCAAAATTTTTCTGGGCCACCCAAGAGATGTCAGTGCCCAGGTATACTCCAGAAGGGAGCCTTAGTTCTCAGATCCAACTCACCTCCATACCTCATACACCTTGGAGGGCAGGCACAAAGCACCAGGAGGATTAGGATCACTGCTGGCCTTTCAGTTACACATCACCTCAAGACTGCTCTGCTTCAGAACAGGTGTCTTGCATCCAGACTCAAGAATCCCCACAGTGCAACATGTACTGCATGGTCCAGGACCATTTACAGTCAAGGGTTCTGCCCAGTGCTGAAAAAGTGCTGTGCAAGCTGCCCATAGGTGCTGCCCTCTTTGATCCAAACTGTCTATACACTAGCAACAGGGGAAAAAACCCTTCTTGTTACACAAGGATTCCAAGTGACATTCTGGATGCCAGCTCTTGCACACACTCCTTATCCTGTAACTACAAGTCAGAATAAACTTCCCAAATTAAGTCCATCAATCCTGAGAATACAGGAAGGAAGCCCAAGTGCTTTATATGACAAGATCAAAACTTAAAGCAACAGTCTACACACAAAGCCAAGAGTCATTTAGTTGTGCTTTATTACTAATACTCTCAGACACTCCGTAGAACAGGGGGTCTGAGTGCAGCATCAAGGCCATGGTACTGATTATGCAGAAACATGTTTGAGAGCAGACAGTAATATCATCCTTGCAAGCAAGGATAAGGCAGACAAATGCTTGTAAGCACTGAGGGTTGTCAACAATCCAACACACAGTTCCAAGTTAGAAAACAAAGGATATTCAAAGGAACATATGCTACCACAGCAGGTGTTTGCTCCTTGAAGGTCTGGGGACATATGCAGAAGTTTCATCAGTAAACATGCTCCCCCATAAGCAAAATTCTGGCTTTTGAATACTTCTCAGGTTTTAATGCTCCAGAGAGTTTGCAGGTTGGAGTTAAATTAATATTTCACTTCTACTTTTGTTTTTCCATAAGAAAGTAATTTAATCTACTATAAAATAACAATACCTAAAAGCCCAAATCCTCCCCTCCAGGAAGCTTTGCAAGGAAAGTTCAGTTTGTTCTAGAGCATTAGCCCTCCCGGCCTCAAGTTCTTACCCACCAAAAGTAGCACCAGAACCAGTCACCAGACTGGTGCACACTAGAGGAGAAGCCTCAGGTCATGGAGGCTTTGCTAGCACACCAGGTGCCCACTGTGCAGTGCCAGTTGTGGCCTACCACGCGTCTCTTACCTATTGCTACAGCAGCCAATGAGATGGGATGGACAGAAATGGCGCCAGCGGAGAAAGGAGGAGTGACAGCAACAAGAGAAAGGGTTAGAAACACACACACAAGGCACAATGAATCCAAAGAGATAAGAAGAGACCAAACAGCACCCCCTCCCCCTGCTCCTTGGCACAAAAAGCCAAAGTGGTATTGGGTGGACAGTAACAAGCTACAGCAGCAATGAAGCCCTCACAAGGTACAACACTGACATGCCATGATAAGGCAGTCAGAATGGACAGATTTGTGTTTGGCTGAACTTTAGGGCTAAATGGGCATTTAGTCCAGGTGAATTGCACCTGTATCACAACAGTGATACCCAGTCTGCTCTGCTAATATAGGTAAGCCTCAATCAGAGGCATCACCTGGGGATTGCAGAGTATTGGGTATCTTCTTCCCAGTCTGCCTCAGGACAGGGCTACAAGTTTGGGTGGGAATTTCTATTTCTAAGACAGTACTTCTCATTTGAAGGTGTTTGAGTCGATGCTTTCTGGTTTGGTCCAGCCAACAGGAAATACAGCAAGTTTGATACAGCTGGAGCACATTTGGAGAGATAGGGCACATCCTGCAGATTCAGATTCACTGCTCTATCCAGCTTGCACTTTTTCCTTAGGGATCAAAGCCACGAAGCTGATGTGATGTATTAGAAGCTCAGAAAACAAACAACTATTGCATTTAAAGTGCATGCAGTTTTTAATGTAAGCTGCTCAGGTTTCAAATAGCTTAAGTTTAATTACACAGCTGCATTCTGAAATGCAGGTAGGTTCCCCAACAACTAAGTCACTGAAAGACAAGGCACTTGAAAAATACAGCAGAACCCTCCATGGTATCCTGAATTATATGCATGGTGTTTAGCCTTTTATTTTTTTTAATAAGGCTGCTTATACATGCAGCTAGCTGCTGTATGGACAGAAGCGCTACATGCACCAAAGCCATTCTAAGTTGCAAGCAAAGAAAGTTCAAGTTTTGTGGTAATTCTGCCTTTGAAAAAGGCAAAAGCATATCCTCAGTTTGTCACTTTGGTCCTTACATCCGAGCTAGCATGTGCTTTTTAAGGCCCTTAAACTGTGCAAGGGGAGGTGTTCTCTTAACCACAGATGACCTTTAATATCTCCCAGCTCAGAAACTGAGGCTCCAGAATGCCAAAGGCAATGGCCAACACTAAGGAGTCTTATGGGTCAAGCACTCATGAAGACAGGGAGCAGTTATTCTCATTCCCTATTCAACTACCTCCCAACAAGTATGGTGGGTTCAGCACTTCAGAACTACTGCTTAGGAACTAAGAACTGTATAGTATGCTAGAAGTCTAACATTCAGCTGTTTGGTTAGAGACAGAATTCCTACAGAGTTGAGTATAAGCTACAGTATCATGGCTATTCCCTTTCTTACCTCCCACTGATGGTTAGGATATTAAAAACTTTAAGTAGACCTGGCCTTAATGCTCATGTCCACACTAGGAAATGAAAAGACTCTCAGTTTCTTGATTACACCACAAAATGACACATAGTCACTTTATAACAACTTCTTCTCTAAGGCTACATGTTTAAAAAACATCCAAACCAGCACTGAAGGCCTGTTGAGGTGAAATCCAGCACCTTGGGGACCAAGTTCAGTTAACAGCCAACACCAGCTCCACCCAAGTCTCAAGACTGACACTTTCACAAGAACTGAATGGATGATTTCACTGAAAGGAACACCAACTCCTCAAGTCCTAGAGAAAACACTGGAATATTTTGGCACTCTGCCAAATGAAAAAGTTAAGAAAGGTCAGGCAGGAAATCCCATTTTCTAGTTTTGCCTGGCCAGCCTGCAGGAAGTATTTTATCACGTACTGAACATAAGGCACTCACTCTGTAAGAGAAATGGGCCAAGATAAAAAAAAGCAACATAAGATCATATCAAAAATACCTACTTTGCTCTCCAGTTTCCATCTCCACAGCCATAATGCCATTTAAATCAAAAGGTCTTCTTGAATAAACACGAGTTTGAGAGCAATCTTGTATGTGTTTCAAGTTTGCAAACCACAAAATAATATTTTTGCCAGAAACTGCAGTGAAAGTGTCCCTAGCCCCCACCTGAAATATTCTCCAAAGTTTTCCATAATCCAGACTGGCTTGGGTCAGTCATTGTGATGCCAGCTTTATAAAGTCAGTCCTGTCATATGAATTGTTCTGAAGAGCTTCAGCTAACAAGTACTGAAGATTGATGAGAGTTTGTATAGAAGAAAAGAGGCAAAACATCATAACCACTGGCTTTCTGCTTGAGAAATACAATGCTTCCTTGGCTCAGCTGCATGTGGAAGTCCTGGAATAACTCAGTCAACCTTAGAACAGCTACTTCACCTTAACTGACCTAGAACAAGCCAAGAGACTTAAAAGCTCGTAGGTGAAGCCTCATTACAGACACTGTATTGACTATTCCCTCAATGAAACAGTACAAGCCTTGACTAGCTACTAGCTCTACCTCAACTTTTAACCTCCATTAGACAATCCACAACCAGAAGGGAGATACTCTTCAGACCAGAGCGGTCTGAAGGCAGACTGGCTTGACAGTTTTTTGTAATTTATGGCAACAAGTTATTTCACAGCACATCCTACCACTAGTCATTGTGGAGACCTGGTACAAACTACTTTTTCCTAAATTGGCCTGAAGGCTCTCTCTCACTGAACTTTGAAATTAGCACTTACCACAGCTTTGCCTCCATTAGCTCTGTCTTAACTCTGCCAACTTAATTACAAACTTACACCTAACGCCTGATGCTAATGAAAGTCCCACTAGAAAGAGTAGTGTTGTGCACAAAACCCTTAAATTTAAGGTTTTCAGCCCAAGCAGCACCACCACTTACAGTCCCCTACAGCACTATCCTCTGCCTACAAGACAACATATTGTTAGTAAGATACCTTCTGGAAACTAGCAGCCTAAGGGTTGCACAGATCCAGTCTAAGTGAGCATCATAACACTTGGGGGAAGTGCAACAAGACACCTACAATCTACTGAAGGTTTTCGAGGCTTCCCACAACTTCAGTTACCCAATGAATGTAAGCTTTTCACACAAGGCTGCCAAACAAAGCTGGGGGACAGAAAGCCAGCTGTAGTACAGCCATGGCTGCTATGAGACTGCTTGCAGATAAAACTTTCCAGTATCACAGTCTCCTGCATGCCTGTACTTGATGTTAGACATCAGCGCCTGAAACTAATCCAGAGCCCTGGCTATAGTGTGTGGCAGACAGTTCTCACATTACTGCTTCTGTGAAGTTTTAGAGATTACAGTGAGGTAGGCTCCCACAGTGGCAGTCCATGCTGCTGAAGCATTTGGAATAATGGCCAGATGCCCACCATCCAAAAAGAAAGTCCCAGGTTTGGCTGCAGAACATCCTTTACCATAGGTGACCAGGGCTTAAACTTCTTTTTTCTAAGCTAAGCCTAGAGCAGCAAGTTGAGTTGCAGTCTTACATGCATGCACAGCTAATGCAGAACAAAGCAGCTCTGGGTTGTTTACTGCACCAAAATGAGACAAAAATGCAAAAACTGGGGATGCAACAGAAGCACTTACCCGATGTCATCCCGGTAGACACGAGAGATTAAAACCTCTCCCTTGTGATTATAAATGAACAAGCCTCCGATCATGATGGAACTTCAGTCTTCACTTCCCATGTTGCTTAACACCTGAAGCAAGAAAGAGCATATATAAGTAGACTGAAACAATTAGTAACCAAGACTAAAGCTTAAAATTGACACTGAAATAGAAGCTGTCTTATTTCTCATTCCAAAACTCAGCATGGACAGATTGAGCCTCAAGGACAAGTACACAAAATATGTCTTGACTGTGAGAAAAAACACAGGCCTGGAACTACAAGCAAATCAAAGACCCCTTACTTCTACTATAAAATGTCTATCTCCTTAATGACTGAGATACAAATCAGGCACAATTTCTAAGTCTTTTTACATGCAGTTCACACAAATGTCTGACATGTCACTAAGCCTATCACCACATGACTGGGGGTTCCTAGCAGTAAGTACATCTGTTTATTACCAGTTTTACATAGTTTTTACACATCTGTGTAAGAGCCTTTGCTAATCCCTAGCAGCCATATCTAGTCACACTTCAGAATTCAAATTGAGAGCCATTTGACCACAAAGTACCACTAGAGTGGTCACAATCATGACCCACTGGAACTAGGAGAGAGTCGCTCAGAAGTTACCCCCAACTGCTAATTTTCTTCAAAGGAAGATTGCTTTGGAGAGAGCTACAAAGCTCTCTCCAAAGACATTAGATATTACTGATAGGGTAGACATTAGTGATGCAGAAGACTTTTAAAAATACATAGCTACTTCATCAGATCCCATTCCTGAAGTCATATGCATTCCTATTCACTTAGATCAAATCATAATACCCACAAGCAGCAACTGCTTGGTTGGCTTAGTCCCAAGAAAACTGCAATTGTGACAGGGCAGGCTTTGGGGTGATCACACAGGAACTGCTTAGCCTGGGCACTGCAGAGCATTAGATAACAACAATGTCCATGCTGCTCTGTGGGTGGGTGAGCCTACACCCACTAGTCTGGGCTGGGTGAAAAGGATAGGGAGAGGCCAACCTAGAGACAGATGTTGACAGTGAACTGATATGTGTCTGCTCAGGAACACTGCAATGACAAAGTTAAAGTGACCCAGCCTTGCACCACCTCAAAGGTCAGGGAAAAAAAAAAGAGAATACAAAAACAATACACACATCAGAGGGGCTAAAGGACTTCTGGATTACCAAGAGTAATGTATCCACTAGAAGTCACACCCAATAAACTACAGTAGCTGCCCATCTGAAGGAAGTACTGCAGATGTGAGTTCTGTGCTAAAACGAGGCTTACAGTGCAGCCACTACTTTTAATTTCATCAAGACAAAAAAGAAACTTTAAATTTCCTAAGACTTTACACCAACATTTTTAGCTACATCTACTGAGTCCTCAAAGAATAACATTACTCATACTTCTTTGCTACAGGTCTTCAGCTTCCAGATGGATGCTTCTGCTTATTAAAAGGGGGGAAAAGAGCCCAAAAGTCAGTTAAGTTAAAATAGAAAGAGACAAGCAATATTCCCACAGCACAGTAGTGACCTTTCTGGCTTTTATTCCCCCATTCTGCTGGTCAAGTATCTCTGGATACTAACAGGCTTTCTTCTGCCACTTGTCAGTGGCTTCCTGTGGCACTGTCACTAACATGTTTTCATGTCTGGGACTCTAATTAGCACAGAACAGCTTGTCAAATAAGTTTTTCTTCCATTCCCAACCATAACACATTATAACTTCGGGATACAAGTATTTAATTTACTTCTAAGTCTCTGTAACCAAACCTATTAAGACACAGGCAGCTTCATTATTCCCATGTAGTTAGAGTAGGAAAAGCCTTTTGTGGCTGCTCACTGTTTCATGACCAAGGCTACAAACTGTAGGGGCAGCAACGTCAGCATCCCCACAGCAGAAGACAATCCCACTGGTCAACCAAACAAACCCTATTTCTCACACTTGGCTGTACCACAGACTCACAACTACTTACACAAAGCACACACAGCCCCACAGGCAAGAAAAGGCCATGGAGAGGTAACGTGCAGGGCTGAAACCCAAAACATGGAGAACTGAACACAGCTGCCCAGCAAGACGGGCAGATGCTGAAACATTTGCAAGGTTATTCACACAGGCCAAACAACAAAAAAAATGAGAAACATTAGGACAGTGAATTCAACTTGTTGCCCACTCTACAAAATTCTTTTCTATTTACTAGTTTTTTTTCACTCCAGATAAGAAAAAAGCATGCATTTGCAGACTTCTACAGTGTTGGCTTCCACATTCAGATATGGACTATTACAATCAGAGGTGAAGAGCTCCTTCATTCTCTTTAAGACTTGCATTGTATAGAGCAGCTTCCTGGAAGCTTATGCAACTGGTCAAAGCTGGATCATAACAATCCTACATACCCCTTCCAGAAGAATCCTCGAAAGCACATCCTAGTCTTAAAAAAAAAAATAATCTCCCTCTTGGGTTTTAATGCTGCTTAAGTTATTTGTTTCACTATTTTTAGTATAAAGGAAATGTCTGCTTTGATGAAGAACAGGATCAGACACACAGCATATACAAGATAAAGCCTTTTGCCAGCATGACAAGCCAAGCACTTTTTGAAAAAGTCTTTATTTGAATATTTACTGCGTTACTATAAAACATGTAGAAGATTGCTGATCAAGCTTTGCATTAGAAATTAAAAGCCCTTTCCTAGGAAGATCTACAAACTTCAAATGTTGACTGAAATAACAATGCCATGCTTTCTTATATGTTAGAACACATTCTGTAACAGCTTTGCTGAAGTTCCAGACAAAAAAAAAAAATCAGCATTTTAAATTGTATCACAGTGCCAAACAGCAGAGACAACTGCTTTCTCATCTTACCTGTTAGTAAAAGCATGTTTTAGTAAAAGACGGAGAGTAGACAGATCGTAAGTCAAAGGTTTCTAGTCTTCAAAAATTCTTCATCAGTACAATGAAATGCTAGGCTTCTTCCTTATACAAAATACCCCAGGAGATGAGTTCAAGCTTCAGAATGCCCATGCAAAGCTAGCTCCCAGTTCCACCTTCACTGGCATTGGTTTATCATCTTCATTTAAGAGCTGCATTAGTTCATATTGCAGAGTTACAGAAGCTGAAGCCAGAATTGCCTTTGCTACTTCATCCGCACATCTCCTATACGCACGGTTGTACAATTGTGTCCCTTGGATTTACAGTGCCATTTTATAGTCCCATCTGCATATCTTTGGTCTACTTTGATCTACTTTGCCCTTACTACTCTGAACACCCTCATACTTCACACACATCCTGCTACCACGACTACTGACCAGGAGTGCTCTTTTTCCAAATTCTTGTATGGCACAAAATACAAGTATGCAGAGATCTGCCACCAACCAGTTGATGCGTGCTTGCTGTACTACACTGGCAAAACAACTTGATAATGAACTTGCTCAAAGTCAGAAAGGGGCTGGCTCTGTGCTACATGAGGCCATGGTTAACACCTGAACTTGTACTTTTCCCTACTACTACGGATTTGGCCACAGGATCAGGACCATTCTGACAATCTGTTTTATAACTGACCATACATATCTGAGACATGCATGAGCATTATTTCACACATAGCAGCAGAATGCTTCCGTATGAGTTATGATTCTCCTCAGGTCTGAAAGAACCCACAATTCTACAGCTCTAAAAATTAAATCTGAATTCACATTTAAGTACAATTCACCTAATGATTTGTGTCAGACAACTGGTAGAGTTTCCAGGTACCAGCAAAGTCACATGGGCTTAAAACAGTGACTATAAGGAAAGGGTATTAGATGACCTACCCAACTGTACCAGCTATCAATCAGTCCTTTGCAGTAGCTGAAGGACACATGCAGAATAAATCTCTGGCTGTACTCCCATCTAATGCCATCAGAGAACAAGGAGGTCTTAGCTATGCAAGGTATTTAACACAATTAAAAGCAGATGTCCCTTGTCTGCTCAGATTCTGCAGTTCAGCATCTTGAAGAGCTCCAGGCATCACAAGCATAGACAGCACAATGGCATCAACACAACTTACAGCAAGCTCAGTTCGGTTAGGTGCAGGGCTGCTCTGACAGCCTTCACCAAGCTTCCCCATGATGGGAGTTCAGGGAACAGGGACAGTGTTCCAGTCTTTTGTTCAAACCTTGCATTACATCCCTTCAAGACACACTCCCTCTCCAGAATTACTTCCATCAGCTAATGGAAGCGTGTCCACACAGATTGAAACTCAAGAGGTGAAGAAAGTAGCCCAGAGATCTATGAACAGAGAGGAAATCTATACAAAGGGCAGAATGCAAAAGAAAGTTGCTTAAAGCTCAGCAAGAAGAATGGCTCTTCAAGATGACAATGGCTCTCCTTGAAGTGGCTGCAGTGAAAATAAGCCTGCTTTGTTTTGATCCTCCTTTGTGTTTCAAGTTTCACAGATACTCCTTTCAACTATTTCAAGGTTACATTCTAACAAGAATGAGGATTTTAGTGGTACAGTTCAGACATAGCACAATCTTCCACATATTTTCATTTTCTTTACAGATCAGCTGTGGAAGTGAAAGATCCTAGTACTTCAGTGGTTAAGAACTGCAGGGAAGAGGGCTGCAATTAATTTGAGACTGACATTCAGAGACTCACGGCTGCTGGAATCAGACCTCAGAATAAAAACTCCAGCACAGGAGATGGGTTCATCTGCTCCCTGTGTATTAGCAATGTGACTCAGAAAGCATTGCTCAACCAGCTTTCAATGACTCATTCTGCTCCCCTCCAGTCAGCCTTTTCTAGGGAGCTTGCTCTACACTGCTTCTGAGTTTCCTCAGCCTAACATCTCAGTGTCAGACACAGCTTAAGAGCAAAGCCACTTCTTCAACTGTTTACCACCAAGTGCCTGGAAACGAAGATGACTCTAGCTGAAACCTCTGGGTTAATGATCCATCAACTGCATTTTCAGAGCTTTGTAGCTCCACTCCTTCTGTTCCACTAGCTTGAACATATGGCAGCGTGCTCCACACTGGTAGCTACAGCCCTGTTTTCTACTTACAGTATGGATGGATTTATTCTAGTTAAGGTACAGCCATGATCCACATGTATGTTGAATTCACACCAGTTGGTGAGTAATCACCTTAATTTAGGAACAACAGCTCTCTTCCAACACACTCCGCATTCTTCAAGCAGCTACTGGGATAGATGTAAAATCTGAATGCAGCTCCCACAAATACCTAAGGCCAGTAGGCTTCCTACTCTCCTGCCAAGTGCTCACATTCCCATATACTTCCATTTCAACCCATAAACAGAAAAGGAGCATGAAGAACACCACAGACAGGCCACACACTTATATACATGCTTATAAACCAACCAAGAGGCAAGATGACATGGAAATGACTTTTCAGAATGCCTTTTTACTCAAATGAAGATGAGAGCATTAAAATATACCTTTAGAGCAATTGTTGCAAAGTTACAGCATTAAGACAGCCAGTTACAAAAAAAAAAAAAAAGTACACGTATGAAAACAAAGGCCAGGATAAATATATTAATGAATTTCAGTAGTTATATAACAGAAAAGCAGCAGGATTAGCTGGGCCTACAGTGACTGACACGGTAAAATGCACTTTCCTAAGAATCACACATACTTGCCTCAAATCATGTCTCAGTGCTCCCACTGCACAGGGGATGTGCAGTAAGCACCCCTCCCTCTCAAACCACCAGGACATGCTGGGTGAAGCCCCAGAAGTCAGTCTGCAGCAGGTGAGCTGCAGACCATAACCAAGGGAGTCCAGAGAAAGATAAAGATACAATAAAGCACAGAATCTGAAAAACTGCTTTTGTCCACTAATTCTATAATGGAAAATACTCTCTTTATTAGGTCTGATCTAAAAACAGGCGGTTCTCCAAAAGTCAGACTTCATCCTTTCAGTGTGCCACCCACTTGGAATGCATGAGTGAAGTCAGGAGCACAAGCTCAGGCATCAGGATCCTGTTGCTGGACTGTCAGTCACACATACTGTGGGATGTAACAAGTGGCTGGACTGGAAGCTACCTAGTGAGATGAGGCACTAAACCTGCATTAATCAAGTGGAGATACAGCAGCTCCCTCCTGCAACATGTGAGAACCCAGCCTTTCTCTTCCATTTCCTCTTCAGCAATTCTGACTTATAATAGCTGTAGAAAAATTAACAGCATGCAGCATGAAGCTGTCTTAGACTAAACAAAGCACACATAAGGAATCAACTAACCAGCACAGTATGTTCCCTCTGCAGCTGTTTATCTACAGCAACTCTTTCAGCACCACCACAGCACACAGCACCAATGCTGTAGTTTCTGTTCAGTGCAGCCTTCCATGGTCATTCTAATTGAGAAACCACAGCATCACACCAGCAATGAGACACAACTGCAGCATCAGTCACCTGTTCATTAGGGTACAAAAGACTAAGCTAAATTGTAGCCTAAATCCCAGATACACAGATATTCAAATGAGTGATTTTCTCCAATACCTTAGTCCCATAACCTGAGGTATTTCACATGACACCACACACACCATTAACCCTTCCCTGCACCAGCAGAGACAGTGGTAGCTTCAACCTACACCATAAACTTTGGAATACAGTTCTCTGCCTTTTGTAACTGCGTTTACACAAGTAAAAACAAACAAACAAGCTGATTGCTCAGATTTGTTGCTTAGGAAAAACAGTGAATTTTTAGTCATTTTTCTTCAGTGGTTAAAGGAATATGGCTGCAGTAACTCCAGTTTCACATGCAAGGCAAGAAGTACTTGCTCTAGCTCCAAAAGAGTTAGCAACTGTCTGAAAGAAATGTGTCACTAGCAATGTAATGTACCTACAGCCTAATGGTACCAGAGTCACCATATATTTTGGGTGTATATTGGTATTTCTGCCACAGGAAAGCACAAATCCACTTCTTTGTATCCTTTCATGCCTTTAGCTTCTGTAAGTCCAGTGTAAGCAGAAGCTGAGGAACTCTTGAGCCAGGCCCATTTGCTCTCATGGCATTTGCTCAGCAAATCCTCTGTGTCCTCTCTTCAGAGATGCAGTGATGACACAGCAGCTCAAGAATAACTGCTCAGGAGCAATGTGCAGCAGGCTGCCCTAACAACATGACTACAGTTCCACATTATCACCCCACCTGTGCCAGGATTTGATGAACACCAGTAGCATCACTAGTGAGCATCTGTCTACTCATTGCAGGAGGCAACTTTGGGACCGGCTGTATTTTCCCAAGGCAGCTTTGTGGGTGATATTTTACCACAGAGGTATCTGTCCAGAAAAGAATCTGGCACTACAGGTGGGGAAAATAAGCCTTCAACCAGCCATTGACTGAGGCTGGATGAAAATATGTCAGGGCTGCTGCTCACCTGCAGAGTCCTTTTGGCCACAGTCCCACTGTGAGAAATGCCATGAGCTTCATCAAGTTTCCTATACCATCCAGCACAGGGTACAAATAAACACAAGTTGATCAGTAGCGAGCCCAAGACTCAGCTACTTGGACTTTGTCACTCCCATTAAGGGGCTGGAAGTTCCTACAGCACAGACATCACTTAGTTTGACTGCAAACAGGAATGCTGATTTCTGTACTCTACAGAACACATCCAGGAAACAGCAATCACAAGTCAGTTAATAAGCTGGTGAAAAGCAACCAACCCCTTTAACAGTCTATTAAAAGACAGTTTGGGTTCTGACTTAACAGTAAGTAAGACTTCTGTGCATTAATGAGCTTATCTAACTAAGCAGTTCAAGGTACATTAGCTGCTGAGTTCTCATCCAGGAAGAAATCAGGAGAGGCACTGAAGGAAAATGACCAACTGCAGCCTTTTCTGCATTCCAGAAATCAGTATGATCTATGAGTAGTTAAAGTAAGAGGGGGATTAGTCAGGCTGCTCTGGCAAACTGAAGTTGTTGGGAAAACCCATCCTCTCAGCTCGAACTATCAACCCCGAAGACTTGAGGCTCAAAACAATGCCATCACCCCACCAGCTAATCTGAGCACCTAAGCTTTGCTTAGAGAGCTGCATTAGCCACTTTACAGGACGCCATGGGCTGCACTTGGTTTTAAACAAGAGTAGCTGCAATCACCTCATCCCGGGGAAGACAGGCTTCCTAATTTACTTAAGGGGCATACCCTGAGCTAAAGAGCTCCTGAGATAAATCCATCAGTTTCAGAGAAACTGTTCCTATTTTAAACACAATCCCATAAATCCCCATAACCAGTGGGCAGGAAGAGAAGCACGTTCTCTTACCAGGCTCTCCTCCTACAGCCCACTTCTGCGTGCCATACTGCACGCAGCCAGCCTGAAGAGTAACAAACAAGAGATAAATACTGACACAGGGGAACACAAGAAGCTCCCCTGCTCTGGTAAAACATCACAAGTACAGCATTTAACACACCTCTCCAACATACTCTGAGCCCAACCTGATGTGAACAGCCCCAATGCCTTTTTCTACTTCTACCCATTCTACCAAAGCAATTCTAAAGTCAGTTTGAACTACTTGCTTTTACTCTTGAGCTAGAAACCTAAACAGTGATTTGCTTCCTATGCATCTTCTAACAGAAGAGGTTAGAGGCACAGAGTGCAGACCATTAATGGTGTAGGTGCCCTGATGTGCCAGCTTTTCTCTCACTACTCTTACTGGAGAGCAGATAACTGCATTTCACATTCTGTGCCTCTGACCGCAAGCTTTTAGCTGAGCTGCCACCCTACTGCCAAGATCAAAATAATCCATGACTTGCCAGTAACTTTTGACTCAGTAGGTCATTCACTAAAGGAGAGAAGCAGACTGCCTCACAAACCAATTATTTTTTGGCAGCACCACAGGCCATCCTCCAGTTGGCCCCAGGAACAGCCTTTAAATACTCTAATGGTCTTCAGTAAAATAAGTTTAGAAAACCAGTGCAAGACATTATGCTGCAAAAGACAGTCTTGGCTTTGCCTTTTTTTGATGCAGGGATGAGGCAAGAAAAGTTTAACTAGGAAGTTTCCTTATAAAGCCTGTTTTGTTTAGTGACTGTTCCTGTTCCACAAAAAAAAGGCAATAGTATCAAACAAGAATGCATGTCCAGTCCCTCCCCTGTGTTTCAAAGAACTCAAGATGTAACCCTTCACCCTCAAGATTCAATTCTCCAAAAGCCAGGACTTGCTCTTTTGGGAGGAGGAAGCAGCTAGCCATGATACCCTTCAAAGACACCCCAATGCTCTCCCTGGAACATGGCCACTCTGCAGACCAAAGAACACCAGGTGTCTTTGTCACTAGATGTCAGTAACATGGCATTTCCGACAGGAGTGATGCCTCCCTTCTGACAGGAAAAATATGGAAGTAGACAATTTGGCAGCCTCTCTTCAGATTTGAGACTGTCCCTCCAAGCAAAACACACAGGGACACACAGAGATTTTACTAAAGGAAATAAACAGTAGCTACAGCTCTGACAGCATTCAAGTAAATGTTGCCCAACCAAACACCATATGAACCCATATACAGTTAGAAGCCTGCAATACCGAGACTTCCAAGCCATAGAAGCCATCCAGACTCACCTATCTGGGCAAGTTCCAGGCTCAGATTTTGGCAGCCTGAGGCTAAAACTTGATAGCAGCTTTGTCATACTAAAGCAAGCAGAGAACAGATCATGGATTCACACAGCTTATGTAGAGAACATTAGATCAAAAGCAAGTCACTTCCCAGTAGGGAGAGAAGTCAACTGCACTGGGTGATAAAACACAGGCTGTGCTTCCTGCAGTTTTACTGAATCCAAAAACCTAGTCCTGGGAAGAATGGATGTGGAAATGCATCCAGAAGAGCCGCTGGATAGGAGCATGCTTTAAGCCTCAGAATAAGTACTTGGGCATCAGCAGCGCTGCGTTCTGCCTCAGCAGGTTTTCCAGGGAGGAAGCAGAGTGCAAGCCATGACCCAGCTAATCACGTTTGGATCAGTAGTACAGGCAAATAATTTTCGGTAAAGTTCCAGCCCGATCCGACTGGAAAAAAAACCTTTGCTCAGGCTGACCTGACGCATCGGTGCCGGCCTTCCCGTGCCATACACAGCTCAACCCTGTCCCCACCCTCCCCGGTGCAGCACCGCAGGGCTGCCACACAGGTAGCCAGAGAGCTAATTAACTGCTGTTAATAACCCCCTGAGCCACAAGCAATGTACGAACGAATGGTGGGGTCGCCCAGCACCCCCTCAGAGGAAACTGAGGAAAAGCCCTCCCGGGCGGCCCCGCTTCTCTCCCTCCCTACCGGTTCCGGGGGCACTCTCGCGTCCCTCCCAAGGGCAGCCGGCGGGACATCTCGCCCTGCGGCCGCCTCCCCGCCCTTAGGCCTGCAGACCCCAACCCCCAACCAGCGCCCAGAGAACCGCCACCAGCAGCAGCTCGGCCACCGCCCGGGCGCGGCCGCACAGCGAATGCGACCGCAGGAAACCGCTCGGAAGAGGGACGGAAGCCGCGCAGCCCGGCGGGGAGCAGAGCACGACCCGACGCGCCTCACCTGCCGCCGCCGCCGCCGCTCACCACCCCGCGCCCAAGATGGCGGCGCCGCCCCCCCCTCACCCCGCACCCCCCCCGCGCACTGCAGAGACGCCGCGCGCGAGCCCCGCCCTCGGCCCGCCACTGCGCATGCGCTTCCGCTGGTGGCGGGGGGGGGGTGTGTGTGTGTGCACAGTGGGGTGGGAAGTACGCTTCCGCGCATGGCATAGTGGGAGTTGTAGTCGGTGGCGAAGTAAGGACAGCATGGCAGCTGCGCTCTGCGAGCGGCTGGGCCGGGGGTGTGCCCGGGAAGGAGGCCGCGCTCGCCCTTCATAGTCCTGAGGTTGCCGCGCCCTTCCAGAGAGCTGCTAGCTTCCGCTGGCCTCGCGCCCAGGTATCCCCGCTCCCCACCTCGCAGTGCTGCGCCAAGGGCCAGTGCCCGCGGTCGGACTCGTCCCTGGTCCTCCCCGCCGTGTTGTTGCTTGGAACGAGGATCCAGGGAACCCCGAGAACCCCCCGCCCAGGCCGTGCTCCGGCGAGACTCAGCCTGCAGCCGCCCTCGGCATCCCGGTTAAAGACAGCTGGCACAGGGTGCCCTCATCCTGATGGGCTCTCGCTTTAGAGCAAAAGGCAGGAGGATGGAGGAGGCTGGGGGAAAAAGAATAAACGAACGACACAAGGCAAAAGTCCAATAAAACTATGTTTATAAATAAAAACAAGGAGATTGGTGTTGTTTTTATAAAACCCAGTGGTTAGGGCAGGGCAAGGGGGGAGCAGTGGCCAGGGAGGCTACTGGGGACAGTGACTCCAGCGGGCTGAGGGAAGGAGAGGCTTCAGGGAGTCAGGGAGATGAACTGATGGTGCGTGAGAGCTGGAAGTGGGGCTGCAGGGGCAGTGCAGACTCCCAGGGAGCAAAATACAATTAAACTCCATCGTATAAAAACCGCAAACACAAGAGCAAAGGAGGCAACGCTTATGGAGAAAGCCACGGTGTGGCAGGAGGAGAGGGTGCCGGGGGCACCAGCACCAACAGCAGCAGAGCATGTCCATACTGTACCGTGCTTGGCCCTGGGCATGGGGAAAGGGGTGCCCCAGCCCCAGGCACGTCTCTGAGTACCCAGAAGTGGAAGGAAGAAAGGCAGGGAGCACTGGAGCAACCAGACTCAACTGTCCCAGCACACATGTGGGCAATGAGCCCAGAGGACATGGTTCAGGCTGCAGTCTTATCCCTGGAGAGCTCCTGTTGCCACCAGGCACTGCTCATACCCAGCTGGAGTGGGGCTGTCCCTGATTCGTCCCTCCCAGCAGCCAGGCCAGCAGCACTGGGCAGAGAAGGATACAGACTCATGCCCTTCAGAGGGCAAATACAGAGTGCCTCCACCTTTCTCCAAAGCATGGAAGTGAAGCAGGGCACCAGGTGTGCCCTGCCCTCGCCTTCTAACTCCATCCAGGCCCCTGAAGGTATCACATAGCTGAGCAGCAGCGCGACAGCAGGAGGGAGAAGGCCACAGCTGCCATTACCAGCCTCAGGCATGGGACAGCCCCTACAAACAGGACAGGCAGCAGGACATTGCAGGCAGGAGGGCAAGGAGCAGGATGGAAGGAGTAGAGCTCTGCCCTTAAATTCCCCCAAAGAACCCCAAGGCAGGTGTAGAGCACTGAGTCAGGCAAGAAACTCTGCACAGGCAATCACCACCTCTCTGGGCTGGATGCAGAGCTACAGCTCCAGCCCTAACGTCCGACCAAGGTGAAGGAAGGTCCGGCCACGGGGCAGTGTCAGGCTCCGACCTGGCCCAATATGTGGGCAAGAGGGAAGTGGCAGCATCTCTCCACTCCCTGGAGGCACTGAAGCCCTGGAACATTCATGCATTAGCCAAAAGGCAACTACAACGGGATTTAAAATACATATATAAGGCTGGTCCCTGCTCCCCTCTCAGGGCTGGGGGAAGGGCAGGGCATCTTCCGCGAGGGGGAGGAAAGAAGCCATCTTCAGCGCCATGCGTGCCCAGCGCCCCTGGAGCTCCGTGTCCTGCTGTCGGGCCACGCCAAGCTCCAGCTCTCCCCCCCACGGGCGGCAGGCTCAGAGAAAGTCAAACACCCCGTAATTCTTTGCTGCTTGATAGAAGAAACACAAAAGGGTGAAAAGAAAGAAAAGATGTTTAGGGTGGAAGGACTGAGGCAGCAGTGACACACGGGCAAACAGCACAGGGTGCTGGGACGGATGCAGATTAATGGGGTTAGAGAGGATGGCAGGAGGGAATTACCATCGGCAATACAAAAGTCTGGTGGCAGGATGAGCTGACAGCACCCAGCAGGCCTGCCAGGCCTGTCCTCCCCATTTGAGGAGGGATTAGAATCAAGGTTTAGTTCCATTTATTATTTTTTCCCTTTTTTCTTCTCGTTATCAAGACAAAAAAAAAAAAGAAACAAAAAAAACCCCAAAAAAACAAGGGGTGAAGCCAGGGCTGGTCCTAGGAAACAAACGACAGGGATAGAGGGGGAAAGGAGGGACAGCAGACAGACAGGGGATGGGCGCTTCACATTACATCCACAAAGAACTCACTGGGGTTGCCCATGGCCATTCGGAAGGACTGTCTACTGGCTGTCAGTTCGGGGGGCACAGAGGCCAGGTCACGGCCTGGTGGCGCCCCGGGGGGCCCCATGGCTGATGGCGGTGGAGGCATCAGCAACATGGGGGGGCTGAAGAGAGGGGGGAGGCCGGGTGGCCCGTATGACTGCTGGCTGTGGTGGCTGCGGATGCTGTGAGCCAGGGAGTGCTGGCTGCGTTGGCTGTGCTGGCTGGCCGGCACTGAGCGCTCACTGGCCGCACGCTCACGCCGCATGCTGCTCCTCGTGGTGTGGTCTGACTCGCTCCCGCTGCCGCCTGACTTTGACTCTCCGGTCTTCTCTCTCTCCTTCCTCCTCTCGCTGCCACTGCGATTGGAACCGCTGCTCCGGCTCCCTGCGAAGCACACGAGGCAAGGTTAGGCGCCAGTTCAGACAAGTGAGGAAGAAGGGACGGATGCTCCTCTAGCCAAAGGGAGGACTGCAGCACACTGGCACAGCCAGGCCCCAGCACAGGCAGCAGCGCTCTCAATCTCCCTTCAGCCGTGAGTCCCAAAACCCTTCCGAGATGGCTTCTGCCCTGGCTTCCCCCACATAGGGCCTTGCCTAAGCAGCCTTTTCCTACTGCTGCCCTGTACTGAGCAGGACATCTGCCTACCTGCAGGCATATTTTAGTCGTTTTCACTCACCTTCACTGTGCTGACTGCCTGCACTGCCCCCTCCGTAGCTGTAGCCTGGGTCAGGGAAGCCAGGATGGGGGTTGTATGGATGAGGTGGTGGATACTGATATGGGAAGGCCATAGGCCAGGGTGCAGCTCCTGGGTGGGGGAGTGGAGCCAAAGTATCCTGATCAGAGGCACCACTGGAGCCATCATGATCATGAAGAGACAGATTAGCCATGTCTGCAAGAAAGCAGAGAACAGGGGTCAATCCAAACAAAAACAGCTACATGTGGTGATGCAGTTTTCTGTCCATTCTTGCTGATGGACAAGGACAGGATATGCATGGAGACACAAGAGGTTGGCACTCCGTTAGTCAATGCCACCATTTGTGCTTCCTGGCTGAACAACTGCCAGGCTGTGGGAGTCCAAGCTGCCACTCTAATACAGAGACCAGCATGGTGGGAAAGGACGAAAGAGCTACAGCTCATCCAGCCAATTCCTTCCCCCATCTTGTTTGAGCAGAACCCAGTTCCCTCAGCACCAAGCCCTTGCCAGCACTGAAATTCAGAGCCTGGAGACAGTCAGTAAAGACTAAGACTCTGCTATGACTGCCCAGGAGAAACAATCACACAGTAGCTGACACAGTGAAGTTGGAAGCAGCATTGTCAATCTCAGCAGCAGGACAAGGGAGCTAGGATATTCTTCATCACTCCTTTAACAGGGTCTGTAGAACAAGGGGCCCAGCCTGATGGCAATGGCCATAGGTGCGTCCCCATGGTGTCAGCAGTGCTCTTAAGGACCACTACCCCTCCAACTTCTCCCTCCCACCCACGCCACATACTTCCACAGAGGTCCCCGAAGATGTAATAGCACTGCTCCGAGAAGGTGATCTTGTTCACAGTGTGTCGGATGTAGCCAGCCTTCAGCAGATTGCTGGCATATTTGCGGGACTCACGACGGTCTGTAAAGCCCTCCACATGGTGATAGAGCCAATCTACCACATCCGAACCTGCCACCAAATACAGAGTTAAATTTGGCAAAAAAGAGGAAGATGGCAGCCCTTGAGGCACTGAGCCACACTGGAGCAAAGACAAAATGGGTCAAAAGGTTCAATTTATGACTCTGGCCTAGTCAACAGTCTGTTTATGGTGACAAAGATGCTTCCTCGGACATCTGCTTGAAAACAGGCCACCCATTCCCCAGTCCCTGCCTCCGCTGCAGGTAGCATGGTCTCTTACCAATGAAGGCATTGGGGATGGTGATCTTCAGCCACATGCGGTCACGCACCTCAAGGCCTGACTCTGGGGAGGCCATGGCTTTGACAATGGTGGCCATGTCACTGTGGATGGACAGGTGAAAGTCATCGAGGCCTGTGGTGTGGATGAAGGAAAGTAGGTAGAGGTGAGAGAGGATGGAAGAGACAAGAGTGCCACATGGAGGCATCACACACAGGAGGAATGGGCCAGGGAACAATACATCGCAGACAGCCTTGGGGTACATGCTGTGTAACACCCCTTCCAGCCTTCCCATGTTATCCTTCACGTGTCAGCTGTTTCCTCTTGGGCAAAGCCCAGGCAAGAGTCACAAACTTACAACAAACTCCTGGTTTGTTGCCTCAACCAAGCTCTCTAGACCCTTTCTTCAGGCCTCTATATAGCAAATCATCCCAAACCTTCAGAAAGCAACCAAGAGCCCTGTGCTCAGGAGGACCCTGTCCCACCACAAGACTCTTTGCTCTTAGCTGCCTCCTCTATCCTGCTCTATCTGCCGTCTGGGAGGAGCTCTCAGTTGCTCCTGGGACATGATGAATCCCTCCGGCTCCACATTCTCAGCAGCTAACCCCTGACCGGTCTGAGCCTTTCCTCCACACCTGCCACAGCTCCTGATTGCACCCAGGCTCCTCTACTCTCCTCACAGAGAAAGCTGAAAAACATGATATTAATTCGCCCAGCCAGAACTCCCACCGATCAAAGTGCTGGCCTGGCGAGAGCTGCGTCCCTCCCAGTCCCTTGGCAGGGCAGATCTGGCCCACCCCAGCTGTCCCCAGGCAGATGTATTGCTCCCTTCACAGCATAGTGAAGGTGAGGAGGCCGTGCAGCGGATGCAGCACGGAGGCACAAGGACTTACGTTCAGTCTCTGGGATGGAGCTGGTGATGGAGGAGCTGGTGGAAGTGATTGTGCTCATGGATGGACTCATACCGTACGCTGGGTAGGTGCCAGTCATCGCTGCTGTGTGAGACACCCAGGCTGCCGGGTCAATGGGCCGGATGGGCTCACCTGCATTGAAGAAAGAGTCAGTCAGTAGTTGTAAGAAATTATCACCTCATCAAAACAACCTCTGGGAAGGGACAGGGACTCAGCACAGCCCATTCCATCCCCAGTATTTGCCGGGACTCACCCGGATCGGAGCATGGAGAGTCTGGCCCAGCCCAGATCCGCTGGGGAGCAACTGGGAGAGAAAGAAGAGAGGGAGGGTCAGCAGGAGAGGTGCAGAGGGAGAGATCCCCCTATAGCTTAAGGGGGGTTTCTCTTTCCTCTGGCGCCCCGAGCAAGTGACCTCCCTGCCCCAGTGAAACGCGTCCCCAGCGTGATGTGGGAAGGAGGGCTGGGCTTATGGGCATTTTGGTATGGGAATAGGACATACCAGCCTCCTAAAAGGAGAGCTGGAACCTGATCAAACCCCAATTCAGTGCCCCATGGAGTCACACACACAGAGGAGGAAAAAGACAACAACCAAGTAAGTGCTTAAGGCAGGGCCCTCACATGAGCTGGGTACCAGCGCTAAGGGTGGGTCAGCTATCCACTTACTCCTGGGTAACGAGAAGCAGCCCCGCGGACTGGGGTCCCAGCACTTGGCCACTGTCAGGGTGATGGGCCTGCAACAAAAAGCTGAGAGTTAGAACCAGAGCACAGTAACACAAACCCCTGCATGATGGGCAGATGCTGTGTGCCAGCTCTCTCCTGGGAGACAGGGAGAAGCTGCCAGTAAAGCGACCTTGTTCCCCTCCAGCTATGGGTTTCCCTAGTGACATGAACAAAATGATGTGACCCTGCTGAGAGTTGGTGATGACCCAAATAGAATCAGAGAATCACAGTACAGTTTGTTATGGAAAGGATTTTTAAAGGTCATCTAGTCAAATTGCCCTGCAATGAGCAGCAACACAGCATCCCCACAAAAAAAAAGGTGCACAGACCCCAGTCCCCCACAGTTCTGTTGGCTGCAACTCTTGCATTGGACATGAAAACCAACAATCAAAGCAACACCAAAATCCTATGCTCTGAGCTTCTGCAGAGGCACCGGCAGAGGTGGCTGGAAGATACAACTCGCACACCCCATGCACAAACTGTGCAGATGTCCCTGGATGGAAGGAACAACCCAAGTACTCACCCCGGCTTGTGCACAATCTCCCTCAGCACCCGTACAGCATCATCGTTGCTCATGTTCTCAAAGTTGATATCATTTACCTGCAAACAACACAAAGAGGTGAGTCCCAGAGATGTGACCAGAGGCTGAGCTCCCCACCCAGCTCAGCAGTGACTCAGCTTCCCTCTTCCAAGCACAGCTTCCTGGGTTTAGCCTGCCAAAGTTCTCAGGGAGGCTTCTGGGTCCTTCCTTACTGCTTTCCCAGACCCAAAGATAGAGATATGTGGGTGTGAAGTACCTGCAAGAGCATGTCTCCTGGCTCAATCCTGCCATCAGCTGCCACAGCACCTCCCTTCATGATAGAGCCAATGTAAATGCCTCCATCCCCACGCTCATTGCTCTGTCCCACAATAGAAATGCCCAGAAAGTTGTATTTCTCTGCAGGGATGGAAAGAGAAAGAAGTAAGTCACCCAAAGCATCAGGCACAAGCAGACCTAATTTCAGTAAAACCACATCCCAATGATGGTGATTTGCACCACTGTCCCAAAGATGTCCTGGGACACACGAACTCTCGAGAGACAATTTCTACAAGAGAAGCCAATCTCATCGCTCCTTCCCCATGTGTTCCCTTTGCCCCCTCCCCAGTTCCCTCTCCATGACCCAATCTCACTCTGGAAGGACTGCAGGTTCCAGGCACACTTCCCACTCACCCATATTCAGCGTGACTGTGATTATGTTCAGGGACATGGTGGAGTCTGTGATGCTGCTGAAGGACGAGGACTGCAACATAAGCAAAACATGAGATGTCCTCCTGTGCCTCAGTAAAATTCCCAGCCCTGGATTCCTCCACTTCTACTTTCCTTCCTGCCCCTCCTTGTGGCACCACAGCCACCACCCACAACTCCAGTCTTAAGCATGGAGCTTTGCAGAGCCAGAGAAAAGCCATGGTCCTTACGACCTCTCTGCAGCTGGGACAAGGACTGTGGTCCCGGCTCTTGAGGCTACTTGTAAAAAATGTACAGCACTTTTTGAAGTCTCAGCACTTGGGCACTCATCCAAAGCCATGCCCACTGCAAAAACAGCTGAATCCCTGAGAGCCCACTCTGACCTGCACTTCCCCCCCCTGCAGGATACCCAGCCCCTCCCTGGGTACCCGCTCAATGCGTGGAGCCTTCTGTTTCCGCCGGCGTCGCTTGTGCCGCCTCATTAGACGGGAAGCACTGCTTTGCTCTGTTGAACTGCTAAACCTGCAGGCAAAAGCAAGAGTCAGCTCTTCTGCTGCCAGAGGACTGCAGGGGCAGAGGGGAGAACTTGCACATGGGGGACAGATAGTGGCAGAAAGGTCTGCTGGTCTGAGCCCAGGACTACTGTTCCCTGCCAAGGCATGTCTCTGTTCTGGGAGTCAGGGGGAAATGAGTGTTTCCCCAAGACCCAAGCTGTCCTACCTGCTGGTGGAGTCATCTTCATCTGAATCAAAGAAGCTGGTGGTCTCCAGCTCGCTGCTCATGAGCGTGGAGGAGCTCTCGTACCCACCCAGGTCTCGGCGTCGCTCTCCCTTCACTGTCCCATTCACCCTGGGTGCTGTGAAAAGACAAGGCTCAGTGGGCTTGAGACAAACCCTTCCTCTATGCAGGATTCATGGCAACCTCCTCAGAACAAATCTGGCCATTAGTCAATCCCATCTAGCGCCAAATAACTCCTAGTCTACCCTGGGATCAGATCCATCCCCTGTGGGATACCTCTTCTATCACTACATGATGGGGAAGAAACTGATGGGCCAGTAGGAACAATGCTGCTAAACTTGTGGAAAACTTGCAGCTGTTTCCTTGGTAGAGGAAGAAATAGCACAAGTGACAAGGGTAATGCTCACTCTGCTTCTCAGCTAAGAAGACAGAGGCACAACTGTCTCCTGCTCTTGGGGCTTCTACAGGAGCTATGTCCTTTGACCCCAAAGGGTTCAACACCAAGTTCTTATGTAACACAGGTGTTAGGTCCTGCCTCAAATGTGAGGCTATAGCCCTTCTAAAAGCCACAGAATAGCTCTTTTGAGCTGGGAAGGTTCTGCAGAGCAGAAAAAGCTGTCCCAGGTCTGGAGCTGGTACTTCCACCATGCCCCAGCCATGCCCCTGCAAAGCTCTCACCATGTTATCAACACTCACCATGCTCAGGCCCATCAGTCCGACGAGGTCGTTCCCTCTGCGATGACACCACCGAGTCTGTCTCTGTCTCATTGTCCAAGTTTTCCCGGCTCCCCCCAGTGTTAGGGCTGTGATAAGATAAAAGCAACAAATATGTTCAACAGGGAACAACCTGACAAGATTCTCTCTCCCTCTGTCCTGACCAACACAAGGTTCCAGCAATCAGCTGTCTCCTTCCTGAGGGACAGAAACAACCACAGCACACCTGTGAGTGCAGGGCGAAGGACTGGGGATGCTGTGCTGGCTCTTTTGCTGCATTATTTTCAGCATGCCCTTGTCTTTTGAATAACACAGCTCCATTTCAAATCTGCTCCCAGCCCCACTCTCCATCCCTCTTGCTGGCTGTTATCCCTGACAATTTGGGTAAGAGTGTCCCAGCCTGGTCTGGGATGCTGGCCTGGATTACAGCAAACACACCATGTGTCCCTTGGAAACCAGAACAGATGTCCATGTAACTTACTGGAAAGAGGGGGGCCTGGAGTCTCCAATTCCTCCTGTGCGCTCCATGGAGGGTGGCAGCTCTGTCTGGTTATCAGCACAGACTGAGCCAGCATCTGAATGGGAACCCTCTGCAGACACCAGCTGGAGGGATGAGAGACAGAAAACAAAACTGAGAAAACATTTTTAAGAGTGGTCAAAGGAGCCAAAAGCCTGCCTTGCCCAGGATCTCATTTCTGGCAGTTGACAACAGCAGATGCCCAAGAGCAGGTACGGAACAGGCCAAGCATGTAGCAACATTTCCACCCTAGGCCTTCCCAGACACTGGTTATTTGTGGCTCAGGAATTCCTGACCCAGCAGTGAAGCTCGGGTGGGTGACAGCCATGCCTGGAGACTCTGACATCACCTGCACATCCACACCACACACTCAGGTACCTTTAGCATACATCCTGCAGCAGGGACTGGATTCCCTCAGTTCTCACACTGGAAAAGGCAGTTACAAGTCATTCCCTTCCTCAGCTCTAGCAGCCTCAACACTTCTGCCTTCAAGCTGTGGGACCCAGCAGGAGTTTCACCTTCCCAACCCTCAGAAGCTGGGGATAACAGAGCTCAGGGCCAAGGCTGGCTTTGAAACAGACTCCTGAAACAGGCTCTTTTTCTGGCTTCCATATGTACTTTGCAAACTTCCAGCCTTATTCCAGGTGTTCAGCTTATTGGCTTGAGCACAATTTTCAGCCAGTCTCCAGAATGGTCAATGGATTTCCTGGTGCAGAAATTCAAGAAAGGGTTAAACCCTAGAGACTCTTTATACCTCAGGCACACCAACACACTGTGATTCTGGGTCTATAATAAACCACCAATTTCAGGCCTCAGGGAGTGAGCTGGAGACTCTCCCAGGGACCATGGGCTTGCCAGTGGAATGAAACAGAGGACAGCCTAAATGAGCCATTCCCCAGTATTGCTCTGTCCAGATTTGCACTCTTCCTTACTTTCAAGCTGTAATGAACTGGGCTAATCCCAACAGTGCTAAGCAAGAAAGCAACAAAAAGCCTTTCTTTATAGAGGCATTCAGGACCTCCAGAGCACACAGAATCACTAGCTTGGAAGAGACCTTCAAGATCATTGAGTCCAACTCAAGATCACTGACTTGATAGAGCAGAGGTGACAGGGACCAGAAAGGATCTAAGAGAGATGAGGGATATTCACTGTTGCTCAGGACAAAAGAAACATGAAACATAGGCTGGAAGAAAGCTGATAGCTGCTGTCCAAACCACAACACCCAGTGTAAATTCAGAGACAGTGCTACTGCTTGCTGGTGAGGGAGCCACATCTGCATGGAGCCAAGAGCAGATTCCAACTCAGATGCTAGATGCACGTTTATACATGTCTTGAATGCTTCCCAGCATCACTGATGGAAGAGCTGTACCCTGCCCACCTTCAGGAACTGGGGAAACCCTCATAAGGGGGGAATGGACCCCACATATCATCATTAACATAGCAGATGAGAGGTGTACTGCCAGAGACATTGGTAACAGAGACAGGGATGCAACTGGGGCAAGGAAGACAGGGCAGCCTTGAAAAAGCCAGAGCCAAGGCAACAGACAGGGCAGAGAGCAGCCTCAGGTGTCAAAAGCTGCAGAGCCCGTCCCACAAGCCCCAGGACAAACCCAACGGCTCCTGCTCTCACAGTTGTCTAACCAGCTCTTGTCTCATGCTCAGGTCAGCTTCTCTCCCTCTAGCAAGCCTCAGGCACATGCCTGGCTCTGCTCCTGGCATCTTCCTGGTGACTTGTCTTCCCAGGACACATCCCACTCCCTAAGGGCCACATCCCTACTCTGGTAGCCACTGCCCGGGAGCATAGGGTTGAGAAGATGCTGAAAGTGGCCAGCATTGCCTAGGAAAAAGTCACTTCATGTTTGAAAATCTCAAGCAAATGATGAAAAACATCAAGCAAATAGATCGGGACAGAAGGAACTAGCTACAGGCAGCTGTCAAACAGCAGTGAGGAGAGCTGAGGGGGTGTTCCCAAGCAGTCGGGACTGATGCTATCTTCCTCTAACACTCCCAAGACTGGGATTTCCTCCCAGGAAGATTTTGATAACCATCCTGCACTTTTCCTGCCTCTTACACTGTCAGAAAATACTCACTTGGATTCCAGTCCCCATGTTTCCCTGTTGATAAATTAGTACTGAGTTCTTAAAATAGCATCATCCCAGCCTGTATGTTAGAAGCAGCAAAGCAAGTGCTCCCCTCTCAGCCCCCAAACCGTGCATGGACTAGGAGACTCTCAGCAGAGATTGAAAAAGGGATTATGAGGTGCACAAAGGCCTCTGGGACTGCCACTACCCTTCATGCACAAGAGCTGGTAGTGATGTTCACTCTGGCCACCAGTTCCCTGCAATAATCCAGCCCAGCAGAGCAGCAGCATGGTGGTCATACCAGAGAGACCCACACCAGATCTGTGCCACTCACACTGAACAACCAGGGAGCTCCTACAAGGAAAGCCAGCAGCTGCATGGATACATGGATCACAAGGAAAAGCACACCAGATTAAAAAGGAGCACTGGAATGGATTTAGAGACTCTGGGACTCTCCATAGGGCAGGTGAAAGCAAAAAGCAGCTAGAAAGGGTGGGGAGACATCTTGGGGCAGATGCAGCAGCAGTGGGATGGATGCAGAGGAACATGTGGGGCCAAGAGCTGGACACAGGCTGTTTTCCGAAGGGCCTGGATAACCACTAGAGGGAGGACAGCAGGCGTCCGGCACAGCTCTTTGTGCAGGAGCCTAGCACAGCCTTTCTTCCCTGCTCCAGCCTGCACCCTGCTCCCCTGCCTGGAACCCCAGCAGCAGCTGTGTCGGCAGTGCGGTACCTGCCTACCCCATCACTGTTTGGTGCAGGGATAGAAGCAGAATTACGTCTGACCTAGCCTGATTTGCCGAGGATTTTTACTGTTCAGGTTCTGTTTAGAGGCCTCTAAAAAAAGGCACTAGAGTCTTGGCTTTGCTCCTGGTGGAGACTCTCTCCCCACTAACAGAGGGTCCCTGTGGGAACAGAGGGAAGCATGCAACCAGGGAGCAGAGCATGTGCATGGCATGGTACTGAGGAAAAAGCTTGTCCTGCAGCTGCCCAGGCAGTACCTTTAGTCTTCAAGGCAGTCAAATCCAGTCCACTTCACCAGCACTAAAGTCACTTTAAGCCCTTTGTGTCAGTCACTGGAGTGGGACTTTCCTTGGAAAGCTGACCCTGCCATAGGGGCACAGGGGTTATGCTGTGGACAGGCCACGACCATGATCTCTGCTAGGCATCAGTTACCATAAGCTCTTCGTAGAGGTATCCCACATCTTCCTTGGCACAGGGGACCCAGCATCACAGAGTCCCCTCTCCACCTGAGGAACTGGAGTGTGGGGATCCAGCTCATCAGCTTCGTGAGCAGCCAGCACACCCACAGTACTGAGCAGCCCCTGTGCCTTACTTGGCACTCCACATCCAAACGGTGTTTTTCAGAGAGGGCACAAACAGGCTGACAGACCCCGAAGCAAGGGGCTTGCTTACCCACGACACCACCCGGCCGTTGAAGCAGGGAAGCTTGGCATTGTCATCCGAGATCTCTTCTTTCACCACCCTGCAGAGGGGAGAGGAGGCAGTCAGAGCTGGGTTCAGGACTTCAAAGGAAAATGAGACTTTCTCAAATGGGTATTTGCACACAACACCAGGCAGCCCAGGCTTGGGGATGGAGCAGAAGAAGACTGGCAGCTCTCTCCTGCTGCCAGGCCATAGGTTCCTGTGCCCACAGCCATGACAGGCAGCCTGAAGAAGAACCAAAGACAGAACAGCCTTTTTATGTGCATGCAGCTGTTTCATCCCCCAGTTCACATTTTAATCAGTAAAACCAAAATTCAGGTGCATATCATAGAATCACAGAATTGTTTAGGTTGGAAAAGACCTTTAAGATCATCAAGTCCAATCATTACCCAAGCACTGCCAAGGCCACCACCAAACCATATCCCCAAGTGCCACATCTACACAACTTTGAAATACCTTCAGGGATGGTGACTTCACCACCCCCCAGGCAGCCTGTTTCAGTGCTTGACCCTTTTGGTGAAGAAATGTTTCTAATGTCCAATGTAAACCTCCCCAGCACAACTTGAGGCAATTTCCACTTCCTATCTGGGAGGAGAGATCAATCCCCACCTGGATGCAACTTCCTTTCAGGGAGTTGTAGAGAGTGATAAGGTTCCCCCCCGAGCCTCCTTTCCTCCAGACTAAACGTCACTAGCTCCCTCAGCTAATCCTCACAGGTCTTGTGCTTCAGACCCTTCCCCAGTTCTGCTGACCTTTTTTCAACATGCTCCAGCACCTCAATATCGGTCTTGTAGGGAGGGGCCAAAAACTGAACACAGGGTTCAAGGTGTGACCTCCCCCGTCCCAAGTACAGGGGACACTCACTGCCCTGGTCCTGCTGTCCACACTACTGCTGACACAATGCCATTGACTTTCTTGGCCACCTGAGCACATGTTGCCTCATGTTCAGCCACTGTCAACGAGCACCTCGAGGTCCTTTCCCACCAGGCAGCTTTCCAGGCTGCTTTCACCCAGCCTGCAGAGCTGTGTGGGGTTGTGACCCAGGTGCAGGACAGAGCACTTGGCTTTGTCAAACCTCATACAACTGGCCTTGGCCCGTCGATCCAGACTGTCCAGATCTCTCTGCAGAGCCATCCTACCCTCCAGCACATCAACACTCCCACCCAACTTAGTCATCTGTGAACTGAGTGTGCCCTCAATTCCCATGACCAGATCATTGATAAAGATATTACACAGGACTGGCCCCAGTACTGAGCCCTGGGGAACACCACTGTGAGCAGCCAATGGATGTAGCTCAATTCCTGACAACCTCCTGGGACCAACCATCCAGTTTTCTACACAGAGAACAGTGCACTTGTCCAAGCCATGAGCAGCCAGTTTCTCCTGGAGAATGCTTTGGGAAATAGTGACAAAGGCTTTACTAAAGCCAGGTAGACAACAACCACAGTCTTTCCTTCATCCACTAACTGTGCCACATTGTCACAGGAGATCAGGTTGGTCAAGCAGGACCTGCCTTTCTAAAACCCATGACAGCAGGGTCTGATTGCCTGGATGTTCTGTACATGCCCCATGATGGCACTAAAGATAATCTGCCCCATGACCTTCACTAGCACTGAGGCCAAGCTGACAGGTATGTAGCTCCCTTGGATTCCCTTTCTGGCCTTCCTTGTAGATGGGTACCATATTTGCCAACTTCCAGTCACCTGGAACCTCCCTGGTTGACCAGGACTGCTGGTAAATGACAGTGACTCATTGAGCACTTCCACCAGCTCTCAGTATCCCTGGGTGGATCCTATTTGAACCTGTAGACTTTTGGGTGCCTTAAGTGGCACAGCTGGTTGCAGACCATTTCGTCTTGGATTACATGGGCTTCATTGTGCTGCCTGTCCCCATCTCCCAGTTCAGAGGGCTGGGTACCCTGAGAACAGCTAATCTTGCTATTAAAGACTGAGGGCAAAGAAGACATTAAGTACCCCAGCCATTTCCTCATCCTCTGTCACTGTTTCTCCTCATATCTAATAAAGGATGGACATACTTCTTAGCCCTCATTTTGTTCCTGAGATTATTTGTAAAAACATTTTAATTCTCTTTAACAGGAGTAGCCAGCTAAGTTCCAGCTGGGCTTTGGCCTTTCTAGTTCCTCCTGTATAAACCCATAACATCCTTGTAGCAATCCTCAGTTGCCTCCCCCTTCTTCCAAAGGTAAAATACTTTATTTTTCCCTTAGTTTGAGCCAAAGCTCCCTGCTCAACCAGGCCACTCTTTTTTCCCACTGGCTTGTCTTTCAAGCACATAGGGACAGCCTGCTCCTGCATTTTTTAGATTTCCTTCTTGAAGAATATCCAGGCTTCCTGGGCTCCTTTGCCCTTCAAGACTACCTCTCAAGGGACTCAGCCAACCAAGTCCCTAATCAGACCAAAGTCTGTCCCCTGCAAGTCCAAGGTAGCAGTTCTGCTGATCCCCCTCCTTACTTCTTGGAGAATCAAAAACTCTTATGTTGTGATTGGTGTGCACAAGGCAGCCTCCAGCATCAATCACCCACCAGTTCTCTGTTCACAAACAAGAGGTCCAGTGCATGCCTTCCCCAGCTGGCTCCCTCACCCACTCTATCAGGAAGGTCTTCCACACACTCCAGCAACCTCCCAGACAGTTTCTCTGTACTGTATTTCCAGCTGACAGATTTCTACCAGTTTGCTTATTTCTAAAGAAATACATAATTTAAAGCCTCTTTAGAATGATCTGAAAGAACCACAAACTATGCCAGAGATTTCTAACAGATGAAAGTTAAATACATTAAACATGCTGCCTACCAAATAATACTGTTGCTTTTTAATTACTTACATAATAATTCAACATCACTTCAAGCTTTATAGTTGTGCCATAATGTCATGTCCCTGCATTACACAGCTATGTTATTATCACCCTTCATAGTGAAAGAAGCACTAACTTTGTTTTGGTTTTTTTCCCAGGAGTAAAAAACACAAAGCAAAAAACCCCACCAGTTTTCTTTAGAGCAAGTTTACTTTTTTAAAATTTTAAATATCACTGGACCCCTAAATATTTGTTCCACAGAGAATCTACAACCAAAAAAACTTGTGAATTCAGAAGATTCAATTACTACTGTCTTTGATAAATCAAATACCAAAATAGGCTTTAACAAGCTCATTTCCTTTTCTACCCAATGGCAACCTTTTAAGCACTTTTATTTAATACAAAGATATATTACAATTAGTTTGTGATACTATATTCCCCCTTCCAAGCTGTATCTAAGGGAGCTTGACACATATTATGTTTAAAACATGAAGTAACTAAATAGTGAATAAATTATGTTTGGGGAGAAAAAGTCCAACAAAAAAAGAACAAAGAACATGAAACCAAGAGAAATTATGTATTAAAAGTAAGTAGATTTTAAGTATCTAACATTACTCAGAAGTGGAATCCTATCAACAGCTCTGAAGGGTCCCCAAGCCAGTCCCCAACTCATGGAGAATCAAAGAGGATGCACAAGTGGGACACGGACCTGTGACCCATTGCCCCAGAGTGTCATCAAGTCATAGCACACTGGGGCTTGGAGAAACAGGTGCTCTGGGCTCCTGGCTGCGCTCCCTGGTGTGCCAACAGCTGCCCCAACTGCCCCCAAAAACGGGACACAAGGCTTGCCAGCACTCACAAAGCATCAGCAAAAGGCAAACGAACAGTGCTGGAAGCCTAGACCTGGGGAGCAGGCTCGCTCCACCCTGCCAGCCCCACTGGTTGCACCGGTGTCACACATGCTCAGCAAAGGGCTGTCCTACAGGGTGAAAGGCAGCATGCTGTCAGCCCTCTGCTGACACTCACAATCCCTGACAAAACTGGAGAGCCAGCAAAGGGACTGAATAAAGGCTACACATCCCCAGAAGACACAGATGTGGAGGTGATGGTTTGAGCAGTCTAATACACTCTCAGGATGTGTGTTAATTCCTCTTGCACAGATGGAAAAGCAGGAAAAGCAAGAAAGGAGCAGTGATGATGGATTAAAACCTTGCTAGCTTAATGCTTCTTCAACATGTTCTGTGCCAGCCTCTGCCCAAAGCCCCTGCAGCCCAGATGAATGCCAAATACAGGCAGTCCCCTTGGCACCTTGTATGGTGCCACATCAGACCTGTCCAATGCAGGTAAGTTGTTGTCTTTTCACTTCCAAGTGCACACACACATGCACCCTGCCCTGGCTGCCCTAGCATCCATTCATACTGTCGCCAGCAGCCTGGACTGCATCCAATTCCTAGAGAGAACTTCAGGCAGAGCCAATTTTCAGTGCTACATGCTGCCTGCTCAAGGATACAGAGCCCTGCCTGTGGGTGAAGGGACAGGGTGATATATTTGCTGGGTCAAGGTGACCAACCGCTCAGCACAAGTCAACTATTCCACTTACAGTGGGGACAGAGGAAACCAACCCCAAGACCCACCCATTCAGCCTCAGCTGCAATGCCGGATGGAGAACAAGCTCCCTCTGTCCTGAGAGCTGGTCCCTCCTCACTCTTATTACCCTGCGGCTGCCCCAGACATCCCAGGGGTCAGCTCCACCCCGGAGCAGTTTTCTCCCTCCTTCCCCAGCCACTACGTTATTTATCACTATTTATCACCCAGATGCCAGAGCACAATGGATTATATATTTAGAATCTACAGAGCAAAACCCGATAGCGCTGGAGTCAGGCACATGCCGAGGAGGAATATCTCTGCAGCGCTGCTCACATCTGTCACCCCTCGCACCATCCCAACTATTCGTGCCCTGCATTCCTTTCCAGCCTCAGATTGAACTGAAGTCTTCCTCCTCCCTTCCTTTCCAGCCTCAGCCCTAGCTGCAGCCTTCCTCCTCCCACCTTTCACCACTCTTCCAGTCACACTTCTCGCACGGACACGACCACAGGTTCACACGTCAGAAGCCACCGAGCGAGCAGCCTCCGGGGGAGCTGTGAGCAGTGCCACGTTTCTGCTCCGAGCTTGAACGAGGAGGCAGCCATGAGATGGAACTGTCCCGCGGATGTGCTGGCAGGGAAAACCATCCTGTGAACGTGCTGGGAACAGCTCCCACCTGATAGGGTCTGAGCCCGGGAATCCTGAAAGAGCAGACTCAGAAGGAGTTCAGGCTCACTCGGTTCTCACCAAGCCTTTCTTTTCCCAGAGCCTAGGGAAAACATCTGCCTAAGGGTGATTTCAAAGGGACTGCTTTGAGTTTACTGTCAGGTTTTGAATGCTCCAATGTCCTGCTGGGGGCTGGGTACAACACGGCTTAAGAATGGTGGCCAGGAAACTCTTTCATGCGGAGGCAACCCCAGCCTTGCCCAAGCGAGTGCAAATCCAGGACCCTTGGTGCTGCTGCCCTGCCCAGAGAATTGCCCTGCAGCCGGACACTCACCAGCCCCTTCTCATGCTGAGGCCAAGCAGACATGCCGAGGCCAAGCTGCAGCTCAGCGCCTGGGCCACAGGCCCAGCGCTCCCCAGCACTCATCTGCCTTGAATTTTCCAACAAAGAGACCTGCGGGTGGGAGGAAGGAGGGAGGGTTACAGGGGAGGCAGGCCGAGTGGGCGGATGATTCCACGCCATCCCCAGTGACACGGGGCCAAGCCGGGGGAAGGAGGAGGAGGAAGAAGAGGAGGAGGGGAGGAGGCTCTGGCTGCGCAGGAGCCCGGGGTGTGCGGAGGGGGCTGCCAGGGCTGACACAAGCAGCACATCTGCTCCCATGCAGCTGGGGGAGGGGAAGGGACAACCCCGGCAGCAGAGCGGGAAGCAAAGGAAACCCAGCTCCAACCCTGGCTCCATCCCTACCCTCCCACCAGCTCCTCCTACGGAGCCAGCAGACCCTCTCCCCACGGCCTAGGAAGATGCCACGCTCCCAGTTTCCCTCCTGCTGCCTTGTCGGCAGGAGCAGCTGGCAGCCTGGAACATGGATGCAGAGCCGGGTGAGGGACAGGCAGGCAGACACTGCCTTCTCCAGGGAGTTCCAGCCTGGCTCAGGAAATTAGAGGGTATTTTATATCACAGAGTCATGTCCTAGGAATGAAGGGAAGGTGGGGAACAAGAGAGTGTGTACAGGAGAGAAAAGAGGCCATAAACCCCAAGCCGCAGAGACGGCTGCGCCATGTCAGACCTCGGCTGCGCACACATCACCAGCGCAGCTGCTCTGCTCCAGCTTCCCCGTTTCCCCTCGGTGGCCTCCAGCCTGGCTGAGGCTGCAGATACAAGCAAGTTTCTAGCTTCAGCCAGCTCTGCTCTCTCCTGAGCAGCATCCGCTAGCCATAGCAAGGTCCCTGCGAAGAAATCTGATGGAGTAATGCAAGCCCAGCGAAAGAAGAAATCCAAGAGGCATGGACAAAGGCTTCTACAGGCTTGGAGCTCAGCAGAAATTACTGCTTGTCTCTGGCAGTTCTGTCCCCCAACTTGCCTATCTAAGGGGTTGCATCAGGGAGGGTACTCAGAGAGAAGAAATCACAGATGTGGTGGCAAACACAAAAGCTGGATATGGCATCAGAGGGGGCAATACTAAGAAGGGAGTTAGGGATGGGGACCTCTCAAGCAAGTTGGACAGCTTGATAGCCAGAATGAAAAAGAGGGGACATGCAAAGATTGAGAAGACAACTGAGCAGTGACATTTTCCCACTAAAAAGATGCAAAGTTAGTAGAGCAGATGAAAGAAGTAAGATGTCTCCTCAATTATAAAGAGGAAAAATCTTTACAGAACAGCAACATTCTTTCCAACAGTGCAAAGCCCTGAAACTCAATTATAAACAATCTTCTGTTACAACATTCCAGAAGTGCACAATTAGGTTGGTCATTCCTGTAACCTTAACAGCCCCCATCTCCTACAGCTCAAAAAGGACAGACAAAAAACATCAGGAGACACTTCTACCCAACAGCACAAGCTTCAGGGATTTACACACTAGAAATGTGATCTCATTTTCAAGACCTGTAAGAAACTCCCCTTAGGGCACGGATGTCTTGCTTCCAAATGATTGTATAGATTAATAATGCTGCATAGCAAAAGAAAGCATCTTCATGTTTTACTACCCAAATATGAGCAGCTCCTGGCTCTAGAGCAAAATCCTCATCTCTTCTGTAAGATAATGCTGAGGCCACAGGGATGAGCTCTGCAGCTATTTCACCAGAAGAGAAAACTGGACAGAGCAATTCTCTGCAAGTGTTGGGATTTCAGTTAGGAAATACGTGCCTTTTAGATTAAGCCCAGACATAAGTGTGTTTCCCAAGGGGATACAATTCACACACGAGCTACAGGCCCAACCAAAGAATGCACAAGGCAGTGATTGCACATGTACTGGGGAGACCTCAGGCTCTGCAGACAAACAGGATGCATCAAACAGGATTAGAGGATTTGAGCTGTCTGTCTCTGGGTTTCTTTGGGTCTCCCTCACTGTATTTTCACCTCCTGTGCAAAGAGGAGGAGTACAAATTGCATGACAGTGAGAAGGGCTGAGAAGGGCTCTCTGACCATAAACAGACTGTCACTCTCCCATTTAATTCCCCTTCCAAGCGCCCAGACAGGATATTCTGCACTGCTCCTCTCTGCAGCAGCACAAGGTAAAAATGGAAACACTGATTTGTAGATGGTTTCATTCTGTCAGACCTTCCTCCCCAGAGGAGCTGCTGTCCTCCTGTCTGTCCCTGCACCCCATGTGAACATGAACTCCTTTACAGCACTGTCTTTACCTGGTGTGCTTTTCAAGAATCAAGAAGCACAAAGCATCTGTTACCAGCTGTCCTACTACCACAACAGTAACATACCTCTGCATTTGTGCAGGAATAGCCACCCCCGCCCTCCTAACAAGTCCAGGGAGCATCGCAAGGACTCCTCAAACGCCATTCCATTTCAAGCTACTACCTGCACTCCTCAAGACTAGTAGGATCTTTCGTTTTCAGAGAATGGTTTGGGCTGGAAAGGACCTTAAAGATCATTTACTCCCAATATCCCTGCTATGGGCCTAGAGCCTTCCTCAACCATGTTCACTTCTGCTGCCCCACAGTCTCCTCATGCACCACCCCCAGCCTTCTGTGCTTTCCTCTCCTGGTCAGTAAGGCAATGGCTGAACAGATATCCAAGATGCCAACTGTTTTCCCTGAGAAGCCCACATCAACACATTTGCAATCACTCCACTGGACAAACACCAGGACAAGCAGAGCCCTTATGTCTGGGTGATGCTTGGCTCCAGCTGGACCTGTGCTCAGTCCTACAGGCATCGCTGGGTGGGAGACGAGAGATCAGACCTCCCGTTCACTTAGTCCAAACACTGGAAAAGGAATGGCATTTAGGAAGGAGCCACCCAGGCTCAGAGGCCTGTCCAGGAGCAGCACTTATCAGAGCAAAGCTACAGACTGATTTCACGGTGAGCGCAGAGCCCTGGCAGCCCCTCCTGCCTTGATCCCAGAGTGACCATCCGGCTGCAGCCCTGCTCTGCAAACAAGTCCGACAGGCCTGTCCTCCACCGACAGACCTGCACGGGGACTGCAGGAGGCACCTCCATGCTAATTAATCCCGCCCTGCCCAAGAGATGCTTCCAGCCTCCAGAAGGACATTAACAGACATCATCAAAGGAAGCATTCTGCAGGCACCCGAAGGTTCAGTGACACTTTCAGTCTCTTTGAATTGGAAATCAGGACAAACGGGAACTTCCAGCAGAAGCCAAGTCAGGTTTTACACCCTGCTAGCTCAATTTCAGCTCCTCAATAACTAAAAGCTTGCATAGCCCAACACAAAGATACAAGACAAGCACAGGGACTCACTGTGAGAAAAAAAGATTTGAGGTTGAACATCTGCAGAAATGACCTTCAGAGAATGGAGACAATTCCACAGATCCAATAACAGTGGCCAAAAGCTGGGCTTCCATTCAGAGTGGGAGAGGAAACAGGCCCAAAGGGGCCCCAGCCAGAGATGTGTATGAGACAGGGTAAAATCCTGATGTGGTTGCTGTGGTTCACGCTAATGTTGTGAGACAGCAAGTGCATCGGAGGAAGGAGGCTTGGTCTGCTGTGGCACTTTGCTCCATCTGGACACAGACAAGGCAGAGCTGCAAAACACTAGCTCCTGCCAACAGATGGAAAGGGAGAGAGGTGAAAAAAGTGCAGAGGTGGGCAAAAGGTTTATCTGGTTACTGCTGGTAACAAAACGCAAAGGACAACACCAGCTTATCAAGAAGCTTGTGAATGAGGTGTTTGGGCCCCACAGGGAGCTCCTTGCACTGTGAGTGAGAAGTCATTCCCCTCTTTCTAGGCTGGCTAGAAGAGCAACAGCCTCCCCTGCAATGTCCAGGGACTTCACACTGGTCAAGATGACCGTGAGGAGCTGTAAAGAGCCCCAAAGTCTAATGGGTGGACAACAGTGTGATGTTTGCACACAAACCACAACCAAGGGAGAAAGCCACAATGGCCTGCGAAGGTTCTGCATGCACCATGAGGAATGCAAGACCAGGCCTTCCTTTTCTGGCCCTCAGCTGAGGGACACCAAGTCAGTCCTGCTTTTTCTAACAGCAAGTGAGGCTCCTGCCAAGAAAGTGCTGCTGCTGTGGAATGTGCTGGGCCAGCAGTACAGCTCATTCCTGGAAAAGCATCAACTCAGCGGGAGAGCAAGGAGAGAAGAGGGGGAAATTAGGAAGAGGGGGAGGGTGGGAAACAAAGTCTGAAAGCTTGGACTTCCACACCTGGGGAAGCACAGAGCAGTCTGCTCACCAGCACCTCCTCATCACAGGCTGCCAGCACAGCAGCCCTGCCCAGCACCAGCCCTTATGCTCTAGGACCACCCTTCTGCAAGCCAGATACCTCCAGAGCAGGTCTGGGACCACACAGACCAAGGCAGATGCCTGTGGGGAAGAGGAGTAAGGTTCATTTCCCCCCCATCACATTAATAATTAATTTAATTTAATGACAGATCTCCATGAGATGACAAAGCAGCCTCCACATGTGTCCTGTCCTCAAGACACTGACCAGCTCACATTACTCTCTCCTTGCATAAACAATTTTGCAAGAGTGTCCCCAGGAAACCAACTCAACCTCCTACCCAATGGGAAGGGGTCTTGAGGCACAACAGGCTATAGATGGCTGCACCTACTCTGCCACTACTGCACCTACTCTGATCTAGCTGGGCTGCCATCAGCAACAGCACTGCTAACTTGATCTGTAAGGCATACAGAGAGCCCCCATAAAACCAACAGGCAGTTAATAAAGCTCACAACAAACTCTCACCACAAAACATTTGCCAAAGACAATGAAAAGGACTCACACAAAGAAGAGCCTTTTTAGTGTGACAATACATGGTGGCAAAGACAGAACTCTGTCCCTGATCCCAAGCTATTGCAGTACTCTGAGAAATGGGCAAACACTGATACTACATCCCTCTGGTCCTAAAATGCAGGAGGCAAAAGAGGGCATGAGGGGTCTGAACGCTAATAAGAAACTTTTCTGACCATTGCTAGGCCAGGGACACTCATTCTTTTTCTTCCTCATCTACTTTTGACAGTGTCATGCAGTGGATGGTATAAAAAAAATCCCTGTATAAAAAAAACAGCAAATAGAGCAAGTGTTAGTAGTTTTTCATATACTTCATCAATTTCACTAACACCAGTCTTATTCACCAAACTCTGTTCAAGACATAGGGCCAAACCCTTGAACACAAGTAACCTACCAAGCATCGTTTACCAGGCCAGCCAGGCTTGCCTTCCAGCCAAAAAACCCAGCAAGCATGAAAATATTGTTCAACTGCTGGGAGAAAGAGACAAGAAAAGTGCTCCAGTCCTAACCAAACCAAGCATGTGCTGGCACACAACTTACTCAGCCAGAGGTCCAGAAAGCAGATGAAAGCCATATAGTAGGACCCAATACATTACTGTAAATTAAAAGTCTTCACAGTTCCCATGTACAGAATTCAGTTCAGGTCTTACCAGGACTCATCTCTACACCAGGAATCATCTTCCTTTTCAACATGAGGGTAAGCTTCTCCTCAGTTTAGAAGAGGACAGTGTTTTGGATCATTGTTGCACCAGATCCAACTTCTGCTTTTCTTTACCAGTGTGAACTCCTGGATCTGAACCTGTCACATACCATGCAAAACCTCACACCTGCTGTCTCTGACAACTGCACCAAAGGCTGGGTAATGACCACTGACCTCCAGAAACCACCATCACATGACATGTAATGTTCCTCTTGTGGAGGGTCTCAAAGCCACAACTGCCAACTCCTAGGTCCTTCAAGGACAGAAGAGTGCAGTGGAAGGCTGCACAACCTGTCAACAAGTCTGTAAATATCCCATGAGCTCAGAAATGGTCATTCTACACATTAACTATTCCCAAAGGCAGTCCAGAAATACTCATCACATGTTATTACTGCAATAGGGCCATTTCCTGTGTCTATGGATCTGCAGGTAAGTCAAGTTACAAGACCACCCTGATTTTGAGCTTCCTAATTATCTGCAATACTGACATCACGTTCCCTTGAAGCATCTCTCCTGTAAGTTACATGTAGAGTGACCATGAACACTTGTGCCTGCACCACGTGTTCATCAACGACGAGCACAGCTGGATCCTACAGTCAAGATGGCCGGGCATAGTCCCCACCTCAAATCTACAAACCCTTCTACATGGCACAGCTGAGTCAGACCCAGCTCTAACATCATGCACACTGGCAGAGATGCTACACACCTTGTGTTAGTTTGGAACTGGCCCAAGGAAACCCAAAGTTTACCCTAAACTGAAACTGATGCAGATGTTGACATCCTCAAAGTCCCCTGACACTTCCAGGACTAGACAAAGAATAGTCTTAAAAAGTTTTCCCAAGTCTAAACTTTTGGCCCAAACTGAAAGAATATATTTTTAATCTAGAAGAAAAATCCACCTCAGAGAATCCCCTTCAAGATCTAAAGGTATATTTACCAGCTCTAGGTCTAAGGCAGGTTTGCCATAAGGGAGTCAGCTCTGCAGCCAGAACCATGAAAATCCATCTTTTTCAGAGCCACAAAACCCAGTAAGAAAAGTCAAATGAACACAGCGAACACATAGCAAGACTTCATGCATTGAGGCCCTATATGGATTTCCAGTATGGCATAGCCCCAGCTGGGCCCACACACAAGTCTCTGTCTGAATGGCACTAACATACTGGTTGATCTAGGCAGGGCTGAATGAACTGGGACAGCTGGTTAGCTGTATGCAAACACAAGTATGAAGTTTGCATATCCATCACAGCTTCTGGAAAAAGCTTCAGTTCGAGAAGTTGCTGCGTTCCGGGGACAACCAGGCAACAGCCATCAGCACTGCAGCAACCTTCTCCCTGCCCTGATGGCATCAGGCCACCAAGCCAAGGTTGTCACCTGCTGCTGACACTGCTCTGGCTGTCAACAACAGAAGCACAGCACAATGCAGTCCACAGGGGACAACCTATTTGCTTGCAGATCATGAGACACAAAAAGACCATGGTCAGAGTAATGCTGAGGGAAAGAATTGAAGCCCAGGCAGGGGGAGGTTACTGTGCTAACACCAGCTTCCCCACTGTAATGATCCATGCAGAGCCAAAGCTCCTGAAACACAGACCTCTCTTGCATGATACCCCTCTCAATGTCCCCAGAACCAGCCTGTAGCCACCAGCAAACAAGAAGTCCACAAACTCTGTTACCCAGACCCAGAACTCCCAGCCTATCACAGAGACAGCTGCCAGCAATCCAAGGGTCCATGTAGCAAATAAATTCCTCTCCAAACCCCAGGGGCAGGTAAAAAAACAGCAGAGGAAAGACCTTCCCACACAGAGCAGCCAGTGACAGCTCTCCCAGAAACAGAGCTTTGCTCCAAGTCATGTGAGGAAGCCTTTCCCACTTCAGCTTCTGTCTTCAGCCAGGACCAGAAGGAGAGACTCCCACTCCAGCAACTCAATCACTGCTCATACTGCATCCTCTCTTCCTCCAGCTCTAATAGCCTAACAGATTTTAGCCAACAAGACACAAGGACAGATACCCCAGTGAGGAGATAATCACCACAAAGGACTTAGTTGAGTAGAGTACCCAAATGCTGCTTCTGCTGCCTTCCATATGCTAGCTGTGACTGGAAAAACAATGCCTCTGGCATGTCCCCTTTAATAAATAACTGATACAACAACCACAACAGTCCCAACCCTCTACTTCGATGCAGAATTACACAGCACAGGAAGGTCAGCACCAGGCACCTCTGCCTGCCAAAGCCTCCAGAGAGTTCCAGCCCATTCCTGGATGGGTTTAATATTAGTACTACAGTAGTAATGACATAGCAATGGAAACAAGTGAAACCAAGGGCTATGGAGCTCAGGGAAACATTGATGCTTCAGCTCTGCAAGCTAATGCAGTCCTCAGGGACAGTGATATTCACAGCCCAAAAGCTCACACTCTCTCCTAAGGCCACCATGGCATTACACAGATAAGCACATGGACAAAGCAGACAAAGTCACAGAGATTAGACTAATTCCCCTATTTGTACCTTATTGAAATGCCTTCCAAAAAGCCTTTACAAAAGGATTTGGTCCAAAAATTTCCAACAGCAGCCACCAGAAGGATTAAGTTTTACTTAACTTGCCAGCTGCTGCCTAACAAGCTAGCACCAGCGGGACAAACAGCAATGTAGCCACGTGGTGCCACATCCCCCTTCTGGAAAACAACAATCCATCCAGCACAGGTCAGAAGGGCAGGCTCTGAATAACAAACAAGGGATAGAGAGAGGAGGAAATCAATAGGAAACACCAAAAAACACACAGCCCTGACTGCTGCCTCATTAGATGTGCAGCACGATGCAAAGCTGGTGCAACATGAAGGCAATTTCCTGTGAACTCAGTATCTGTAATGTTCTGCATTCCCATCTCCTCTTCATGGACTTCTACACAGATCAAATATCTTAAACCACAACACTGTTTTATCTATTTGGATGCAGTCAAGGGTGGAGGAGTAGCAATTCATTACAGCAAGTACTCTCAGCTCAGAACAGTTCAGGAACTGCTATGCAGACATGGAAGAAGCTTCCCACCCCTTTAAGTACACTGAGCTCAAAAGGGACTTCAGGAATTTCAACTATGCTCCCCACACCTCTACATATACAGCTTTCAAGTCTAGATGAAGGGTCTGATGCCCATCCTGACAGAGGATTGAACCCAAACCCATGTGTGCAGCAGAAAAGCTGTGGGGGAAACCAGGTTTTCTTCGCTTATATTCACAAACCCTTTTTTCTTGAGCATCCCCACAAACATAGGGATGGGTGGCTGCAAGAGTTCACAACTGCTGGGAGATCAGGTGAAGAAATCACAGAAGAAAGAGGCCAGAAGCCTGATGGAGAAGAGGGACTTAGTGAAAGCCCAGTCCTCCAAGCACAATCACCTTGGGCTCATGGACCATCTACCTCCACCCCTGTATGCCAGCATCTTGCTTCTCAGAGTCCATTATGAAACATTGCCTCTCCAGCAACATCCTGCTCTCACTGCAGCCATGTAGGAAGGAACATCACTGCTTGCACTACCACCCAGAAGACCCAGTACCCACCCTGTGAGTGAGCCAATGTCTGGGATCTGGGAATGGCAAAGATTCAGATGAAATTCTAAAGTTCACTTTAGAAAAATATGTATCTCAGCAGAAACCAGAAAACTGAGCAGTGAGGCCACCACTATCATCCCATAACAACAAAAAACACTCAGGTTGTGACCCAAATTATGGTGGTTTATGAGCCACTTTTATGACATTTTGCCTTGACCTCCAAAACTAAGCCATGCTGGAACACAGCTGTACCACAGTCGGGGCACAATGATTTACTTTGCAGTAATTTCTGAGACATCCAGGAAGTTTTTGCTCTGTGCTGGAATTTGAAGGACCAGAGTCCTCCACATGATTTCAGAACACTGAACTGCACCAAAACAGCTGCATTCACATGGCTGAGTAAAGGTTTCTTGACTTTTTTTTCTCTTTTTTTTCAGAAATGACAAAACGGGCTTAAAATTAAGAAATATTCCCATCAAATACATAACTGAAAACAATGCCTCTCCAAGAAAAATGCTGGCTTCAACATAACACCATATTTTTGGAGAAAATACATTCAGTCAAAAAAAATTTCTGGCCAGTTCTGGCTGCAAACTAGTTCAATAGCTGTTGTAAAGCTTCATTGTTTGCATAGGACACACAGGGCCTTAGGGAAAATGGTCTGCAGCATGATTTGGCTAACTTGGCTTTCCAAACACCACCCCTGGGCAAAGAAATCAAGCTGTGACTGCCATCCAATGTGGCCTTCAGAGCACAGCTCCAACCACAACTGAGAACGCCAGGCACCTACAGAGTCAGTAATAGCTGGGTCTGAACAGCAGGACACACAGGGCCAGGCACAAACAATACAGTGCAGGGAAGCAGGGAATACTGTTAACTAACCAGCTCCATCTTCACCTCAGCCCTGGCACTGATGTAGCTCCCACCACCACTACCACAACACTTGGAAACAGCCTCCAGCAGCAGCTGCAGCCAGAAAAGGGCTCCAGTGTCCATGGGCCACCCCCAGCACAGGCAGCATTACAGGAACTCCCCACCACAAATGCAGAGAGTGGTTAGCAGCTCTCTGCCAAATCCTCAGCAGCTCAGGAGACAGAGGCACAGACTGAAGTAACCCATACGCAAAATGTCTGAAGTAGCTGCTGGTGGGCCCTTGCTAACCAGGGCAGCTCACCTCACAGCAGGCATGGAAACATCCTCTGGAGCACAGCAGATGGGGTGCTGTGGCCTCTCACGTGTAGAATGCTCCCCTCCACACAGAACAGACAGGGACTGACCAGAAACTGGAAAAAAGTGATGGCCACCTTCCAGTAGGGCCAATGCTGTCACTTAGACCACCACAAAGAACGTGAGCATGCAAGGGAGTTTTGTAGGCCCTTTCACTCACAGACTTCTTGCCAACCTCTCCCAGCATTCATGTTGACATGGAAGCAGTCTCCACCAGGGGAATGGGACAGGCAAAGGTCTTCTGGAGACAGCAAAAGTTTCCAATTAAAAATAAATTTTAAAAAGTTCCCAAAATCAAAATAAAACAACTCCCCCAACACATGCTACAGAGAGCTGGCAGGAGAGGCAGAGGCACCATGCCAGTGCTCACCACTGCTTAGAAACAGACACTACTTATAAATTCTAGGATCCCTTCCCCAGCTCCCAGCAGTTCCAGCCAGGACAGTCACTGCTGGTATCAATTTCAAAAAGACCCTGCAATAAAAATAAATCACTCAACCTTTCAGAGAGCATCAATGCGTTTCCTCATGCACATGTGCAGAGATGAGGCTGCCAAATACCAATGGCATCTGACCCCTACACTGGGAATTCCAGCAGCGTCCTCTTTGTTCTGCCTCCAGAGCATTGTCCTAATCACTGCCTCATACCCCGCTTTGGAGAGAAGGTGATAATTAAGCAGGTCTGGATAAGATACTGGGCCAGTGATTAGCTGGATACCAATTTTCACTTCACAGCTGAGACCAAGGAATCACTCACCACAGCTATGAAACTAAAACTGGAATGGAGACCTTCAAGAGGGAGAAACCAGCAGCGGCAGGAGGAACAGCACCATCCTATCACTGTACCTCAGATCAGTGGTGCTCTCCTAGAAATGCAGAACCAGCAGGATGGGGAGGGAAGAGTGGTCCCCTTGCAGAAGAATGGGGCTCTCCAGTCTAGAAGAAGGGAGGTGGCCAAGTGATGATAAGGAAAATGATCATCAAAGTGATTTCTTCATAAGTAAAAGAAATTCAAACTTTCAGGCACTCCACGATTTATGGAAAGAAAAGGCAGAACTTCAAGCCAGGTGCTAAGAATTTACCTGGACACACAAATTGCACTCTTAAAACTAAGAGAGCAATTTAACTGTTTTAAATTAAACTGCTCTGAAAAGTTTAGCTTAAACTTTAGCATGCCCTTGTGGGAACACATCTTAATCAATAAAAATTAGCAATATCAGTAAGAAACAGAAAATTAATCAATTTCAGCTGACATAAGAATATTCTCAGAGCTGTACAAAATGGAAAGACAAATCAGTAGTTCAGCTGAGGCAAATGTGAACAATACCTGGCTGGCGAGAAGTCCATGCTGCCCAAATTAAGTTCTCATTATGGACTTGGGTAGGACAGAACACTTCACACATGACTGAAGCCTATGTCCCAGCAAACTACAAACTACAGACCATCAGCATGGTTATTCCCTTCCCAACTGGACATGTGCCCAGAAGAATTTACAGTCCTGTTCTTGCAGCACCTCTGTGGAACTGAGAGCTCTGTCACACTAAGAGCTACACAACTGTTTGCCCAAGAAGCTCCCAGTGTGAAGTGGACAAGACAAGGCCCATTGGGAAATTCCATTTTACAGATTAAGAACAAAAAAAAATTTAAAAGTTTGCTCAAAATCCCATTAAAAACCTGGGGGAGGTCTGATCTGATGGAGACTATGCATCTCACAAGCAGTCAAAGCACGGCACTGATCTAAGGTGCTCTCCTTAGAGACCAGCATACAGCTCTTACCTGTAAAAACATTGAATTAAAAGATTCAAGATCCAGGAAGAAACCTTCCTTCTCTAATGAGTGCAACGTTAGCAGCCAAGGGCAGTTCCACACTTCATGGTGAGATATCCACACAAAGCATCTCAGGTCCAAGAAGAGTCTACCACATATGTGTACTGCCACACACCATCCATCAGCTGACCTTCATGTGCCTCCACTTCTGGGATTAGCAACACACAAAGCCAACAAGGCACAGGTATCTGCTGTCATGTACAGCTGTAGCCTACTGCATCACGAACAAAACCCTGCAGCCTTCCTGTTGCTCACAACTCCTCTCCCCAGGACCAGGTGCATGAATTCTCATTTCTCCTCCTTGCCACCCAGAAGTGATACCACTCTGAGGTCTTAATTATTTGAAGCTGAGCACTAACTCCTGTCATCACCTGACAACTCCACAGCCACCCAGGGGTACCTCAGTTCACATTTCCAAGGAGATATAAACACTGAAGCTGCCCCATCACAACTCTGATTCTCAGAGCAAACAAATATTAACAAGATAAACAAAAGAATGAAAAATCCCACACACCAAGACTGAGGCTGTAATACTGCCTTGGGGATGGGTGAGCTGAAGGGAACACCAGACCAGAGATCCACAGCCTGGAAAAAAAGGAGGAAGAGTGAGAAAGATTCAGACTGGGCAGAGGTGAGAGGAAACACTGGACATCCTGCTCCAGCTGGCTCTGGAAGGTGAGATGCCTCTGTTCCTAATAACAGATGAGAGGAAAAGCTTGGCTTATGCCACGAGGATCCTGCAGAAGGTCCAAAGCAGAAGCATAGGACCTGCAGGCCTCTTCCTCATTGATCAGCTGCCCTAAGGCCATCTACTTAATCTCTCATTGAGGGGGCTTTAACCTGGTCCTATTCCTGGACACTGCCCAGCTGACAGACAGCAGCCCAGCACAAGCCAGGCAGAAGGAAACCTGAGGGAATCCCTTCAGGAAAGGAGCTGAGAGGAATATGTGTGTGAGAAAAACACTTTTCCCTGTCACACAGCTTCTGAATGCCACCATTGTTAACCTCCTTCTAGTTTTCACTAATTGCCCATGCATTTACAGTCAAGCATCCAAGGTGCCTCCTGTCCTTCTGTCTCTGATTTTCTTTGCAGGCCAATGGCTTGCTTTCTCATGGACATCAATTACTAGGGATCATGAAATTTTTCAGCTGGACTTGATAATCTTAAAGGTCTTTTCAAATAAAAGTGATTCTTTGATTCTATTTTGTGTGCTGCCTGGGGTTTCAGGGCTTCTCAGAGACAAGGCTGCAGCTGGACTAGTCTGGTTGTTCCCATGTTCCAGCCAAACACCAGCACGTTCTTCAGCTCTCTGGAAAGCAGCAGAGACAGTTTTCCTGATGAAGCATGGTGACACAAGAGGCTTGCTTTCTCTGTCACACTCCAGACCTTGCTGCTCCAACTGCTCAAGTCATTGCCCAGGACTTCTCCAAGGAACAGGGTGCCCACAAACAGCCCCCTGACCCCCTCTCAGCTGTACCTTCCTGTCCAGAGCAGTTTATGCTTCCCAAATAAATTAGCTGAACTGGTCACAACAAAAATCTCATCCCATGCATTTCTGACACAACTAATCTTGTGGTGCCTTCCTGAGTGATTTTCCCCTCTCCCTGGTATCACCCACTATAACTCCCTATGCTGCTTTATTGTTGAGTTTTGTTAATCTATCATCTACCTCCTCCTGTAGAACCTTAAAGAGATAGAGGAGGATGAAAAGGCACAGCATAAAACTTCACTGCCACCAGACCCCTCTTCCCAATGCAAGACATTATTTATTACTGAACTTTGTTTATAGTTGCACACTCTCCCACCCACATGGCAATGTTTCATTCAAGACAAGTTTGAATTCACTTCAAGAACAACATTTCAAAGGATCCCAAAGCATTTGTTTACAAACAGCTTGCATGGAGAATTCACTTCTCCCACCAATGAACATGGTCCCCTCTGAGACAGGGAAAGGCAGCTGTTTCATAGCACCCAACACTACTTAACAGCTGAGGAACAGGAAACGATCCACAGACAACTGATATTGCTGAGGAAATTTATGGAAAATGAGGGCTGGAGATTTCCACTTGCCAGGAGAGAACGGGGAAGCTTCTGAGGACTAAAGCCCTCCACTGGGTCAGGAAGAATTTAGGGAGGCAAAGTATCCCAGACTGTGGTCAAAGGAGCAACTCCAAATTTCAAGCCTCATCTGAAAGCTGGCACCTCCCAAAGGGGAACCTGGGCACTGGGATAATTTGGCTGAGGAGGGGAGAGCACCCCCTGCTGAGGCAGCCACACAGATCTCATCCAAGCCCCAAAGAGGCCCTGCCCTGTTCAACATGGGGTACAAGCCAAAATCACAGCCTAGAGAGGTATTTGGTGCAGTGAGAAGACACTGGGAAGACTATAAAACTGAAAACACTTTGCAATCCCAACTCCATACACAAGACCCAGTTCAAAAACTAAAATCTTCAGAGGAAGGAGGAACATACAAGTCCTTCAAATACCAAAGTCCTAGGAATGGTAAAGGGTCACATGTTGTGGAAACCAAGAGGGTCCTAGGATGAAAAAAGAAGTCCTCAAAAAGGCTAAAGTGAGATGAAATCTGGACAAAATAGAGTGAGGACAAAGGCTCTTACAGGGAGCTGGCTTTACATGGTACTTGCTCCCCAGAACAGCAACCAATTTTATGCAGGTAGGAGAAAGCAGGGGCTCCCCAGAAGACTGTTGAGTATAACATCCAAACAAGGAACACCAAAGAGCCACCTGTGATGGGAGGAACCAAAGGGCATCACAAAAGAAGTGATGGAAACAGCAATGTTGGTGTTGGAAAAGAGCCGCCCTACAGGAGATGGGATATGAGGCAGGGCTGCAACCCTCTTCCATACCAGAGATTGAGCATGGGAAATCTCACTTTGAGGATGGGACACATACATGGGTACAGTGGATCTTGCACACACCCCTTGCTCAGAGATGGGCAGCACGTGGAGAGCTCTCACTCCTTCTCCATGGAGGCTGGGGAGGAGAAATCTGGTCCTCTCTATGCGTTCTTCCCAAAAGAGAGATGCAGAGGACAAAGCTGCCAAAATGGATGTCCTGCCCCAAAATGGATTGTAGAACAAAACTGTCCCCAGATGGAAGTGGCACTACCTCCACACCCTTTTGGAGGAGGGAGCAAGGGGCACTTTCCCTAGGCAGGTACGGTGGAAGATGCCCAGGCCCTTTTGGTGGGGAATGACAGTCCTGAGTAGGATACAACCTGGGGATGCCACACTAGACAGCCCAATGTGGGCCGCATGGGAGATACCACCTCAGGCAAGGTGTTGGCCAAACATCCTGAGTTCAGGGAGGGGGTGACACTCAGATGGGGATGATGATCTCCTCCAAGGTGCCTCTGGCACTTAAAAGCAGGGTATCACCAGCTCCTTAGGAGTTAGCATGGGGCAACTTCCCCAGAGCTGATGCGGGATCCGAGGATGTGGGGCTGTCCCTGGAGGCAGCACCCAGGGACAAGAGAATGTGCACGGGGGGTATCACCACGAGCCTCCCACAGGTAAGGTCCTGGGGTGCATGGAGGGTGTGTCCCCCCAGACAGAACCCAAGGGGGTCCCCATCCTCATCCTTTCCAAGGAAAGGCAATGGGGATAGAGGAGGGATCGGGGTCCCCCTCCCCGCCCCGGGTACGAGAGGGACTCCTCCCCATCCCAGGGGCCCCGGCCCCGCCGTCCCGGGGGCGCTCCCGAGGCCGAGAGGACGGCCAGCCCCGGCCCCAGCCCCGTGAGGGGCGGGAGCTCCCCGGCCGCCCCCCACTGCTCCCCGGGGAGGCCCACGGGGCCCGGGCTCCGCGCGTGGCCCCGGGGGCCCGGGCCTGGGCCCGCGCTCACCCGAAGTCGTCGTCCATGGACTTGAAGTAGAACTTGTAGTTGGGGCGATTGAGGAGCCCCTTGAAGTCGCCGAGGGTGACGCGCTCGGCCGGGATCGGCAGCTTCACCAGGTACGGCGTCTCCTGCTCGTCCAGGTGGTAAATGATCTTCGTCTCGGCCGCCGCCATGGCGCCCCTGCCCGGCCGCCAGGCCCCCGCCGCCGCCTCCTCCGCCTCCTCCGCCCCGGCCCGGACCCCCAGACCCGGCCCGGCCCCCGCCCGCGCCCCGGCCCGGCTGCGGCCTCCGCACGCCCGGTCCCCCCGCGCCCCTTGTTCTCCGGGTCCCAGCGCCGCCCGGCTGCACGGCGCACGCTCGGCCTCGGCCGGCCCCGCCCCGCCCGCCGTCCCGGCCCCGCCGGAACCGGAACCGGCGCCCCGCGGGGCCGCGGCGCGGAGCGGGACCGTCCCCGCTCCGGCGCTCGCCGAGGGCCGGTATCGGGCTCTTAGCGGGCAGCCCGGGAGCTTGGGCCTAGATCGCGCCACGATGCTGGCCCCCACTCTGCCCCCGAGCCAGATGCCGCATCGATAGGAGACCCCCCCCTTCGCTGGAACTGCCCCTCTCGTTTGGACGTGTGTAGGGGGTCACCCCTACACACCCATCCACCCGCGCTGCTGCTGTGCTCCATGTGGGTGCACGGCCCCTGGGACTGGACACCTCCAGCCCCAAACCTCGTGAGTGCATTGGGATTTATACTTTACATCCACATCCTCCTATCTACAGCCTGGTACTCCCCATGTACCCACATTCCCAGTGCCAGCTGGGAATATACCTCTCCCAGGCTGCCCATTCAGCTTTCACATCCCTTTTACATCATCCCCTGATGTTGCTTCACACACAGAAACGTGTCCCACAACCTCTGCTTCTGTCCACATCCCAGGCCTCCCCTTCTATCTCTGCAGCCCTGGTCCTTTATCACACCTGCCAGCCTTCCCCGTGCTCCTCATATGGACGGCTATGTGCCCCATGAGTACAGCTTACAAAACATGAGGCATATCCATCTCTACCCTATCCTCCCACGTACAGACCCCTCTGAGCTCCCCGCACTGTCTCAAATGGCCACCACACATAGGGACTACCACCCACCCCAGCTCCCCTCCAGCTGAGGCATCCCTCTGAACCCCTTGTCACCACCCAAGAACTAACCCCAGTACTCAGATCTTTTCCTCACCAAGTAGTCTCTTTGCTCTTCGTGAGCATCCTCTGTTCCACATACCATGACTTCTTCAACAGGGCACCCTTTGGCTATGTGGTTTCTTCCCATCCTCTATCTCCCTGGACCCCAGCACATTCTTACCTATACTCACCAGCACTGTGACCCCAGCCCCTAGGACTTGCCTCTGTTCCACAGCAGTCTGAGGCTGTCTGGTTTCCCCTCTGCACACCTCGCCAGCACCCAGTGGGCACCAAGGAACCATCTCTATCAGCAGTTTCCCAGAGCTGTGGCTGAGAGCAAAGCTGGGGTGGATGGAGTTTTGGGAACACCCACCAACAGGAAGGGCAAGAACCGCCTTGCACCATCCTGGATTAGAAGGAGCAAATGCAGAGGAAGCACAACACCACAGGCCTGCACAGGGCATGAGACTAAATGAGCCCTCAGATTAGACTCCCCTGCCGTAGGAAAAGGAGACAGAGAGATCCTACAGGGAACAGAGCCAAGTTCCTTAGGCAGGCAGGCAGGCAGGCTGAGCTAAATAAGCCTCCTAATGCATTAAAGAGTTCTGTGGGCATTGCTAGTAATTACCTGGGCAGCACTGCTAGACTGGGGGAACAACCTGACATTAAACTAAAAAAAGAATAAAAATTCAAGGGAAGTTCTCAGGTAAGCAGAAGTTGTAAGAGGTCTGAGACTCTCCCATGTTTCCACATCAGCTTTTGGAAGATTGTAATTGCCTTATGTTAGGAGCTCTGTGGTAGAAGCTGATGTACCTGGAATGAGGAATCCAGGTCAGAAATGCAAAAGTTTAGTTTAAGTTGCTTCTTTCTGTGTCAACCCTGAGAGCTAATCTTAAAGTCTTTTTGCAACACCTCCCTGCCCCAAAAGCAGGCACGTGTGAAAGAATTTGTCTGTCCCTGGCAGGGCCACTGTCTCACCCATCTCCCAGCACAGCTGTGGATGCACCTTGGAGCCTGTGTTGTACACATTAGACACCTTTGTTACTAAAAGGGCAATTTTCGGTAGTGCTGAGCTCCCAAGGGAGCACATGCAACTCAGGGAGGGGTGCCACACCCCCCAGGGTGGTAGTAGATGCAATCTCATTGCTACAGCTGCCTTTTCTTTTAAAACAGGCCAAGAGGCTGAATAGACTCAATGAAAGATTGGTTTCACTGCTCACAGAGGCCTTGTTCTGCATGACTCACTGAATGGAAGTTAAGAACACAGTGCCAAAGAAATTAGGAGGAGGGGATTATGCTGTGCACTCCAAGGTCCACAAGGAAGTTTCTGAACTGCCTGTTGGCTTGTTTTTGCAATTTTAAAATTGCAGCATTGATAACTGCTTATCCTTACAGAGTACACAGACTTCAGACATTTTAGTGCATCTTGGAACAGCCCAAAGCAGAGATGGATGTACTCGAGTTCCATCACTTACACCTTTATGCAACACCAAGCTATTATCTTCTTTTAAAAGGCTTACTGTTGTTAACTCAAGTTATGGGTTTGATACAGGAACACCAGGTCCCTTTCCCTTTTCCTTTCCCTTCTTCTCAGATGGGAAGTTAGACAAGTTGATTATTATAGCCTTAGGAAAATACTTTGCTTACATTGCTCAGAGATGGATAGCAATGATTTCACATTCAAGATTGCTCTCAAAGGCATTTCTAGTCTTCCAATCGAAAAAACATCTTGACTGAAGCAACAAGAAAGCATCAAGCCCACCCTTCACTTTAGGAACAGAATAAATGCTCCTTTAAAAAGTACATGTATCAGTACATAAGGATGCTGCACCATGCCAGAAGTCCACCTTAGAGAGTATCAGGTGTCCTCATTTATTTTCTTTTTGCTACTCTGTTCTTGGCATCTGTAAAACTACCCCATCACACACACCACCAAGGCCTGAAGGATGTGGCCATACAGCAACATTCTCCCCTTGGATGTTAACTCCCAGGTAAAAAAAGCAGCTCATACCACTAAGTTGGAGCAAAGGAGGAAGGAATGTGGAAAAAACAAAGGTGGAATTGTTACTTGGCAGAAGTAATCACAAAGTTCTGGCAAAACTGAGCTATTTTCAGCACTGCATGTTAAATTTATTTGTAAGCCATTTTTACCCTGTAAAAGGAAAAAAATACTTGAGATGTCCAAGGAGACTTTAAAATTACCAAGTCTTGCAGCTGGTTTGTAAATGGTTTTACTAAGGCTCTCTAGCTGCCCTTCCCTGCCTCTGTCAGTTCCTATTTCCCAGCATCCCATAAATTACCATGAATGACAACTGACTTCTTGGGATTTAAGGTTCATCTTTGCAACGTAATTCTGTACAAAACCAAACCTCACCCACTTCAGGATTCCAAGTTCAGAGGTTGTAATGAATTGTTCTCTAGTTGCAAACAGGGTCACAAGTTACCATTGAACACTTTTACCAATTCAATGTTGTGCTGATTTCCTACCTATTGTGTGCTTAAAAACTGAGGAAAAAGCATTTTACTTACACATGCCCTGCTCAAGCATGTAAAACTGGAGACATACAATTCCAAGTCAAAAAAAGCAAACAAGCTGGTAACACCAGGATAGTTTTTATTTGCTCCCTGAATTAAATATTGGCAGATACAGAAAACTCAGATACCAACTATTTCCTCAACATTTACAAGACTGAGTTTGCAATGTCAGAAAACAAGGACATTTATGCACAATCCTGGCAACTGATAGTGTGAGTGCACAAGATGGCCCTGCCTGAACATCAGCTTTTTAGAGGCAGTATCCCTGGTCTCCAGCATCCAATGCTGTCCCCTCACTGACAATTGTGGCACCACGGAACGGCCAAGTAAATATCCTGAGTGGGCAGCTCCAGTGCATTTCCCCCTACAAAGGATTTATTCCATTCTCCTCCTGAAGGGGCAGAGGCAAGATCAGCACATCCAACAAATAACCCACCTATGAACACAAGCTGATGGCTGTGGCACCCTTTTCACTCTATTCTTTGAGCACAGGGGAGAAAACAGCACAGTGAGGCTTCCAAGTAAGCTGTTTTTAAAGGCCTTGCTGCTGCCTACACATTGTCTGAGCCAGAGGCACACTCACTCCCTGCTGCCTCCTGCAGCATCTCACAGTGGGTTTGCAGCACTTTCCCTGCTGTCTGAGGGAAATTTTCAAATAAATGGCCATGAAGTAAGCAAGGTTATGTAACTGAAATAATGTGGATACACAGACCATGTGCTGCTGAAGGAAATACCATTCGCTCGTTTTCACACTGGAGCAGAACTTAGGAACTTGCATTATCCTCAAAGCAGCTGGTGCAGTCAATGCCCCCAGGGCAAAACACAAGTGTAGCTGGTGCAGCAGGAGAAGCCAGGCACCTCTGCTCCCTTTTAATAAAAAAATAAAGAAACAGACACTTCTCTGAAACATGTCTGCTAAGCTGGGGGCACAAAGAATGATCACATGCAGGAAATGGTGATCTGTACAGCCATCCACCATCAACCAACCCTCAGGGAAGCTGAGCACACATCACCCCCAGTTCTACAGCACGGGAAACACATGGTTTTACCAGCTCCACTGTGCAATTTGTGTTAGATCCTAGCATGGCAGATGGCAAGAGATTTTCCCTTTTGGAAAGATCACAGAAGTGCCTTCTAGGCTGCAAAATGCCTCGGGCGTCCTCAGACAACTGCATCTTCTCCAGGCACAAGAACTCCTGAATTCTGGTCCTGCACTCCAGATCCTAATCCACATGCTCTTATTCACCAATCTTGCCAGTGTCTCTTCAGCAGGAGTTCTCTTAGCTTCAGAAGCAACAATGACTCCAAGTACCTCAGTTGTATGACCATTCTTCCACAACCCTGATGGTTAGATCTACAGGGGCATAGAATGCATTTGCATCTACTCTCTCCCTTTGTATTAGTAACAAGGACCTCCCAAAATATAGCTTATAGTACATCATATCCAGGCTCCAGAGGGATTTTAGGTACCACCGCCTCCTGCTTTTCCCTTATAGTTTTTATACTGGGTTGCAACATAAGGTGCAAATGAGGGAGGGAGGGAGTGAAGCGGCAAAATTGGGAACACACAACTGAATTAATGATGGGATTGTCAGTCACTTTGATGTCAGGCCCCACATCTACACACCATGCACTGGCATTGATCTTGCCCTGCCCACTTGGCCCAGAAAGGCAGTGAGAGCCTCTTGTCATGCTGAGCCACCATGTCAGTCTTGGTCGCCATCAGACGACTCCTCCTCTGCCTCCTCCAGCCACTGGATAAACTTCTGGAGCTGCAGAGACAATGAAACATAATTTGGTATCAATTACAGTCCTGACATGTAAGAGATGCTGGAAATGCTCAACAAATACACTGTGTTAGTGAGCATCACTATCATGCACAGCAAAGAGAAAGTGTTCCCAGAAGAAACAGAAATGGAGGGAGATTGAGGGAGAGACAGACAATTAGGTGAAAAACAACTGGGATGCCACAGACAAATGTAGACTGATTAAATTCCTAATGGAGATTCCTCCAGTCAGACAATACCTCCAACACTCAGCAAAAAGACAAAAGCTTGTGAGTTTCTCAGAGCTTGAGGGCAAAGATATGGCAGCTGCACCTTAGCTGACATGTTAGGAAAACTCCTGCTGGGAAAAAAACCTGTCCCTCAGAAACTGCTATTAAAAAGGCAGCTCATTTTACATTTTAACTGGGCTTAAACAAACAGCTGAAAGCACTGCTGACCTATACTAATAGCTGACTTTGCAAAGGTCTTGAACAAAGTTGTTGTTCAGATGGCTTTTTTTCCCTCTACTCCTCTTCCAGATCCAGGGAGGAGGACTGGAACAGGGCTCAGCCAAACTGCAGCACAAAGTTCTGCCTGATGGAGGAGGGAAGTTTATATGCTCCTTGCAACAGAAGCCAAATGAAACCACTCAGTACAGCAAATGCTTAGAAATATATGTGAAGGGACTGCTGAGCCAGGAATGAAAGCTTCAAAGGAATTGCATGGGGCCAGCACACAGGGCATTGGCCTAAAGCCCATTTCAAATGGGTGTTGGCTTAGAGAAGCCATGCTTGTACTCCAGAAAGTGCTGGCCTCGTGCTACAGAGAGCCCACTAGAAACAATCCTCATACTACCTCCATTCCTCATCTAAACAGGATAATTATGGCAGAATGCACAGAAATGCCTGTTCTGGAGAACAAATCTGTGTTGCTTAGTATTCACTGCATTGGTGTGTTTCTTGGCCTACCATGTGATGGCAGCTGCTCCACAGAAGGTGACAGTGACACCAAACTTCACTCGAAGTTTCTTTCAGCAGCTGTTGTCTGTCTGTCTCCCCCCACCCCAGCCTCTCCCAACACCTTTGGGACTCACCCGTTGGTTTTTACGAAGCTGCTTTCCTTTGTCAGACGTGTCCCGCAAAGAGAACCAATTGAGAATTACATCTTCATCCAGAATTTCCAGCTGGTAAAATGTCATCAACACCTGCATCAATTAGAACAGAGCAACAAGCACTCTATAAACTCTTTTGGGACTAGCTCATGTCCAAGTACAAAGTTTGCACGAAATCTGTGTCTCTCAGCTCCATCTTCACCAGAAGGCACTCAGTCTGCTTCACTTTCCTTCTACTGTTAAAAACAACTGCGATTCTCCTACCAAGCCTTATGTTCCTGACAGATGCTGTGACACACAATGAGTCAAAGTTCAAGCCCCATCAGCTTCAGCTCTGAGGATGCTGGGTATGACTGAGAGCAGGGCAACAAGAGGTCACAGAGAACATCAGTTCAAGACTTAAGCTCTCTTTCAAAAGCAACCTAAATGCTATATCCAAAGCAGACCCAACAAGCAACTGACGCAGGCTCACACACAACAGACACACGTGCAGAGGAGCATGAACCTATCCAGCTCTGCCCCAGGCTCCCTCCTCCTGCCAGCTTTCTCCTTGCAGTGCCTTATGGCAGGCGTTAAAACAATTGGTCATTCGTCAGCTCGTGCCCCTGCCCCTACCCCGTGAGAAATCAGGTTTTCTCAGGGTGCCCTTGTGCTCAGGCAGAACAGGCACTTTGCAGTCGGTCTCCTTGCAGCAGAGCACTAACAAAGCTGGCTGCCAACTCCGAATATAAAGTGTCACTTCAATTCCTAGCCTCTAGGGAAACCCAGGCCTCTGGAACAATGGACACATGCCAAACAATTGCTGTAATTCAAGGACATTTTGGCTCACCAAACTGAAGTCTTTTGGCTCCAGTCCTAAGTGCTTTGCCATCAGCCAGAAACACTGGTAGCAGAAGTTAGGATTACTCTTTCTTGAGTAATCAAGAGTTAAGCAGGCTCTAGGAGAGCTCTTCCAAAACAGACAGGGGCTTCCTGTGCTGCTGCTAAAGGAGCCCTGCAATCCAAGTCAAATGCTCTCCATGTGATAGGGCAGACAGAATGCAGGGACAAAATATTTGAGAAGGATGGTAAGGAGGAATATATGAAAATTCTCAGAAGCAGGGAGACACATAATAAGCCACGTGACAGGTTCCCTTTATTCCCAATTTTATAATTACCTCAGCCTGAATAAAATTCCATTTTTATTCCCAGCTTTTCTGTTCTGCATTCCAAAGTACGATAAACCATTTAGCAGTGAGATCCCAGGGACCATGGAGAGATAAATGAAGTGAAGCTCTTCCTATACAAGTCTCTGGCCTCGCCTCTTCCAGCGTCACACAACAAGGGCATCTATGTTGGAAGCTGCAAAATAATAGCTCCCCACAGGCTGCAGGCTGGTAATTAATACTCATCCTCAGCTGTGCTCCCTCAGAAGCACAGCCAGACACAGAACTGCTTGTTTTTTTTAAAACAAATTGTTATAGATGGATTTTCTACACACCCTCTCCACCGAGACCTCGAAATTCTCTCCCTAAAGCAGAGAAGTGATGATGTAAATAGGATGCATTCCACTGTGAATCTAGCAAAAATAGATTTGGGAGCAGATACTCACTTTAGCTATCGATGTGCAGAGACTGTCATGTTCCAAGAAGAATTCCTCAATGGCACATAAGGCATTCAAGTGATCTGATGCTCGTTTTATGTAGTTCTTAAACAATGGGGTCCAGTTCTTCAGCAGCTGCAAGGAGAAAACACAGAAGAGCTCCTGAGCTGAGATGGATGGGTGCACTCAGCCCTGTGTCTCAGCTGTGTTACACCAAGAAAGTGACCCAGGGAAGCACTTTATGAAACTATTCAGCTGACTACTTCAGGTATTTAATCCTCTCTGTCCATGAAACAGATGCTATTAAGTCTCACATGTGAGGACAGAACCTGGTTTTACTAAGCTTTCAGAATATCTATTAGCTTTCTTGTTTTTGCCTCTCTGGATAGAATATCAGATCATCACAATAAATGTGTTCAACTGAGTCTGGTATTCAAACAAAATCTCTTCACTGCAGGCTGATAAGGAGAGATACCTACATGCTACTCACAGCCTCCCCCCACAACGCAGCTGACATTTCAGTGGAATTTTCCTTCAAAGCAGAAGGATGAATAAGGAAATATAGAAAAAGATAATGCCAGGTTAATTACCAGATGAGTAGAAGTGAACAGTAAAAACCAACCACCCCTAAAACAGGAATACGTCAGAGCAGCCCCTAAGTGCAAATCATACATTTGCTGTGTGCCTAGAGGTTTGTTTGGATCCTGAAAACTGTTGCAGGGAATGAGTGAGAAGGAAGAAGGGCAAGAAGAAGTTGCACTATTAGTTGCTCTCTCCTCCAAGGCTTATTTTTCTTGAAGTCTTAAGTTAAATGATTTTAGTGCTGCTTCTTCAAACGATATTTCTGAGTCCCCCACAGCTGTTTCCCCTATTGTACGTATCTGGGAAATATGCAGTAGGGAGCTCTGCAAAGCAGCACAGACTGACCTGAATCTGGCATAGGAGATAATATTTAGATCCTTGTCTGTAAAAATTTTGAAAGGTATTAGAACTTGGGTAAGATATAAAAATTCTCTATTGGCCACATCATGACCTGACCATCCTACAAAAACATCATAGGAAATTAAATCAGAGTTCCACATATTTTTAAATGGAGTAATTAAACAGCAGTTGCTCCTGAAACTACATCTGTATACAGATACACAGGTTTGCTGTGCCTTCAGCAGTGTCTCCCTACAGAACATATCTGGTCTGTTTTGAAGGGAAACTGGCAATTCACAGGGGCTTGGGGTGTGAGGAAGAAGCTTTGAGGCACCTACATTTGGGGTTAATCAGCATTATACTGTCCAGGATAACTGTTAACAGGCAGTAGACCTGAGAGAGTGAAAGCTCCAGGATACACAGTGGATCTACAACTCAGGCTATGGAGATAGTCCAGGCTGGTGTGAACTACCAAAGGTAGCCTGAGCTAGGAAACAGTGCTCATCTATTCTGTAGTACTGCACTCCACCACCTCTTCAGACACATTTGCTATGCAACTGTGCTGGAATTTGCATGCCTCAAGCAGAAACAAAGAAGGGGATTAGTACAAAAAAACTCATCTGTACAGTGTTACACTGACTGGTTTGAGGAACAGTAGTAACAGCACAGAATGATCCTGATCATCATGGTATCACAATAAAACAATTGAGGGTTCTGTGGCATTTTTAAAGGAGATACTTTAGCAAAATGCTTAATGCTAAACACTCTTCCCTCCTCTACAACCATCTCCCCATTCTTATTATTCTTTGGAATCCTCACCTCAACTGCAGTAAAGCTACTGGAAAGTTCCTTCCAGGTTAAGAAACACTTTGTAATACCTTTCTATTAACACTTTTAAATCATAAGCAGGCACAAATCTAACCAGAAACTATTGCGTTTCTGAAAGCAGGTTGTTTATAAAGAAAACACTCACAACCCCAGGTTCAATTCAGTGTGCCTGCTGCTGAAAAAGAGAAAGAAGAAAAAATATACCATGTCAAGTTGAGAATATGCACTGCACTGTAACTGGTGCTAATAGTAGGGCTCAGCCCCACAGAGCCCCTAGGAAAAATAGCCTCTAAGCCTGTATGACCAGAGAGGCTATTTTGGGAGTTCAATGAAAATCTAAACTGGAGAATTAGAAGCTTGCAATGTGGATTTGATAAAACACTGAAAAATGTGAAAAGTTACCTGACAGAGAGCCCTAAGGACAATATCACAATTTTTCAAGCTTTGACTCTACATAGATAACTCCTCAAAACAATCTACAGTCTGGAGAAAGCGATCACATTTCTCTGACAGGTTGATTCATCTTACATCAAATCTGGTCAACAAACGATATTCTAACAACTTCAAAGAGGTTTGTGATCCAGCTCTCTTGTCAGAAGGACAGTCTCAACACCAAGGTAATTTCACACCTACCACCAGCACAGAATGCCATCAGGAAGTACGTGCAAAACATGACAGACAAAACTGTAATTCCAACCTGTTAGACCACAGTGGCATCTGCGCTGATCACCATAAATGGCTTCAGTGACAGCAGAAATCCATTTGGTCCCCAAATAAGCAATCCCACGGTGTGTTCACACATACACTATTACAGAATCCCAGTTCTAGGAAAGGTCTATAGTTCTAGGAAAGGCCTATTTCTGCACCTTCTTTGCTTTACAATTTGTACAAGAGCTGAACAAGACACCTTATATACATCAAACTGGATACCTCTCTTTCTCAAGCCTCCATGTTTCCTCTGAAAAAAAAAATACCCACGGGCATATCCTTTTCCAGATGCTTGTTTCCTAAAATTGCTGCAACACTTTAGAGCTTCATGTTCAGGGGCCAACATTTCAAACCACATACTGTGGTTTCAAGTCAAACCATACATCACAACTATGGCATTCCCACAATTTCCCCTCCTGAGCTGCCTGGGACTGCTCTACCATGGTTTTTACATAAGCACCCCATCTTATTTCAGCATCTCTTGGTCAGAGCTAAGCTACAAAGAGAGTGAGAAACATTAAACAGGTCTGTATGGTTGAGTGGGTTTCTGATATCCATCACTCTCAGAATGCAGGTAGCCCCATCTCACACAAAGTAACACTTTTCTATAACTACTCCATCAGCAGCAGCTCTCAGCCCAAAACTGCTATTGCCTGAGGCAGTTTTAGCTGCAAACTTCAGCAGAAACTGCTTTCATTATGTCCTAACCTATACCAAGCCTGTGTTTGGGATTTGTAGAGTGTAAATAAGAATTAGTAAATTAATGGACTGTACTTTTTACTAACCAGGAAATTGCAAGTAGCAGAGAAGCCACTGTTCCAGATGCTGTACAACTTCTGCCTGAAGAACTGGTCTTTTCAGAGCACTGCTGGTAAATACACAAAGCTGCTGTCTCAGAAGACCAGTGATGTGTGTTTAATAAGCCTTTGAAACCTGCTTCACTACACCTATTAGAGGCATATCTCATCCCAAATATTGGGTTATTATAACAGTGACAAACATCATGAGTGCAAGTGAACACACCTGTACCTCACCAGGACACTGTGCTCCTGCTGAATGCAGTGCAGAAAGTCAGCACAGCAATCCTGAACACAGTGATGTCACCAATCATGGACAAACTGTCCCAGAGGATTCTCTAAGAAACTTCCTGGTTGTTTTTTACAAGGGAGAATCTGGAGAAACTGGCTGCCATGATGGCCAATTGGTTTGGCACCTGGCTTTCTTTGATAAATCTAAGGGTAATTTATGCTTCAGAAATGAACACAATTCTCTGCCTAGACAAATGCCACCTGCCTATGACATGACACATGGTCACTCTAAACATTACATTTTGATTATTACTACTTCTCACTAAAGGTGAGCTGACTTGCTCTGTCTGCTGCTAAACATGAGCATTAGCTTTCCATTGATGAAAAATACATGGACAAAGTTACCCAGACAAACTCTTCAAGTACTTATTTTTAGTAACAACATTATTTTTAGTTTCTAGGGGTCTAGGACAATTACGCAAAACTTTATGCTTTTATATGTCTCATCCCAGACTAGAACATCTTCTGACTGGGTGCTGCAGTGAAATTCTCCTTTCCCTCTCATGCTAGAGTAGGAGCCTAATCTGAGATGCCATATCCCAACTGGGATTAAAAAAAACCCCATCCTATATAGCTACCAAGCTGTTGTCTAGATGAACTGCTTTCCACTTAAAATCTAACACCTGCTCCAACATTTTCTTCAGTTCTCCTCCTTCAATTCTCTTTTTCCAGACAGGACATGCTATTCAAGGAAACAGTCTGGAAAAATTAACAAAAGCAAGCAGAATTTAAGCAGAGTGAGCAGCAATATCTCACTAAGCCATCTGAAGAACAGATAAGTTTACACGGATGTTTTCTGCAGAAGGCATGTCCACATGTCCAAGAGGTGAATTAAGTAGCATACTTGCATCTACACAAAAGAAAATTAGTTTTCCACCCTTTCCTATCAACTGAAAACACATACTTCTTCAGAGAAAGGATTATGAGGAAGTCTAGTGTTCCTCTCAATCTCCTAAAAGAAAAGAAAAATTTAAGTAGTCCGTCCCAAACATATGTCAGACCTATTCATTCTGAAAGAGCATCTTCAGAATCTGTAGAGTTTGCAAAATCAAATACATAAATGGACTGTAACAGGGAGACAAAAATACTGCAATGACTTCAGCTTGGGTGAACAAAACCATTAAGAGAAGACTGCCTGCTTTTTGAAACAGATCCTACCCTATTTTGTCTGTCATAAAGCAGGAACTTGACGTTGGTACACCCAACTACACAACCCATCTCCCTAGAAACAAAGCAGAACTTTATCTTTGCACCAAGACAACAATATCATGCCTCTGCATTTGGCTGAAAAGAAAACAAACAAAAAAACCTGGCATCAATCATAGTATGCAGACAAGTAAGACCTTGGAAAGGATCCTATTGGGAGAGGAGTACTCCCCACTGCCCCAGGGACAGGACTTAAGAGAGACTGGAACTGGGTTGCTGGAATGCAAGCCTGTAAAGTCATCTCTTAAGAGACCCTCTCTTTTCTCTTTTACAGATGATGCACTCCTACTGTCTCACACAGGCAACAGAAACAACCACAGGTACTGAAGTAGAGCTCCCACACCTACAGTCTCAGCTGAGCTCTGTCAGTCAGAAACAACAATTTCATTTCATTTTCACTTCTATAGAAGACAAAGAGACTCATGAACTCAAGGAGTTCAAGTGGCTCCAGGCTTATACAAAGAGATTTCTCAGGCAGGATCTACCTAGGGCACACAGAAAGGCTGCTACACACTTGGAGATAAGCTCAAAGAAAAGTCAAATGGAGCAGGACTCACAGGAAGTAATGCTGAGAAATAGTTCTGGGAGTCCAGGTTTGCATCCAGCTGCTGCAGTGGGAACTCCAGGATCACTTTACTGAGCACCTGCATCATCTCCTTCAGGCCAATGTTATATGCATACCTACAAAGAAAAATGCAAAAAACGCTCAAAATTTCACTCTGTCTGATCTCTGCAGACTGTGGCTATTCACATAGATGGAGCAGAAAATCTGATTTTCATCTTCTCAATGTATTTTTAACTTGGTTATTTTGTTTTCCAAATCTTCAGGCAATAAAATCACTTTGCATTGCATCAAGCCCTGCATAAGGCTGCACGTTCTGAAAATCTGTTATCACAACTGGAACATGCTGCTGCAGGGACAGCACCCTCACATTTAGCAGAGTGCTGTAGGAATGCTCATGCACAAAAGAAGGCACACAGGTTTGGATTTGAGAAACACTAGATAAAAGGCACTCTGATTATGTGTTCTAGACTTGCTGCTGCAAAAATACTGTGGACAAGCCACACCACAGCACAGCCCCAGCTGCAAGCAGCTGGCTGAATGCTGCAATGCTGATAGCAGCAGACCTGCATGAACTTCCAGGCAGTCGTGCCAAGAACTGGCTTGCTCTCTTCAGTCCACAGTTACTTAGCAGCAATTCAATCTCTTGTTACAGAGGTGGGGCAGGAAAAGCCTAACCACCAAGGATGCTAGAGATGCAGGTGGTGCTTTCTATCATCTGTTGTCATTCAGTCATGATGTTTAAGCTGCATTTCTCATGCTCCATACTGAGAAAATGTCTAACAATGGGCATTTACATGATTTCTCCTCTTCTTTTGACACGTCTGCTGTCAATCCCAACTGTTCAGCATAAGGGACAATATCCCTAAGGACACCCTGAGGTTCCCTAAGGATATCCCCAACTCACTTGAGGGAGTTGATTTCCAGGACCAGGTTGTCACAGGAAATGTTTTCTTCGTCACCCCTTTGTAAAGTACCCAGAACCTCATTCTGGAAAACTAATGAAAAAAGGATAGGCAGTTAGACATGAGGGAAAAGCATAGATTCTTCAAACTGCTCATTACTGAAGAAATTATGCCCTTCACAAAAAAAGCATTCTGATACAGATGTCTATTTGTTCTCTGTAAGCTGACACAAACCCACATCAACTATACTTATAAATAGTGAAATATAATTCAAACAAAGGAAACAACCTACTAAATATTGGTTTACCCACAGAAACCAGTACAAAGCTATTTACCTCTGCAGCCTTTTAGAGCAGTTTCCATTACACTTTCACAATCAAGCCTTTCCTATTCAGACAAACCTCATCTTCCCATAACTGAAAGTATCAATTCAAATCTAAAATTTATTGGTTTAATTTCCTTTGGGGCAATATTCTAACATGAGAAAGTTTTCGGGTTTTTCCAATTTGGCCTGAACCTCTTTCAGATACAGGTAAGCTTAACACAACAAAACAGAAAACCAAAACATCTTTGCCAAAAGAGGCAGCTCCTACAAGGACATTTATTTCTCCAGAATGATTACAGTAGTAAACTGTCCATACAGAGAAACTCCACTGGACCTTCCCTTAGTCTTTAAAATTGCAATGACACTGTCATTTAAAGAGACAGCTCAGGGAGGTCTCTTCCATGAAGGTCCAGAGATAAGGAATGAAAAAGATCTAGCTCTTTGTCTAGTTTCTTATCCTTGACTGCCTTGGGTTAACCCAGCAGTGATGCAGGGAATACTAAAAGAACTCTGTAGAAAATGCAGGAAGTGAGATCAGGAAACAATGTATCATAGAGGTGCACAAATTTTCCAATATACTCAGAGAAAGCAGCACAAACCTCACATACTGCATTGTCTACAAAGCCACTGTACTTCTTCAGAGCCCATCTCACCTTTGATGTCATCCAGCTGAGGAGAAGCTGCCCGACTGTCTGGCTCCTCAGAGCCCATGCTCAGGTCACTGTCAGATTCACTCTCTTCCTCTGAGTGCATAGCTGGGCCTGAGGAAGGAGAAGATGCAGCATTCAGCACTCAAAAGCTGCAACTATCACATGCCATGAGGAACCAGGTGTCCCGGGGACTTCCCAGCCAAGTCAGCAACTATCTGTCCTTGCGAAGAAGCTTCTATTTACAGGTCCAGATGATTGTATTTGCTGCAGAGGGAACACTACCACTGGCACCAGGATAACGGGATCTTTTTGGGAGTCTGCAGGCAGACAACAAAGGACAGGGACAGAGGCAACTGCAGTTTGCACAAACTGCTGACTCACAATGGAGCAATGTCAGCAGACACTGCCACTGGCAGGAAGAAAGCCAGCAGCAGCCAGAATAGCCAAAGCATATTCCCATCTGAGGGAGGGCCTGGTGTCCTATAGTGCAGCATTCCCAGAACAGACAACTCTGTGTGTTACTGCAAGGCAAATATCTAACAAACACCTTCCACGGAGCACAGGTAGAGAGAATCTGGTCCATTGACCAGATGACCTGCTTTTACCTCTCACCTTCCCTCCACACATAGCTGTTATCTGGAGACAGTCTGCTTCACAAAGGCCAGGTCTTGCTCTAGACACAATTACCAGCATCACACTTGGCCAGTTTCCCCAACACACACCTGTCTGTTCACCCCAAGGTGACCACACTAAACTTTTCCTCACCCCATAGGCTTTGTCTCTGCTCTTCTTCATCCTCTTCATTCTTGTCATCTGCTTTCCAGAGATAGCCTCTGCCTTCTGAGCCTACATCCTTTTTATTGTAACCTGAAAAAGAATCAGCAATCAGTGTGGATGTACTGGATCTGCTCACAGGCAAAACTGAAACAGACTGGCATAACCTGCATATTACTGCCCCTTCATCAAGAGGGAGCTGAGATTCCTGCAGATGCATATGGATTTCAGCTTTGATTTTCTCACACACCTTGACAAGTGACTTATTCCTTCCTACAGCATCAGCATTTGGCAGACCCCTGACAAACCCACACTGTAGCAACAGTACTTCACAAGGACAAAGCCCTTGGACACAGCTGAGTATCCTTGCTTGCCCTGATGAAAACACATAGATTCCAGGTTGAATGCAACACTAAAGTCCACCCTGGCACTGCAGTGTCTGGAATGGGGCTAGTAAAGACCCCAAAAGGTCACGGAAGACAAAACTCTCTGCAGAGCTTTAGTGCATGGAGACAGAGACTCTCATACCTTTCAGTTTCACTTTGCTCTCCTTGTTCACACCAGAATCATCACTGAACTGGTCATCATCCTCTTCCTCCTCATCTGGGGGGTGCAGAGAGATCACTGTGCCCTCAGAGAGAGTGATGCCAGGACCTACTACTACCTGAAAATATATGAAACATATCTTAATGAAAAACACTCTGAGTGCCCTCTTGTACCTCCATCAGCAGCTCGACAAGCTGTCACTAACAAGTATAACTGAGGACAGCAGCACTACTACATTCCATACTATACTGCCCCAGCCAAGAAAAGGGAAGACAAGGGTGGGAGCAGTAGCACAGTCTCCACCTCTGCAAAAAGGCTTGTGGCAGCCCTGTGTTCTAGAATACTACAGTGTAAGATGAGTAATCTACCAAGATGCAGAAAGCAGAATAGACATCAATCAGCTCACCTGAGAAGAGAGGACGCAGCGGGGCTTTAGCTTTACTTTCTCCTTCACTTCAGCCTCATCGCAGATAACAGAATGGTGGATCTCCGTGTTATCTGCTACACGCACTCGGTCCCACAGAACAGCTCCATCCAACGTGACTTTATCACCTGTCATACACCACCAAGTACAAACATGTTGAGGAAGGCTGTCTGGTGCTCTCTGACACTGCTGACTCCACTAGGAAGCATCTTACTGACTCTCAATGCCCTTGATGCATAATGGATGTTAGATGACAGGGGAAAATTTGCCTCAGAGGCCTATATCCACGTTTTACCCAAAGTTGGAAGACAAATTTGTTCTCTACAGACTTGAGAGTAACAACTGACATCTCAGTTTTGGACAAACACAGCCAAAGCACAAGAAACATCTATAATCCAGCCAAGGATAAGACAGAGTGAGCCAGGAGGGAGCAAAGTTAGGAGTGAGCTGCTAGGAAACAGCTCATACAAATAGGGACAGATGTCCCTCATTTGCAGGATGTTGGTGGTTGATAAATCTAGACCAGTAAAGGTCATGCATTCTCTGCTGCTGAAACAACTAATTTGCATGAAGTACTTTACAGCTTCATTATGGTACCCTGAAAACTTTAATCAATTTCCTCTGCTGGAATACCAAGCTTTTCTCCTTTCTCCCCATTAGCAATCAATCAGTACCCACCTATCATCCTCTCTCAGTGCCAAACACACTTTAAAAACTGAATCCCAACAACTGTGTGCCATGGCCTGGCAAGGCTGGCACATCCCCCATTCTTCCACTCACCTATCCTACAGTTCTGCCCAATAACACTGTTGGTGATGAAGCAGTTGCTGCCAATGACCGTTCCCTGCCCGATGAGCACATTCTCTTCCAGCACACTGCCGTGGCCAAGGCTCACATCCACCCCTCGGTAAATGTTGTGTTTAGAATGGGTGTAACTCTGGTTCTTGTCATCAGTGAAGTTCATCTCTGGAGTGAGAGGATAAACCCAGCGCCGGATGATGTCAGAGCACACAGCTTCATACATCAGCAGGTTGCATATATGAGCACCATACTCTTCTGTTGTTACATGCATATGGATCTGGTTCCCCAGGACCTGGCAGACAGGCAGGAGCACATCAGAAGGTTCTCTAAGGCAAAGTAATAGGATCTCCCCATAACAACCCTCTCCTTACCTCCTCATTCACCAACAGACCACGCACAAAGTCATCCCGTGTCTGGTAGTCAAAATTGTCTGTGAACAGTTCAGCCACCTGCCAGGAATAAAGTACATGGAAATAACATAGTTAGAATCAAGTTATACTAAATGGGAAAGTGATGGTCTTGCCTTGAAAAAAGCTCAGACTCCTGCTAGGAATACTGACCCTCCCATCTCCTCTTCCTCCTCCTACTCCTCCAGAATCCATGAACAGATTCTGATTTTCAAAAGGGGCAAGACATTGCTTTAACATTTCCAAGCAATTTACCCAGCCTTACTTTGTAGTTTCACCCCCAAAGGAAGGCTGCAGACAAACTTTATCAGATCTGGAAGATATGTTAGTGAGCTTTAGCTGGAATAACCTTGAATGTTACCCTAAGATGGTACCAGCTTACAACTACTGACACTTCTCCACAGCACAGCCACCACCTCTGCTACACAAATATTATTACACCCAAAGTGAAATCACTTATTTTCTGAAATAGTTCCATCCTGTGCCGAATCAGACATGGCAGACATGCCAAATCAGACTCTGGCTGCATACACCATGTAGTTGTGCCTGGGCTCGAGTGGTGGATGCCAGAAACAGACTGAGCCCCAATGTGTTCCACACAGCAGCACCACATGATCACCCAGGTCCTCAGCTCAGCCAGTTCTGTTTTCCAAACCTGGTACTCAGACCACACACGCCCTGCACACCAGCAGTAAGTACCAAGGGAGCAATGCAGACTGAGTTTTGGACCGCTGGAAGGGCAGGACTCACCTGTGGAGAGCAGATGCTGATATGACAGTCCAGCAAGTCATGACGCACCTCGACATTCTCAATCGAGTTCTGGAACAGACTCTGAAAGAGGAAAAAATTCAGATGACCCGAGCGCCTCACGTAGCACTGAACCCCAAAAACCTTCCATATGCCAGGGGCAGTACTAACTGAATTATTAAACTAGCTGAAGTTCTGAGGATCAGAGAAACCTACAATCTACACTAGACCCAATTTTGGCAGGCACAGACTGGTCACACAAAGAGCTGAGTGTCAGCCAGCAGAGACTGCCCCTGCCCTTACGAAGTGCAGGTCTCCCACAAACAGCTTGTACTTCCAACAATCACTTTTCTTCCAGAAGGCTCCTTACTTCAGTCTTTAGGAGTTACAACTGTACAAAAAAACACTGATAAATCCAAATACCATTTTTACAGCTATGAGCCAGTTTTATATTGTTTGGTTTAGTGTCTTTTGGTTTTTCCTTTTTGGTTTCCTATGGTGATTTGTACTTCCATCTGAAGACATGAAATAACCCCCTGATTACTGATGTGGGGATGAAAGTATACAATCACAGCCTTAGTTCTGAGTTCAAGAAAGAAACTGGTCCATCTATCTCATGGAGAAAGTGCCTCCACAGACATTTACAGAGTATTTACTGCATTATTAGGTGAACAAACAGGTAATAGGAGGTACCACTCCTTGCACCTTTGTAATTCCACCCCATGTCAGGCTCAACAACACTTCAAAAAGGAAAGGGATGTTAAACACTGGAATGGATTGCCCAGAGAGGTGCTGGTGTCCCACACTTGGAGGTGGTCAAGAAATGACTGGACATGCCATGGTCTAGTCGATAAGGTGGTGATCTAAGATTGGACTCTCTAGTCTCAGAGGACTTTTCCAGCCTAAATGATTTGGTAAAAATGGTCTGTGTATGGTAGTGGTATAGGCACATCAATTTGGGAGCCCCTGAGATAGCACAAATAATCTCCTTTCCTTTCTCCTTCCACCAAGGAAAATAAATAAAGGGCAAAACCTGAACTGTGAGAAATACATCTGCCTCATGTTCAAACTGAAATGAGTCACAAACATACATGTCCCAGCATGATTTCACCAAGCCTCAAATAAAGATTAAGGGGAAAAAAGCCAGTATACCCTAAGTTACTTCCTATCATCTGCTCCTCCAAGAGGAGCAGCTAGGACAGTTCCCCAGCCCTCATTCAGGGAGGATCTCCTTGGCTGGGCTGCTTCACTACCACAGCCCTTTTCCACCTGCCACGTTCCAGACGCACCATAGGAAAGCGGAATCGTTTCAGCCCCTGCGTTCTCTGGTAGTGAAGGACACGGCTTGTGGCACTGTCCATAGCAATAACAATGTCATCCTCCTTGCACCTGGCATGGTGGCCAGGTGAGGACTTTTTGAATATCATCGTCATCACAGACACATTCTTTTCCATCTTACGACGCAACCTGAAAAAGGAAGACAGAACTATAAGAACACTCCTCAGAGAGCTACAGACCACAGCCTCAGCACACCGGGCAAGAATTCATTCTTCCAGCACCTACTTGTGCTCTTCCAGGGCTTTGGATATATTGAAGTTGGACACCACATCACCAGTGACAAGGATGAAGTCGGAACGAACAAGGGACTTGGCATCCACGTCTCGCAGCACGTCACCAAGGGAGCGGTACAGATCCGAGGTGACAAAGCGCACCGTGTTGGGAGATGTGTGCCGGCACCACTTGGATTTTCTGGGACAAGGAAAAAAACATCAGGAAGGCATAAAGAGGCTGCTCCTACAGACACACTAGGACACAGTGTCCCAGTGTGCGCCACACCTGTAAGGGGATGCAAGGTGCATCCTGTGACAGTGAGCCTGCTATTGCCAGGCTCAGGTACACTCAGAAGGTGAACTGAGGAGCAGTCCCACAACACTCAACCGTTTTAACACTGCACAACCAGCCTCCTACACAGCAGGAATGGTCTCTTCTGAGATATATTAGGAGACCACTGTTGAAAGGGTGTTTCTTACAGTTTTCATAAGAATCAGTGAGGCTTTTGAGGCTTTGAAGAATACTTTCCATGATAAAACTAAAAAGAAAAAGAGATTCTTACTGCAAATGCTCTTTTATCTCAGCTGACTTCCAACAGCAGAAAACAAAGGTTTCTTCCACTCCAGTTGCTGTTAGGAACTCCAAGGTATAGTCAATCATGGCCACATTTGCCATAGGTAAAAGAGCCTGAAAAAAAACCAAACCAAACCAAAAAAACCCCATACAGAGAGCTGAACAAACACTCAGTACCCCAACAACAACAACAGCCCCTTCCAACTCAGGGATATAATGCCATCAATAGTATCAGAAACATAACACAAGTAACTGCTCCACCAGGTTTTACAAAAATCTTTTAGAGTAGGTCTAAACAGTAAGGGCTAATTTGTGGTCTTTCAGGGGTAGATCCTTAGTTCTGAAAGAAAGGTATAATAAAAAGTGAAGTTATCACTGAAAACTGTTCAAGAAGACTCAGATAAATGACAGAGACTGGAAAAAAATCTGAAGTGCTGATTCCCTGACTCAGGCTTTAACTGCTTCAAGAAGAACCTGTCAGACACGAATGACGATGCCACAGGAATATGAGTGTCCAGAATTAAACAAGGGGGAAAAAAAGCCCAGCCTAAAGTGAAGTAAGTACGCTCCTGACTTGAGATTCAACTCACACTTTTAAACAGAGTTACCGAGTCACACCTGAGTGATGGCATACCATTCCTTAATTCATTTTTGGTGCTGTTTCATTTCAGGCCTGAGCTCGCATGTATAATTACAAGCATCACCAACGCTTGATCAGCAAACGAGGTTAAATAATTGTTCAGACCTAAAGTCTCCAGAAGCTTTTTATGTTCCTTTAACACACAGCCTTTTGAGCTGGATAATTGAAGTACTACCCCCATCCATTTTTCTGGCCATGTTCTTTCACGCATTACAGCTGGCAAGGGCCAAGATTTTGTTTCTTTCATTAATCAGAAACAAGCTTGTCCAAACCCACTGCCAGTCCTGCACCAGCCATAGACGAGGAGCCGACAGTGCAGTTCGGCACGCCATATGGACAAGCGGAAAGCACCAACACAGCAATTAAACCCTCGCTGCCTCTCCAGCGGGTGACAGAAACTCCTACGGGTGAGAACTGTCAGAGAGCAGGAGGGCGGGAGAAGCCGCGACGGCGGATGCCCGAAGCCGGGGAGGCGGAGAAGCCTCGTCCCCTCCCGACCCAGCCCGGCCTCTCGGGGACGGTGAACACCGGGACAGGCGGCCCCGGAGCTACCGGCGCGGCGCAGGCAGCAGCACCCAGAGAGGATTCCTCACCCGCGGCCGGTCCTTGGAGATTGGGAAAAAGCGGCGGTTGAAGCTGTCGGCGACCAGCACGGCCTGGAGCGGCGGCGGTGGCTCCTCCTGCGGGTCGGGACCGCGGGCGGACCCCCCGCCCGCCCCGCGCCGCGCGGTACCGCGGGCCGCCATCGCCGCACGCGGCCGCAGCCGCTTCCGCTTCCGCTCGCGACGGGAGCGGCAACGGGCGCCCGGCGGGGACACAACAGCGCGGGGCGGCGCATCCCGGCGGGAGAGGGGCGGGAGCTACTCGTTGCTTTCCCATCATCTCCTTCCTCCCGACATCACCTCTGTGGCGATAATCCGCCGTTGCACGGCCTCAGGAGCGGGGAGAGGCGTTTCATCGCCCTCCCCCGAGGAGGGAGCGGGGGTAGAGCGGCACAGCTCGCTGCCAGGGCTGGGCACGGCCTGGACCCGGCCTGGGGAGGGCCTGAATGTCCTCACAGACATCCCCAGGTGGCCTCGGGGTTTGTGTAATGCTTTGATATGACCCCGGTGTGTCTGGTTTTGGGAGCAGTGATGTTTTCTGATACACTTCCTAGAAGCGACGTGTTTGTTCTGCGTTTCCAAATGTCCAGACGCTCCTTCTGCAAAGGACAGCCTTGATGTGAAGCAGCCCGTCAGTGCACAGCTGACACCTGCCATCAAAAAGCTGTCCCCAAAACCCACAGCCCCTAAGGGACCCTTTGGAGCTCGCTCAAGAGACCCTTCCAGAGTGGATGGGAGGAAAGATGTATTTTCTGACTGGGGGGATGGCATTTTTCTTCCCCTTAGCTTGGTGAAGCAGCTGGGATGCTTCAGTGCTGGTGTCTGGCTGTCCCCCTGCTCAGACACCGTCAGTTCCACCGATCCCCATCCCCTCCAACCATTCCTGCCCCAGCCCAGGCTCTGTCCTAGCACAGCTCTGATTGTGCTTCAGTACTAACCTGGTCCGCAGAAAGGGATGGGCTGTGTACAGCCCTCAGCACAGAAACCTGCCCTCAGCTGTGTCCCTCCTCTGCTGCCTTTCCCTACTGCTGGTCCCAGGCCTGCAGGACTTACCTGGCACAGTTCACACAACGCTATCACCTGCTTATTTGTCACCGAGGAAAAGCTGTGTGATAGCCCTGCAAATTCAAAATCAGGAGAACAGGATGAAAGACCTCCCTGGGGAGCTCCTAACAGGATGGCAGCAGAAGGACTGTGGAGAGTCCTGAGCCTGGCAGCAGGAGAGCCCTTTCCAGTGCTGGCTGCTGCAGGACCTGGTGCTTGCTGCCTTTCTGTGTTGTCATGCTTCTGCCCCTGTCCACATGGAACAGGTATTCACAGCCCCTACTCTGTCACCTCACCAGCCTCTTTTGCTGCCCCTCGGTCCCCACAAACTGACCCACCGTGACACCCTGCTCTGGTCCTCACTGCTGTCATCTGCTACTGAGTGACAAGCCAGAGTCTCAAATTCAGTTGTGGTCTGTGAGAAACAGAGCATTTGCACCCCCACCTCTGTGTCAGGGCCTCTCCCAAGGGCGGAAGGCAGCACACACTTATCAGCCCAAGGCACACAGTATGGCCTTTCCACCCTGAGGGAGGGAAATCAAGGGAGGCACCACTTAACCACAGACCTGCAGCACTACCCCAATATCCTGGGCAGTGCTGTACAGCCCCGATGACATTGCTGAGGGGTCTTTAGTAAAGGGAAGCAAGCTGTAATAAGCAACATGCAGTATTCCTCCCCACCAACTGAATTGCAGGTCCAGGTCTGATGTAGAAAACAAAGAGTCCTCTGTCTCCTGAAGGACTCTGCAGCATTGGATATTCCCTGAAATTTCCCTGAGCAGTTAAAATGTTCGGGCATCACTTACGTGGTGCCATCTGTGCCCAGTGACTTGTGACTGAGCCCTTGCTGTGCTGCAACTTGTGGCTGAGCTTCTTGACCTTAGCTAGTAGTCAGGAAAAAAATCAGCAAGGATGGACACAGCAAGAAAATAGAAATGAGCAGCCCGTGGGAAATAAATCATCCCCATCCTTTTCAAAAATAGGTATCTGCATACCCCTGGGAATTCTGTTGCCCTGGCAAAGGAACTAACCCCAGAAAGCTCCCAGATGGTTTCAGCCCAGGGGTTACAGCCTGAGGAGTGATCCAAGAGGTGGATTTGTCATTGCCTGAGGTCAGGACAGTATCTTAGTTCCTGCCTCTGTGGCACTAAGTGCATAAACAGCTCCAGAAATCAGGTCTGATCCAACCTGCACAGCCACTGCATGTGTTGGGACCAGGCACAGAGAGGTTGATGGGGGAATCAGCAGATTATCTGGCTAATTACATCCTGTTCTCTCCAAATGAGGCGAGTTTCCAAGACGTTGCCCTGGTAAATTGGCAAGAACAGGGGAAGACAAATCAAGGTAATTGTTAATGAACTAAACTCAAAATCAGCTTGATAAATATTCCTCAGGCTTTGCAGACACGTTTCCCTCTGGTCTCAATGGGAACTAGCAGGCCAGCAGCACCCAGGCCAAACATTTTCTGAAAAAAATGTAATTCCAGGGGAGTTTTAAAAACTGAAATTGCCTCATGAAAACTGAAATGAGACAGAACTGGGTTTGACTGGAGGTCTATCAATCCCAGTACCCCCCAGGATCCCACCCCAGGATGATGGGAAGACACAGAGACTGTGGGACTTTTTCTTGCTGCCTCATGCTTGGATATCCCTGGACAGAGCATAAACCCTGGAGAAGACAGCATACACCAGCTCTGGGGATTATGAGACTGGTGGGGATGCTCTGATTTCCTGTGACATCTTTCTGGTCCCTGTTCCTGCATTTTAAACCCTTTTCTCTTTTCATTTGTTCTCTCTGAGCATTTGGTTCTTTCCTATCTTTTCCCTCTGCAGACACAATGGCCCATGAGACATCTCTAAGCCTTGATAGGTAGCTCTGGGTTGGGTCATATCTTAGCTTTGGGGCTCCACAGGGCCTGAGTGGAATCAGGGGGTCCCCAGAGTGGTAAGATGAGGATCAGTGCAATCAGGAGGATCACAGGAAGTCTGCATGGAAGAACCATGTACCTAACACAAGGCCCATTTCCCCTCACATGTCCTACCTGGTGGCCAGCAGCTCTGATGCCCTTAGAGCATCCTTCTGTGCCTTCAGCAGAGCTATGAGGCTTCTGTCATCTCAGCTCCAGGGATGTCAGGGACATAATTAGTGCCTAAATTCAGCTCTTCTTGGCCCACTCCATGCTGGCAGGGAGCCTGGTTTGGTTGGGGCTATTCTCACACAGAGCCAGAGGTGACAGGGGCAGGCCATGAACCCTGACACACAGAACTATGGGCATTCAGGGGAGTGTCCTGGACTTACCCAGGACAGCTGATGCTCACTTGGCAGGTCTAGAGAGGGGTCTGCCTGCCCCAAACACCCTTGGAGGAGCTCCTGCCCCTGGGAGAAGAGGTGGCCAATGGCCAGGACATGGACATTGTCCAGTCCTCTTATACATCTGAATGACTCTGTGCCTGACACAAGATTTACCTGAGCACTGAACCAAATTTTGCAGGGAAAAATAAAACTGCAGACCACAAGTAAGTCAGTAAGCATGAAAGCCAGATATATTCTACACCCCAACCCTTCTGCCTCCCTCCCACGCCCTGGGCTCTGGCCAAGCAGGGACAGCAGGGATACTGACTCACAGGCTATTCATCTACTCTTTGCTCATTTGGGCTTCTCCTGTGTTTCTCAGCAGAGGGTTTCTGCCAAATGAACTGCTGGGCCTCCTCCACTTTTGGTTCCTGGGTTGACAGCCTTGAGAAGGTGAACCGGACATGCAGCTACCCTGTCTGCATCCCCCTGGGTTTCCAGCTCCCCTGGAAATGACTTGTTTCTATCTGGTATTCCTTTCTACCACCAGGATGCTGGGCACAGCATCCATCATCTGCTTACAGGGCAAACACATCACTGCTGCCTGAAATCTGGGCAACCACAACTCCCTGTACTCAGCTGCTGCTGTACCAACTGGGACATGCAATGAGACAGCAGCTGCATCAGCACTTGCCCAGCTGCCATAATATGGAGACAGGGCTGGGGGGATCCATTTGCAAGGAGCAGAGCATTCGCAGTAGGGAGGTGCTGCTGGTGGATGTTCATCCCATGTCTCTGGATACCCCACAAGTATGTTATGCTGAGCAGGCTCATGGGTGGCACAGGTCTCCCTGGAGGGACAGGGGACAGCAGAAGTGCCCCTCTGCTTACTTAGAGGAGGGACATCCCTGTGACTGCCACTGACCAGTCATGCCTGGAGCTCAGGAACCTGCAATGAGAGGGAAAGCACAGCAAGGTCCCAGGGTAAACTTCTCTCTAATTTACTTTTTCCTGGGACTTTTCCTGGTCCCAGGCCCTCATAGACACAGGCTGAGCAGTAGGATATGCTGCTTTCCATTTCTTTACAAGCCATTTCCATTTCCATTACAAGCCTTGCTCCAGTTTCTCCTGCTTGCAATGGTTTTTCTTTCTTCACATGGTCTCAGCAAGCAATAGCTCCTTCCAGATTTCTTAGGTAGCTCAGGGATGAATTCTGTGTGATGTGATTCACCCTTCAGGACACTGCTCCCATTATCTCTCCCCAGCAGCTCTCCTGAGGAGGAACACTGGCCCCAGAGTGATGAGACATGATGATGTTCATGTCCAACTAACAGACATGGTCTTGCCCAGGTAACCATGATGCAAATGCAGGAGCACCTGTGTGCCACCCTTCTATGATCACTGTTTATGCTCTGGCTCCCTCCCCTGCTGATTCATCCCTCTGGTCACTCTCAGAGACTGAGGAGGCTTTGGCCATGGCAGGCAGAGGCTCCTCAGTGAGCTCAGTGAGGACACCCTGTCCAGGGGTGGAAAATGAGTCAGTGGCCATCTGAGCTTGGCATGTGCTCCAGCCACTGGGACAGCAGTCCCTGGAGGCAGCCACCCTGTGTGAACCCAGAAGCTGCTTAAGCCTGAAAAGCAAAGACATTTCCCGTGGGGGACAGTGGTGGAGCAGTCACAGGGACAGGCACTCCCATTCACATGCAGACTGCCTGAGCACAAACAACTTGGAGCAAGACTCCTCAGTCTGCAGAGTTCCTCTGCCCTTTCTGTATTCCTTATTCACATACAATGTTTTGCACTTCTGCTGCACCAGCAGCACCTCCTTCCCTGGGGTCTCTGGTCTTCAAACCCTGCCTTAGTCCACAGTTTGCCCCCTGCTTTCTGCCCCTGTTTGTCTCTGCACTGATCCATGCAAAATGGGGTGGCAGCCTCTGACCAGATTCTTTTTCCCAGTTCAGTGGTGCATAATGTAGGAGGTAGCAGAGCTGCCTCCTGTTCTCCCAGCTAACCTATTTCCAGCTCTGATATATGTGGATATGTGTAGCAAGAGAAGCTGGGAAGAACCCTCCCCAAGGAGGTATGTCAGGATAGCCCAGACAGGCTTGCACTTCAATAATGTCTCCTAAGAAGGGATCTGTGGGCTGAGCCAGAGAGAAAAAGGTGTGGGGCTGGGTAACCACAACCTTGGGACTGTGGAGATGAGTGGAAAAATACCATATTGCACAGCAGTACAGGGACAAGACCTAGTGTCACCTCCATCACAAGAAGGGAATCCATGGTGCCAAGTCAGGTCTGCCAGGGGCAAGGAGGCAACTCCCTGTTTCTAAACAGCCAGGAAAAACACCCAGGAGAAGGTTGGCTGGCCACTGTCTGACCCAGGCCCTCATTTCCAGAGCAGTTTACCTGGCTCCAGCTTATCCCTCTACTTCCTCCCACTTGGTGTCTTACATCAGCAACACGGAGCAGGCACCAGCCAGAATTGTTGCTCTGTTCCTCCTCCTTTGTTCGGAGATGGGGCTGCTCCTCTCCTGTGTAAGGGCAAGGTTATTCCTCATCCCTCAACTTATCCAGAGGATGAAAAGAGCCCTTGCAGTGTTCCCTTCAAAGCCGCCCCATCTTTGCCTGGAGAAGATGCTGAATGAGGAGGAGTCCATCCCTCTGCCTTCTCCCTGCTGCTGGCCCCAGATGCATTATTTCAGGAAGGAGACAGCTCTGCTTCCCACTCCCTGGTCTGCCAGAAGTGAGGGGGAGCTTTGATCAAGGCACAGCTATCTGTGTTCTGATCGATGCCTTTCCTGCAAGGGCCCTGTTCAGTGGAGAGGGCACATTTCCTTTAACCCTTCTGTCCCTGAGAGCCTGGAGCTCCACAAGAAAGGCACATTTATTAGAACTTTCAGCCCAAAGGGCTTCACATTTCTTGGGATGTCTGAGAACTGAGTGATGTTCAGTAACCCTGCCTTTTCAAGGATCCATTCAGTTGCTCATGCACCCAGGGTTTTTGTTTAGAAAATCTTTGTACTGAGGCTGCCTACAGACCTAATTAATAAGGAGAATGAAGAGAAACTTTCACAGGGAAACACAGTGGCCCCCTTCCACCACATCAAAGCTGCTGAGAGATCACGGTATCTTGACAGATGTTGTATACTGCAGATCTGGTTACTGAACTTATGTTTCCCATGGACTCATTCCAACACTTCTTTTAATTTGTCAGGGATATATTTCAAAGTGCAACATGCACATGGTTGCAGAAAAGTTGAAGGAAGTTGCTGATTAATGACCCTTTTCCTGGTAGTGTACATGTGGTTGTTCCAGCTGTAGTAGATATCAAATAAAAGGTAATTCACTGGAAACCAGAAAAGATAAAGTCTCTTAGATTAAAGATTCTTTTTATTGTTTCTTCCAAGTCAAAGCAATTAATAATGCTATAACACAACGTGCTCAGCCATGTGAAGAGGGTCTGTACCTAAGATACATGGAGGAATTAATCTCAGTACTCCCATCACTTTTCTGTCACATCAGTGGGAATATTAGGCACAGGCAGTTGGGTTGCTTTTTCTCTGAGAACAGCTTCCCAGTCTCCACTTGTCTGCAGCTCTCTCGTTTGAGTGCTGGCTCTGTTATGGTGCCCTAAACAGATGTGTTATTTCTACTTCTTTCCATCCTTTTGCAATCAACCACAATCCAAAGCACTGTTGATGCCACCAATCACAAGGTTTGACACCTGCTGCCTTATTGTTATCAAAATTGTTTCTTGTCACAAACCTGAGATGAAATGAAATGATCTCCACCAGGTAGGAATATGCCCCCTCCTCAACATTCAGACAGCTCTGGACTCAGCCAGGCTTGATGAATGTCATCAGAGCCAGTCTGGATTGCATCGAGCCAGTCTGGATTGCATCCGGGGCTGTCTGTCCCCACTGGAGGGCCTCTACTTCCAAAGAGGAACTCCAGACATGACTGCAGTGCCAATACTATATATGGGAATAAACACACTTAGCAGCATCCTAATACTTGGCTTTGATCCTTGGCCCTTATAGATAACCCAACAGCTCTGACCACTGCAGTTCAGGCACTCACAGTCTCACGGGTAGGGGCATTTGTAAATAACTGGCTTGGACTTTGAATGGGTGTCTGCAATGACATGAGGTGTAAATCAGGGCAAAGGTAAGCACAATCACACCATGATTGAAGTAACTTCTCCATGCTGATATGAGAGTCCAGAGCATGCAGCTCTAAGTGAACAGGCAGGGCCCAGATCTTCTCCCCACAGCTGGATGGTACAGGTATTCTTCCTGCAGAGATATTACCCAGACCTACTCTTACCTACAGGTGACACAGGTGTTCAGCCAGAAGCTTGATCTAAATCATCTCTGCCTGCAAGAAGGACATCACGGTGTGATCTGATTGACCTGATAAATGCCTGCAATAAAATCTGTTTAAAACTCTCTTTGCATCACTGCAAGCACATTGAGGAAACAAAAAAAGTGACAAACACTGAGAGTTGAACTTAATTCAGAACAGCCACAGTAAGTGCACTGCAGAGTGCAGACCCTGGTTCTTTTAAAGACAGAGGAGGCAGCAGTAGGATTTACAAAAGCCATACAATGCTGGAGCTCTTTTTTCCCACCCCCGTGAGGAGCTGCTGTATTTTCAAGTCAGGAGGATATGGTGATTGATGGTACATGTGCCTCACTTTGAAAAGGAGCTGTGTCTGAACAGTATATGTTTCATTAATTCAAACTGGTTCAGTCCTTTGTCTTTAAGAAGCCAGAGGCTGCTCCATCATGGGGAGGATCTTCTGCCCAGCAGTTGGTTTGAGATCTTGCTCTGCTTTTTCATACAGTGACTCTCCTTTGCCTCTATCACATGATTTCCAGCAGTCACGCATTTTTTAGGAGGAGGAACTGAGCCACAATTTGGAGATGTGGTACAGTTGCGATCACATAACAAGCTGCTGACCCCTCCAAAAATTCACCACTATCTCCCTGCTCTCACCCTGTAACTGCATTCTGGAGGAAGTGGTCCTGATGCTTCAAGGGCTTTACATCCTCTAGATCCCACGTGCTGCACTCCCAGTCCTGGGGAGAGGGCAGGGGAAGTGTGAAGGCTGAGATATTTTCTGGTTGTCAGTATTAGACTGTTTGCTATTCTAAGTGTTGTGGGGTTGCGGGGCTGTGCTTTGAATTCACCAGGCTGTAGACCCTTGAGCTGCTTCCCATTCCTCAAGCACTGTTCTCATCCCTGCAGCCACAGCTGGGGGGGTTCCTGTCCTCCCAAGTTGTGATGGAGAGCAGCACACAGCAGCTGGAGTGCTTTGTTTCCAGTTGACTTAAGCCATGATTACACAGGGGGCTTTTCCTATTTGTAGCTCAGAACAGCTGGGGGATTGTCCCTGCCTGCAGCACACGGGACAGGCACGTGACATGGCTCTGTGTGGCAAAACAAACTACACAAGACGTATGCCTTCCTTTTCAGAGATTTCTGCAGCCGTAACAGCCCCTAAGTTTCAGACTGATCAGTATTTCCTTTTGGGGTGTACGTCTTCACTGCAGGCTTCACCATGGGCTAACCCAGGCTGCTGCCTAGGCTTTGTCCCAATTTTTTCGGTGTCCCACAATGGCCACCCCCATGGTCCCACTGGTTGAAGCAATGAGAAGAGGTTTGGATGAGTGCCATGGCCACCCAGACTGAGACCCAGCCTCCCTGCACAGTGGCTCTAATCCACCACTCAGGGACCAAGAGTCTACCAGGACACATACACTCATCCACCACTCATTGTGCTGGTCCCACACAAGCCCTCTGGGGCTGGGTTTAGCGATGCACAGAGGGGGACATGGGGCTCCTGAGGAGCCTGGGGCCTGTGATGGCAGTCCAGGGTGGCTGCTGGTGCTCAGGCACTTCCCAAGGAAGTAAAAACAAAGGTGTAAGCAAAACAAGATGTACACAGGGGGGTTGTCTGAGGAGCCCCCAGGAAACCTGCTCTTTCTGGAGAGGAAAGCAGGAGGCAACAGTCTCTTCTGCTTTCTTCCCCAACATCAGAACAGAGCAAGTCTTCCAAGTCCTGATAATTACTCACTGCTCCCTAGAGTTCCCATCACCTTCCTTTCTGAACACAGAACTGCCTGCCTTCACCTGCAACACCAAGCAGGAGTCTCCTAAAAACCCCAGCTTTTTGCCCCCATTACCCCTGTGTGCATCCTGGCCAGCCCCTGAGGCTTGGCCACCCTGAGACCGGGGAGAGCCCCAGCCCCAGCAGCAAGTACAGAGCTGTGTTTGACTTGCAGCTTCCCCTTTTTCCCAGTTTTCAGCTGCACAGTGACAATCCCAGAGGCCCAACGCTCTCTGATCTTGGCTGTCCTCATTTGCTTCTAAAACTGGCTGATCACACTGGTGAGCTCCAAAATTGGCATCCCAGACAACCATTTCTCCACCACGTGGGATTCCAGGCACCGCCAGGGGCTCCCAGCATTTTTAATTATTTTTCTCCCTTTTTTTGAAGCCCTTTTCATTTGTGCTGTTTATGCTGTTTCCAGTGGGACAGAACAACCCTCTCCCCACAGGCTGTTTGCTGTGTGCTTGCTCAGGCTGGGTCATCCTTACCATGCATTTCAGAGGGACACCTGAGAGCATGGAGGTAAATACAAGCAGGCTATATTTCCACTGTGGAAAAACCCCAGGATTTGAGGACACATGGGGAAACAGAGACCTTGGCTCCAGCAGTAGTGGCAGTCCCTGCAGTGCCTTCCTTACATTCCCACTGTCAGGCACCAGAGATGTATCCCATCTTCCCAGGAGTAGGGAAGGACGCAGATGTGAGGTATGTAATGACCAGCTGAACTGTCATCAACAAGCATCTCTGCAGAGGATGAAAACAGGTGGTGACAGAGCTGCTGGTACCCATGAATCATGTCCTGGGGGAGGAGAGAGCAGCAGAGGAAGGTGTTGGATGTCACTGCAATGCAGCATCCCCAAGACCCTTTGCTGGCAGGGCCACATAACAACAAATAGGAAATGGAGAAGATTTGTGGGAATGGGAGTGAAGACATGGCTAGTGGCAAGCTCATAATCTGCTGGAAGATGTAAAAGATAGTGTCTGCCCATGTCTGATATGCAGCTCATGGATCAGGAGCTGCTCAGAGGAGCTGCAGCATTGTGGGTGCTGGAAGAGAGAGCAGCAGGAGGCAGCACTTTGCACTTTTACACAGGGCTGTCACTGCTGCATTCACACATTGCTTTTCCATAGTACATGGATGGTGCCCATCCAGTGGGCCCTGCACAGCCACATAAGCAGCCAACCAAAACAAACCCACATCCCAGTACAGGCCAGCCAAGTGACCTTGCTGCTGTGCTTGGCTCTGCTGTTTTCCTGCAGCTGGAAGCACTGACACTTTCACCTCAGTGGACCCACAGCTTTGTTTTCACAGAGGCAGATGAGGAGTGGACAGAGGGTGCTTTGCCCTGGCAGTAGATAGTGACCGTGTTGCTGGGAGGCAATGGGAAGGCCGTGCTGCATCACGCTCTGGGTTTTTGTGAGGTTTAAACCAGTCCCCTCTGTCACAGCCTACATATCGCCCCAGCCATGGCTGCTTGGCCAACCCAAAAACTGTTTCAGAAAAGAAAACTCTACTGAACATAACACTCTGATGTGGCTATTACCCTTTTCTATACCCTGACTTGGGGACAGCCCTGGGCTGCTTTTGGAGACAGGTTAGAGGAGTTTTTCCTTGCATGCCTCAGGCAAACCAAAGCACTGTTGCACATCTGCAGACTATGGGAAATGAACCAGGGGTCCAGCTGAGAGGACCTAACTCCCAAAGCCAGAGTGGTATAGTCAGAATGCATGCCAGCCCATTAATGCTCATCCAGACACATCTCCAGGTTTTTTTTAATCACAGGACTGTTTGTCCTTTCCACTAATTTCATCAAATAACCAGCCATACAACACAGTCTGCTCTGCCAGTGAGAGCAGGCAGACTCCAGCCTAACCCATGTTGCTGACTTCTATCGATTACTCATTAAGCCGTGGGTGTGGTGCAAGGCGTAGGAGTCACGAAATTTGCTATCCATGTAGGTCTGTACCGGCTTCTGGTCCCTGGGCAATGCTTTGCCCTTGAATTTATTTTGTCGCCTCTGAATTTTCAGGTTGGAGAAGAAAAATCGAACAATCAGTCCACGTATGAACTGCCTTGAACTGGTTTTCTGGGCTGGATTACACTTCAAACGTTGCAACAGCTTTGAAACCTTCTTGCTTTTCCCTGTAAGAAGAAACAGTTCTGAATAAGTTGCTGCTAATTGTGTTGGGAGCGTTTTATTTGTATCCCACTCTCCCAAAACTCAAAGAAAGTAGCATATGAAATAAGATACTGTTTCAGTGCTTTCTACTTCCGAGCTGAATGATGAATCACAAACAAAATTTAAGATGTGTGATACAGCACACCATTGCATCTTTTACCTCTGCACTTTTACAAGCATAAATGCTGCAGAAAGAGGGCAGGATGATCAAAACCTGAGAAAAGAAAAATAACATCAAGAGGCATTTGTTGCAAAAGCATGGTTATTTGTAGAAGCTGTTGAGAACAAGAGTAAAACACGGTTAGCTTGGCTAGGAAGGTTCAACCTCCCACATGAACTGACAGGAAGGCTATGGCTGGTATTGTAGCCTGGAGTGGTATCTCTGCCTGGATTAGTTTAAGAGCCTCATCTTCTGAAACATAATCACAATGTGAACGCCCACACTGCCAGCAGCCTTGTACAAGTATCAAGCAAGTGCACTTTGTTTCCAGGAAAGCCAAATGCACAGGTATATTAAAATACTGATGAACTCCTGCTAAAACAGGTCAGGAGGAAAGAGAAAGATTCCTGATTTCTCTAGTTCCAAACACAACATACCCCTCTTGAGTATTTTTCTGGGGAAAGAGCGGGGAAATAACAGCTCTCCACTATGCTGTGTGAGCTGGCCTTCACTCTCATCAGTTTCTGATCAGCAACACAGATTGTTCAGCACTGAACCAACATAAAGCACATGAACTTGAATGCCTGGATGAGTCATTTGCAGAGCTGTAAGCACAATGAGACTGCGGTAATGAAAAAGTGAGAGCTCAGAGAGTGCCCATTCTGTGAAGTGAGGGATTCCTGCGGTGTTGATTAGGTCTTGAGCTTCCCACAAGGTCCTGTGCCTCACATGCCCTGAAAATCAGAGCTGCCACATGGAAAATGCTTAGTTCCACAAAATGTTTGGCTCGTGGTACTGGGTCTTTAATGCTCCAAGCATGCTGACCCCTCTCTGTGCAGCTATGACTGGGATGGAGGAAAAGTTTTGGTACCAGGTCCATATAGGGAGGTTATCAGCCCCATGCTGTGTGTTTGGATGGAACCAGGTAGGCATGAATTGTTTATGGTTGATGTGTGCAGTCTTGAGGACAAGTATCTGTGCCCAGCAGACAGGCATCTAGCACAGCATGCACAATTGTGTCCATCCAGGTGTTGCTGCAGGCAGCTTGGAGGGTAGCGCTCATGACCCTCTCCAGACCACTGCAGGAGGATATTTAGGAAGACTCTGATGCTAGCAGTACTAAATATGTGCAGGGCATATTGGTGCTTCTAGTTCTTCAATATGGTATCCATTAGATACCATAACTTCTCTTGAATTAAAAGCAACCATGCCCGATTCTTGCTGTAACAATAATGACCCATTGTGCAATGTTATTGATGATTCTTAACGTCATTGTTTGCAGGAAACTGGACTGTGGTTTTCATGTGACAAACCCAGCCCACTGATGTCCCCAAATTGTTTATTTTCTACTGAGATTGGCTAAGTTATTACTTTTCAGAAGAGTGACCTGAAGTAGTTACAGTGCAATAGGAAATTTTTTGGACTGCTCTGGGAACTCAAAATCCTGAACACGCTATGTGTGGGAGGGAGACCTGGACATGATGGACAATAAAAGATTGGCCACTACAAAGGGATAGAGAATCATGAACAATCTGATAAGGCAATCTCTTCTGACCTCCCTATTTCTGGACTTGTTACAGTTTGCAGTGCTACAAGCTAATTTGGTCATGGGACTTCTACTTGAGCTGTCCAATTAATCTGTGAGTTCTGCACTTCATTGCTGAAAGCTCTGATCAACAAGAGAGTAGAAAACCACTAGCAAGCATAACAACTGTCAGCATGCTCATCAGGAGAGACACATCCAGGAAACTCAATGCAAGAGTCAGCACCCTGGACCAAGTACCCCAGGGGGGAAGGATAAGAAGATTATGTCCTCTGTATATGAGGTACATAGGAAAAGGGATTTGGGAGAGGGGAAAGAATTGGTCTTCCTAGTGTCCAGATTTGTGTCAAAGGAAGACACCTCCTCAAGGACCATCCACACTGACCAAAGGATGTTGTGTTCCCCAGACAGCTCACAGAGCCCGCAAGCCTGAAAGGAGGCAGTGGGTGGGTGGCAAGACTGGCATGACAGTTCTCCACTCCTGTTAACCCTTCTGGTACTCCACATAATTCCATGGACATCAGTCCAATCACATCATGTGTTTCTTTCAGGGCAAAGAGAAAAGCTGTTTTATCTCAGTGCCTCACTGCAATATTTCACCAGTACTAAAACACTGACTGCACCATCCCATTAGTCACTCACCCAGCCTTTGCAGCCTGAGTCTTCTGGGCTCACCAGGCATTTGCTTCCTGTCAACACATAAGAAATTCTCTGCTTCCCAGTCCTCTGTGTAAAAGGCTGGTCTAAATTGCAGTGACACGAACCCATACACTGACTGCTGAGTGCAGCCATGCTCCTCAAGCTCAGATGTCCTGAGAAGCCTGTCTCTCTGTTTTTGTCCAGAGTTCAGCTCAGTTTATTTACCTGGGCAGTACATGCTTCAGTTCCCCAAAAGGCAGAAGCAGCTCCTCAGGTCCTACAAGGGGAGATGTAATAGGAGACATAGGTGAACAAAGACCAACACTCCCAACAAATTGAACCTTGGTTTTCCTGATCAATTTGGAGATGCTTCATTTTCTGCTCCAATGGTTTGAATCAGTTTGTTTCAAGCATTGCTTTAGATTTGCTGCTGATAGTTGTTTTGGAGTGAAGTGGAGCAGCTCCTGGACACCTCTAAGAAAACTAATTGTCAGGTGTTGCTTCCTCACCCTGGTCTGCAGGCCTTAGCTTTGGAGCTTCTGCTGGCTCTTTGGTCTGGCTCTGCTTTTATTTTGTATTCAGGGCTGATTACAGCAAATCCCAGATCTTGAATCAGGGCAAGTTTTAATACTGTACAGGCCTTGTTTATGTAACAGCTCCCATCCCTCAGGGATGAATCCAGGACTCACAGCACTAAAAGCATTAGCTGCTGCCACTGGAGTTAAAGGTGTAACTCCTCTGGCTGGTAGCACCAGTACATTTATAGCCTTTAGAACAAATGCTGGAGGAGACTTGTGACACACTAAAAACTAGGTTATGCCTACTTAAGCATTTCATCCCACTGCCATACTAAGGGAGAATGTACTCGTAGGACCACAGGTGTGACAACACTCCTGGTGGTGCTGTCAGCCCATTGCCCAGAGCTGAGTGGCTGTGTACACATCATTACTTAGCACTCATGTCCTCCCTTTTACTCTAAGACCTCCTCCAGCACTGGAGAAATAGAGGACAGAACAAGTGTAGGCAGGGCTTGGGATCCCTTGGCTTAAACAACACTCTCTGCTCATCTTTCTTAACACTGTTATTAATGATTTTGACATAATGGATGTGTATATTCTTCTTTCTTCTCGGGCATGTGATGCAGAGCCTTTGGGTTTCATCACGTCAGGAGCTCAAAAAACAGCCAGCCACCTCCAAAAAGCAGCTCTGTTTGCCTCTGCAGCCCAGAGGCCAAAGACATGCTCACACTCAGAAAAATTTCAGGTCAACACCCTGAAATATCAGTGATTCACATTGAAGCTTTAACACAGTTTAATTTTCCCTGTCATTCATGCTTTGGCCTTTCTGTTTATGCTGTTTAACTACACAGCTCACTATCTGGACATCTACTCACCCCTACATTCCAATGTGTTTGGTGCAGACAGAGGTCAGTTTAATGACTGTTCAGGGACTTATTGTAAATTGCCTCCTGGCTCCTGTCCTAAAATCCACATTTTGCTGGGACATAGCATTTATAAAGCATGAAGTGCACCTTGAGCACCTTCCCCAACAAAATGCCAGTCCAACCATTCTGAAACTGCATGACTGTGAGCCCAGAGGAAGAGACTGCAGAAAAATGCAGCAGCTACATTTGTTCTTGGCTGCTGTATCATGGCAAGGTATGTTTGTCAGTTCCTCCATCCCAAAATATTAAGAACATATGCAATAGAAGTGATTCTAATTGTTTCCAGAAATACAGTCAGAGATCTACAGGATGTGTGACCATGTGTGTCAGGGAGCTCTGCAGGGATTCTCTGGTACCTTAAGGGTGTCCTTGAATTGTTACTTGCGTGGTCACACCTTTTACCTGTACCTCTGGCTTGTGGGCTTGGAGGGAATATTATGGTCCACTTTATTTCCAGATTCTCATCTCCCTTCTTTACCTGAGTTCATTTCAGTATTTCTATCAAACTGACTCTGACAAATATTCCTGACAGGAGAGCAAGGACTGCGGTGCAAACAGACACTCGTTACATAAACCACTTAAATGAGACATCAGCCAAATCTGGCTGGTAGAAGGAGGATGTCAGCTGAGGACAGGGTATTTAAACGCAGCAGGGGAGAAGCTACAGCTCAGGGTTTGTTAAGGATATTTACAGCCCTTTGTGAGAGGAAACGCAGCTGTGTTCATCTCCTTCACTGACCCCCCTGAGGCGGAGGCTGGACACCTCGTGTCACACTCATTTGGGGAAGCAGGACTGTTGGCCCTCAGCCACCACCACACAGGGACACACAGCCGCAGCTCCCATCCCTTTCAGCCGGCGAAGCTTGGCTGTGAAAGCCCTGGGACAAGTTCTCCGTCCCTTTAGGTGGTCTGAAGGAGCTGGAAGGGCACAGCTGGGGCTCGGCAAGGGAATCGTGCCCGGCTCCTTGGGAAGCCCGTCGCAGCCTGCGGCAGTGCGCGCAGGAGCCGGCACTGACTGCGGGCCCGGCTGCGGCCAAGGTTAAGCCCCAGATAAGGGAGGGCACGCCGCACTTTCCCCGGCCGAGGGGCAGTAGATGACCGGCAGCGAGTGACAGGCTGGTGCGAGCCGCGGGCCGGCCGGGAGGGGCGGACACCGAGGCCGTCACCCTTGCTCTGTCCGCCAGCACCGGCCCCACTCCGCCTCTGCAAACCGGGCAGCGCCCTGCGGCAGCCCCGCTGCCGGGAGCGCCGCCGCGGGGGGGAGCAGAGACACCCCTCGGCCTCTCCAGCACCGAGCCAGCCCTTCGGTTCTGTGTGCGGGGTCCGAACAGAGCGGACCCCAATTCTTCCCAGCGGTACTGGCTCGGTGGAAAGACCCGTCCTTCCCGCACCGCATGGTACCGCCCGGTACAGCACGGCACTGCGTTGTCTCTGCGTTGCGTTGCATTACACTGCACTGCCGCCCTCTCGAGCGGCGAGGTGCGGTGCCCCGCTGTGCCCGCCCCGCCGCGGGGCCGCCCCGGCGGGCGGCGAACGTTCCAGACCCCCCACGCTGCGGCAGCGGCGGCGGGACGGTGCTGGGCGGGGCGCGGCGGGACGGGGGCGCGGCCAAACGGAGCTGGCCCGCGCGGGGCTTTGAGGGAAATGTAGTTCGCTATCAGCAGTCAGTGAGCGTGCGGCTCGTAGGAGCGGACTACATCTCCCGTGGGGCGCTAGGAAGGAGCGGCCGCCGCAGCGGCCGCCCGCAGGCGCAGTGGGGACGGCGGAACCGCTATAAGCGGCGTTGTTTGGGTTCGCGGCCGCGGAGGGGGGAAGGTGCGGCGGGGCCGTCGGCGGGGCCGTCGGCGGGCGGAGGTGAGTGGGGTCGGTACCGGGGGCGGGCGAACTTTTATGTGGTGAGGAGGCGGCTTTGCCGCCCCATCTCCTGTCAGGAGCCCGGCAGAGCTGCCCTCTCACCTCGCCCCCGGTGAAGGGGCTGCGCGGTGCCCTCTCCCGCCGCGCTCCGTCCTGCCTCGGCTGCAGCCGGCGGGCACCTCTCCCTGGGCGGGGCGGCTCCCGTGTTTACGGCAGTGCGGCGGAGACACGGGGAGGCGGGGGAAGAGCGGAGAGGAGCTCCCCCCGTGCTGCTGGGGGGTGTCCGGCCGGAGGGGCTGTCCCTCGTCCCCGCCGCGGGAGGGACGCGGAGCCCGCGGGTGCAGCATCCTCCGCGGCGGCGAGGGCGGCGATGCTGCAGCGGCGGAGCCGTGGCAGCCCCGCGCACCCCGGCAGAATTGCTGGCGCAGTCTGAGCAGCGTAGCGCAACCAGGCATCTCCCATCGCTTTAGTTGAAGGCGGGTGGCGGAATGCAAGAAAGCGGAGTTGTAAAACAGAGTCTCGCAGAGGGGAGTGATTTTATCTTCCAGACTCTGGTTCTCCTTCTGACCTTTCAGTGCAGTTTGATAGACTGAGTCTAAACCTGCAACCCTGAAGGTGTGACTCATCCCTGTACATGTCTGTACTTAATCATAGCTCAAGCCTATGGAGTAAGTGAGCTATGCTATAGAGAAGAGATGTAGCTTTCTCTGGAGTGTTTGTACTGACTAATTTTATCAAGCGATCTCTCTGGAGAGATTAGTTTTGCAAAACTTTGTACTGATGAATTATTGGCTATATGCAATTTCAGACTCTTTAAAAAAGACTGGGGGGGGGGGTTTGATCTTCCTAGTCCAGTTTTGCAGGGTTTCAGCTAAATGTTCTAGCGATTACTTTAATCTGTCAGATTGCATAATTGTATTTCAAAGATCTAAGGGAGGAAGTATGACAGCACTCTAGTGCATTGAAGATCATTGTACTATGTGATTACCTCAGGGTATGTTTAAACTAGTTCATGAGAAGTTAAGTCTTGTGTGGACTTTGAAAGTCATGTTATTACAGTCCTGTTGTAATATAACTCATTTACAATTGCTTACTGATTTTGAAAATGAACTTTAAAAATAGTAACTGGTATATTGGGCACAGCACATAATGAAGGGGAATTTAATTGTTTTTCAGATACTTGAGGTGAAAATACACGTGTAAACCCTGGCGTTTACAGAAGATGAAAGACATCGACATAGGAAAAGAGTACATTATACCCAGTCCTGGGTATAAAAGTGTGAGGGAAAGAGCTGACTCGGTGCAGCATGAAGAGCAGGAAGAGTCTAATTTTCAGCATTCTAAACTTAAGGTCAGTTACTTTTTTGTTGTTTGTTTTGCAGTCGTTATGCTTATTTAGTTGCATGTAGCAGCCTTTTTGCTATGCCAGTGCTGTATAGATTTGCTGCATTGAAGGTCAATAATGAATATTGCCTCTTGTGTGGAAGAGGTCATTCCAAGAGGTGCTGTAGCTATTTGATAATAAGTCTGAACACCTAAGCATTTTTCACTTTTAAATGTGGCTTTTCAGTAACATTTGAACAATTTTTTTTCTAGTATTCAGGTATTGATGTGAATCAAGGAAATTTTATAAACCTTTGTTTTAGAGAATCATACAACCAAGCAAGAGCAGTGAAGAACTCAGCACAAATCATGCACCATTCAATGTTGGCAGCTGAAAAAAACTCTTAATCATGCTGTGGTTGTTTCAAGGATTAATTTTCCATAATAGATGTCTAGCTTGCTCTAGTAGAATGACTTTTTTACTTTTCCTCTCAGATGAAAGTAATTATTATTAAACACATTCTTGAACATCTACTTATTTAGCATGTTAAGGTACCATCATAATTCTAGTTTATTTTGAGAGCTGGGTCTTGAAATAACCACCAACTTGGAGCTAGCCTGTCATTGTTCAGAGTTTCTAATTTTTAGAGCATGTTTTCACTGGGAGGAGTGCATACACTACCAAGCGCTACAGGGGGGAAAAAGGCTCAGAGAGATGGAAACACCCCCCCTGGTGAAAGATCTGGTCAGAAACCAATAATCCCTGCCAGCTGAAGAAGGTTAAAGATATTCCAGTGCTAGTGTTCAGAGCAGCTAATATTTTCTTGCCTATCCTGTTCTTGACCTTTTCTGAAATCCTCCAAGGACTGATCTATCTATCTATATATCTCATATATGTGTGTATGTAGATATACACACACTGTAGATTTTTCTGAAGATGAACAAATAAAGTTAATAATGCTTCTGTCTGATTTTTGCAATGATGAGTTCCTTGCAGATGTGCTGCTGGTCATTCCACATAGATTGCCTGTGACAGTGCTGCTGTGAGAGGGTTGGAAATAGGGGAACTTGCTATATTTGTATAGAGGAATTGTGAAGACCTCTAAAAAGGCTTAATCTTTGCTGGGTTATAGTAAGTGCTGAGATACTCTGTATTTCAGCTGAAGGAGTCCCTGGTTGCCCTGGGTTTGAGGGGCTCCCGGTGCTGCACTGCTGTGTGTTGGGTTTGGAGAGCTCAGCTCTGCAGCAGGCTGAGTGCAGTGAGCACTCGCAGGCCCTGCAGCTCCAGTGTCCCCACAGGCTCTATGACTCAGCACAGTGCTGCTGACGGTGTTCCAGCAAGGTGGTGTCTGATTGCATTAGAGCAGGCACTGATGCAGAACCAAGAGCTCTCCCGAGTCACGGTGCAGATTTTCAACAGCCTTTATTATGTTGATGTCACGGGCTTGCTACCCACCCTACCCTGCCCAGTGGCAAATCTGCTCTGTCAAATTACTGGTGACAACAGTGATGCCATTGGTGAGCAGCTCTGTTTCCTGACCAGTGGCAGTGGAGTTCAGCAGTAATCATTGCATGTTATCTCTCCCTTTTGGTCTGCATCATCTAATCTGGGTTTAACTTTTAGAGAAAACAATCCTTCTTACCTGTAAATTTTTAATTAAATTAAATAATGAAACCGGCATGTATTTTGTTTTTTATTTTTGTGGTGACTGAAAGTAAGCAAAGTCCTGCATGTCTGTACAGCCAGGCATGTAAATCTCGGAGGCAGCTTTCAGGGCAGCTTAACTCTGTTGCTGGTCTTTTTTTACCCTTCTACCCCTACCATTTGATATGCTGCCTATGACTACAGGGTAGTACACACAGATAATTGATTGCAAAACAGAGGTTCTGTAAACTTGTGATTACTGATGTGAGAAAAGGGCTTACCCAAGTTTATACCTTGAACTTTATCTGGTTTGTTCTCTTCGAGTAGAAGAATGAACTTAACTTGTTTTGCTAATGAAATTTTCTGGTTCTGATAGGTTGCCCACTTTACTTGGTAGTTACCTTGTTCAGTATGCCAAGGTTTTGTTAATTTCTAGCTCAGACACAGGTACCAGTTTTGTTTTGCTAGCCTTGCAGCTGGGGTGTATATAGTCCACAGACACAAACAGCTCTGAATTTGTTGCTACGTGTCGGTGAGATGAAATCCTGCTTGCTTGCAGAGTACTAAGGTTAAGTAAAAGGAGTAGTGTTCATGGCACCTTATCTAAGTTAAGCATTCATGTTTGTGTACCAAGTTTTTCCCTTTCTAGTTGAAACAAGCTATGGTTTCAGCAGACTAGTTGGCTAAGGGAAGAGCAAAGATTTCCCTTTCATAAGGCGGATTGATCTTTGTCTATTTGGTTAAGCACTTTCCTTCCCCATGTGAGAAAACGGTAGAAGCTGTAAAGAAAATGGTGTTTCAAGGCAAGAAAAGGAGCTCTGTCCTTTGCTACTGTATCTTTTATGGAATCTGGATTGGCTTAGATGCCTAAATTGACTTGGCAGGATTGGTGGCAGAACACAACAGAGGGCTGATGTGGTGAGGAGAGGTAGGACCACAGCAGTTCAGATAGAGGGATAAGATGTAGTGTAACTCTGTCACTTGGACAACAGAGTCCAGTGTACCATCAGTAGAGATGCGACTCTGAAATTTCTTGTAGAAAATCTGGCTCAGGATTTGAATTGGGTTGACCAGAAAATGTCTAAGCTGTAAGCATGATCTGTATTGCCAGGAACAAGCCGCAAACAGATGTAGGCTGTTATTTCAGTACTAACTTCAGATCTTTATGGAATGCAAGTTTGAGACTGTTTTGCAGCAGATTTTCACTGCATGAAGTAGACTTGAGGTAGAATCCTGTATGCTGTAGGGACAGTAGTCAAGGGCCACTGGTTCATGGCCAGTGGTGATCACCACTTCTGGCAGGGTTACAAGTACATTTGGATGATCAATAATATGACTCATTGGGGTTTTTTGTTGCCTATGTTGCTGCATTTTCTGCCTCTTTAACTTGAAGCAGACAAGTCTACTTGATTTTCTGACCATGATCTTTATAGGTGAAAGACCTGTTTTATTATTGAGCCAAGATCCCAGAGCTTTTTTGTATGACTCTTCTTTGCATTGCATAAAGGTTATATTCAGCTTTCTATTTTCTGTCTTGAAACCTCCATTCTTGTGTTTATTTCCTGCAGAAAGGACACTGTTTCAAACTACCACAAATGTGTTCATGACAATAGTGATAAAATTTGCAATTCTTTCCTTGGAAGCTTAAATGCTGCTTGGTCACAGCTTGAAAGATCACATCTTTGTAAGACAGGAGTTTTTCAAATAGGCTTCCTGGAATCATAATTGAAATAATTCTGCAATATAAGTAGGCCTAATCCAGCATTTCCTGGTGCTTAATGGGTATGTTGCTATAGAAATATGGACCTTCGAAATAGGCGCTTTGGGACTGAAATTCAGGAACAAAAATTTATTCAGCTTGTGGATACATATATTCACCTCATGAACAAGTGTCTGCATTGTGTTCTGATAATAGTTTATTCTTAAGTCTTTGGAAACCTTAATGTAGCTTACATTACATTTGTAGTTTACAAAACAGAGTCTTAACTACATGTTCCCACTGCATAGTACTGTACTAATTGGGTTTATTGTATTTGGGGACATGCCTCTGCTGGAGAACTTGTAGGTGCATTTGCTGCCTAGCACTACAGCAAGTGGTCTTCATCTGTAAAAGCTGTTACATGATCAGTGAGTAATAATTAAGGGATGTTTTGAAATATTGATTTGTACTTACACCTTTAGGACCTTCTGTTCTCAGAATGTGCCTGTGCCCTTCAACTTGCAGCTGAAGTAATTGTATGTGGTTTTTCTCATGGAAGTAGTGTATCCTGGGGAGCACAGACCCCACTGTGTCCATGAAACATGCTATAAAATGACAGACAAGGAAGAGAAATAATTAGTTCTTGAAATGCTTTTGGAATAGGCTTTCCTCAAATATAGATTTTGTTTATTGGATGGGATGGCAGGCAATGAGTTTTGCTTTCCTACCCTATTATATTTGCAATAGAGGAGGGTATGAGAACAAGCTGCTTCTACGATACACAGCACTTACGAGAACTCAATTCTTGGAATTTGAGTTCCTACGTTAACAATGCCACAGCAGATATTTACAAACTGTACTCCAAGCTGTAGTTGGTTCTGGCTGGAATGTACTGCTCAGGATTAAGTTCTTGCTGCTGCAGGATAATGACTGCGTCTGTGGTAAATCTCAAGTGCAAATTGCTGCATTTCAAGGCACCAGCCAGAGGAGCTGTAGAGATCACTTCAAACATTCAGGAAATGTGTTTCTAACTTTAGCTATCAGAAGCCCTACTAATATTCCTGTCCTTACCTTGATCTCTTGTTTTTCAGATTTGTCTCTGACATCTTTTGCCCAAGACAGCAGGGAATGTGATCAGAACTTGCTGCAATTGATGTAGACCCTTCAAGCACTGATAGCTTTGAAGCGATTTATTACTGAGTATTTAAACAGATCAATTCTGCCTCAACCTCTCTGAAGCATCTGAGTGTCTGAGTCAACTGAACAGGTTAAAAATAGGGATGTGAGTGTAGCCTGGGTGCTTCTACCTTTGCACTCCTTGATTAGAGCAGTCCTAGACAGCTTAAGTATAAACTGCTATTTGTAGCTGAAGCTGCTGGATGTGTTTGCATTTTTCCAGTTGGTTGCATATTTTCATAACCAAGTAAACACATTTTTTTTTTTAATTTTTCAAATCAAATGAATGCAAGATTTTAAAACCTGATTTTTTTTTTTTTTTGCAGCGGTTCTATTGTCTTTGAAAACTTTGAACACAGACTAGGTGCAGCAGCAGGCATTAATGGTACTTTCTAAAGATGCATTAATTCCATGGTATCCCCAAAGAACTGAATGTATTGGTAACAATCATGTTTTAAGTTGTTTTACCATTTAACTTCTGCTAGTAAAGCAGTCACTGACAGAATCAAGTGATTCTGTTAGGGATCATTTGACAGAAGATCCTAGAATTGTTTGTTGGTGTATGCTTTAGGAGGACCCTCTAATCACACTGAAGAAGGGGTGTCTCTATCTTGTCCTCCGTGCCTAGATGTACATATCACCATCTGAGAATGGACCATATCCACAGCCAGTCATGTATCAAAAGTTTATCTGACACTTGGTGGGGTGTTTATGGTATCAGAGAAGCCTTCCACTTAACAGGGGGAACAAAAAGACAAAATCTGTGACTAGGCAGAGACATTTTCTAGAGGAACGTTGATATTCTGGATAATTCACTGCTTCCATTGGGACTTGACTGCCTTCCTTAGTGCACTTATCTTCTAAGTCTTAGCCACATTATAAAATCTCAGCTCTGACCACGTGCTGGTATTGTCCTTGACTACTGTGGGTTGATGTTCCTTTGTTCAGAGCAGATTTCTAAACCAGCCTGGTCATGACCAGAAGAGTGTAAGGAGTAGATTAGCTATCAGTGAAGGAAATCTTGCAGTATCTTTTCCATTGTAGTGTTCTATATTAGTGCTGCAGACATTCTGCTCTGGCTGTTTCAGAAAGTTGGTGGACAGCTGTAAGAGTTGCCAGAAATACTTACTGCATGTATCCCAAACTATTGGTGAACTTAACTTGAAGCAACTTAAAACTCACATAAATGTGGGGGGGTTCTGATGTCTTGGGACACTGAGATGGATATTAGTTTTTGAAAATTTGTATCCTAGTGATAAGAAATAGTCAGTTGTGCTCTGAACCACAGATGCCAAACAAGCTGTTCCACAAACAAAATGTGTTTCCATTGTTTTTGAGGATGAAGGTTAACAAATTTCCAAGTCAACATATTTAGAGCCCTGAGATGTTTAGTAGGAGTTTCCCTGGTTTACTGTTTGCTTTTTGGAAGCGTATGTTGGTACAGGAAGGTGAATTCAATACAAGATTGTTGTATTAGGCTTGATAAATGCTGTGGTGTAAGGGGTCCTGCTATCACTCACTGGTGGTTCCACTCAATAAGAGTTTAAGTTCAAAGCCTCCCTTGGTACTCAAAGTGTTGTACAAAATTCACCTGTGTAGCTTCTGTTGTGACCTGGCTTAGGAATAGCCTGAATAAAGATGTTACTGAAGACCATCCCCAGCATATGCAAGGGTGTCAGGATGGTTCAGGAGAGCAGAGCTAGCAAGGCAGGAGCCAGATTCTCAGCCTGTGCTGTGCTAGGTTGATCTGCTTAGTGAGGAGTTGGTTCCCCATCTTTGTAGTCAGAGATGTGTAGGGTGCCAATTCTAAAGCTGGTTACTTTCAATTCCACAGGAGTCTGCTGTCACTGTGCATGAGCTATGTAGCTCCAGTGCTGGATGATCAGTGTACAGCCTCAGTTCTGAATGAATTCTAGAACCTTTGCTTTCAAGATCATGAATGCTGGTTTTAATGCAAAACAAGAGACAGGGATTCATGGCTACCACAAGCCTAAGCACCTGCACAGCTGCTTATCAGGTGCATTCTTAGCAGCTACAGTTGCAAAATCCTATAATAAACACTTCATGCCAAACTCTGTATTTCTTGGATTGCAGTAATAAGTGGATTTGCTAGGAAAGAGTTGAGAACATCTCACCTCAAAGATGATACTGGCCAGAATTCAAGGGCAAGGTAAAATAAGAAATATTCCTGTAAGAAGCTGATATTACTGTCCTCACCAAGGGCTTTCTGTGCCTCAACTAAAAGTGCTCAATATATGTGACTAAAATACTTAGGCTTACCAGATGTACATATCCTGATCTTGTTTGGCTACAGAGCCTTGATATCAGTACCAAGCACTATTGGGAAACTTCTTCTTTAATCTGAGGGTACATAAACTCAGGCTAGCTTTGAAACCATGACTCCAATGTTAATAAAACTGCTAATTTTGGCCCAGAAAAGTAGCAGCAGATCTTGTGTAATCAAGTCACATGTAACTGTTAAAGTGAATAGGTGGACTTCAAGCTTTTCCATCTCTGAATTGTTGTGGTAAATCACAGCATGTTTCTGAACAGTTAACTTATATCTTTTAAGAGAACTGTGGCACAGCTGTACTTATTCCTGCATTTGTCTATGTGTTTGGTGCTGTCAAGAGCTGTTCTTCTGGGTAGCAGAAGCTGGGAAGGCAGCAGAGACATGAGGTTTCATTTATACCCCCCTTTTCAGGAGGCTGAAGAAAATTGACACTTTCTTGACCTGGATCTTTTCAGCAGGTCTGGAAACTGTAACCATAATTTCTAGGCATCTGACACTACCTGATGGTCTCACTTTGGTGCTGTGTGAGTTCAGCTGTGCTGTCTGTACTGTGCAATCAATGTGTGCAGGTGCCTAAAGGATCAATGTCTCTTTCCTCATACCCACTGTCTCTGATTTAGCCCAGTACCTGCTCCTTGCTGCCTCAGCATCAGGGAGACAGCTGGTATGGGTGGATGATACACCAAAGTAGTCTTAAATAGGCTCATGTTTCAATCAGGCAGGGTATTATAAAGTATCCTAGCTACAGAGAAGGCTGGGAGCCTAATGCTGCAAATCACCTTGTTAATATTTTTATATATTGTGTACTGCATCAAATCCAGTGAAAGGACAAGAGAATTCTTAGCAGAATATAAAGTACATAGTGCACTTACTGCTTCACCAAGCAACTGATGGCTTGACAATGTTTGGACCTGCAAACCTATTTAATTTTCAGATGCTCAGGGGTTTGATGACTTGCAGGCTGGACAACAGTGCTTTAGGGGTTGCCTGTGGTACCTGCAAAGCCAGTGTATATACCCCTTACTCATTTTCAGTGGGAGTATTCTTGGACTCAGAGGAATTTATGGGAAGAAGAATGTAATTGCAACTTCAGATAATCTTTTCCTAGACACTTGTTTTATTTTAATTGTGCTTAAGATAAATGGAACAGTTGATTCTTCCCTTCCCCAGCCCATAAAAACTAATAACTAATCCTGTTTTGCAATGCCAATCTTTTAATAAGGCTTAAATATTTTTGAATTGCTCTTCATCCTGGAGTTGTAATATGGAGAATGCTTTCATCACTGAGCAGAACTGGTGATGATATAGTTCCTTCTCATCACATACCCCCCTAGTTCTGAGCTCTGTTCTTCTGCTCTCTTTCCCATTTGCCTCTCCTTGGTGGGAACTTTAAGGGCATGAGGAAGCCTGCTGAGCTCTGGCTGCGAAATGCAAGAGGTGGGAGTTCTGTTCTGCAATGTTGCCAGCTCAGAGACCTTTACAACTTAAATCAAACAATTTTATGTAAGAATAAGTCAACCACAGTAGCTTTTGTATTCTCTGTCAACTGCAAGGATGAGTAAAAAAGTAGTTATAGATCTGTTCTAGTTTCCTGTCAGCTGCTGGTAGGACCAGAAGAGATGCAGCTTCTTCCCTGCTGTGATCTGAGCACTGGGAGATGTTCTGCCTTATGGAAGAAGGGACAATAGCTGTTTGGTGGGTGGGGTTTGGGTTGTTTGCACACATGAGATTCTTCCTCTGCAAGATGAATAAGGGATGGAAAAATCTGCTTTGCTTTGCATCCGGTCTTGTCTGGTTTTGCAGTTGTATGATGTTACAGTTGTCAAACCAATAATTTGCTACCTTTTCTTAAATAGGAGATTGTTATTGGACTGTGTGAAAGGCTGGAATCTCCATGAGTGGCATTTTCCTTCCCACCTACATGATGCATTCTTCTTCTTTCTTTACCCAGTCCCCATTCTCAGGTGGCCATGTTGCCTGCTTAGCATGCTGTCAGAAGTGTGCAAGCTCACATATTTGAGATTGCTTGCCTTTCTGAGTAAGGTTCCTCATGCCATTCTTGCTTCCTATGGAACTTGATGTCGTGTGTATGTAACAGCTTTGTAGCTTGGCTCCAAAATTTCCTGCATTTTCATGACCTCAGATTGTGGATTTGGTACATTTGTCTCTAGCTTAATGAGCAAGTAGTTTCCCCTTGCCTCTAAACCACCCATTTTCCTCACCTCACTCAGGCTTTCTGTCAGATGTCTTGAGCCAACCATGTAATCTTTCTGAATCTCATTACCTTACCATTGCTATGACTAATATTTTGACAAGGAATTAATGCTAACAGGTGCTGGTATGATTTTGTTGTTTTCTCGAGGTGTAGGAAGTCAGATGGGGCAGGTGTATGCTCTGTGCTCTGTGGTAGCAGCACCAGCTGTGCTTCACTTTCTCTGCCCCTCTGTGACCCACCCACAAAGGAAGATCATATGTGAAGTGGTGCTTCCTTGGTGCTTGCCCCACTCTTGGGGGCTGGGCCCAAGATTAGATGTTTAACTGTTTTCTTAGTCTGTTAATTCTTATACTCATCTGTTGAACTGTAGCATCCTTTACTCAGGTGTGTCAGAGCTTCATGTGGAGTGCAGAACTATTATGCTCTGTTGGGAGATTCCTATGGCTGCAGAAAATTTATTTGGCATCCACCAGCTATCAATAAGATGCTGGATCAATGATTGTTCTTGCCCTCTGTCATGTGTTTAGTAAGCCATGATATGCTTATCCTATGTGAGTTTAGTTCTCCAGTGTTTAGTTCATTTGTGCATTTGAACCATACAGTATCTTATGATGGAGAATTCTAAATGCAGGTGTGCCTTGTTCTTTTGTTATAAGAACAGTTGGTGGTCACTCTAGTTCTCTTTCTTCAGGCTTTATGGACCTCTCAGATACCTGTACCTTTATTCCTTTTTTCTGTCCAGCTGAAAAATCTTAGGTTTATGCTATTCCAAGCCCTATTGTTATTATCACTCAAGGAAAGTAAATTTAAATATAATACCCTTTTAGAACTGAAGTGACAAGGGACATAGTCTGGTGCTCAAAAAGGTTGCAAACCCTAGAGTTTTAAGTGGTATGCTAATGTTTTCTGCTTTATCCTTTGTGTCTTTTGTAACAATTCTTCATTTTTTTTTTTGACATTTTGTTTGTGCTGAGTAGTAGTCATCTGTTTCTCAATAAATGTCTGAATGAATTGTCTTCTTCCAGTTAGCAATATCTGATTTAGGCTTCTTTTGTTTCTGTGATCATTTCTTTAGAGCTATCAATACCATGTTGTATCACTCATTTCATTGCTTGTTTTGGCATATTAAGAAGTTGATGAATTAGGAAAAGTGTATTTTAATTCACTTTCATGATTATTAGACATTTATTTCTATAGCAGAGTTGGAGCCTATTGTAGCACATTATTAATGACTCAAGGCATTGATTTTTCAAGAAAACTGTGCACACATGCAGGCAGTCAGAAAACCTAATCAGAAACCTAAATTAACAGTGTTGAGGTTGTTTAAGTTTTTTTTACTTCAGTCTTTTGTTCCTGAAGTGCATTGTAGAACAACTTAGGAGCCTCGCTTCTTCCTAATAAACTCTACTTTGAAGATTTTTTCTAAGCTTTGTAGATTTCTTCTAATCTTCAAAGAACTATGCAGAAATGCATAGAGTTGTTCTTAAATCTTAATTGTACAGTGGTGTGATGCATTTGTTTCTTGATAGTCTTACATTTGGGATTTTGACAATCTCACCAAGATAGAGATGAGCAACGCTCTCCATGTGGGGTTTGTGCTTGAAATTGTCTCTATGGCAAGATCTTTATAAAAACCTTTCAAAGGCAGTGCCCTTGTCTTTATCAATGCAGCTTTTCCACATTTGCTGAGAACACTCTCTTGAGCAGCTCTGGAGAGTTTAATTATTTTTAACAGTGATTGTTTATGGATATTATCTTTGGACTAGCTAAGCCCCCTGCAGTTGTGCTTACTTATTAAAAAGCTATTCTTGTTTCTAAGTGATGAAAATCTGTTTTTATGCTCATCACCATAGTGTTTTCTGATTTGGAAGATTTTTTTTTTTACTTATAGGCACTTTTTTGTGTGCTCTGAAAAACAATGTTTATACAACTGGCTTATGGCATCACTTAGAAACAAGTGTGTTATCAGCAACAAGATGTTTGGGCAGATCTGCCTGGGCCTCTTGTGAGAGTAATACAACAACATTTAAGAGTTCCTCTGCTGTATCTAGAAAAGAGGTAATGCAGAACTCTTCCCCACTACTGACTCCTTGGGATGTTTATGGCAGGTCACTTATAAATGCTTAATTGTGTAGATTTAGTAAGGCAGTGTTGCCTTAGTGAGTCAGTAATTTAATATAAATTGAGTGAGAAGTATTTCAATTCAGATTGCAAGTACTGTGTATTTTTGAGTCACTCCATGTGTCATAGGGGTTTAATGTTTTTTTGTTTTCATGTTATTTGGCTATCTTTTGTTACCATAGCTTTCAGTGATAGCTTAGCAAATATGGCTTTTTTTAGATAGAACCATGGATTATTGACAACATGCTTAGGCAGTATTTAAGTACTTTGGTTAAGCAAATAAGGGACAGATTTGTGACATTATCAGTTTCCTGTTCTCATCTTTCATGTGGGTGGAACTAGTGTCTTAGTGTGCTATACTATTACATGTCAATACAGTACAGACAAAGCCTATGATAGATGACGATATTTTCAAAAGCAATTATGTCAGGTGGAAGTTAGCAACCAAGTGCTTGTAAGAGGCTACAATGCATTACAGTTGTTTCTTTTCGAAGAAATAAGCTAACTTGGCTCCAATAGGTCCACTAATAAAAATAGAATCATAGTATCATTATAAGACCTTCGGAAGATTTTTAGCTCAGAATTTTTTTTTTCTACCAAGTATCTCACTTGCAATAAGCTAGACTACAAGCAGGTAATGTGGTGCTGCAATACATGGCACATTAAGTTAGCAGAACCAGTCAAGGGCTGTAACTTTTTCTTGTGTCCCCTGCCATGTTGTTGTTGGGCAGGGGGAAGTTACAAAGTTTGAGTGCTGGCCTTTCAGGCACTCAGCTTCATGGTTTCTCATAAAAACCTCTACTTTCCATCCGGCATAGACTGGGAGAGCAGCTCAGACTTTTTCCACAGGTTTTATTATCATCCGTGAAGGGGTCAGGCTACAAATCCAAAGATGGGGGATCACACGTGTACTTTTATAGGGTTTGGGGGAATCACAAGTAAACCAATGAAAAACAGTGTTAACACATTTTAGCCAACTACATTCTCTTTCTTTAAGACAACCAATTATAAAGAATCAAACCTAACCAATAATATTCTAAAAAGATAAGAGGAAGAGCTTACATTTTTTTCTAACATGAGTCATTCTAAGCAAGTAGTTTTTCTTATCTCAAAGTGCCTGCCAGGGGGCCCTCACAGAGATGTCTGCAGAGGGATTCATCTCCTCTACAAAGGGCCCTCTGCCAGCACAGGTAACTGGCTCACCTGGTCATGTAGTTTTGCCACATCTGGCTACTCATCAAAAGATTTGTTTGAACTCTGCAACATTTTGACTATCCTGTATCACTGCTGTTTCTCCTCTTGGATTAGCTTTCCCTGGGAATGTGGAAACCCTCCCTGAGATAAGGTTTGCTTTTTAAGTGGCTGCTACCAAAGTTGCTGAGACATTGAGAAACTGCCTGGAAGGAGAGAAAATCATCATCTTTGTTCCAATTTCATTAGGGGAAGAGAGGAAAAACAGGAACAATTATAAAAGGAAGTACAGTTCTGCTTAGTGTCTATTTGATTTTTTTTTAATCAATTCTAACGTGTTTTTGACGAAGGGACTTCAGGAACATTCTGAAAATACCTTGCATTTTCTGTGGATAAGAATATCTAAATTATACTAAGAGGGTGTAAATTCATCAAGAAATTCTTATTTTCACTGAGTAAGCCAGTCATTGATTTTCTGAACTGATGTCATAGGTACTTGAGGTTGTAATTTTTCTCTATGGTATTTCCTGTGGCAGGATTGGCTGGGTCTATCCATTTATCTTTTGAATGCACAGGTGCAGTACTAATTTATGTTTTACAAATGCAGCAGTCTATAACACAGATCTAGAACCTGTGCATTCCATGGCTTTGCTGCCAAGATGAAGCCTGTGCTCTGAGACATTGAAATGACTGTGATTGTTGCACAAGAGGTGCAAAATTGCTGGAGATGGGAGTCATGGACTTCAAATGTAGTTTTGAAGTCTGAATCTGTTGTCTTTCTTGCAAAAGCAGATTGAATGCCAGGATGCCTTGGAAGCAGCAGCTCGGGCAGAGGGCCTGCCACTGGACACCTCTGTGCATTCCCAGCTGAGAATGCTGGATGAAGAGCATCACAAGGGCAAATACCACCATGGTCTGAATGCACTGAAACCCATACGGACCACTTCCAAGTACGTCTTTAGGCTACCACAGAACTGATACAGCATTTGCTTTTCAGACCAGTCACAAAACAGAATTGCAGATGTAGGTCTGCTGACTGGTACTGGAAACATCAGAATTTGTTTAGCAAGTGTAGCTGGCATGGACCATTTGGTACTCTGAGTGCTTTCAATGAGAGGAGCCTTTGTTTTTCTTGAAGATGTATGTTTCCTGTTTCCTTTTTCATTTGTTTGTGATTTTTTTTTTTAATTCTTTTAGACACCAGCACCCTGTTGATAATGCTGGGCTTTTCTCCTCCATGACCTTCTCCTGGCTCACTCCTTTGGCCCACAGAGCATACAAAAAAGGGGAATTGTTTATGGATGATGTATGGTCATTATCAAGGCATGAGTCTTCAGATGTCAATTGCAGAAGGTAAAGATGTCCAGTTCATTATTTTCTTCTGTCCATTTATTACGTGTTGGTGCACAGGCAGTGGTATAGTGTTGCCCTAGAAGAGCAGCACTGACATTTTGTTTTACCTTTCTCAGAATGGTGGAATTCACTTTCATCTTTCAGAGATAACTTTCTCATGCAGTGCAGTTTCTGTAGCCCTACCAATTTCAGCGAAATTAGAGGATTACATCTTTAGGAGTGTCTTGCAATTCTGATTTTGCATGACTTTAATCTGTTGTTTTATTAAAACAAAATTTTTTTTCTCAAGGCTACAGTGAAAAAAGTCTTGCGCTAAAATGAGAAATAATACTGTCAGTAGCAAGGTGATTTGAATGTGGGTCAGATCTTCTGATCAGGCTAACATTCTATGTTTAATGAGAATTTCTTTGGGTTTTGACTCCACAGTTCTTCAGTCAGTTCAGCAGAGAAAGGCTGTCAGAATACTAAGACGGCCAAAGAGACTCCAGGCAAAGAAAAAGCATAGTGTATTTCATCCCTCTGTCCTATAGCAGTGGCACTACATAGATATTTTTCTTTACCTCACAGCATGTATATATTTCTCTTAATATATTTTTTTGTTGTCCTGAGCTAAGAAGCACTGAGTTTTAACAAAGAAGTATCTATGAGACCGTAACTTCTCTCAACGTGAAACACTGATGACATTAATTAAATGTAATGAATCTTCTGGTTTTATTAGGCTGGAAAGATTGTGGCAGGAAGAACTGGAAGAAAGTGGGCCAGATGATGCTTCTCTCCGGAGAGTCGTGTGGATTTTCTGCCGCACCAGGCTCATCCTTTCCATAGTGTGTCTGATGATCACGCAGCTCGCGGGTTTCAGTGGACCAGTAAGTAATATCCATCCTTTTTTTAACAACCCCAGAGGGCTCCATCTCATGGCCAACTGTAAAATCTTAAGGTTTCATTGCTGAATCACTTAAATGTTTTGACTAGCTAGAAATTTTGGGGTAAAATTCAAGAGTGATTTGATAATCCAAGATAGGATTCCTACAGCTGGTGGATCAGTTGCTGAATACCCAGGCAAGTTCTTGGAGGAGGGAGGGGGAGTTTAGGTGTCTTGGAAGAAATGGACTTTTTGTTTTTTTTCTCTTTGGTTTTGAGTATAGTTTAAAGTTCTTCCCTGACTGCATAAGCTTAACTGCATAACTTGCTTTTTTCGTAAGATTCTTATGTACAGGTCTTCTAATTGTTTTTCTCTTTGAAATTCTGTAAATTTATCTTGGAATAAAATTCAGTGATATAACACTAGTCTTAAATTATTGGCATTAATAACAGTCTTCAAGAAGTGGACCGAAACAATTCTGAGAGCATTGCTTAAAAACTAATGTGAGCAGATCTCAAGAAATCTGTGGGCATAGTTTTTACTGATCCTACAGAGAATGGCCAGACAGGTTTCAGGTAGAAGTGTTAGAAAAAGTTGCCTCTAGGAGCGGCTGCTGTTTGTTGCTAAGGGTCGTATTGAAGATAACAACATGGGAGTTGACATTCACACCATTTTTTGTCACCTGTTTGTTGCACATGCTGTGCAGATTTAAAGTTGAAATTTTGACTAAATTTATTCTCTACACATTTCCCTTGAGGAGTAGGAGCAGTATTACTGCTAGTAGTACACGTTTCAGTGTGCTGGTAAGCTGGAGGTTCATTTCTTGGGTAAGTACACTGGGGTGCACTGTTAGGTGAAATGTCTTTTTAAAATGTTTTCCTGCTTTTAAATGTCTTATCAAAAAATGTTCTGTTTTTTTAAGTCTTAAAGTTTGCTTTGTTTCATGTAATATGAATAACAATGAATGTTTCTGTGATATTGTTTTCTTTGTAATATTTTATAGTTGTCTTTATTATAAAATATATGAATATATTTTGGTAATTAACAATAAATATAATGATTAAGGTTTTAACAGCACTAGCTTTTCCCAAGAAGAGCTTCTGTCATTGTTTCACTACAGGGCTTGAGGAGTTGCTTTTATCTTTAGCAAAGAGCTTGCAGCAGTGTTACCCCTAATTTCTGCAGCATAATAGTCTCAGTTTGTCTCAGCCAGACTGCTGAATGAGAGAGAGTGAGAAGGGAAAGGAAAAAACAAACCAGCTTGATTATGTTGGGGGCTACTACTGCAATTGATGCTCAATATGGGTAACTTAAAATTATCTATAGACAGTTGCCCATTTACAGACAACCTTATTCGTTTTTCTGAATAAGGCCAAATTCACTTTTGGTTCCACCATTTGGCATGAAAATAAGTCTTTACCATCCCTCCTCCCTGTTCTTTAAAATGGCATGCCTCAGGGATATGCCTATGCTGTCTCCTCAGAAATATCAGTGCTTTCTTGTATTGTTATACCCTTTTCAATGACCTGAAGGTGAAAAGGGAGATCAGGAAAAGCACTTGACTTGACCTCATGTATTGGAGAAAAATTATGAAAGTGGAGTTAAACACTATATTAAACTTCAAACATTTTAATTGAATGTCTATGATCTTGAAATGCCAGCAAATGGCTGTGGCTTTGCTAATGAGCATTGTGATGGTTATAACTGGAAAGGAGTTGTTCAAGACTTCCTGTGTGGACTCTTTAGCTTTGGTTTGAGTTTATTTTTTTTGGGGGGGGGGTGGATAAGATCCTTCAAGGGTCCTCCTGTTTTGGTTCTTTTATTTTTTTAAAATTATGATAAATTTTGCATCTGACACAGAATCAAAACCTATAACCTGGTGAGTCAGCTGCATGTGTCAGACTGCCTTGTAATAACCATCAGAATGTACTGGGATAGGTGATATACTATTTATCTCCAATAAATGTTGCTATTTGATCGGCTACCAAAACTTTCAAGTTCTGATGGAGGATCAAAGAAGTTTCTTGATTACTAAACATAATCAGTTTAACTCCAGGTCTGAACAATGTACCAGTTTGCTACTGTTCAGAGCCATTCTTCCCATTTGGGAGATGGCTAAACTTGCTATTTTAGTGGAGCACAGCTTGACAGTTTGGTCAGTTATTGGAGGGGGGAGTGGTAAGCTCTGGGAGGTAAGTTTTCCAGTTTCCCAGTTGGCTCCAGCTGCAGCCTGCCTCGCGCTGTCGCACGCTGGCTGCAGCAGGGACGCCGGCACTGCAGTGGGACCAGTGACAGAAGCTGTTCTTCAGCATTTTCAGGATGGCTGTTTTCTGCGTCAGGATGAGGCATTCCTGCTGGGCAGAGCCACCGCCAAGAGCAAAGGTAAGGTAATGTTTATTCCCTGGGAATGCTTAAGACAGCCGAGCAGCTTGTACCAACCACTGCGGTAATAGCCACAGGAGCTCTTTTTCCCCCTTAGCTTAGTTTATGTACTGTAATGTTTTGTTTTGTAAGTAACTTTATGATGCTGGATTATTTTCATTAAACTAATATGAATTTGAATAGTACTTGTTCAGATGCAAATGTTAATTTTCTGTGACTTTTTTCCCTTCCCTTTAATCTGCTGTTTCCTCTATTCTTTCTTCCGGAACAAAAATAAATTGGGGTATAATGTAAGTTGGTCTCTATTTCATCATGGGAGATGCTGAATCTATAAAATAGTGCTGCAAAAAAGCACTAAAGTTTTGGGAGGAATGAGACCCCAGGAAACATCTGCTATCTTTATACATCCTCTCTTGGAGACTTTCAGCAATGCTGTGGTGTGTGAGAAAATGCTTGCAGTCTGCGACCATGCTGAGTTACAGCTCGAGAGGAAAAAGGGGGATTTTCACCCCAATTGCTCAGTGACTCGGTTGCATATGTTGGATTGAATACTGGAAAAAGAAGTCAGTAATCTCCACAGTAACTGCAAACCAACTGTATGCAGTTGTGATCCAAACAGTCGATGTAAAATTAAATCCAATCGGGAGAAAGTTGGAATGCAGTAGATCTGTGAATGTGAGTTCCTCACATTTGTTCAGTGATCGGTATGTAAATTTTCTCAGTGGCCATTCTAGAACCCGATGGACATCTGGCGTTAATTCACACCTGTGAAAAAGTGCAAAATTATTTACAGCATGTTTCCTTGGTTCTGATGTGCAGTATTATTTTCCTCTGAACAGATGAATTTGATCTCCTTTTTTTTTATTTGGTGCTGGGCTGTAGCTATCAAAACCTTTGCTGGAGTAGTGGGGTTTTGTTTTTTCCCTCTCTTCAAACCATACAGAACTCCTACTTAGAAAACATGATATATCCAAAAGGACTTCAATGGACTGTGATGTGAAAGGCTTCTCAAATATTTTCTTTGGTCTCAGATTTTTTGTTTATTTTTCTTGTGGGCGAAGGTAATTCTCTACTCTGTACTAGTATATCAAAAGCACCAATATCTTAAAACATCATTTGTTGAAAAGCTCTCTAGGAAGTCTTTTGCTCTCTGTGAAGCCTTACTGTAAGATACTTTTGAAACCAGATTTCAGAATTTGTGCAGCCTCAGAAGCCTCCTCTGTTGGTACCTTCAAGTGTGACTACTTTTGGACTTCGTGAACAAATACCATTCTGTTTTTGTATCTTTATAATTTTGTGTGTAGATTCAAATCTAATTTGTTAGAAGCTAAGACTGACTGTTAGATATTAGCCCTTTATAATTTTCCTGTATGTGCAGATTGTATGTTTATACAATGGTCTACCTGTTGTATAGTGTTTTTGAGATGTTACCATTTAAGATCACACTTGATTTCAAATAAAAGCCTATTGTTTCGCAGTTAATAATATTTAATCCTGGTGGTTGTGAATTGTATGATGTTACATTGTGCCATTGGACCACAAAGCTGGAGTTGGGAATTGGTGGTTCTGGGGGCTGTCCTATTTTTGCAGGTGATGTTTGAAATGTGATTCCGAGGTAAAGTGTTTATGTTCTTGGGGGAAGAGGGTATGGGGAGGGATTGAATGGTTAATTTTTTTTTTGGTTTTTTTTTTTTTTTTTTTTTTGTTTTGTTTTTTTTCTCTCCCCTGTCCCCAATGATTTGTGGTATTGCGTACCTTGTGCTTTCTGCTTGTTTTTTTCTTTACTATTAAACTGCTGATGTTTATTTCCAGGAATGTTTTGCAAATGTCCTTCTCACTCTTCCCCTCTACAACTGTAGGTACATTGTTCCTTTTTATCAAATAAGCACGTTTGAAGCAAACCAAAGATAAAATAAAAAAGGTCTTAATGTCACTTAAAGGAATGTTTCTTAATGTGTGCAGATGTATAAGTAGTGACTATATTTTAAAACTCTTCTATATGATAATGCATTGCTTTCAGCTAACTGACACATTTATGTTAAGTTAGAAGACACGGAGGATTAGAAGCGTGCTGCGAGGAATATGATTCCAAATTAAACCCTCTTTACTTACTTAATTTGACTCAGTGCTTGGCTCTCAGCAGGGCTTGTGTTACAGTACTTCTTGTATTGACACCTTTTACTTCTGGAAAGAAGATGCTTTCTATTTCAAACGGCTCTTTTAAAAGCAAAGTAGCCTACTTATTTCTAACTTAACATAAAGTTGTTGTATGGTCTTCTGGGATGATGGGGTGTTCATGCAAGCTTGCATTTCTTCCTGTAGGCATTCGTTGTGAAACACCTCTTGGAGTATACCCAGCAGAGTGAGTCCAACCTGCAGTACAGCTTGTTTTTAGTTTTTGGCATCTTTATGACGGAAGTGGTGCGATCGTGGTCCCTGGCACTAACCTGGGCATTGAATTATCGCACGGGGGTCAGACTGCGTGGGGCTGTCCTGACAATGGCATTTAAGAAAATTCTTAAGCTGAAAAACATCAAGGAGAAGTCTCTTGGAGAGGTAAGCTGCAGCCTTGTTTTGGAAATGGCAGTGTAAAAAGGGGTGTGTAATACATTTCTTTGAGAGTGAGCTGTGCCTTAAATCTAAGTAATTTGTTCTGTCTGTTTTTCAGCTCATAAATGTTTGTTCCAATGATGGCCAGAGGATGTTTGAAGCTGCAGCAGTTGGCAGTTTGTTGGCTGGGGGCCCTATTGTGGCCATCTTGGGAATGGTTTATAATGTGATTATTCTGGGTCCAACAGGCTTCTTGGGATCTGCCGTCTTCATCCTCTTCTACCCAGCAATGGTGAGTTAGAAAGGGTTAAGACTTGCTTCATTTTTCCTAGGTCAGATAAATATATAGTTCTGAATAAAAGGTGTTGAAACGAGCTAGATTTAGCCTGTTTATGGCATTGCACATTATTGAAGGTGTTTATAAAATAGTATATGAAGCAGAAATTTGGGAACTCAAAGTGATAAAATTATAAAATGGGGATAGGAAAGCTGATAGATTTGGCTGAGACTAATATTCATAGCTAAATAAAACTGCAGAATATTCAGGTACTCATGGTTGAGATTGGAAGGACATGAGGCCTCCAGATTGTATATGGGAGCTTGGTGTTGCATGAGCAGCATTCTTGATTTCTTGACTCAAGATATTGAAAAACCACATCTGGCACAGCTGGTTCTTGATGAGGTACTTCTGCTTCTGCTGAGCTGTGAAATAGGCTAGTTCAAGCCAAAATCATCTCCCCTATAAAATGCCTGTAAGGCTGCTGAAGATTTGTCACTGTGTTTGTAATGCATGTTTTATAAACCGTGGAGGCTGAATACTGTGAGGTTCACTGTGGTTCAATTTATGTGGCCAAAAGTAAGAATTATATAGTGGGAATTGCATTTTAGAGGGGAATGAGGAGTGGAATTTGAACATGTTTTCCAGTTCTTTCCACCAGCCCCCCTTTATTAATGGGGGACTTGAAATGAGTTCGCAGGTATATGAAGAAAGGCAAGGAGCTAAAACTTCCTAAAGTAGTGTGTTTGGCTTGGATTTCAGGCCAGGAATGGGATGAATGTAGGAGTAGCAGATACTTTTAAACATGTCAAACAATTTTGTGATTTTAGGTTCATTTACTAAAAATGTTAAAAATTATTTTACTACCTTCATAGCACTGGCATAAACTAGAAATTTATCTGGCTGGGCAAAATCCTACAGGATCAGGTTAAAAGGCTGGCTAAAATGGGGGTCAACTTCGTGTGTCTTTAGGTTAACTTTGTGCCTCAGAAACTTTAATTAAACTGGTACAGTTTAATATTGGTAAAAGTGCACACCTTTATTCTCTCAAATTTTAGTTGAAATTTGCTCTCAGGAGTCTGGTGCTTGGTGCAGATGGGGCAGGAGGAAATGAATGGTGTTTCTAGCCTGAGTTTTATGTTAGAACAGCAGTTGCCTGACCCTATCCCTGAATCCCCTTTTCACATTAAAAATTAATTTTCTCTGGCAATTAGGAATTGAATGTACTTGCTTTTACTGAGTTGCCTTTAATGTTTCATGGTGCTGTCTTTTGTTTCAGATGTTTGTGTCGCGCCTCACAGCTTATTTCAGAAGAAAATGTGTAGCAACAACAGATGAACGTGTGCAAAAGATGAATGAAGTTCTTAATTACATTAAATTCATTAAAATGTATGCCTGGGTCAAACCCTTTTCTCAGAATGTTCAAAGTGAGTTCCCAGAGTCTGTAAATGTCTCCTTTGCTGCAGATGCCCATAGCTTTGTGGCCTGCTGCAGCCTGACTCTGTGCTGTAGATGCTGCTGTACGAGCAGTGTAAGACCTGCTTCTAAAACTTCACCTTCTAGTGTAGTGATATTTGTGGCATGACACTAATCTTAAATTTTTCAGTTTTGTTCCTCTTTTATAATTTAACAAATGTGCTGGCTGCTCTAATTAAAAAAAATTAATCCCTATATTTGTGTGGCAATTACAGACCATTATATTTTCCTCCTCTGTAATTGCTTTCTCTATGAGAAGTTTTATAATGGGATAAACACTCATGTGCTAAGTTAGGCCTCTTACTCAGTGTTTATACTGTTGTGTGACTGTCTGTTGTGTGTATGTACCCCTGAATGAACTTGGTGCCCCTATTTGTATTTCTAGAAATTCGTGAGGAGGAGCGCAAAATCCTGGAGCGTGCAGGTTACTTCCAGAGCATCACTGTGGGAGTGGCTCCCATTGTTGTTGTCATTGCCAGTGTGGTGACCTTTTCTGTCCATATGATCCTTGGTTATGACCTTACAGCAGCTCAGGTAAACTGTTGAAAATATTCTTTATGTTTTTGCTTCTGTAGCTTTTCTGCTGAGCCATTTCTTGTGTGGCTATGCCCATGTGGCCAGGCTGTATCCTCACTCACTGAAGAGAATATCTGATGGCTGTCACAGCAGCAGGTGTAGTCTTACATTTTGCACAAAAGACTCTTGGTGCTTTTTTGTCCTGACCTTCCTCAAAACAGGTTTTGGGCTTGAATGTAAATGAGTCCTCCTGTTCAGATGGGGCATTGGGGATTACTGGATAATTTGTTTTGCACTGGATGCAAACAGCAGAAATGCCTAAATATAGGATTTGAGTTTGTGCCTTTACTAGTAAGTTAATGCAGAATTTGCTAGCTGCTGTGTTTGTTAGACCTACAAACAGAGCAGGTCTGTCTTGGTTTGTTAAAAGCACTAGAGAAGGAGCTGGGTAAATTTTTCTGCTGTTTGAGAATACTTTGAGTATTTATGTGGCTGTTCTTGGACTGGGCCTTTTCTGTGGTTTTGAGTTGCAGCTGTGCCATTTCAGCTTTTCGAAGGCTGAAGCTATTAGAATGATGCATCCAAATGTGATTATTTTTCTTGTCTTGTTTGTAGGCATTCACAGTGGTCACTGTCTTTAATTCAATGACTTTTGCTCTCAAAGTAACTCCATTCTCAGTGAAGTCTCTGTCTGAGGCATCTGTTTCTGTTGACAGATTTAAGGTAAGCAGTCATTTGGCCTCACAGTCTTCACTGTAAGTGTGGAGTGTTGTATGTGTTCAGTAGATGTAAAGGGAGCACTTGGAAGGTAATATGATTTAATGGCAGAGAAGTTATTTTTCTTTACACTTAGCATTCCAGATTATTTGACTCTGCAAGAGATACAAATGTAGTGAAGGAATATTAGCAGTTTAAGAATAGAAATAATACCTGTGTGAGGAGAAGCAAAATAATCTGATTCAATGATTTTATGACTTTGAAGTTGGCCACAGGAAGAGATAAGAGTGAAGGATTCAGTGGCTCACTGTATCATAATTTCTAACTGCATTTTAAGAACATACATATGAAAAGACTGCAAGATGTGTGCAATGAAATTCTATGCTTTGCTAATAAAACTTTTTGAAAATATCAGGTGTTAGGTAAGCAGATTGACAAAAAACAGTGGATTTGTATCTGGGGTCATAGAACCCTGAGGTTTTATATTTCCAGACCAGATTAAGTAACTGAAATTCCCCTATATCAGTAAAATGGAGCTGTGATCTGGCAAAACAGATCTATGGTAGAAAACTGATAATGAACAATCTTATCTCACATCATGGGGGTTGGAGGATGAATACACTGTGTGTACTTTATGAACTCAGAGGGGAGACCTTTACTTTGTTTTGTCTCTTGAAGATAAAAGTGTATTACACATTGTGGAAATTTCCTGAATGGAAAATAACACTTTCCAAATAGAAACTTTCACAAGCATTGACAGACACAATAATTCTGTGCAATGCATTCACAAAACAAACCTCTATGTAAGAAAAATAGGATCTGTACAGTTCTTTTGAGATTCCATTGCTTTTGAGCGTTTTTGCTTCATCTTCTGAGTCAGCCTAAAATCAGCCTTACTTAAATCTATGTACACTAAAGGGAATCTTCTGGGAGGGAAGAGAAGAAAAAGGAAATAGACTTATCTCCCAGTTTGGCTATAAATTGTGTAGGAAATGTAACATAAGGTGGGGATACTCTGACATCACAGTAAAAATTTAATTGACTTTTTGGCTCTGTAAATGAGTGAGCTTTCTTATGAGTGTATGATTCAGGCATAGCAATTGCAAGAATAAATAAGGCCGGGAATTGAGAATTTTTAGTCACAAAATACTACTTGGTTCAAAACAAATTGTGTAAGTGGCAAACATTTTATCCTGTAATTAAACTGTGTGAAAAATGTCTTCCTAATCTGTTGATTGTAAATACTGATGGATGTGGTGGAAAACATGATACAGTTGACTTAATGGCTTACTTCATATTGCCAAGCAGCCTGAGATAGATCAGCTACACTTATGCAAGATGACATTTTCCCAGCAGAAAAGCTGATGGGTGAAGGCTCAAGTTAAAAGCCATTCTGTCTCCTTCCATAATGAGTTGGTGTGCAGGACAAGTCAGTCACTTTATCTCAAGTGGCCTTTCCTCTCCAACCTGTGTTCTCTGTTCATGTGTTTTTAATCTGGAACATAGTCAAAGGAAGAAGCCCCTGTCTTAGCACATCCACAGTATTGCAGTTCTGTGGAAGTCAAGTGTATCCAAGTGCTTCCACCACATCCAGGAATGCCCCAGCCACTTAGCAGACCTGGAGTTAGTTTACACTAATGAGCTACCTTTTGCTCTTCAGCTTCCTCCTACTATATAGCCTGATGTGTTTTGCTGCGTGAGTGTGCCGTAGGCTTGTCTCCCAGTCTTGATCAGGTGTCTCATCTTTACACCTCTCTCACAACTCCTATCAGAGTTTATTTCTAATGGAAGAGGTTCATATGATAAAGAAAAAACCAGCCAATCCTCACACCGCGATAGAGGTGAAAAATGCTACCTTGGCTTGGGACTTCTCCCATGCCAGCGTCCAGAGCTCACCAAAGTTGACCCCCAAAGTGAAAAAAGACAAGAAAGTCACCAAGAGCAAGAAAGAGAAAATGAAGCTGCAGAATGAGGGACAGCAAGCTGTGCTGGCAGAGCAGAAAGGCCATCTTCTAGTGGACAGTGATGATCATCACAGCCCTGAAGAGGAGCACAGAATCATCCACCTGGTTAACCTTCGGCTTCAGAGGACTCTCTACAACATCGACTTGGAGATAGAAAAGGTAAGCAGTAATGAGCTTTTAAAAGGCCTCACTTTAGCTGCCCCCTGGAACAGAGAGCTGTGTGCTGTTTCATTTTGTATGAAATGGAGCATATTGCTTTTGTGCACTCCTGTAATATCCATGGCAACTGCAGTATCCAGGATGCAGTGTCTGATCTTGCTGTAAACAGCTGTGCCGTTTTAGCGACTGGATCTTTGCAAACAGCCTGTGAAACAAGGGCAGGCTGTATAGCTTCCACATCCACCTGAGGGGTTTGCAGCTCCCAGCACAGTGTGTGAGCCACTGAGTTCAGAGAATCTGCAGGGCACCAGGTACCAGGTGCTGGTGAACAGTGTGCTCCTGCAGTGGTTTGATAATTTTGCAGTTTCAGCAGTATTCTGGGTGAACATTTTAGGTGATTAGGTGTTCCAATAGGGCATAACAGTGCTTTTCATTGAAGAATGTGCAATTTTTTTCCTTGAGAATTTTTGTATGTTAGGATGAAGGTTTTGAAGAATTGTAGAAGCATTTAGAGCTATTGCTCCAAGATGGGTAAAAGTATGTAAGATGTCAAAGAAAAGCATTGAACTTAATACATGACATTATCTACAAATACAAAAGCTTAACAGTCTGCAGTTGGATATTGTAGTAATGGGATCCATGTATTTATGAAGATATTCAGTTAAATTGTCTTATATACTTATGCAAATAGCGGGAGAGTTTTAAACTATTTTAAACAGTAAAAAAACCTGTATTGTAAACTCTGGGGGAGAGGGTATATAGTTTAAAAAATTGCCTCAAAAAGGAGTACAATTATTTGAAAATGTAAAGGCTGGTTTTGTCTCAGAAGTATGCTATCAAGAGAAGGCCAGCAATGTGTTCTACAAGTAACCTATATACCTTTGTTGTTCACTTTACATGTTTTACAAAACGAATAAAAATAGTTTAATATGGATCTTAACCCCTCCCATTCCTTTGCAGAAAAATTCTTCAAGGTGACTGAATTATAGTATTTTCTTGGTACATGTTCTTTAGCAAATTGGATTTAATTGGCAAGGAGTTTTACTGGACCCATATATGCTACATTTTCTTTTCTTTCAGGCTTTTCCTCTTCATATCTTTCCTTACCACTCTCAAAAGCATCTTAGTGCATTCTGTTCAGGCAGGCCTTGGTGCTTTTGGTTTATTGATCTTCTGGGCTGGTATCCCTAGTAAGAAGGAAGCTGGTCTTCAAACACTTTTATTTTTACCTGTAGAGTTGATTGCAGTTTTATTTCACTGTGAGATTACTTTCACTCTATACAATTTGAGTGTTAAAATGCTGACTCTTGTTTTTGTTTTTTTTTTTTTTTTTCCTGTTATGTCACTTTAGCGCTGTCATTCATATCCAACTGTCCTCTCGTAGGTACTAAAGGTGGTCTGAATTCTGGAAGGGGTGAAGAATGTAATGAATACCATATTTTTTATTTCCTGTGTAGGGAAAACTTGTTGGAATTTGTGGCAGTGTGGGGAGTGGAAAAACTTCACTTATCTCAGCAATTTTAGGACAGGTGAGAAATCCTGTTTTGAGTATGTTTGCTCTTCTCTTTCCCATCTCCTATTTCACTTGTTTGTACTCTGTAGAATGCAGTCTTTTCTAAACATGGGGTAGCATAATGTCCCAGCTGGTCTGTAATTCCAGATGACCTTGCTGGAGGGAAGCATTGCAGTAAACGGGACCTTCGCTTACGTGGCCCAGCAGGCCTGGATCCTCAACGCCACTCTCCGGGACAACATCCTTTTTGGCAAGGACTATGATGAAGAAAGGTTTGTCAGACTGCTTGCTGATTTTCATGAAAGCTTAGTAATTCTTGGCCCAAGCGTGGGAAAAATTTGATGCAGAGTACGCTACAGATAAAGGCTCTATGCCCTTCTGGAGTCTTAGTCACCTCTAAGTCCCATTTGGGATCCTGCCTCTCTTGCAGCTCTCTCTCACCCTGTGGCTGGTGACTGTCACTGTGCCTGTCACTGCTCCTTGCAGTGAGGCTAGGCCTCATCCTGCACCTCTGGTTAAAACCAGCAGCTGATGTGAGCAGCACTAAAGTGGTATTTGCTCTTGCTGTCCTGGCCTTGCCCTCTTCAAACACAACAACTGCTGTGTGCCAGGTACTGACATCTCCGGTGGGGGACTTTGCTGTGGCCCTTAGCCAACTATCCCTAGAGACAAATTGTCTCCTTATCCTCACAATGCTTCTGAGGAAGGTGATTAATTATTACCCTCAGTTTTCTCCTGGGAATCCAAGGCAGATAATTTCTTTTACGTTGCCGGAATATCTGCTATTAGTGTAGAAAATGATATAGTGCTGTACTAGCTAAATAATTGTGGGGAAAATCGGTGTTCTTAACTATTTATCTACTTGTTCTTCAGATACAATACTGTGCTGAATGGTTGCTGTCTAAGGCCTGACCTGGCCATCCTTCCAAATGGGGACCTGACAGAGGTATGTTTTGCTTGTACTACACTAATTAATAGATGGAGAAGAGAATTTTGGCTTGGCAGGGTAAACTGGAATGAGGGTATATCAGTCTGTGGTGCATATAAGCCAAGCTGTCAAATGCAGTCTTTTGAGCTGAGCTTAGTGGGTCCTGGTCTGTTAAGAGTTGTACCTTGTTTTTTGGTTTTTTTGTTTTTTTGTTTTGTTTTTTTTACTCATATGTTGACTGTTTGGGAATTTTTTTATTGTGTTGTAAATTTAGCTGCCTTAACAGAACCTAACTGAACTCAATTTAAAATAGCTGAGAAGAACAATAGCTATGTTAATTCATAAAAGGTAAAACAAGCAAAGAAAGTATGACCACATTTCAAGCATATTAACCTTGAATATATAACGCATGTCACAAAGTGGACACCTAAACTTGAATACATATATGTATGAATATAAAATGTTATGGTAAGAATTTTAATATAAATATATAGATTAATATTATGGTCTGCTTTATTCTGGTCATCTGTGTTGCATGGTGCTGAAGAAATAAAACCATGGGTGTGTGTCTCTGCAGATTGGTGAACGAGGGGCTAACCTGAGTGGGGGACAGCGTCAGAGAATCAGTCTGGCTCGCGCCCTGTACAGTGACAGGGACATTTACATCCTTGATGACCCCCTTAGTGCCTTAGATGCTCATGTTGGAAATCACATTTTTAACAGTGCAATAAGGAAGCACCTGAAGTCAAAGACTGTCCTTTTCATTACGCATCAGCTTCAGGTACTTAATTGCTCATACTTTTTTTTTGGACTTTTTCTTCATACTGGAAACTTCTGTGCCTTAACCCTGTCTATTTATAGAATGTATTGTTTACAATTATGAACTAGGTTTGCAAATATGCACTGACCACAATTTAATTATTTGATATCAGTGCTGCTTGGTGTCTGATTGGGACTGGTAACATTTGGCTAAAGAAAATTTACCAGAGAAATATATGCCCAGTTAAAAAATACTTTTGTTAACTTGCTATAAAGCTATTTTATCAGAGCAGAAAGCAGTTATATTTAGAGTAAGTAAATCCAAATTGATGTACCTGAGATTTTTTTTTTTTTTGCTGTCTTCTGTGCATGGAAATATTAGTGGTTAGTCTATCAGTATTTGCAGTGTTTAAGTATCCTGAGTCATGTCTTCCAAAAGAGATTGGTTTTGATAGGACATAAAATTTTTATTTGTGTAGTGTGAGTAATCATGGTGCTCAAGTCAGAGGAGGATCTCTGAAAGTCAGCTGTCTTACGTGGGAGTAGGTGTGCTGTGTGCCACTGTCTATAGGCTGCTGAGAAAGGCTGTGTGGGAGTGTTTGGTTATTGAATGTCATGATAGACACTTGTTCTTATTGCCACTTTCTCTCCAGTATCTTGTTGACTGTGATGAAGTGATCTTCATGAAAGAAGGCTGCATTACTGAGAGAGGCAGTCATGAGGAACTGATGAATTTAAATGGGGATTATGCAACTATTTTTAATAGCTTACAGCTGGGAGAAACACCACATATTGAGGTACTTGTTTATTTTAAAGTGCTCTGAATCTTGACTATTCTGAGGTGAACCAGGTGATGTTGGAAAACTGGAAAATGGCTTCACACATTTTCATGTATTGATCTGACCAATAGATTTCCTATAGAGTAATCTGTGCTTCGTTAGCACTTTGTCACAATTTGTTTTTAGGGAATGTGTGCTAGAGAGGACTCTGCCAATGAGCTCATGGGTTAATCATGAAAATATTGTAGTGTCTCCCCTGGTGATGCTCAGAGCAGGAAGTTTGTCTCTCTTATTGTACACTCCACTCCTTAATTTACCTCTGAATTAGCACGGATCTTCAACCTTTGTCTGAAAAAATTCTTACTGGTTGGTTATTACTTTTTCAATGGAGTGTGACTGAGGCACAGCAGGTGTGACACAGCTCGTCAAAAGTTAGATGTGACAGTATTTTGGAAATGTAACTGAAGATGCTGTGTTTTGGGGGAGTTTGAGAAAAAATATTTTGCCTTGGCATGAATTGCTATGAAAAAGTTTGTAAATGCAAACTTGAATATGTGCTCAAGTATTTCAGTTGTTGCAAAAATTGTAAATCTAGAAAATAACAAGAACATTCAGTGCAGCAACACCTAAATTTCCAACAACTTAATTTTTCCCACCCTTCTGCTCTTCATTTCCTGAAGCTAATATCTGGAGTAAGGGTCTTTGCATTTTGCTTTATAATAATTTACTTGTCTAAATTTTGTGTGCATTTTCTCTTAGAAAGAAAAGATTTAAAGTGCATCAGCAGTTTGTTTTCAGAGATGAGAGGCTCCTTACTCACAAGACATTTGAAACAAAACATTTCTGATAAGGAAGCATTATAAGAATTACAGATATAGAAGGAGCTTGATGACACATTTTCCTGGGAGATATTTCCTGGGAGAAGCAAAAGGATATAATGCATTGCTCTGCATATCCTTTGAGCCATGAAGTTTATAGTTCTGCCATTTTAAGACTAATACGATGATAGTGAACAAAGGATTCTCCAGTCTTCATGCTTAGCTGACCTTCAATGTTGCTGTAAACATTAGCTCGTGGAAGGACCATTAAATAGCATTCCCTAGGGGATAAGAATAAATGAATGATTGTTTGGATTCTCTGTGGTTTGATCTCGTGTAAAGTGTGGGAAGGCAACCCTGAACATGGTGTGTCAGGGGTTTCAGCCCATGTGGGCTGACTCTGAGCAGGCAGTAACTCTGGTATGGGAAGATGGCTGGGTTTAGAACAGCGCTTGTGTGCACTTTAGTGTTTGGATGTTGGATTTCAGGAAGATCAAGTTAACCTGACTTACTCTTAAGAAAGGTCTCATGAAATGTCTCAGTGCTAGGGTGCTTTTGGGGGAAAAAAAGCCTCTTTAAAAAATTGTGAGTTATTTTTACAAAGGATAGGAAGATTTTATCTTTCTTGCCGTAATAGGGATACCAGTCCTCTACCATGTACACTCATAATTTCACTGATTCTGAAAATTAACCTTGCACTCTACTTGTACAGGTTGGTAGTAGTTCAGATTAACAGAGGAGGAGAATTTAATCCACCAGAGTTGGCAATCATCTGTAATAACTAAAGTTGATATCCTCCTTGATGTAAATGCTGAGCTATTTGTCCTTAGGTGGTAGATAAATAAAAGTTTGTGTTTAGATATGAAAATGTTGAAGCCAACTATTCTGGTCTGTTTAGTGTCATTGTTTTCTTGCAGATTAATATAAAGAAGAACACAAACAATTCCCTGAAAAGGCCCCAGGATAAAAGTACCAAAACAGGGTCTGTGAAGAAGGAGAAAGTTGTAAAGAAGGAAGAGGAGGGTAACTATGTAATCAAATTTCTGACTGTAATTATTTTGTACTCCTATAAGCTCAAAACATGTGCTTCAAAGTATATTGTTAATGTACCTGTCAGGTTTTGGATGCTGTCTCAATCCTAATCACTTAGTGCCGTTGATCGGATGCAGGCGGTGGGCTAAGAACATTAATTAATTCATTAAATGTAGATGTCTGTAAAATGTTTAAGTTCAATCAGATTTCTGCTGGTCAGATGCCATCAGCACAAAGGACCTGGTAGTGCCTTGTCTCCCACACCTCTCCTTCCTATCCTAAGAGGGCCATGTGTACAACTGGGCACTCAGTCCTGGGCATGGCATGTGTTTATGGATGAAGGGAAGGTCTGACGCCTGTAGTTCTGTTTAATGTTAGCTTTGAACTTCAGGGTTTAAAAAGCCATAGTGAGGCTAATCCCAGCCTAACTTTTAAGTCTGTGCTGATGAGGCTTTTGCAGCTGTACCAAATGATTCTGCAGAAGAAATGTGACTTCTTGGAAAAACTGTTTGAACCACTGAGTTCTCAGTATGAAGCGTTCCTGAAAGTACTCTGCACAGTTTGAAAGACTAGTTTTCTGTGTGTTCATGAATTTATAGGAGTTTGATGGAAGAGCTTTCTTTTTCTCACTCCCTCTTTGTCCTCTGTTTCACAGGCCAGTTGGTACAGTTGGAAGAGAAAGGCAAAGGCTCTGTCCCCTGGTCTGTTTATGGTGTCTACATTCAGGCAGCTGGAGGCCCCTTTGCATTCCTCATCATCATGGCACTGTTTGTGCTGAATGTGGGCAGCACAGCTTTCAGCAACTGGTGGCTGAGTTTCTGGATCAAGCAAGGCAGTGGAGTAAGTTAAATAGCTTTTCTGCTATTGTGTCTAATGGGCTGGGGGTTTGCTCTGCTAGACTAATCCCAAGCAGTCCTGTGAGACCAAATGGTGCTTTCTAATTTAAACAACTTGGAATACTCCCCAGGAGGTGGTGTCACTAGGGAGTTCATCTCCAAGAATAAGAGAGCTCTGGTAATGAGAGAGATATAATTGCTTATGTGGTTTAATGCTGCCTTCTTGTTCCTTTTTTTCTGGTTAGCCTAAGAAAAGGAAGTGAAAATATGAAAGGGGACAACAAGCTAATTTTAGTGTTGTTTTTTGTTTAAATGTGGTCTTATACTTAATAGGATAATTTTTGTTAAAATATGGCTTTGAGTCAAATGGCTTTTGGAAAGTGCTTTGAAGCTTCTGATGACCTGGGGTGGTTTGGGCTTTTTCCCATTCTCAGGGCTTTGATTGCAAGTGTTGTTGCATTTAAGAACCCGAATATAACTGTAAGGGTTTTCTGTGGGAGCACAGAGAGCAAGCTACTCATCTCAGAGATGAAATAATGAAGTGCAGATGGCCAACAATATTAGAATCAGCAAAGAGGTCCTTAAACATACTTAAAGATGGAAAATAAAAGAGTGAGAATGTATAACAGTGTGACAGTAAAGAATTTATTGCACAGTGGCAGAAATAGCAACAGTGTTTGATAAAGAAATCTATCCAAGGTGAATATGATTGTGTAGTGGTATGCAAGTATCTGACATTGTTCAGAACAACGTAAGAAATAAGCATGAAATGAGAGATTAGGAATCAAATTAAATAGGCATTGTGGCAATATTTTGAAAAATATTGTAGGAAAAAGATAAAGGGTTACAAACCTACAGGTCAAGCATCCCTGCCAGGGAAAAGTTTCTGAAGTATTGAAGGGTCACTGAAGTACTCTTAAAGAAGAAATATCAAATATAGTGGGAGAAGACATAAGACAGCTAACTTCTACCACATGCAATGTATATATGCTTCATCCTTGTCTTAACCAACATCTGAAACCTTGAATTTTCTGCAGAACACCACTGTGACTTTGGGAAATGAGACTGTCATAAGCAACAGTATGAAAGATAACCCTCACATGCATTACTATGCTGGCATCTATGCACTGTCTATGGCAGTTATGTTGATCCTGAAAGCTGTTCGTGGTGTGGTCTTCGTAAAGGTATGTGCTAGTGCTGGTGTTTGTCTCCCCCTCCTCCTACTTCTGCAAATTTGAACATTTGAACCAGAGTCAATCATGGATTGTAATGCTTCCATAGCTAGCTCTTGAGGCTGTGCCATGGTTCTGCTAAACTTCTGCCCAAATTAATAGCTTCCTCCATTGGTTGGAAGCACAGAATGCAGTAAAAAAACCAAACTTTTATAGCTGGAGAGAGAAACAGAGTAGAATATTGGGGTGCCAGAGGAGAAGCAGTGCCAGGAAGGTGGACACTCTTTTATAACCCTGCAGTTTTCTGCCTTGTCAGGGAACTCTCAGAGCATCCTCAAGGCTCCATGACGAGCTCTTCCGACGGATTCTGCGTAGCCCCATGAAGTTCTTTGACACTACCCCCACTGGGAGGATCCTCAACAGGTTTTCCAAAGACATGGATGAAGGTATCTCTCACTGTGTGCCCTGTAAATCTCACATTCAGACCTCCCAGTTAACTCCTGAGTACTCTCTAGTCTGTTACTGTTAGGGTGATTGTACCCTATGTCAGTTGTCAAATGTGCACTTGCAATAAACAAAGCAGGACTTGGGATATACCTGGGTTATGATTCCAGAAGGCAGCTGATAGCTCAGGTCTGATCATTCACTTATGAAGAAAGAAATGTGCCACTGCTGTTGTGCCTCCAGGCTCCACATGGGCTCTCAGCAGTTAATGCAGGAGCAACTTAAAACATTAGAGTGAAGCTGATGTGCAGCAGAGGTGGTAACTAGGCCAGAGTTCCATCAGAGCTATTTCTGCAAATGGGAATAATTAGACTACCAGCAACTCAGAAGGTAAAAACATCCCAATGAAAAAGTACGTTTTTAATTTGAGTAAACTAAGAGAAATGACTCTTTTACCGATGTACAGCTGGTCTGAGTTGATTGCTATAAGTTGTTTGAGTTTTCTGTACTCAAGATTTTCCTCTTTTCCTTCCATTTCACCAGTTGATGTTCGTTTGCCGTTTCAAGCGGAAATGTTCATCCAGAATGTCATCCTTGTGTTCTTCTGTGTGGGAGTGATTTCCGGGGTTTTCCCCTGGTTCCTGGTGGCAGTGGGGCCCCTCATTGTCCTGTTCACAGTTCTGCATGTTGTGTCCAGGTAAGTGCACCAGTGCTTTGGCTAAAAATACAGATCCTTTCGCCTTCAAGTACAACATAGAGTGGTTGGTGTATGGTGGTTCTGCATGAAATGCAAAGTGCTTCTTTCCTTACAGAGTCTTTATTCGAGAGCTCAAGCGTCTGGACAACATCACACAGTCTCCATTCTTATCTCACATTACATCCAGCATCCAGGGTCTCTCCACAATTCATGCCTACCACAAAGGACAGGAGTTTCTGCACAGGTCAGTCTAGATACCATCTGCGAATGGTCAAGCATGAAGCTGAATGCAACAGCTTCTGGCACTTAAAAGGATTTATTGCTGGGATCTGATGGATCATTGGTTCTATGACAAAGTTAATTTTCTGGGGAAAAAAACAGGGAGACCAGAAGGAAGAGTAAGGGAAAACTGGGAACAGCAGTGGTGGGCAAACTTTGCAAACCCTGCCATCATGTTTTGGTTTGAAACTTGATTAGTGACAAATCTTCCCACCCTGAATCCTGATACTGGAACAGGGATTTAAGTAGGTCTGATATTTATAGAACATCAGGCTCATAGAGTCTACTAACATTTGCTGTGTTTGTTTCAGGTACCAGGAGCTGCTGGATGACAACCAGGCCCCGTTTTACCTATTCAGCTGTGCAATGCGCTGGCTGGCTGTGCGCCTGGACATTATCAGCATTGCTCTGATCACAACCACCGGCCTTATGATTGTCCTGATGCATGGCCAGATCCCTCCTGCCTATGCGGGGCTGGCCATCTCATACGCTGTGCAGGTGAGTGTGGCCACATACTGTAATACTTCATTTCTATTATGTAGCTGTTGCTAACGAGCAAACGGCATGCAGAGCTGGCTCAAAGGAGCTGCAGGGCTCTGAGCATTTGTGTTGAAGCTGCTGTTTGGCCTCTTCTGCCTCCCTGTGGTGCCGAGGTGGAATTCAAGAGCTTAGATACCTCGTACTTAAAGCTGTTATTCTTGGGAAGCATCTCTAATCTGCTGGTTTCTCAAGGGATTAATAAATTGTGGTGATTTTTCAAATGGTTTATTTAATTAACTTGCCTTGAATACTTTAGTTATATGGTGCCCAATGTCAAGAGTATCAAATATCATAGAATTTTTTGGTTTGGAAAACACCAGTAATTGAGTCATTGAGTCAAACTATCACCTCAGCAATGCCAAACCCACCACTAAACTGTGTGCCCACATGCCTCATCTACATGGCTTTTAAATACCTTCAGGACTGTGACTTCACCACTCCCCATGGCAGTCTGTTTCAGTGCTTGGCAACACTTTTAGTGAAGAAATGTTCCTAACGTCCAATCTAAACCTCCCCTGGCACAATTTGGAGTTGTTTCCCCTTGTCCTATTGCTTGTTAAGTTGGGAGAAGAGAACAAACCCCACCTGGCTACACCCTCCTTTCAGGGATTTGTAGAGAGTGATAAGGTCCCACCTGAGCCTCCTCTTCTCCAGGCTGAGGCCCCCATCTCCCACAGCTGCTGCTCACAAGCCTCCAGACCCTTCCTTAGTTCTGTTGCCCTTCTCTGGACATGCTCCAGCACCTCAGTATCTGTGTTGTAGTAAGGGGCCCAAAACTGAACACAGGGTTTGAGATGTGAGCTCACCAGTTCCAAGTACAGGGGACAGTCACTGCCCTAATCCCGCTGGCCACATTTATCTCTTAATTAACTAATAAGTAACAGCTCTAAAAATTTGTTTTCTTTTCACCACTTCAGTTAACAGGGCTATTCCAGTTTACAGTCAGACTAGCTTCAGAGACAGAAGCTCGTTTCACCTCAGTGGAGAGGATTGATCACTACATCAAGGTAGGACTGACTAATGCATTCAACTGCTTGTTGTGAAATTTTGTGTTGCTTGTTACGCTGCTGGCCTCAGCCATAGTCTGCCTTAGTAGAGAATGTCTGTTCCTGATCTTGGAAAGGCACTAAAGCCTTGTGCTGTAGCACTGCACAGTGAGTTTGTTTTGTGAAGCACAAGTATCAGCACTGGGGGATGAATGGCCCCAGAGCTGGTAGGTAACTAAACTTAGAGGTATTGCTGGATTTATGTAAGGCCACTGGAAGTTTGCTGACACCCACAGTAAATAGTGGAGCGTGTGAAAGGGATAACTTGGGGATTCAAAACATCATTTTATAGCAAAAGGATGATGTTCTGGCATCCTTCATTCCAAACCTAATGTAATTCCTTCATTTAAACACATATAATTTGTTTATTTACCTACTTTATCTACAAGTAATTCCACTTCATCCTAATGAGCCTACTTTTCCACAGCTGTCTTATGTAACATTTCTATATGCTTGGAAAGTCAAAGGAATGCTCTTACTGCAAACAGGAGAAATGTGCTCAGCTGAACATGATAAATGTGCCAGGCTAAATGCTTAGCAAGCTTCTCTGATTATCTGTAACCCTTTCTTTGTAACTGGGATTTGTGTGTGCAGAACGGCATAGGTCAGTGGGTAAAGCATAGCCAGGAGTAAGCCTCCTACTGGGTCTGGTGTGTGAGGTGAAAGGCTTTTACATTTAATGTTCCCTGTGAACCTCAGAGAGAGCTACATTTGGTAAATCTGGGCTATATAATAGTTATTTGTCACAAAAAAAACCCCACTGTTGTATAGAAGGACTGATGTCATTACTGAGGCAACAGGAGGGGAATTAGCAGTGTGGTGAGTGTAATGCAGCAAATGTTTGGACTATTTGGCCCACATCCAGCCAAGCAGCTCGTCATGAAACTGCCATAAATGATCTGGGCTGAGTCTGTGGGGGAGAACTGCTGAAAGCTGCAGCTGATAATTTTCATTTGGTGCTTTGCTTACTGGAAACTGAACTTCTGTATTTTTGTTAAAAGACACTTTCCCTGGAAGCTCCTGCTCGAATTAAGAATAAAACTCCTCCTCTGGACTGGCCACAGGAAGGTGAAGTTGTTTTTGAAAATGCAGAGATGCGGTACCGAGAGAACCTCCCTCTAGTACTTAAAAAAGTGTCCTTTACCATCAAACCGAAGGAAAAGATTGGCATTGTGGGGAGGACAGGCTCAGGTAAAGAAAAACACTAAGCAGAGTTCAATTATTACTTCTACAGAATAGTTTGGGGCAGTCATACTAGTTCTCCTCTGTGTTTGGTTGCACAGGAGGGGTTGAGCACTCTGTCCATTTCCATTCATGTCTGTACAGAAGCAGTATCCCTGTGAACAGTAGTGAAAACAAGTTTCCATTTAGTGCAGAAGGATATCCTACTATGTTTGAGCCAGTATGTTGATCATATTTAACTCCCTAAACCACTGAGCAGCACAGATTGGTGCCTACAATGTGCTTGTTGCAGCTTGTCTGATTTTTGAAAGATTCTGTACTGATGCTGCAGCCAGATTTGGCTCTGAGCCATCTCAGAACTCTGTAATGTGAAGAATCCAAACCCCGGTTTGTGAGATGACTTAAATCAACTTCAAAAGGAGTTTCTAAATAAGTAACTTATATTGTTTTATTGGGTTTTCATGGCAGGGTTTTGGCAATGGGGTTGGGATAGCATGCCAGGGATGGCTTCTTTTAGGAGAGATTAGGAGCTGCCCCCACAGTTGCTCTGAAGTTTAAATGCTGAACTTCAGAACTTACCAGAGCATTGCTTGTCAGGACTTCTTGGTATTTTAAAACTTTTCTTAGATGTGGACAGCTTTTGAAATGCCATCACATCTGAAAGCTCTTATGATTCTGTAGAAACATGGTCTTGTTTTTCCTGTCTCTTTTTTAGGGAAGTCTTCCCTTGGAATGGCACTCTTTCGTCTTGTTGAACTGTCTGGAGGCTGTATTAAAATTGATGGAGTAAAAATAAATGACATTGGCTTGGCAGATCTTCGGAGCAAACTCTCCATAATCCCTCAGGAACCTGTGCTGTTCAGTGGCACTGTGAGGTGAGTGAGACCGTAAGAAGGCAAGAAGGGACTGAGCAGTCTTCCAGCTTATACCTGAAATGCAATAGGTGCCTGGTGAGGTGGTAGCTCTCGGGCATTTTAGCTTCTGTTCTGGTTTTGAAACAACAACAACAAAAAAAAAAAAACACAGATGAATTTTAGCTGGCCCAGTGCAGCACTGGGTGTGATCATCCTGTATGGAAGTCCTGCTTCCCTTCAGATGTGGTTAAAGTTTTAGTAACTTTGTTACTAACATCTCTACTCTTGTTTTTTTTTGTCCCTTCTAACCTCAATGTGCTGGGAACAGTTGATTTCCTTGGCAAGGAAACTGGTAGTGGGAGGCTAGATGGGAATCACCTGTCTGGATGAATTAGCACACTGTTGGTTTGCTATTCATTGCTGAGTTAAAATTGTGCTTGTTTTCTGCTTCCCCTTCCAGATCAAACTTGGATCCTTTCAATCAGTACAGTGAGGAACAAATCTGGGCTGCTTTGGAAAGGACCCACATGAAGGAGTGTGTAAGTATTATGTGCCCTGGGAGATACATGTTTGCATTTGACTTTCAAAGCAAGGTAATCTGTTAGTAACTACTTTAGAGGTCTTCATCTAAGCTTTTTCTCTGCATTTCCCCCCTTGTTCTCTGTGCTTTATTTGACCTTTTTTTTTTCCTTTTTCCCATGATTTTATCAGACTGATATTTTGGTTTTTTTTAGGAACATGCCATATTATGTGTTTTTCTTAGTATGTGGCGTAGCAGGGTGCTGCTTCATCATGGGGATTCTTAGGGTGTTAAAGCATTTCAAGTGATATTTTTCTGTATGTGCCTTAGGTATGCATTCTCTGTTTCCATATGTGACTGTATATGTCGCATGTGCAAATTTATACTGAGCTTAAAACCTGCCCTGTGCAAGGCCCTCTGCAGCAAGTCTTGCTGCCATGACATATCCAATTCTTTCTGTTGTCTGTCAGGTGGCAAGTATGGCTATGGAACATAGGCTGCAGGAATTCCTGCACGGTCTAGGTTCACTCTCTTCTCCTGGTGACAAAGATTGTCAGATCTGTTTGTGTTTGTATGATTTTGTGCAGTGCTCTGATTTTTGCCACTTCTTCCCCACACAGATTGCACAGCTGCCTATGAAACTTGATTCAGAAGTGATGGAAAATGGGGAGAACTTTTCTGTTGGAGAGAGGCAGTTACTGTGCATAGCTAGAGCTCTGCTGCGTCGTTGCAAGGTGAGCACAGCAGGGAGAGAAATAGCTGGAGATACCAAAATTATAGGTTTGAACAAGCCTTTTATTGTGCTGGGTTTGTTCTGTCTGTCAGAGGAATCACACCAATGATTATTGCAACCCAGAGAGGTGTAAGGTTAAAACAGTCAGGGAGGTGTCTGTAGCCAGCTCCTGTCGTGTCCTGCCATTGGAAAGGCATTGCTTGCAAGTGCTAACAACAGTGTCAGACTGGCCTAATTATTTATTCAGTGTCCTGTTACTGGGGAGCATCAGATTTTTCCCTTCTTCCACCTTTTTGTGCATATGACCCAAGTGTTTTCCTTCTACACAGTGCTCCACTGTGGTCTCAAAGTTGAATTTGCTACCATGCTATGCCAGCCAAGCGAAAGATTTTGCAGGAATGGAAAACAAACAATAATTACAGAGAGAAAGGACTTTTGGATTGAGATTGACCAGGATTCTTATTTTAACAACCTTTTTCCTGAAGTGTGATGTATAATATTTTAAAGTTCACTTTGCATCTGTTTTTAAAGCCAGACTACTCAGCAGAAGTTACTGCTGTCTCTGCATTACTTGCACAAAGCATGTCCAGTTCAGCTTTGGCAAGAAATTACTCCAAATCATTTTATGTCTGAGGGGAAGAGACTTCTTAGTGTAAGAAAGCTATTAAGCCTAGTCAGTATTGACTCATTCCAGGAGGAATGTCACCACCAGGGATGTGTTAAATTAGTTTACTGGTAAAATTTGTATTTGAGATTCTTCTATTGAATATAAAATTGAAAATAGTGGAAACTTGTGGCTTATGACCCAGACCTCATGTAGCTCTAGGATGTGACCATAAAATGTAAGAGTCATCCATAGGCTTTGTTGAAGGCAATTACATAAAGAAAACTGAAAGGGTACTTGTAAAACCTGCGTTTGTGCCCACGTAAGGATTCAGTTGTGACAACACTTGGTTGTCGCCATTCTGCCCACTCTATGTATTTTTATATTCAGGGAGGGAAGGTGTGACCATGGGTAACAGCCAGGATTCTGTGCTGCTTTCAGATATTGATCCTGGATGAAGCAACAGCTGCTATGGACACAGAAACAGACTTGCTGATCCAGGAAACCATCAGAGAGGCATTTGCAGACTGCACTATGTTAACAATTGCTCATCGCCTGCACACGGTGCTGGGCTGTGATCGGATCATGGTGTTAACACAGGGACAGGTGAGCGGGGAGGTGTCTCTGCCTCTGGTCTGGTGGTGCCATGTGTGCAGACTGAACTGAGGGAACAGCTGCACTGCAGGGTAGAAAATCCTGTCTTCATTCATATACTTGGTAGTAGTTGTCCAAAAGAATCCTGTGACAAGATCAAAGATGGCAAAAATTGTTTTTCACCAAGAAAATACCATAGACTAACAGTAGGTCTTTAAAAATCTTCTTGAGACTTCCTTTGTAGGTCAATTCTGGGATGGTTAATAACACAAACATCCCTGCTGGGGTTTAGTGGCAGTTCCCATTACTTTCATAAAGCCCTGTACCATCAAGCACATATGACAGATACTTTTCCTATTTTTCAGGCTTCCATTTGGGAGCCCTAAACAGTTAAGTACAAGAATACTGGGCAAGGCTCTTTAAGGTAGAGAAGGCAAAAGGCCATAGCAGATGGTAACCTCTGCCAGAACCATCAAAGGTTGCTTCCTATTGGGCTAGTTCCAGTTTTTGAGCCAGCTTGAAGCATTCCAGGTTACAGTATCCATAAATGCAGGTACTTTCAATGCCTGGTGTTTCATCTAAAGATGAATGCTGTGTTTTCTATTCTTTACCATCTCATCACAAGTCCAAGGGGTGGGAGTCAATTCTCAGCTGAATTTTACTGACATAGTTTACCTGCCTTTTTTGGTTTCAGGTAGTGGAATTCGACACCCCGACTGCCCTTCTGGCCAACGAGAACTCACGCTTCTATGCTATGTTTGCTGCTGCAGAGAACAAGGTTGCTGTCAAGGGCTGAAATTCAGGGCAAAGTCACTTTACTTTTGGAGAGCTATGCTCCCTGCCTGTGGCAGGCCAGCTCTTCCTTCCTCCTTGCAGATTATTGCCTTTTCATCATTTAATTTTTAGCACAATGTGTCAAGCCAGAGAGTTTTTAAAACCATGTCAGAAGAACTCTTCATGTTTTTATTATCGTATTTATTCCATATTACTAATTTTTTGTTATTAAATGCACTCTACAAATGGCTCAGGGAGCCATAGTTATAAATGTATCAGAGGCCTATAATGAAGCTTTATACATGTAGCTATATCTATACATAATTCTGTATATAGCCTATATTTACAGTGGAAATGTAAGCTGTTTATTTTATATTAAAATAAGCACTGTATTAATAACAGTGCATATTCTTTTCTATCATTTTTGTACAGTTTATGGTACCAGAGATCTGGCTTTGTTACTGGACTGTATCAGACAACGTGTCTTTTACAGTTCGTCTTTTCCTAGTGCCGGATTTTCTGTGTGTCTGAGTGGAAGTGAAGCTTTGCAGTAGTGTCCTTTATTGTCACATCTTTGTCTAGCGCAGCAGAGAAGAGCTCTGTGGTGTAACTATTGCATTGTAATTTATCAAAGCTATTTGGGGCATCGCTAATGTTCACCATGGCAGCAGCTGCTGCTTCCCGTGATGCTTTTCCAAAGCAGGGTTTTTAGTGATCCACTGGGTCACATTAAGGCCTTGTATTTTCTCAGTGTCCTGATGCAGTATTTCTTACTGTATCAGCAGAGTTTATTTTAATGCAAGCAAGCCCAAGCTCTTCCTGCTTTGCTGATCTAACACAACCAAAATCATACTGTTTGTGGAATGATCTGTAACAAATTAATCATAAGGTTCAAATCATACCCTGTATGCTGGCAGGAAAGCCTTTTCAGAGTTACTTCAGCTGATTGACTCTCTATCTTGAAGCTGCTAACACTCCTCCAGGTTTAGGTGGCTTTCGCTGGCATGGGTAACACTAACTTTGTTCTGCTCACTTATACTAAGATTAATCAACATCAATATTTCCTGTTTCTTTCTTGCACACTTGTTAAGGAAGCAGTCCTTGACCCCGAATCTTCTGGAACCTTAAAGGAGTTCTTGATCAGGATGTAACACTGGTGTAGGACATGGTTTTCTTACTGTAAATGACCTACCTCAGGTTACTGGGTTCTGCATAGTGCGTTGCCATGATCACTGTACACCATCCCTGTTTTTTGGGACCTGTGGCCCAGGGGGACACAGTCACTCCTGTGATAGCTGTGACTTATTGAATGGTCAGCGTTGCATGTCTTTGTCAACTTGGACATTTTGTAGCCTTAGCATGTTTGCAAAATGTCTCACTGAGGCAGAAATCTGAAAAGTAAATAAAACTATTTTGGGTTTTGTAAATTTTGTTGGCTTAAGTGGTTTGTTTTGGGTACATAAAGAGATTTGCACTTTTTTGAGTCCTGAGGAACAGGTTTGCAGGCTTTTGGGGTTTTTTTTATCCTCTTGTCAGGCACTGCGGTCTGATTTTTTCCTCAGAGTAAAGATGTTTCTTTAAAAGTGTAGTGGGTGATTTTTGTGCCCTCCAGCATGGAGGTAGCTTGCAATACATGTATGTTGAGTAGTACAGGGAGTAATCATTTGTAGTGCAAATATTCAAGCCAAGTAGAAGGGCTGAGGTCAGGTGGAAGACCTCTTAGGCTCATATTTTCCATTTTCTTTACCTGAAACTGAAGCACTACTGTTTATAGAGTGACACAACTGCAAAGTCACAGAAAGAAGCATTTCTACCTACCAGTACCACAGGCAAATTGTGGCATTAACAGAGCTTGCACTGTAGCTTGAAGTAGCACAAAAAGCATTGTTGGGAGTGTTCTTAACTCTTGTCCAAAACAAGAATTAACTGGTACAGACCTTACCCTGCTCGTAGGCCTGGAGTTTTCCCCATAGACTTCAATATTTTTCTTGAAGAAAATGGGCTAATACACCTGGTTCTGTGTGCTGCTGGGGTTAGTGTGTGGCTTCACTTTGCAGCTAAGGCTGAGCTAATGGCAGTCTGGGCAAAAGGGGAGCCATCCTGATCTTATCCTCCTTCTTCTTCCAGGCTGGGACCTCCTCTTCCCTTCCCGATGCCAGCAGTGGCTCTTGTGTGGTCCAGTTCAGAAAGCTAACTTGCAGAAAGCAGGAATGCTGTACAGAGGAGGAGACAGGAAGGCACCACCCACAGGAAGGGAGGTGAAGTGGGGCTGCTCTTTTCAGTAGGTGCTGAAAAGTAACAGTAGCATAGGTGTGAGAGGGGGAAGTGCTCAGCATTCACTGCCCCAAACTGCTGCTTCCCAGTTACACTCTCTTACAGAGCTGAATCTTTGCAGCTTTGGTCAGCTGAAACAGCTCAGCAAGCTGGGTGTTAGACAAGGGTCTGTGATGGAGCAGGTGAACAGTCCCCTGTGAACAGCAGGGATTAGCTCAACTATTTTGTTAAACCATAACTGCAGCACTGTTACTATAGAATTAAAGACAGAGGCTGACAGAAGGAAACGTTCTTTCTGTTGTGATCACTTCTGTGCTTCATTTGGCACTTGTCTCACAGGTGTACTGAAGTATTGCTGCTCACAGGGATAGTTGTAATTTTTTTACTGGCTTTCATCCTGAATTATGGGAGTAAGATGAGGCCTGGCCAAGGGCCCTGTCACTGAAGTGCAGGGAAGAAATATTAATATTTACAAATGGGACTGAAATATCTGTATCTTTGGAGCATTCTGCAAGAGGTTGATAATGATGATGGGAAATTTTCAGGAGTTGGATTCTGCTTTAGAATTTATAGTAGGGTATCCAGAGAGGACTTCATCCTCTGAGGAATAGAATAAGACACTGGGATTGGGACAGAGACTTTCCTTAAAGAGATCCTAGTGAAAATACCATGGAGATAGTACATGCTTCTATTCTGGTTTAATATCAGCTGGCAACTAAGCCCCACACAGTCCTGTGGGATGGAGGAGAGAATTGAAAGGGTAAAAGCTAGAAAACTTGAGAGTTGAGACCAAGACAATTTAATAGGGAAAGCAGAAGCCACACAAGCCAAGCAAAACAAGGTATTCATTCTCCACTTCCCATGGGCAGCTATCTCCATGAAAGCAGGGCTCCATTGTGTGTAATGGTGACTTGGGAAAACAAGCACCACATTCTGAATGTCCCCTCCTTCCTCTCCAGCTTTTATAACGCTATATGGTCTGAAATATCTCTGTGGTCAGTTGGGTCAGCTGTCCATGCTCTGTCCACTCCCATCTCCTTAAGCACTTTCAGCCTCCTTGCTGGTCATGTGAGGAGCAGAAATGTCCTTGGCTCTGTGCAAGCCCTGCTCAGCAACAGCTCTACAACATCCCTGAATTATCAACACTGTTTTCAGCACCAACCCCAAACACAGCCTGATACCAGCTACTGTGAAGAAAAAATCACTCTAGCCCAGCCAAAACCAGCACATCCTTCAGCAAAGGCTGTGGCCCAAGACCAGCAGGTGTGCAGGAGGAGAGAGATTTGCCTGGGATAACTGGTTACTGTATTGTTCTCTGGAATTTCCATTATGTCAATTTTGCTTATTCTGTTCAAACACAACAAGTGCAGCTGATCCTGATTCATTATTAAAAGCTTAGAGCTTCTTCAAGAGAATGTGTTCCTGCTCATCTCATCTGTCTGATGAGTGGACACACTGCACTTGCTTGGGACTTCAACCAAAGCACAGGTATGATTCTTCTAAAATTACTCTGGAGGTAACATGCAGTTAGATTGGTGTAATCAGGCCCTAAAGTTGTCCTGGACTGAACACCTGAGGACATTCCACCCTTATCTGTGGTAAAGGTCATGAAGAGTCAGATCCTGAGGTTACTGGGGCTGTGCTTTGCCCGTCACTTGCAGTTGAAAACCAGTTCAAACAGGCTTAGTGCATCACTGTAAACAAAATTGGAAGAAGCTAAATTTTTTCAAAAGGCAACTGGTTTGAGTGAGAGAAGGTATCAGAAGGACAAAAGCACAACATTTGATTTAGTAAAGGAAAACATGGACAGAAATAATGGGATGATGAAATGCTTTTCTTAGTTACAAGGGGATTTATTGCAAAGGCAAAATTTCTTTTTGAAGGTGTTTCAAAAGAATACTAAGGAAGTGCAGAATGCTCTACGCAGCAAGCAAGGAGCCTGAGTGCTATCTTGTTATTTTTTTTACTGCAACTGTAGCATGTGTTTTACTATATATAAGTGATTACACGAAGGTTTTCTTTAGCTTCAGGTCGGTGGAGGGTGATGCTGTGATTTGTTTAACCCTTGGTTGAGCCGGTAACTGCAGCCACAACGTGCTGAGGCCACACTTTGTGCCTCCGGTGTGACGATACAGTGGAAACGATACAGTGCAGATGCTGCAGTTGTTAATGTAAGGCTTGGGAGGCTTTCAGAATGTACCTACTACAGATTCATTAAACCCACAACCATGTGAAAAATGTTGCTGTCTTGTCCAAAATATGTGCCTTGGAGCCTCATCAGGCCATGAGGTACGCAAAGCATAACAGTGAAAATTAGAGTGAAAATAACTTAAAGAACTGTCATTACACGGGGCAGAGACCGTGCTTCTCTTGGGCTGGGGGCAGTGCAAACCACAATTACTTGCACACACCTCCTTCCTTCCTTCCTTCCTTCCAGCTTGCTGACTCCTGCTGTTGCCATGCAGAGAAACAAGCGCTCGTACAAAGCTGATAATTTTGTGGTTTCTGTCCCTTCCCATTCAGGAAGGCAGCAGTGTGTGATCGATTGCCTCGGGTTCTGGGGAAAACACATAATGTCTGAACTGGGCTCTGGGGCCAGTTTGCAGTGAGTATAGGAGGCAGGAAACTACGAGCAGCCCATCTGGGAGAGAAGGGATTAAGAAAACGGGTGCAGATGGGGGGCAGGGAGAAGGGAGGCTATTTAGGGTTAGCTGTGAGCTCGATGTGGGGGTGTGACCAGGCGTGAGGAAGCCAAACAAGGTAGCAGTGGGCTGAGGGTGCAAGAATCAGCCGCTCTGGGAGCCGTGCGGCAGAGGGTTTGGGGGTGTTTGTGGTGGAGCTGGGGCGGGGACGGTGCAAATGAGGGATTCGGGCGGTGCGGACAGAGCTGGCTGTGAGGGGACTGCAGTGATCAGTGTGGCCATGCCACTGGCCGTCCCCAGAGCGGGAGTGCCGAGATCGGTGTGTAAGGGCCAGGCACCGGGCCTGGGCTGTGGGGAGAGGAGGGAAGCTCTGCGTGGGTCAGATAAAGCAGTCCTGTGAAAGGGGCACGGCCGGACGGAGCCGCTGGTGCGCAGGAGGGTACGCGCGGATACCCACGCCTGTGAGCGAGGAAATGAACGGGTGAAGGAACGAGTGAGCGGGTGCAGAAGGAAACGCCGTTCTCCCAGGAGCGGGCCCGGTGCCCGCCTCGCGTCCGGCTGCGCCCGGGCCAGCCTGAGGCGCCGCGGGGCGGGGCGGGTGCGCGCGCAGCGGGCGGGGCCACCCTCGAACGCCCCGCGGCGCCCCCCGGTGGTCGCGCCCGCCGCTGCTGTCCGGGCCCGGGCCCTGCGCTCCCTCGGTCGGTCCTTTCCGCCTCCCCCTCCCCGCCCCGGCCGCTCCGGCCGCCGGGGCCTCCCTCGTCCCCGCCCGCCCATGGATTTCACATAGCAGCCGCCGCCTCTACCGCCGCCTCCTCCTCTTCCTCCGCCGCCGCTCCATGGCGGCTCCGGCTCCGCGGCCGCCCGGCCTGTGCTGCTGCCGCAAGGGCTCCGCGGCCGGGCCGGAGGCGCCGCCGGCCCCGCCGCCGCCTCCCGAGCCGCCGCCGGACGTGGCGTCGGCGTCCAGCTCGCAGCTCTTCAGCCTGAGGCACCTGCACCTGGGGCTGGAGCTGCGGCCCGAGGCGCGGGCGCTGGCGGGCTGCCTGGTGCTGGAGCTCTGCGCTCTGCGCCCGCAGCCCCGCGCTCTGGTGCTGGACGTGCACCCGGCGCTGCGCGTCCTCTCGGCCGCTTTCCGCCGTGCCGCGGCCGGAGAAGCGCCCTGCGCCTTCGCCTTCTCGCCCTCCGAGGCCGCCGCCGCCCCGGCCCCGCCGCCCCCGCCGCCCTGCCCGCCGCCGCCGCCGCCCTGCGCGCCGCCCTGCGCCGCCAGCCCGCCCGCCACCGCCACCTTCCTCTCGGCGCCCTGCATCGCCGCCGGACCGCTGCCCCCCGCCGCCCCCCCGGGGGACCCGCCCGCCGGCCCCCCGCCCGCCGCCGAGCCGCCGCCGCCGCTGCCCCTCTTCTCCCAGCCGCCCTGCTCCGCCTGCCCGCTCGGCTTCAGGGTGGACCCTTTCACCGACTACGGCTCGTCCCTCACCGTCTCCCTGCCCGCCGCCCTCCAGCCGCACCAGCCCTTCCAGATCATCGTCCGCTACACCACGGCCGACGGCCCCGCCGTGAGTACCGGGCGGGGGTCGGTAGCGTAGGAAACCGGATCCCGGGGCGGCTGGCAGAGCCCTCCCGTGCCGCCCGCGCCTGTCGCACACCTTTGCTTCTGTTCTAAGTGACCGTCGAGGAAGCGCCCCGGCTCCGCGGAGACGGCGGCGGGAGGATCTCACTGCCAGCCCCTCCGGTCCTGTCCCTGGCCCCGGCCCCATTGCCTGACATCGCCAGCCCGCTGGGCAGCAGCATCTGTTCCCTGTCCGCAGGGGCTGTCGGCACTGCCACCCCCGCGGTCCCCTCCGCACTCGGCAGCGGTGCTCGTACCGACCCGGCCGCTCTCCCTCCCGTCTTCCCCCATCGGGTGGACCCCAGGGCTGTTCATCCCACCTCACCACAGTAATTTAGAAATGTTTCATTCTTTAAGGACGTTGTAGTTGTTGGCAAGGAGAGTGAAAATGTGCAAACTCCTGCCTCGACTTAGTCCTTCAGGATAAATTATGTCATCCACAATGTAAGAATTTCTCTGGGGGTTTTGCCAGCTGCTAACAAAATCACGCCTTGCACATCTAGGCTGGTGTTCCAATGAGCCATGGTCAGGAGCTTTGAGAAGAGCAGGGGTGATTCCACATGTTCCTGCAAGTTATGTGCTGAATAAATGGACGAGAAATGGCCCAAAACACCCCTTTGGATGTAGCCACAGAGGTTCTTCCATGTCTGTGGATTAGCTTCCTTCAGCAGTGAAGTGCTTCGTTAATTCTGTAATTTCTTTTAAACCCCAGGTATTTAGAAGCAGCTTGTTCCTAGCCTTTTAGGTGCTGCTTGTCAGATCTTGTGTTTCTAAGAAGTTATGACAGTGAAAACATGAAGTTCCTTCAGTTCTTTTTATTACTGTACAGCCTGTTCAGGTTGGAAACTAAACTGAGGTGATTTTCATCATGTGGTTCATGAATCTATTTGAGAAAGAAATGTTTTTTTATAGGAGTCTTGCAACTTTATTGCTTCTCTCTTGCCTAGAGGAATTGTCTCTCAGCCCTCTGATTTGGTGTTGTTGTTGCACTGGTCAAAACCAGTAAATGTGTGGATCTATTTTACAACATATTTAACAAGAGCAGAAATTTAACATAAAAGCTTCGTGCAAAACAACCCACAGGAGGTAAATAGTAGGCCTTTCCTCTTGATAGGAAGGTCTTGCTGATTAGAATGTGTTTGCTGGATGTTTCTCTGTCTAATTTTAATACTACATGGAAGATCACAAAAGTAATTTCATCCTTGGAATGATCTGGGTAGTCTTAATATGTTGGCTTACTTGGAATAGTGAGTTCCAAAAGGAGATTTTTATTGACAGAAGTTTCCTGTGGTCATATGGTGATGTTTTAATGTTGTAATCCTTCCCTAAAAGTGCCAAAATGAAGTAAGATTCTGTCACTTTTAAAGTTCAGATCCACTTGGTATTGTTCCTTTTCACCTGTGAAATTCCTGGCTTTACTATTTCCTTGTACAGTACTCTGCCATGTAGCTCACACTGTGTTTAGAAGATTCTGTTCGTAATTTTTTTCCCCAGGTTTATGAAGAAACGTGTTTCTTCTGTCCACTCTCTGCCTTGTTTATGGTGAGAAGGCTTTAAAGCTAATTTGGCATTGTTGTGTGCTCTGTAATCGTTTTCAGTCTGGCTGAGCCACACCTCCCAAAGTACATGATAACATGCTTTCCTCCTCTTGAACAAATTGTTTTATTTTAGGCCAGCCTGTGCTTTCCCTGCGTTTTGCCAGCCCTGTTGCCAAAGGGGCAGCCTGTCCTGTTGAGTCTATGGAAAAGTGATCTCAGTATGATTGGAATACTGATCTGGCTTTGGAAATGTGAAAACCACTGTAGGGTTCAGGGCACTGATGTGATGTTAATTTAGTCTCAACTTGTAGTGATGTGTTGTCTCCTTGGCCCCACACACAGTGTGGATGCTGGAGGAGGACATTTCTTCCATACCCTCTGTTGTTGTCTTGCTCCCCATGGATCGAAGGTGAACTACCTATTCTTTATACTGTTTTTTGAAGTCTTTATTTTACCTTTAACTGTGTGTCCTGCTTCAGCTGAAATGAAACTGCAAGGGCTCATGCCAAGATTATTGATGGTCCCAACACTGGGGACATGCACTGCCCTTCCCAAGTGATACTGGAAAGCAGAAGCAGGCATTCTCACTGACATAAATCCTACCATGTTTGCTCACTCTCTATTGTAGGTTTTGGCTGGCAAAATATTTGTCCTCGAGTAGCACCTGTTGTAGCCCTTCATGTTCAGCATGCTGAACTATTTTGTTTGGATCCAAAGCGATTTGGTGCTATTGTAGTGCTCTCTGTCATTGCTGTTTTTTGGCACAGCACTGCACTTTAACAGGGATGAGTAACCCATATGTGTAAAGGGGTCAACTGCTTTATACTCATGTCTTGTAAATGCTCTGTCAGTTCCTTTTCTCTGTCAGTGAGGCACAGATTTATAGTGTCAGACCCCTCTCTTCTAGAAGTTCTGTTTTCTTTGGCCATTCTAGGAATTTATTCTCCCTAGGTGAGGGTTTATTTTCTGTGGGGCCTCTAGCATACTTGTGGGACCCATAAAACAGTAAATGCATGTTACAGTGCAGTGAGGATGTGTTGGCAGTAAGATCAGCAGCAGAGATGGTAGTGTTTAAAATTGGAAACCTGTTGTCTTGATATACTTGCTTTGAGCCATCTGGACATGTTATTTGACTGTCCCATTATTTCTCATGTGGAGGAAGAAACCAAGATCTTTGTGTGTTTGATGGACATTGAGAGACAGCTGAGAGATTAAATCTGCCTTTCACAGAGCATTCCAGCTCCCTGTGCTCTTAGGAAGCCATATGCTCAGTACATCATCAGTTTCCATCAGAGGCAAGACTGTCACAATCATTGTGTATCTCTCCTAGTGTGGGCTGAAGGCACACAGTTATCAGGTGTGTCAGGGATAGTAGTCCTGTTCTTCCTCTCCTTCTTCTCCCTCATCCTTTACTTCTTGGTAATGGTCTTATGTGATATTTTCTTTTTTCCTTCCCTAGAGAGAAAAATCTACACCTGTCTCTTGCCCACTGTCATTCCTCTGATTTGGCAGTGCACATCTAAACACCAGTGCTATTTTCTTTCTTTAAATGCAAATCCTGCTCTGGGTTCTGATACAAACATTTATTATAACATTTCCTTCAGGATTTAGCAGAAGGGACAGCCCTCTTCGCAGTGCTAGAAACTTCCCTGTAATTCCTTAAATTTGTCTCGATTCCTCAGTCCCCATAGAATGACTTGCTGCCACCCAGGTGTGCCTTGCTCCTGTCACGTGCTCTGCATCTCAGGTGTTTTGTTTACTTTGTCATCAGATAGAGCAGCTTGTTTGCCTAGAACAGAGGCTGTGGCTTTGCAGCTCTCCCTGCGACCTTCATCAATAATGCATGTAGAAACATGAAGGGGTTTAAAATTAAAAGAGGCTTAATTGCCTTTGTCATTTGCCAGATTTGGGAAAAAGATTATGATCTAAGTCAATAAAAATTATACTCTCGGCAGGTGCCTTATAAAGTGTGAGTTTCTTTGCAGTATGTGGGCAGGGGAAAGCCTGGGCTGCCCAAAGCCTTTGTTCAGCAGAGGAATCAAGCAGGTCTTCTTAATTGAAATGCACCACAGAACAGCTTTAATCTGTGAAACAGCTTTCTTGTATACATGAAAAGCTAGATAAAAATGAAGAGCATGATCATGATGTCATGTGTATTTCCCAAGGGGAAGTGGAGGAGGATTTTGGATGTGGAGTAGATGATACAGCCCCAAATATTGCTCTGTCCCTGTGCTCCACCACCTGCCCCAGCAGCACTCTGTGCCTTGCACTCCTTTCTGGGATGCTGTTTATACTCATTTTCCTCAGCCTGTAGCCCTGCCTCTGTCCAGAAGCATAGCCTGGTCTATTTATATTACAGATCTATTTATATTGTTTCAGGATAACTTTCATCATTGTTCCAAGTGCGCCTGGAAAGCGAGACTAAGGCTTGCCATGTAGCTGCAGACATTAGAAAACAGGGGGAAAAAATACTTCATCCTCTGCAAATGTTTTCCCTTTTGGTTTGTGGGGCTGGTGCTTCGTTTAACTTCAACCAAATGTTAAATAAAGCAGGACTAGTTGAAAAGAAGTTATCCTTAATTTGTGGAGCTTCTTGTAAACAAGAATCAACTCTTGGTTCCCCTTCCCTTCCTGCCTATGTTTTCCTCCTGCACTGCTTAGGGAGAACTTCCCCTTATCTCTCTGCTGTGAAGGCATGTCTGTCAGCCCTTTTTCCTTCCTACTCAAGTGTTGCAACTTAGGTGTGGTGGTGCCTTGTCTCTCTGTTTTCTTTGTTAGCCTTTTCTGTCTCTCAGAAAGCAAAGGAAACAATATTTTGAAGACGAGTCTCTTCAGCAGGGCCAGCTGATACAGATTGGAAGTCATACTCTGTGATACAAGTACAAAGCCACTGATCACAGGAGTGTTTTTAAAAGGCATTGAGGCAGATCTGTGAAATTTAATTTCTGAGCCTCTTCCCTGGATCGTTAGAAAACTATCCTGTATTGAGCACCTTCTTTTTTTTTGTAAATATATGTTGTAGGTGGAAGTTACTAGTTATTGGTGTGTAATGAGACATATGTCCCCAGATGCCTTCTGGACAGTTGTCTCCAGTTCCATAATGTGGCATTGCAGAAATTATATTCATTGCTGTGAAAAGCAGGTATCTATGAGAAATGCTGTGGAAATCTGTAGCTATGTAGGTGCCCCTGGGCTTTGACCCAGGGCTGTGGGCAGTGCTACACTGAAATGCAGCATATGGATGTGAACAGACAGAGCTCCCCAGAAGTCCTTCTTTAAGCTTGTTTCTGGCCCTATAGGCTTGAAATACAGGAGGATAATCTTAAAACAAATTCCAAGAGATTCATTTTACTTCTAGATAAAGGTTTTTAATTCTGTAATTTTTCCCACCTAAAAAAAGCCCAAACATTTGCCAGCAGAAGTGTGAGACTCCATGGGAATAACTGAAAGCTGCTGGCTGTGTGTTTCCTGTCCTCACCTTCCACTGGTCCCTGGGGGTGCTGCTGCAGTGGATGATTTGGGAGAGGAGCACACTGAAGAAAAAGGTCTAAAGGCAAGGGAAGAAGATATCAAGAAGTAAGCTTGTAGGACAGAAGGAGAGAGAGAAAACTTTAACTTCCAAAAGTTAACTAGAAAACAGAGTTGTAATATGTTGTTAAAACATGAGCTGACTTAGTACCCAGGCTTCTCTCCTGTGTTTCATTGCTACCCCGTGAGGACCAGAACTGAGCTAGTATTTGCACTAACTGCTGTTCCCTGATCTCAGATTTATTGGTTGCTTTGATCTAAGAATTCATCAGACTCAGAAGTTTTATTCCTTGGGCTTGACTGTTTCCAAGACTTCCAGTGGTTCCAATTTTATTGCAAATTTCACAATATTTGATGTTTTCCATCAAAGTTCAGCTCCAGTGTTCTAGGATTACAAGGAAATCCTTATTTTAAATTGCCCCTACACTTCAAAGTTGGAAGCAGGGAGTATGTGAAAGCACAAACTTTTGAAACAGAAAGACCAGAAGGCAAATAATTGGATCTTTTCGTATTATTCTTAATCTGTTTTAATTATTTGCTGAGGCAAATAATTTGACTTGTGATTTATTTTCTGTTTGGTACTGAAAATTGATGTGCTCAGTTGTGTGTTTTGTTGGCTTTTCTTTTGTGACCACCCAGAATCTCCTTATCCATTCTGTAAAAAGAGGCCTCCAGTGTCCTTGACCAGATGTTTCTTACATATACCGACTTTTTTGCATAGTGTCAAAATGTTTGATGCTTTAGCCAGGAGGGCAGTGTCAGGGTCACAGATAATGTTGTGTACACTGTTCCGCTTCAGGGATTTTTGGTTTGTGGGTTTGGGTTTGTTTTGGGTTGTTTTTTTTTTCTTTTCAGCTTATGTTACCTCACCTCTCCTATTCCTGTTCACATTGAGTTATAAACACGGAGATATCCAGAGTACTCCCTTTGAGAAGAAGGTTGTGCTGATGTTTGTTAGGGACTTAACAAACTTAACCAGACAAATTGATACAACAGAAATAGTGAGTGGCAGGAAGACACTGTGTTACATGTCACCACTCAGTGTTCAGACAGTAAGAAATTTTTCTGAGCATTCCCAGCAAATAAACTGGAGTAGAAAGATGTATTGTTAGAGATGGAAATGTGCCCTGTGCCAGGTGTTCATTTGGGGGGCTAAACAGCTGAGGTGGTGCTTCTCTCCCACAATCCTCTTGATTTCATGTTTTGTTTTTGGCAGCTCACCCTTGTCATGTTCTGTTTCCCTCACCTCTTCTTCCTGTCGTGTTTCAACAGATCTGGTGGCTGGATCCAGAGCTGACATACGGCAATGCCAAGCCCTTTGTCTTCACACAGGGACACTCGGTGTGTAACCGCTCCTTCTTCCCCTGCTTTGACACCCCTGCAGTGAAATGCACCTACTCAGCTACTGTCAAGGTAAGGGATGGCTGTGAATGCTTCATGGAGCTCTTAGTTGCTGTTAATCTGTGAAAACATAGTTACATCAGGTACTTTTAGCAGCTTACACCTGGTAAAAATATTGTGGTTCGATGTTATAAAGAATACTGAATTTTTTAGGTACAGTTCTGGTTCTTGGGCCAGAATCAGGATAGTACCAAAAACGTAACTCTGTTGCCTACCACTCTTGGGTCTTGCCTTCCTTGTACTTAATGCTGAAAGAGTAATGTGAAATGTAAATATGGGAGAGAATTTGCTTGGTCCCTTCCTATAGTGGTTATTGTTGATAATACTCAACTGTATCATACCAATTTTTGCAAGAAAAAGCCTGAAGTCTTTTGAAATCAGCATCAAATAATGTTGCATGTTGTGTAGATGAAATAATATGTGGATGCTTTTGGGACAGCTGGCATACAAGAGGAATAATATCTTCAGCTGGTATCTTTTCATGTATGGGCAGATTGTGGTATAAAAACCTCACAGAAATCTTAGATTTTGTGTTATGTAAATGATTGTTTTTAATGTACATCATCAGGCATAGATGAAAATGAGCCAAAGATCTGTGGTGCAGTCATTTAGCTGTGGTTATCTGATGAGTTGATGTGTATGATGTTGGTCTTCCAGGCTCCAGCAGGCATACAGGTGTTGATGAGTGCCACCCAAAGCTCCTACCTAGAAGAGGAAGGCGTATATCAATTTTACATGGAATATCCAGTTCCTGCCTACCTAGTGGCCTTGGTGGCTGGAGACCTCATACATGCAGACATAGGTCCCAGGTAAGATTTGCAGGGAGTTCATTCTATGTCATTTGTCTATGGCATTTTATGTCTCTGCACAGTGCTTCATACTGTAAAGTAGTGAAGATGTTGAGTCATTGATAAGGGAGCAGTTGTGTTCATGAGCTGTGAGCATGGAGAGAGTTTGAAGTGTAGTTGGGTGTGAAGAAATTCATGGCAGTGCACTGGCAAAGATATGTTTCTCCTTCATAAATGTTGCCTACTGTTCCCTGAAGTCTTTACAGCTGCTTTCTCGTTTCCTTGTTGGAGGGATTTTTGGTTACCTCTTGTCCTGTTCCGTGGAACATTAGTCTAGGAGGGCCCAGGTCTGATGGAAGGTCTCCTTGTTCTATTACCATACATGGAAGTGTGGTAAGCAGTCAGGCTATTTTTTTTTCTCTAAGAGATAATTCAGTTTGCTGAAGTATCACCTGATGTTTTCTGTTTTCTGACAGGAGCAGAGTGTGGGCAGAGCCTTGCCTGCTGCCAACAGCCATCAGCAAACTTTCTGGCATTGTTGAACGCTGGTTGACTGCTGCAGAGAGTCTGTATGGCCCCTATATATGGGGAAGGTGAGTTTAATCATTCTCATGGGAATGTGCAATGGGAACAAAATAGAACAGTATTGAGAAATGATCATGCTTTCTCCCTATAGCAGGGCAAATTAGCATTTCAACTGGCAGCATTGTAGTAGTTGAAAACAGACTCTGGAGTTTTGTCTCTACAAGTTGCAAGGAGGTCCATGGAGGCATGGAGGTGTTTTAGCTGGTTTGCAGGGCAGAACTAGAGGTTTCTAAACACTGGAACTTTCCTGAGGAATGAGGATTTTTCATACTACAGAGTTTTGTGATGTAAGTCCAGCACTGGGCCAGACACCATTTAAAATGCACGGTTGTTTCATTTATCTCATTTATTTCTGCATTTATTGTGGCATGCCTGAGAATATTGAAAATCTCACTACAGACTCATTGAGAATCCAAGTCCCCCAAACCAACATGAATAGCTTTTGAGTAGCTTGTCTATGTGTTTAAAAAGAGTGGTTTTGAGAGAATACTTTCACTCTTTGGATGGGAGAAAATGTTTACAAAGGTTTCCTTTATTTCTTTGCTAAAGGTAAGCAGGAAGATGGCCTTGTTTCTGACTTCTAAAATATTGCTTTAAATAATCTGAGAATATGGCCCAGTGTGCCAGTGCTGATCACTGGTAAAAAAAAAATTAGAAAACAAAACAAATCTTACTGTTGTGTTCCGAAGCAGGCAGATTAAAGTTGTTTTGCTGACACTGCATGTATAGGAAATCAATTCATTCATTGACAGCTTCCTTGCCTCTCTCTTTCCTCCCTCTGGAGACTCAACACCATGTTACACTACTGTTTATAGAGTAAATGTTTTTTGTAAATCCCAGATACACAGCTTGTGATGAATTTGTGTGTGTGAAGGGAGCACAATGCTTCTGGGATGTGCTGCATCTGCTGCACATCAAAAGACTGTCAAGTCTTTATGTCCAAACATAAGCAGGTCCTTGGCCAACAAAATAAATTACGGTCCTTTGATCAGAAGGATTAGGCCACTGCTCTACAACGTTTGCTCCTGAAGTCACAAGGTCTCAGAAGAGCCTTCCTTAAAGAAAGAAAAATGTTACTGTGTCTTCTGAAAGATGAAAATGTTAATGCGTGTTTTCTAGCTGCAATTTGTTAATTTCCTTTCTTCTTTCTTTTCTCCCTAATTTTAGATATGACATCGTTTTTCTTCCTCCATCCTTCCCTATTGTTGCCATGGAAAACCCATGCTTGACCTTCATCATCTCTTCCATTCTGGAGAGCGATGAGTTTTTGATCATTGATGTAATCCATGAAGTTGCCCACAGCTGGTTTGGGAATGCGGTCACCAATGCCACATGGGAGGAGATGTGGCTGAGCGAGGGCCTGGCCACCTACGCGCAGCGCCGGATCACCACCGAGACCTACGGTACAGCTGCAGAAACCTCTGCTTGTGCTCCTCCTTACCATAACTCAGAGTTGCCTGCTTAGAGTATTTGCCTTGGAAACTCAGAAGTCTGTAGGGAGCTGGTTTTCAGTTACGTTTTGCTTTATATCTGGAACACACACCCACACACAGCCCCAAACTTCGTGTTGAACATCTTGCATATTTAGAGCCTGACGTTGTCTTGGCTTTAGTGGGCTCAGTACCTGATATGGTATCAGGGGGTACCAGGGGCTTTGAGTGAGGAGTGTTAGCACAATGCTGTGGGGACTTGGAACTACTGTTGGGTATCAGGCAGGTACCCAATAGTAGCTGGGAATATATATCTCAGTGCAAGGTGAGCAGAGGATGCTTCAGAGAAAGGTGTAAGAAATCTCATCACAATTACATTGTGAAATAAGTGTCCTCTGAACAAGTGTCCTTTTAATTATGATCAGTTAGTAGCTACCTGCTGTTAAAAAGAATGATGGCAGTAGCACTAAAAAAAATGCACAGATTTATGTAGCTGTTTATGTGCTGGAGACTTCCTGCAGGATTGTAAGCCCTGCCTTTGCATGTGTCAGTGAATTTCACAGGTCACTTTTTAGGTGCTGTCTTTAGAATATAAAAGTAGTAAATTATTCCTCTTGCCTTTAAGTTTAATTGGCTTGTTATTGAAGTGAATAATGGGAATGTGTGCTTTTCTAGTTTGTCCCTTTATGTTCTTAAAAGCCAGTTCCATGTGTTTTCTCAAGCACCCATTGTAAACAGTCTTAGAAAAGTTCCTAGAAATACTGGCAGCAAAAATGTTTTGAAGAAAGCATTTGTTTTATTCATGTACATTGTTTTTGGACATGAGCTGATGACAAGTTAGGCAAAGAAGTGCTCTGAGCATCTATGGAGATGTTACAATGCATATTGTATATCTTTGAAGACTGTTTTATGTGGAGTAATTCTCAGTGGGTAAAACTGTCCTAAGTCACAGTATACATGGCAGTAATGTGAGTAGGTCAGCAGATAAGCTGTTCATCATCTTAGTCTGTTCCATTCATCATAGAACAAAATCCTTGCTGATTTTGGTCTAGTCTTTAGAGCTGGTTGTTTCAAGGAGCATTTTCTGGGAAACTAAAAAAAATCTGTCCCTGTGCAATTCTTTAGTAAGCTCTTTCTCCATTATGTTTTGTTTCCAAGACAAACCTCTGATCTAAATCTTACCATTTTTGACATAACTTCTGTAGTATCTTCTGTTGGTAGTAAACAGGCATCTTTGCAATGGTATTGCTTAGGGAAATGTGAGTCCACTGACTACCACTCCTCTTGGATCTTGATTAATTCTCCTCTCTGTAGCTTGAAGTAATTGCCCTTAACACTTGTTATCCTAGTTCTTGCTTTCCCCTGGGAAGCAGGTCCACTTCTTTCTCTGCTCATACAGGTTCTCCTGTTTTCCAGATATATCCTGGTTCTTAATTCACATCTGGCTCTGTAGTATTCGGGTGTTACATGGAGACTCTTAGGTTGTATCTGTGTAAGAAAGCCTATCTTCAGGTGAAAAACTCAGCAAAGAAGGCTAAAATGTTAATACTTATGGATGTTAAGTATCTTCTGAATCTAAATGTCCATTTTCTGCAGCTTCCAATGTCTGCAAGGGCAAAGGAAAGATCTCTTGACTGGGCAGTGTAATAAAGCTAGTCTGGTTTGAAAGCATGGAATGCTCTACATTGTAGTTAGGGAGAACAGGAGTAGCTTACCTATTCACAACTGTAAAAAGTCCTAATGAGAGGAAGGTGAAATACTTTGGGCAAAAAACCAAGTAGGATGATGGATAAATCTTTAAAAATATACACAGGATCTGTAATAAAATAACCAAATCCAGTCCTTTTCTCTTTCCACTCAAGAGGTGACATTTGCTTAGTAATATCCTTGGCACTGAGTATGGAATTGTGTCTACTATTCTGTAGAACAGTGACAGTATTGTTTTTGTAGCACTTGATTGCTCCCTGAAAGTTACTTGTACAATACTTTTTTCAGTGCTGTTCTTCTTATCTTGTAAGAACTGATGAAATGGTGTCAGGGATGTAAAGTTAAGCCTAGTTTTCATGCTGTTTTGTTTTTCAGTGCAGCCTGATGCGTGATCAGAGTGAGGAAATACACTGGGTTAGGCTCAAACTTCCATTACTAATTACAAGGATGTTCTGCGCTCAAGTTTCTCTGCCATTACATTACTGTGATTCTGTCTCACTGTTCTGTCTTTTGCACCTGCAGCAGCTTTTACTTTGTCCCTGTGCCAGTCCTGCACAGATCAGGTTTTGCTTATCGTTTTCTCACAACTAACAATTTACTTTCTGGTGTAGGAGCTGCCTTCACTTGTTTGGAGACTGCATTCCGCCTCGATGCTCTCCACAGACAGATGAAGCTCCTTGGAGAAGACAACCCGGTCAGCAAGCTTCAGGTTAAACTGGAGCCAGGTATTGCTTTTGGCTGAGGTTGCTCTACACAAAATTATACACCATGATGGAATATTGACAGAAAATTACTAATATTTACATGTCCTTTATGGGGAAAAAAAAAACACAAAACCAAAAAAGATCCCGAACTGGTTTGTAAAACAGTGTAAAAATAAGTAAGAAAGCTTTGATTTTCAAGGTTGGATTACTCATCTTTATAGATACTGTTTTGTGTAAGAACACACTTACTGAGTAGAAATAATGCGAAAATCTGCCTTGAAAGCTACTTGGGTTTGAAATTCTGGATATGTAAAATAAAGTATTTTAAAGTGGAAATATTTGGAAACATAATATAAAATCCTCTGCTAGTCAATGTTCCTCAATGTGTTCATGTAAGAACTAAGTATGTATGTAGCATGCAGATAAACAGGTACTTGCTCTAAGGTGAGCTTTGCAGAGGCTGTTTGATTATTCCCTGAGCCAGATGGATGACTGCTCTCTAGATTTACCTATCTCCTTCACTGGTAATTCTCTAGTTCTGTGGTCACAGCTGGGTGGCTGAAGCAGTCTTCTATCTAAATAATGTTTAGAACAGCCTAAAATGCAACTGGAGATGATATTTGAGTCAAATGGAATGGAAAAGCATGTGTTGGAAGCCTCAAAAATAGGAGCAAGTGGTGATTACCTTGTTCTGATATCTTTGAAAATTTGTGCTATGGTGATTCCCAGAACCTGGCACTTGAAAAAAGGATTTGTTTTCAAGTTCCAGATCTGTTTTCATTGACCTCTAGTTTGAAGTGACTTATTCCATTGGGAATTACTACTTACCTTACAATGATTGATTTTTAAAAAAATATTATTTTTCAGGCTGTGTTTTTGGACTGCATCTATTTAATTTACTGCAGTAGTTTAAATATACTGACAACAATCTCAGGTTTTTTTAAGTCACTATGTCTCACTTTGATGATCTCTAAGGGGTCTCTGTAACTCAGAAGGGCTGGAAATAACTCTCCTCATTAGTTTCCTATCATGTTGTCTTCTCCTTTCAGGTGTAAATCCCAGTAATTTAATGAACCTCTTCACCTATGAGAAAGGCTACTGCTTTGTTTACTACCTGTCCCAGCTCTGTGGTGACCCCAGACACTTTGACTCCTTCCTAAGAGTGAGTGTAAATATGTGTTTTCTTGAGATTTAGAGCTGTTTTTTTGTTATTGTCATTGTTTGGGTTCTTTTTTTCTGCAGATTCTTTCACTATGGTTAATTGTTAAGGGTAAAGTTGAATGCAAGTGTGTCAGAGATGGAGGAATGTTGTGGGCCTGTCTGTCAACCAACATGGATCTTTCTACAAGATTTCTGGGATTCTGAGCTTATGAGGTGCTAGATACAGAGTAGTAGTATATTTTTATTATCTCTTGTTCTGTGCTCCAAGTAATTAGAAAGCTGTTCCAGCACAGATTGCCTGTGACAGGGAAAATGTGACTTGATTCACTATAAGAAGTGTTAATGTGGGTTTTTTTTAACCAGGGTGACAAAAGGTATGGGTTACTATATTGGGCAGGTCAGTACCTGGAAGCACACTTGCAAAACCTATAGAAAATTGTCAGCTACTCCTTGTTTTGGAGAAGGTGAAATGATACTCAGCTGCCAATGTATTTGCAGTTACTCGTTTCTTTTTCTTGTTATGGTGCGTCTTTATTTAACTAGGTGAAGAGGGAGAATATTTTTCTTCATGTTTTAAAAACCTTCAAATAATTGTTCCTACTCTTACGTTTGTTTTTTATTGTTGGTATTGTTGTGGCATGCAATGGTTCTACATCAAAAGGAAGCTGTCTTTCTCCTAGTCATGGTTTGAACATTTTACTATTTTAGGCCTACATTGAGAAGTATAAATTTACCAGTGTTGTGGCTCAAGATCTTCTGGATTCCTTCCTGAATTTTTTTCCAGAGCTGAAAGAGCAATGTGTTGAGAGCAAAGCAGGTAGGAGATTTACTAAGTTAACTGTAAACACTGTAGAAAACCTGGGTGATAAATTTTGTGTTTGGCTTAGAGGATGCACAGGGAAGTGCTAATGCAAACAAAATAATTTGGAAACAACCACATGTTCTTGACAGAATTTGTGGTTACTGCTTCTATGTTGGGGAATGAGAACCTCTGAAATTGCTGATAGTTTTGGCATTAATTTGCTGAGTGTCCCTTGGTTAAGTTTCTCATTAACTCACCTTTCACTCTGCAGACAGAATGATCAGTGCTTGTGAGATTTACATGTGCTTAAATGCAGGGAAAAGGTGAACACACTTTGAAATGTCATCTATTTTAATAACAGAAAACATGCTTTGAGAACTGTAACTTCCCCAAGACCTACCCATACATAGGAAATCTCTTCCAGAATGTTTCACTATTTCTTATATTCCCTATTTATAGCTGTTGGTGGATTTGTGGAAGGTCTGTGGCCTACCAGGTGCTTATTATCTCACTTTCTTAAAGAAATGAGACTCATGTTGTTCTGCTGTGTGTCCATCCCAGCGAGGAGCTATTGAACCTGTCAGTCAGTTTAAACCAGACTGGCAGAGTACAGCTCTTAAGGATACTGGGTGCCTGCAGGCTTTGTGGAAAGGAAACTGCCTATGGAGAAGTGTAGATGAGAGAGTTTACTGTGGGAAAAGCTGCAGCCTGAGCTCAGTGTTCTGTGTTTTATTTGGCCCCTGGTAGGCTAACGAGTTAACCACAGAATTTGCTAATTTTTGCCTGGCTAATATTCAGGGGATGCAGAAGATAGAAGTTTTAGTGTAGATGGTGTGGAACAGGAAGTATTGCCCAGGGTTAGGAAAGTACAGAGGTGGTAAAAGGTCAAGAGAAAGAGCTCTGCTGCGTGTGAAGAAACTTTTTTGTTATTAGTTGCGTAAATAAATATAAATTGCTTGAGTTTACTGGTGGATAGGAGGAGTTTAGTCAGCCCTCTCACCTCCTTTTGTTTTATAAAGTGGGTTTTCTCCATATTTGTCAGTCTTCCTCAAAATTCTGAGAGAGAAATGCAGGCATGTAAATATTAGAGCATAAATTGAACGTAGGTACTTGTCAGTCTGGCTGCCTTAAGAGCATGTGTGTTTCTTGTACTTATTGTACTGTTGAGCTCTAGAACAGTCACATGTTTGGAGAGGTGTTGCTGGCACTCTTCCAGGTGTTCCATAGGCTATCCCAAGGCAGCTGCTAAGGCTGTTGTGTCATTATAACTATTGGTTGCTGTTGTTAGAACCTCTCTTAACAATGCTAGAAGCGGTCCTGAACTTTGAGGCAGCCAAGCCACCTGCGGAGATCTCTGCTCCATATTTTTGGTGCTCCTCATTCCAGGACTGGAGTTTGAACGTTGGCTCAATGCTACAGGACCTCCGTTAGCTGAGCCAGACTTATCTCAGGGATCCAGTCTGACCAGACCAGTGGAGACACTCTTCAAACTCTGGACCACAGAGCCTCTGGACTCTGTTGCTGCTGCCAGCAGTGTTGACCTCACTAAATGGAGAACGTTCCAAACTGTGCTTTTCCTGGACAGATTGCTGGATGGATCACCACTGCCACATGGTAAGAGCTCTTACCAGGATAGTAGAAAATTATCTCTGGAATAACTGATTTAATTCTAAAGATCCCTGCCTCTGGTTGACATTATAATTCATGTAAAGTCAGGTTGATGTCCCAGGCCATGGCAGAGGGATTGAAATAGGTGATCTTCAGAAGTCTTTCATTCTGTGATTTATGAATTGTTATTATCTGATGACCCTCAAAATTGACAAAATGGATCACAGATCTTTCTCTGTGTATGTGCTCTTTTCAGAGGTGATAAAAAAGCTCTCGGAATGTTACTCCTCCCAGCTGGACTCCATGAATGCAGAAATCCGTATCCGCTGGTTGCAGATTGTAGTCCGAAATGACTATTATCCAGACCTTTACAAAGTCCGTCGCTTCTTGGAAAACCAGGTACTAACTGCTGGATTAAAATCACTGCACCTCTCAGTGCATGAGACATGTGCATGAGACATGCGACGTGAAAGACCTTGGAACTTCTGCTTCCTGGCCAAGTGTAGCCCAGGTGTGTTGCAAAGGGGCTGAGCATGGCTCACCTGCTAGTGGTGGGGAGGAATGGGCAGATGTAATTTCAAATGCCTACAGATAATATCTGCTTTTCTAGCCTGACTCAATACCCTTGTCCCAGCTCTGCCCCGTGCATTTTATGTATTGCTTTGTAGCAGCCCTGGCTTTTCCAGACAAGTTTTTTCACTACTAAATCGTGTGATTATTTGAATATTTACACTTCAGTCAAGGCTAGCACTCATCAAGTTCTTTTCAGTAGTTGTTATTGTTATTGGCAGGAGCAAAAGGTTAATGCAAGTGTTCAGTGTGGACTCTTCTATTTGGCCTTTAAAAATAGTTCTGTTATTTGTGGGAGTAGCTCAGTCTCAGAGAGCGGATTTTTTTTTTATTACCATTCATAAAAATCCTAGCATCAGACCAGAATAAACTCATCTGTCTTTTGAAGAAATGTGTTGCTTGTCTCCAGTCTGAAGTAACTCAGGGCTGTTGGAATGTAGCTGTAGAAGAGCTGAACTTGACCTTAATCGAAGTCTTTTTTATCTTGTTTTCCTTTTTTGTAGATGTCTCGGATGTACACAATTCCACTTTATGAGGACCTTTGCACTGGCACCCTCAAGTCTTTTGCCTTAGAAATTTTTTACCAGACCCAGAACCAGCTGCACCCCAATTTGCGGAAAACGATCCAACAGATCTTATCCCAGGGCCTGAATCCACTTCCTGCCATAGACACTACAGCAGTCACTACAGACACACCAGCAATGGTGATTGAGGACAAAGTCTCAGAGGCCACAAATGGTGCCATTTCACTCAGGGATGTCAACGTGTCTGCTTAGATCACCAGTTCATGCCAGCCACAAAGCTTGAAAATGGGGACAGGAACAGAGGAAAGATACCAAGTGTTGCCTCCTTTCCTTCAGCCTTTCAGCTGCAGTGTGTTGTAACTGGATTTCTCTCCCAAAACACAAAGCAAATGTGCCTTCAAGTAACCAGCGTGTGATACTGCCAGGTTTCAGAGATCTCCGCCAGCTGTGTGATGAATATTTTGATTCAGTTTTTACTGGGCAGGGACTCCTGGGTTGTTGCTTCTCCATGGAAAGTGGATAGTTCCCTTTCCTGAGGCTCTTCTGGATGGTTTCTCTGGATTTGTTGTTTGGGGGCAGGGGGTATTTTTCTTATTATTTTTATCTTTTTTTTTTTGTCCGAGGCCACTGAGGCATGTCCTACTTGCTGTGTGTATGTTGCTGGGGAGTGTGTATGTGTCAAGCTGTCATTGTCCTAATATTTGGGCTAAAGTTCTGCAAAGGAGAGACTCAGGAATTGTTAGTGGTAGCAAACATGTTTTCATGTTATGCTCCTTCCTGTGACAGAGGTATTGTGATTTGGGAGGAAGGAGACTAATGCTTAAACAAGAAACTAATTTTAAATAGCTCCTATTCCCCCCTGCCCATAGGTGGCTAAATAATAATAATAGTAATAATAATAATAATAATGCTCTTTATATATATTAAAAGATATATTAAAAAGAACAGGGAAACATTATGATGGATTTGAAACCCTTCTGTAGTTAACCCTACTCTCAGTTTTCCCTTTGCACTTGATGGGACAAGCAATAAAGAAATGTGTAGGCTTGAATTTTCAAAAAAGTTAAAATTAGGTTCCCAAATGCCATCAATTCTGGTACTATCTGGATGCCTAAATCTGTTTAACTGTTTTGACAAGTCTAGCTGCAACTTTTGCTAGTGTGTCAGCATGTGTGGCACATGCATCAGATGCACTCTGTGTCTCCTATTCTGTTCTTTTGGAGGAATTAAAAAGACCTGTAATTTTTTTAAGATCCCCAGCATATCTTGGACTGTACGTCAGCTGTGAAAGTATCCATACTAAGATTTTACCACCTTGAATAATGTTTGCCTGAATAGCAGTTGCCCTGTCATACGATAGTCTAAGGGAAGCACCATCTTTTTTGATGTGAAACTTTTAAGTCCCACTTTACCCAAGTCTGTTTTCTGACTTATGGTGGGAGTAAGGTGCCGTTTCATTTCCCTGGCATGCCATTTCTCTGGATCACTGGCCAGCCATGCAGGATGGGAAAACACTGTCTTGCCTCTCTGCTGTTTGGTTTCAGGAAGCTGAGGGCAAAGTGTCCTGGGGTATTGCAGAGTACAGGCTATGGTTCTTAGACTCTGTGCCACAAACTTTTTAACATGTGGGTACCCATGCGCTCTCTGTGAGCTCCCACAAGCTGGGCATCTCTGAGCTGGTGCATCACCAGGATGCTATGAAAAAAAGGCAAAACATTTGGAAAAGGCTCAGCTAACAGAGATGTGAGAGAGAAATTGTTTTATACTTCAGGGCAAATTTTAGCCCTGCTATGGGGATCTGCATAGACAGGAAGAGGAGGAAATTTGGGAGGGTTTTTTTTTTTTCCTTCACCAAAAGTATCTGTTTACACCCATGTGTGGATGGGGACTTAGGTGCTGTTACTGGATCTGCATTTTCTGGCTTTAAATTAATTTGGACTTCACCATAGCCTTAGCCTGGGCTGAACTGGGATAAAGCAATAATAAACTCAGGCCTCTGTAGTGCTTCATTAGTTTTAAAAATGCGCCATCAGCATTTTTGGGCTTCAGAACTCCAAGCTCTGCTCTTTGCTCCTTGAATGGGATTATCTTTTAAATTCTGTTTTGTTTTCCCAGAAAGGATGGGGAATGACCTTTTCTACACAAATCTCTTTCCTTTTTATTTGTTGTTCTATTGAAAGAGATTTGTACAAGCTGACTTTACACTTCCGGAGTTGCTGCTGTTGGTGCTGTGTCTCCTGGACCCCACCGCCAGCAGCGGCAGTCTGCTCAAGACCAGGAACCACTAGCATTTTTTGGAATCACGAGCCTCTGTTTTAACACATTTTATTTAGTGGGAGAATGTTTGTGACCCTGGTGGGAATTTTTCATTTACATGGATGCCTTATGATGATTGTCAAATTAAACTAAGCTTTGTGACAAGTTCAGCTTTTTGGGCAGTTTTTTGGCAGCCCCGCTCTAGCTGTGTGGAAGAGCTAACTTGGTACATTGTTTTGTTTTTTTTCTGGGGTGTAGCATAGAGGGAGTTTAGAAGCTCTTTCAAAGCTGCACAGGAAGGTGCTGGAGGGGTGGCAAAAGCAAATGATCAAAAGTAAATATCTATTGTTGTTAGAACCGACTGAAAAAAATCAGATCAGCTCTGTGTTTGCATAGATACCCATCAGAGCAAGGAAATGCTGGCTGGACTGAGCAGACTGTTTCCTGGTTAAAGAACACAAGATGTAAGTTAGTGTTTCTGCTCTCATCTCTGTGAGATCCCACCAAATGGATTTTTACCTACGATTTGTTTTCTGAAACATGGAAGCAGAGCAAGATTTTTTGAGAGTATTCCATGCATCCTCTTCCAGGTACTTGTTTCTCTCCTGTGAGTGAGAAGTGCATTTTTTATTTTGTAGAGACAAAAAATCTGCAGCAAGTTTGTGGAGATAAGCCTTCCTTTCATTGACAGAAAATAAATTGGTGCTTCAGGCTACTTGCTGTCTTGATTTGTAGTAGACTTCACATTGACAGGCAAATTAGACTGTGATTAAATATAAACAATTTGCCTTATCTTTTGTACATGAATTTCTGATCTGTTTAAATCAGATTAGACATCAAATCAGTTTTAGTCAAACAGATGCCAAGAGATTGGGTTATCTTTTTTATTTTGAAAATGAAAACTATTACTTTATTTCATTGCAGCTTTGAGCAGAGCAACAGAGGATCCAGAAATATCACTTGTGGGAAAGCTCTGAAGAGCCAAACCGTTTAATAAACCGGAATATTTCTAACTTAATTTTTTATCATTTCATAGCCGAATTGGTTGATACATTCAATATAATTCTTGTTAGCTACACTCTGTTAAGCTTGTATCAGTAATTTTGGTGTCACGTTACATTGCAACATTTTAACCACATACTCCATCAAACAAGAGCAATTCTATCAAGTATCCCAAACATTCTGCTTCAACCAGAACTCTTAAGTTCTCGCCCTGCAGTGACCTTGGCCATTGCCTTTTTCAGGTAACACAGGACCTTCTGTACATCTAAGCTCATGTGCTGCACAATTCTCTTAGGTCAAGCACACTTCTTGCTCTCCCTGTTTATTCCAAGGTAGAACAGCACAGTGCAGTCAACACACTAAAATCACATCACACTTATTTTCACATATTTTACTATAGATTGATAAATCTGAAAGCCACTTTGACCACACTATCAGACTTGGTGTATAAGACAAACCGTACTAGAAATCACTGTGTGAAATCTTTGAAGTCACTGTCCTCTGTAACACAGAATTACTGCCAGTTGTGAGGATACAGTTTGACATTGATTTTGTTGAAGCCCCAAGTAAATTGGTTTAGCTGTCAGTTACATGCATTCCTGAAATGCATGCCTAATGTCTAGTTTGGATTTGTCTATTTTTGTCTTCCAGCTCTGGAAACTACTGCTTTATTTGTGAAAGTTAAACTTCTTTTTCACACATAAACTACTTACCTCTTTCTCATGTAAGTACTTTTTAATTCTTAAAGAAAACAGATTGATTGGTCTGTTGCTGCAAGGTGTCTTCCACAACTTTGTGTATTGATTTAGCTTGAGTGGAGCATGATATTTCAATATCCTTTTAAAGTGGAAATTGCACACTGTTTCTCAAAAATTACCTCAATTGCTGCTGTATATTCCACATCAACTTTAAAATATTTTTTTATTAATATTGTCTATTCATCCTGTGTTTTCTATTAATAACAGAAGTGATTTGGGCACCTGTTAGCATATGTCTTACCTGGACATGAGAACCTTTTAAAGATGAAGGAGGGTAGAAAAAAGCTATTCCATGTTCTGGAGGTGACTTTTCTAGCTAGTTGAAATAAATGATTGAGCCTGTGTGAACACTTCCCTTCAGTCTTCTTCCTGCATGTACCTTCTGCTCTGGAAAACTCAAGTCTTAGACCTCTGATTTCTTGTCCAGAGAATTATGATAATGTTGAACGTAATATGCTGTGTCCAACAAGGAAGGTGTTCTAATATACTAGAGACAAGTATTTCTCTAAAAATGGAATGGCATTAGTGGGGTTTGCAGAGCATTAGACCCTTTTCCAAAATCATATTTACTGAGGTGCAGCATCTTGTGGGCTGTGGTAGGCAGGCTGGAAATTTGGAGCTGTGTTCTACTTCTGTGTGTGCCTGAGGTACCGGGAGATGTCTGTAACCCCAAATACCCACTCCAAAATCTCCCTTAAGCAAAAAAGACACTGTGCTCTTCCTTTGATACAGCTCTGATCACTGTCAGCTGAGTATTGCTTGTGCCTTCCTAACCCTGGTATCAGGGTTCAGAGAATTGGAAGAGCTCCCTTGTGAACAGCTTGCTTGTGTCAGAATTTGCAGAAACACACACTGGGCCCAGCCACTGCTGCTCACTTACTTTTACTCCTCTCTCTGATCTTGAACCATGGGGAGTTGGAGACAGAAGCAAAGATGGGATTGATGATACCCCAAAACTGGCAAACAACCATGAAAATATCAAACATTATTCTAAAGGATCATCTTTATTCACATTAAAATAATCTGGACACAAATTTAGCTGGAAACAAATCCCTTTTAAATTTCTATAACAACAGGACTCAACCTCTCTCAGTCTTCTTTCCTCCTTTCCAAGTAGAAATGAAGCACCTATGTTAAAGTGGACTAAGAAACAGGTTGACAACAAGGCAAGTGTAATTTTTGACTTAAAATATTATCTTCAAGACATTCTGTCTAAATAGACCTGTGTTTTGTCTTCAGGAACAGTTTAATCCAGCAGGATTGCCAAGAGGCAACAGGGAAGTTCTCTGGTGCTTTAATTCCAAAGAGTTTCAGGTTAACAGAAAAAAAAAAAGAATAGATTGCACGCTGTATTAATTTGCCCCTTTCCAACCTTGCAGTGGGGCAGGGAAAGTATGTCAGGTATTTGAGAGACCAAGACAGTATCTCTTTCCTTCTTTTAATAGCGTCATAAATAGAGAGTTAGGTCTTTAACTAATTAACTGTTGCAGGCTGGACCTCTCCTATATTTACGGTTAGAGCTCAACATTTATCCTGCTTTCTGGAATTGGTCCTCTAATGGAATTTATGCAGTTGTGTGATTGCTGTTTCCTAAAGAATGCAGGGGTGAAATCACACAGATCAGAGCCTCACTGTTCCTGACACAGAGGCCTTTTTTTCCCCTTTCCCTCCCCCAACAGAGCTCTCCTGTGTCACTCACTCACAGCCACGCAGCTGCAGCTCCCTCGCATGAGCCCTGGACAAGAGGGTTATTCTTACTGCCAGCAATGTTTCCTCAGCTCCCGAAAGGGTCAAAACTCCAATGTGAAAAGTCTTACTTGTTGATTAAATTTGCAGTATGCAGGGGAGAAGCCTTGTGTCTGTGCAGTGGGCATGACCATGGGGCAGATAACCTATTTCTGAATGTCATGGGGGTAGACAGTGGCTGCAGTTACCTGACAGCATTTCCACCTGCTAAGGTTGGCTTGAGCGGAGGATTTCTGCATTCATGTCTGATGAAAACCAGTCAGGCCCTTATTTTCTGTGGATCCCTCTCATTCAGATGACTTCTCTACCCAAGAACCAGGTGATCTTAGACTTAAACACATCATCACAAGCAAGTATGCAAACCAGATGTGTTGGTAAGCACCTCATCCTTCCACAGTGGCTCAGCAGCTTCTTCATTGACCATACCTGAAATCCTGGAGAAACACTGATGTGAAGGGCCCAACATCCTCCTTCAGTGTGCCCTGAAACCCAAAACCTTGGTGCGCTGAAGGACAGCCTCGTAGGGCCCTTATTTTGGAATTTCTGTTCTTTGTTCCTGAGCTAGGCTGTACTTTTAAGGCACCTTTTCTACTTCTATCACTGGTCAGCGGTAGCTGTCAGAATATGGGAATTAACATATCTCCTTTGACGGTTCAGCCCGTGGACGACTATATAGTGATAAACTATCCCAAAATGGGATCTTTGCGTTATGTCAGGAAAGCATTCGATGAGGGCCAGCAGTTTCTCTGGGTTTCTCTGTCACAGTCTTCATGAAAACACTTTGGTGTCATTTTCCTCCGCCCGTAGGAGCCCGTACCTCAGGCTCGTGTCCCAGGCGGGCAGTTTCCCGTTTCTCCCAGGTATTGCCGGCCAGGGAATCTCGCTGATCCCGGGGCCGCCCTGGCACCCCTCAACCAGGGGAAGGGCGGAGCCAACGCGTGGTGCGCGCTGACGTTACGCTCGCTGATTGGTCGACGGTACCGTCCGTCATGTGCGGGTTGGGCGGGGCCGCGCCTGTCGGCGTTGCCGGGTAACGGCCGCCCCGGGCAATGGCGGCGGGGCCGCCCCGCGGTGAGGGGGGAACGGGAGCGGGGGCGGCCGGGCCGTCAGCTCTTGTGGGGACGGGGGGCTGGTGAGCAGGAGGAGGCGTGTGCGGAGAGGCCCTGTTCGGGCTGGGTGTGTGGAAAAGGGTGTGTGTGGGGGGATCTTCGTGTGGAGGATGTGCGCATAGCGGGGCGAGGGCGCCTAAGCGGGTGTAGGTCTCCCCAGAGGCCCCTCTTGTCTTCCAGCCGAGCGGTGTAAGGGGCATCAGGTGCTGGAAGAAGCCAGAGCAATGTAGTGGTTCCAGGTGCTCCGGGTGAGAGGCTGTCCATCCCTAAATAAATCCGCCGTGCCTGTTTATTTCCCTCTTATAATTCCCCGGTAACACTCGCTTCTGTTGCAGGTTGGCGCCTGGCGACATAAACTCGTAGGAATAGCTGGCAGAGCTGCTTAGGACTGTGTTGAAAATGCTGGGAGAGAAAAAGCAGTTAATGGTGGCAAGAGACCTTTACACAGACCCCACATTTCCAGCCAGTGATACCTCTATTTTTTTTGATTATTGTACCCCACTTGCCCAGTTCAGAGGCGAGATATCTTGGTTGAGACCTAAGGTGAGTTTTAAGGTATAAAAGGCTGATTTTATCAGAACTGGGCTTTTAGGTAGTAAATGCAAGTTAGCATTGAATGACTGCTTCTGGGTGGGTTTTTTGTCTTGTTTTGTGTTTTTTGTTTTGTTTTTTTGGTTTTTTTTTGTTTCTGTTTAGAAATACGGAAGTTGTAAAACCAATGTATGTCAACGTTAACAGTACATGGGTTACACTTCTAAGTCTAGGTGCTTGTTGTAGGCTTGATTTAAATCTTTCTGTAGTGCATTTAATTTTCATGGCAGTAGTAGAAATTCAGATATTTTATTATAAATATATTTCATTACACAAATTATGTGCATACGAGGTTAGAATGCAGCATTATGTCATTTGCAAATTTTTTGGTATGTTGCATAACTCTCTTGAAAATAAATAATAGTATTTTAGAATTTTTCAGGAGCCTATTGCTGTTTTTGGTGGTTGATTTCTTTGATAACAAGGAAGAAAACTTTTAAAGACTATAACTTTTTGTATGACTTTTATTGCTTTTAAACTCATAGCTGGTTGCAGAGCAAGCTATATTAGAACTAAAAGCTTTAGAATGCATTTCTGCAGCACAGCCATTTAAAGTGAAATATTTATGATACTGCCTTTGTGTAGAGGGGAAAAAAGGCTATAAAAATGGAGTGGAGGAAAAAAGTATGTTGTCTTGAGTTGTATTTTTTTCCCGTGTCTGGGGCTATCTGTAGAACACTGACAGAGCTGTTGTTTATCAGGTGTAATTGGCAAACAAATTATTTAATGGAGTCGAGTGTGCAGCTTCCTGCTCTTGTACTTTACACCTTGATTGCTGCTGAGGCCTGATGAGTTAATTTCCATCTCTTGCAGTGTTTATATGTAAGGAGAACCATTTCACAAACTCACTTTTAGATCAGATCAAGTATTCAGGACTTTGCATCTGGAATTCCCTCTTGTGCTACCAACTAATCTATTTTTCTGTGCCCTAGGAGAGGTTTATCCCTTGTTCTAATTTTGTGATTTTTGTAACTTGGGATGGGACAGTTTACTGTGGATGGCATCAGCCCTGTCACAGTTGATCATAAGTCTAGCAAGGAGTTAATGAATTATGTTGTCTTTCACTTATTTCACTTATATTCACTTTCAAAAAGCACTTCCACTGCTTTTACTAAGTTTGCACCTGATAATGACAATTGTGTACTAAAATTCATGTGGGAACTAGAGTTACATTCATGAAGTATACCTGCAAAATACTCTCATAAGCAATTTATTTGTTACTTGTTCCTTAGGCTGTGTATGAAAAGGAAATTTTCTGGAAGTAAAAATTCCCTTATTTTATGAGTGATCTCTGGAGTCCTCCCAATCCCTGAAACACAGACTTTCTTAGAATGTCATGTAGGATTTGGCTTTAACTCCTCTTTTTAATTTTAGGACATTTGTTCCTCTCCTCGGTTATTTTCAAACAATCTGCAGGATGTGCAAGTAAAACAAGGAATTTTGGGAGACTGTTGGTTCCTGTGTGCCTGTGTAGCTTTGCAGAAGAGCAAATATTTATTGAACAAGGTATGGCAAATTTTCATGTTAGAGAAGTTTTCTTCACCTAGTTGACATTTGTGTATTCTGGAGTCCCAAGGTGCCGTATGAATATTGCCTTCATTAGTCTCAGTTTCACTGGTTTTATCATATTTTTTCTGTTTGTTACAAATGGTTGATATTCAGTATATTTTAAACTAGTTTTGTTTGCAAAAAAATAAAATTCTTGAATACATTGTTGCCTCGATTTTGGCTTTTGCCCTGCAGGTAATCCCTCCAGGTCAGCCCAGCTGGACAGATGAGTCCTACCAAGGCTGCTTCACGTGCCGGGTCTGGCAGTTTGGCCACTGGGTAGAAGTGACCATTGATGATCGCCTGCCTTGCCTTGGGGGCAAACTCTGCTTTTCCCAGTGTCAGACAGAGGATTTGTTTTGGCTTCCACTATTAGAAAAAGCTTATGCAAAGTATGTGAACACTGCTATTGATGGAAATAGAACTACAATACTTGTGTATTCCTTTTGTTTACTTATTTTACCTGACTGCTTTGGGTGAAGATCTGAGTGTTGTGGCTGCTGGTGGTCCCATCGTGGCTTGTGGAGACATTGCTCTTTAAACTGTAGGTCTGTAAGGTGTGCTTCCAGTTGCATACGAAGTAAGATAGTCTTAGGAAGATAATTCTGGTGAAAAGTAAGCTGCAATGTATTGTCAGGATTCAAATGATGTTTGTGAAGTCTCTGTCCATTAATTATCTAACTTGTTAAAGGAAGATGAGAGCTCAATGAAAAAGAGAAAGCATGCAGATATTTTCATGGAAAGCAATAACATTATGTAAGGTTGTGCTAGTTGAGGCTCTGGTTGTGTGAGTTTCACTGCTTTTTTTTTTGTATAATTTGTTAGTTTATTGTTTTAGAGAGAAAATGCAGCTATTTAATGATTTATGGCACATTAACAAAGCAATTTGGAGGCAAAATGCACTGGTAAAATAGACATCTAATGTCCCAAAGAATCTGACCAGAAGATTTTGTAGTTGCCGGTAGAGGGCAGAGGCAGACTTCAATTATGAAGTAACTTACTCAGCTGTAGATATATTTGAGCAGAAGCTGTGAAACATCAATGTCATATTACAGCTTCTCTGTAGGTTTGAAAGTAATATGTTTTCTGCAGAGATCTTATTGTTCAGTCTTATTATTCTATTTTAGTCTTAACTTCTTTTGCTATATTTTGCATCTGCTGCATCAGGTGGGGCAGTCTCTTGGTTTGCTTAGGTTGTTGAGGGAAATGCTGCTCTGTTTATTTGTGCAGGGTGAATAAAGAATAACTGAAAAGGAAGAAATATTTGTATTTATACAGAATGCAGTTAGTATATCATAAAAGATAATGCAGAGCGTGGATAATAAGGTACAAATGACTGGTGCTAGACAACAGCAGTTTTTAAATAGAATAGAGAAAATGCAAGAAACTTCCCAACAAGCAGTGGAATATCCAATGGCTTACATAATCTTTAGATGTTGTGTTCTACAGAAATAAGATAGTATGTGCTTTCTCTTGCCTTTTTTGGGTTATGAGTCATGATTGTGATATAGAGTGGGATTGCAAGCATGTGGGAACTGTGTTTCTTTTGTTCTGCTGTGTGTACAAACATTTTCTTAGTGTTTTTTTTTTTTTTTTTTTTTTTTTTTTTTTTTTTTTTGTTATTGTTTAAATTTTTTAGAGTGCATGGATCTTATGAGCAGTTGTGGGCAGGACAGGTGGCAGATGCTTTGGTTGATCTGACTGGAGGAATTGCTGAAAGATGGACCCTGAAAGGCCCTGGAAAAAATGTGGAGAAAGAGAAGACTGGCATGGTTTTGGAGAAAGCAGTGTTTAGAAGATTAATGAATCTGAAAGAACAGTGTGTAATAAGCTGTTCAGTCCTCAACTCCAGACAAGGTGATACTAAATGTCTCTATTACAGGCTTCAAAGGACAAAGCAGCCAGCAAATACAACTGCTGATTCTAGTACCATGGTGTAATTTGAAATGTTTGGATAAATGAAGATTCAGGAATGTTGCTGAGTTCAGGATGGGAGCTCCTTCTGAGGAGTGCTTTTTATCTTAGAAGCTAATATGGTCAGTTCTTAGAAACAAATGCACCCCCTTGAAAAAGCACCTCGAAAACAACCTTGAAAACCTCAATGAATTTCAGCACAGTGAATCTGTAGGGATTTGAGATTGAGGGGTGTGTTAATACACTTTTCAATGTTGCTTTATTTCTCTGTAGTCGCTAAAATGAACTGTTTGGGTTTTCTTCGTTCTGTTCTAATACGGATTTAAAACCAATTCCTTTTTATCACAAAATTGCCTTCTTTCACTGATGTTATTGTAAAATACGGAGCAGATTATTTTGTTTATTTTAATTTTTTTTTTTTCAATCAGGTGCAAGTGAACTAGGAGAATTTCATGCCTTTATTGTGATAGACACATTGAATCTCTCTGAAGTATCAGGCAAGGAAATCTTCCTACTACGAATACGAAATCCTTGGGGGAGGCGGTGCTGGAAAGGGCCTTGGTGTGAGGGGTGAGCAGTTTTATATTCATTTGGAAAACCATTAGTGTAAGTTCTGAAGCACAAAGCTTATCTATGTATTGCATAGGCAAACAGTGCTAATAATCTGTAGCAGGGAAGAGAGCTTCAGTGTGTGTGCAGTGCTTTGGAGAGCTGGGCGTTCACACAGCTGATTGGCTCTGAGGCTAGTAAATTTGAACTTCTTGTTCTCTAAATCTAACTTTTTAAAATTACTGTTTTGTTTATCAAGTCATATTTTTTATAGAGACAAACTTGAGGTGTTGGCTAATTTTCTGTTTGATTTTTATGCTTTTTTGTTGTTCTGCCATTGATCTTAGTATCTTTGATCATGTTTCTTTCTTGCAGTCACTCAGTTTTACTTGATTCTCCTCATTAGGTCCTGGCTCAGCTGCAGAAAACAAGCAAAGGAGTAATTATAAAACTATAGCAGAAGGAAGGATGCTTATGCTTGTTGCTTGTGTGCTCTCATTAATATAGACTGATATAAGTAGGAGAAGCTATAACTGAGTCCATATAAAGTAGAAATAAAGAAGAGAACTGTAAAGGACGTGCAGAAATATGCGTAGCAGCTCAAGTAGCAAAGTAACAAGAATGAAAGGGCAGACCCTACTTTCTTATTTTGGAAAACGTTAGCATGTTTTGACTGTACCAAAGAACATGCAATTCTTGACCAAAGTAATAAGCATTCAGCATTAAAATATGTTAACAATATGGTGATGTTAATGAGCATTTTTGTAGAGATGTTTTTCTTCCCTGAGTTAGAAAGATAATTTAATTGCATTTATTGAGACTTCAGCTGATGCTCTTTTCTTTTAACAGTGTTTTGGTTATGTACTTGGTCTCTTGTAGTTTCTTTGTCAAGGAGTAAGTTGCCATGTAGTTGCAAGAGGGTAGGGTTTCATTTGGTGGCCTTAGAGCCCCGTTTTATTCAAGTGCTGTTCTTTTTCACTAGTAAAATAGTGGAAAATGTTGAAAATGCTAGCTTTTAATGAGCCCTAAATAACGAGGCATTTAAATTCTTGGTTTATCAAGACTTGGCAAGCAGATTCATGAGGGTAGCCAGTTGCTTAATACAAATGGCAATTTTTGATATAAAGCATTAAAATTCTTTCAGAACAATTACAATGCAGTTTGTTTTACTTTTTTGCCTCTTTTTTTTTTAAACAACAGTTAAGAGTCTTTATTTTTCTCTCACACTTCTTACTGTAGTGACTATTGTAAACAAAGCACCTATTTCACCCAGAAGTCTGTTCTGCATCCAGTCTGGTATTAGGCTGTTTCTAAGTTTTCTTTGACAAGTTATGACTTGTGTTTGCTATGATCCCTCTCACTAACCAGCAATGTGCAAAGAAATTTTCAGTGCAATTATTTCACAGTTTAAATGAAGAAGAAATCCCTTCTTGCTGTCCTGCACCCTAAGATATTTGATATTACATTCTTCTGGAGTTCTGCTTGGTGAAGAGCTGAATGTTAACTTTTGTCTTATGTGCAGTGGTCAAGGATGGAACCAGATAGATCCACTAGTTGCTTCAGAACTCCTCTCACAGATCCAAGAGGGAGAATTTTGGGTTGATGAAGAGGAATTTTTCAGGGAATTTGATGAGATTACCGTGGGCTTTCCAGTCAATGAGGAAGGACAACTTCAGAGCCTCTATACAGGTGTGATATGACATGTTTCTCATGCAAATAGCATTATATCAAGGGGAAGAATTGATTTGAATTGCAAATGGGCGCAACTAGACCATAATTTCTCAGTTTTCCCCTCTCCTTAAGATCCATAAGCCTTTTCTGTCTCTACTGAAACACAGAAGGAACTGAAACAAGAGGAAATTGAAGATCTTCAGAGAAACTATTGATATTTCTATGAAATCTAGTTACTTGCTAGTTGCTTGAGAGATTAGTGTCCTCTGTCTAGAAGGCTGTTATTCTGGACAGCCCTGTGATATTTTGTTTTTAATGGTTAGATACACTTGAGGGTTCTAGTAACAGTTTCTTGTAAAAATCATGTCATCAATCTGTCATTGCCAACTGTGGCACTAATCCTCATGCCTCTCAAAATCTTGGTCATGAATTTCTGCTTTGGGGAAGTGTCAGGCTATGACAGCATGTTTTCTTTGTCTGGGGAATCTCTGCCATATATCTGTCGTGTAAGATTACGCAGCTTCCCATGTCTGAAATCCACATCATGGTTTTCTTCTTTTGTTAGAGAAAGTGCTGTATCACTCACAGAATCTCTTTGGATCCTGGGTGAGAGGCCACTCTGCAGGTGGCTGCCGCAACAACAGCAGCTTCCCTACCAACCCCAAGTTCTGGCTGAGGGTCTGTGAATCGAGTGAGGTGTGCATTGCTCTGCTGCAGAAACACAGGAAATACAGCACTGACTGGGCTGGAAGGATTCAAAATCCAACTCGCTTAGCAGAGGAAAATCCATCTTTGACTGAAGGCATGCAGGGGAAGAATTACCAGGCTGTGGGATTGCATGTCTGGAAGGTAATACAGAAGTGACATTTTTCTCTTTGCAAACAGAATTTTGAAAGCATTACTGAAACATTTGAGTAAAATCATTCATTTCCTGTGCCAGTGATATGATTCAACTGGTCACAAATTTTCTATCTCTGGTTTATGCTGGAATGGTTCTGTTTATCTCAGTTACTGTCTGTACAAACTATTACTGGACTAGTGCTTTCTTCTTATCACTGAGCACTTGGGATTGTTCCAAACAAGTGCATAACATTTCAGGCTGATTACTTGAAGCTACTCCTAAATTTACTCCTGAATATTGACTCTTCCTACTTCTCTTTGATGTTTAGGTCATCTGCTGATACGCTTTTCTTTGTTTCATTTGTAAATGCATGCTTGTGTGCTTAAAAATGTTTTAAACAGTATTTACTAATTTTTAGTTTTATTAAAAGCTACTCATTTTTCCTAAATCACCACACATCACTATGCATCTATTCTAGGTGGAGAAGAAACGATTTAACCTTCCAAAGACCCTCTCTGCTCCTCCAGTTGTAGGTACCGTCTGCCATTCCTACGATAGAGAAGTCCATGTGTGCTGTGACCTTTCACCTGGCTTTTATCTTGTTGTTCCCAGCACTTTTCTGAAAGATGCAGTAGGGAATTTCTTGCTTCGCGTATTTTCAACAGGAAGGATCTCTCTCAGGTAGGTTTAAAAGGAAACAGAACATTTATTAAAATTGTTGACATAAATACAAGTGTAGCACTAAGTGGGAATGTTCAGAATACTTCAAGGAGTTTTGCAGAGTGCTGTGTAACGGCACTTTATTGTCTTTGGATTTAACTTTCCCAGTTGCTTGGTTTTTGTCATGAAGTTGCCTACTACCTCTTGTTAAAATACTGGCCAGGAGTAGCCAGATGAGTAGCATCTTGACTCTAAACTGCATCTTAGTGCTATATGCAGAGGCAAAATGTAGTGTTGGCAACTGTTTAAAAGCTGGTCGCATGTGTTTATATTCTGGTAGGAAATGTTTTAAACATTTTAGTTGCTTTTCTCTCTTATGTTTGATAGTGAACTAAAGCCACCACCCACAGATGCTGCCCTCTGTGAAGAACTCCCAGCTGGTGAATGGGAGACAGTGCAGCTGCATGGATGCTGGAAGAATGGGCTAAATGCTGGAGGTAGCAGGAACTTCCCTTCCTTCCATACCAATCCCTGCTTTCCCCTCTCCATTCCTGCCGGGCCGGGGAAAAGCAGTGTGAAAGTCACCCTCCGTCAGCACTGCCTGGATAGCAAATGCTGTCCAATAGGTTTCCATATTTTCCAGGTAAGGCTTCTGATTGGTTTGATTGATCATTTGCCAAGGGTGAAGGTTAGCCTGTGAGCACAGGGCTCCTTGTAGTTTGCAAGGGACTTGCTGCTTCTGGGAGAAACACAGGCTCACTCTGGGAGGTAATGCCCATGAAACATATGGAATAACTCAGGTAGTTACATAGCATAGTAACCAGGTAATTGGTTCCACTGAATTCTTACAAGGTTCTAAATTAGTTTTAGCAATAATGAAATCTTTTGAGGATATGCAAATAATTCTCAATGCCCTAGTAATTGAGGACAAGTCCTTTTGGTAATTCATAATGATAGTTTACTTTCCGTGTGTCTAATAAATGATACATGATACTGGATCAAGAGGACTGTGATATCCTGAGCAGGTGATCACAAACAAAACAAAATTTGATTTTATATGGATAGATACAGATTCTACATGTGTTTGCCAGTGTTCAACTGCATAAATGTAACCTGAGAAGCTGCTGCTTAAGTAACTATTTTGCAGAGAAAGGTAGCTTTATGTTTAGAAAACATGCCTCAAAAAAGATGTTAGTCAAGTGAGAAGTCTGGAGTTGGGTGCCAGAAGTAATAAAACTTTAAGTATACAATATATGAAGAAAGATTTGCATTTTTTATGCCTATAGGAGACTGAGATGAAGTTAATATGACTTTTCAGTACAGGAAAGACTACTAGATGTAGGAAGGACACAGTCTGTTCAGCAGATCCCTGAGGTGGAGAACGAGTGCTTTAGGTTGCAGCAGGGAGGAGTGAGGTTAGACAACAGAGAAAGCTCTAGAGCTATGTGAGTGGTGGGTTCTATACATTGTCTGCAAACAGGATAGGAGTGATTCATCTGTTCTAAGTACTGCCATCTGGGTTTTCTGGAAGCTTTTTCATTCTTCTTTTCTCTAGCTCTGTACAGCAGAGTGAGTATTTGGAACCTGAAACAGATGAAAAGATAAACATATTTGCATTTTTTTTTTTTGCAGGTGCCTAACAGCAGCTGGAAACCACAAACTACTTCTTTTATACACTTGGAGCCATTGGTGAGCTGTGTTCCTCACTGCTATTCCCAGGAAGTCAGCCGACTCTGCAGGCTTCCTGCAGGAAATTATGTCATTATACCTTCTACATACTTGCCCAATACAGAAGGAAATTTTACAGTGGTCATAGCAACCAAAATAGACAGGTAAAATTATGTTGCCTTTTATTTGCATTTCTAGTCTTTCTAGCACATATATTACTGGACACATGGAAATTACTGCAGTAATGTATTCTCTTGATGGAAACTTTTTGTCAGGTCTTGTATTTCTGTTGTATTTGCATGCACTGCTTACCACTTTGATTATGTTAGAAAAATGACTAAAAAAAAAAGTATTTGCTAAATCTTCTTGCGTCAGTTGCTGAATATCAGATGTCTGCTGCTGGAGGAGATGACGTGAAAGTAATTAAATATCAGCTGTATCATCAATGTTCAGATTTATGTTGAAAGTGAATTATGCCTTTTAAAATTCAGCAGTGTTTTTGAGAAAATGCAATGAGTTTGCCAGCCTTATTCCAGGTAGTTCCTAACTATGATGTGAATAACAACAGCTCTGAATCAGAATTATAAATTCCATAAGACTGTAGTAAGACTCAACAGAGTTGCAGGAAAATCTGCTAAGGGAAAGGATGTGAAGCAAAGCCTGATACAACTTCTCTTTTTTAAGTGGGATAAATACTTGATATTTGCAATATTCCCAATGCTTTGTGCAGAAATAAGTGTGGTTTGGGTTTTCAACAGGAAGCGCATTCACAGCCAGGAGACACTTGGACAAGTATTACAAGAAGTAAGTGATACATCTTGATGTATTCAGTCTTGGTGTCACCACAGATCTGTTTGTTTTAACTTGGTGTTGTATCCTTCCTCCGTCTGATTGGTTTTGATATTTGGTATCCTCTGTATTGCAGTTTTAAACTCCTAATGATGTTATAGCGTTGTAAAGACTTAAGAAAGCACAGCATAATGAGAAGATTAGGTTTTTATTTGTTTCCCTGCAGCCAGCCCGTAGAGTATCCCACCATTATAATCCCTCCTGGAGTGCAAGTTGTTTTGATCAAGATAATGACAGCTGTTTCAGACTTTGGTTTTGTTTTGCTTGATTAGATGGGCATGTAATATAAAAGGGTTGGATGTGAATACTGAGCAACTAATACAGTGTTTTTACTGGGTGCAGAGGAGAACTTTGATTAAAATTTGTTTCATTAAAAAATAAAGTATTATTTTAACAAAGGTTTGGAGATACATTTTGGTTGGTGGATCAAAACATGTCCTTGATAACACTCTGCTTTTTAGGTGAAATAAGACCATCTAGATATTTGGGTCTTTCCCTTTGGGGTATGAACAAAACAAAAATTGTAGGAAAAACTCTTCACCCAAGTTTAGAATTGGCTTACTTATTTTCTGAATCTGGGTCGTGTTGACCAGTGATTACATTTTTTTCTTAAAACCACACAAACAGTGTGGATTTTGTGCGCTTCACAAAGTGGGCACAGACCTATGTGTACTTTCCATATGGTTCCTGTTAGTTTAATATTTAGGAGCTGAGCTATGTAATGAATGTCCTTTGTTACCATTGTTTTGGGAACAAAACGTTGCAAGCCATTATATCAAAAGGAATCTATTCAAGCTTATATTTCTTTATGTTGTTTCATGGAAACAGACTCAAAGAAACAATTTAGATTCTTCAGGACAGCTTCAAGAATCTGGAAATTGCAGTTCCATTTTTCTGTCAGTGGAAGAAATTAATGTCTAAATCTAATCTTTAACACTATGGGCTTTTCTAAAGACTGAACTTTAAACTTTCTGGGTTTTAGCTCCTGAGGGTTCCAGGCAGTCTGCCTCACTTTGGGCTAGTGATTTGTAAAATATGCATAACAGCAGAAGAGCTGGATGTCAGTGTATTTTTCTAAAAGTTTGACTGTGTTCTCTAGTTACTGAAATGATGGCATTTATAAGTTTTAAAGTTTTTAGGTTTTTTTTAAAGGATGTTTCAGATGAAAAGCTTGCTTTTTGACCTTAGTTTCTAAATTTTTATTTTCTCTGATTCACTTAAATTCCTTCTTGACCAAAAAAACCAACCTGATGAAATAGTCTTTTTCTATGTATTGTATGTTTTCTTATAGGTTTCCTTTACGACTGTGATGAAAAGGTAATGTGGAATTCTTGCACTGTCATTTCAAGAAACATCAGGAAGCCAAGGAATGCCTCATGTCTTGCTCTTCTCAGTTTTAAATGGAAAAACAAGAAGATGCTCTTAGCCCAGCTGTTTTTCACTGGTACCAACTGTCAGGCCTGTGATGACTTCTTTGTAAAAAATACCTCTTTTAATCATGAACACTCTGAATATTTGGTCTTCCCACATTTTTAGAAGGAGCATTGTACAGCAAATTATGATGTACCTCAGTTCTTCAAAAATACAGGTGAAGAATATGCACGTGTTTTAACCCAAGCTGCAGTTTTGGAAAAAAACAGAAAACTGACGTGTAAGGCCAGGCTGAATGGAGCCCTGATCACCCTGGTCTTGTGGAATGTGTCCCTGCCCATGGAATGGGCATTGGAACAAGATGACCTTTAAGGTCCCTTCCAACTGTAACCATTCTGTGATTGTGAACTAGTGTTTTATTGGGAAAAAAAGGCAACCTGACAGAATAACTTCATGTGACCAAAGGGTTGGTGAACTTAGAGGAAAAACTGGAGTCTTTTTTTCAGGTAGGATATACCTCAAGAACCATCAAAATACACTGGAGTAGAAAAAGTCCAAGCTTGTATCTGACACTGCCAGTCCTGCTGCTGAGCACTTTACCTTGGGCCCTCTCTGGAACCAAGCAGATGGTGGGTTCAGAGGAAAGATTTTTTTTTTTGTGAGTTTTTTTCTTTAATGAATGCCAGAAATAAAAAAAAAAAAAAAAAAGACAAGACTTGAAAACTGTTGAACTCTTGTCAGACAGCTTTTGTAAATCTGTAAGAATGTGTTTTATGGAAGAGTTGCCCTCCCTGCAAGAAATGTGAAGGTTAAGAATTTTTTCTCAATTTATGTTTGAAAGTGTTTCTTATTCAAGTAGGATTTTTAAAATGTTATATTTTGCTTAATAAAAATAAACACTAAAAGTTTTCAAATTACTTTTATTAAAAAGGTGAAAAATGTCAATGATGTCAAGTGATGCATGCATTTGTTATGTGGTAGCAAACATTACCATGTGTTAGAACCCTGGGGTTTTCACTTAGTGGAAGGGAATAAGTGGAAGTATTTGCAAGGAGAATCAAGTCTTCCATTAGTTTTATGTCCCAGAAATAGGTAATATTCTGCTTTTGCTTTTAACTACATCCTGCCATAATTTCTGTTAGCTTTTGTTGAACTTTCAAAATTGAAAGGATTTAGGATGCTTTCAGCTGAATTTTAAATGGTCAAAACCTTCCACATCTGTTGGTGTGAAAAAAGAACAAAACACTGTGAGTAATAAATCTCTATTGTACCTACTAAAACTGTTGACATCTTCATTTATTTTCTTAATTTATTTCTCTTCAAATAGGAAATTATTGGATCATACAAGAGTGTTTCTAAACAGAAGGAAAGGTTTGTGAAAGTGCATGGACCCAAGTTGTGATGAAATATAAATTGGATACTGAGGAAGTAAAAAAAAAAAGAAAAAAGAATCTAAGGATTTCTAAATGGGCAGGGGTTATAAGAAGCCTCATACTACAATAATTTTTGTGTGTGCAGTTTGTGCTATGCTATATAATACTTTGTGGGAGAGTGAAAGGCAAAGGCATCAAGACTAAGTGTGTGTATACTCTGTTAGCTCCAGCAAGATTATCTAAGAAAAGATCTGTGAACTCAGAAGAGTAACAGCTTACTGAAGAAAATTTTATTCAAGCATCCTAACTGTACAGTTGTCCTATTTTAAGAGTGTGATACCTGACAGAGTACATAAACAGGAAACTACTTGATACAGGCTACTTCTCTAACATCCTACAGCTAATTCACTGCTACTGTAAGTGTGAAAAAACATTTTTTAGAAATATTGTATATTTGTGTATGCCTAAGACTCAATTATGTGAGTGTGGCAAGTAGACTTATTTTAATTTCAGAAAGTTCAGTAGATAAGGTCAGACCTCCCAAATAAAACCACTGTTAATTTGCTGTGTTTAGTTACCTCCATCTGAATAGAATTGAGATAGAGAAGTATGTTTTTAAAGGCAATTACTAGCAGGTTGAAGTCTCTCAGCATTGCAATGTGTTGCAGGCTAGCGTGGAATAGCACAAAGTTTGTATGGATGTGGCTGCAGTATTGCACCCAAAATGTACTCCAGATTGATTTCCTTTACTCCCTCAGGGAGCTGGAATGTAAATGCCCGAAGGAGGTTGGTAAAGAAGATGAACAGTTCAACTCGTGCCATCTGTTCCCCCAAACATACACGGTGCCCTGCAGAAGAAAACCAAAAGAGTTGGTTGAGTAAAGTTAAATTCTGCACAAAATTCTACTGAGTTCCATAAATTTTGTTAATGCAAGATAATTTTTTCCTATTCCCTTCTGTAAGGACAGAAAATGCTTTATGAGGAGGGAGGGGAAACATTTAACTGAGAAACTGTGCACCTCTGTCAGGTGTTTGATTTGGTGTTTTGGTTTGGTTTGTGTAGTTTTTTACCACCCCTGGAGCATGTAAGCAATCCTGCCTTTCCATTGTTGATTCTTGTTCTGTGAGAGCCATGAATTGATTCTTAGCTAAATCAGACTGTAAAAAGATTAGTATACTTCAGAGTCTTATTTTGGTTGTTGAGAAAGGAGGGTTGGAGCAGTGTGGGATTCAGTTCTGAAGCCAATGAGAAGGATATGATTAGGATTTCCTTAACAGAAATTCAGAAGGGTGTATTGGGTCCTTGGGTCAGGAACAGGTGTGTGAGCTAAGGGAGTGAAATGTGTAGTGATATAAAGACTTAGTGACTTATTTTGGCATATTGTTTACGCAGGATATTTCAGGATATCTATATATTCCAAACTAAAAAAGACCCCAAAGTTTGATGTTTCGAATATATAAGTACTAGGATTACGTAAACAGAAAACAACCAGAGCAAGTTAAAGAAATAGTCCTATGTCACAGCTGGAATGGGAGCCCAAATTAGTTGTTTTGATTCATGGCCATTTGGTGAGTGGAGGTAAGATGATAAATACCTGTTTTGAAAAGATGATTTTAGTATTTACAGACAATTTAGGCAATTGTAAAAAAATCTGGATTTACTGCATTTAATCTATGTGTTATTTAGTATGCTGTTTGCTTTTTCTCTATACAAAGTTTATAGTAGTATAATGTCACATTAACACCAAAAATACCTCAGCTGTTTTCCAGTGGTTTTATTATGAATTTTTTAGTAATTATACCACTTCCCTATTTTGTGCTGCTTTTTTCCATAATCACATTTTTAGAGAAACTGGTAAACTAGAGAAACTCACCAGAGTTGTTTGATACTGCTTTTCGTTCTTCTTCCCCCCCCCCCCCCCCCGCCCCCAGTTTTTCCTCCTCCATATCTTTGAATCCTTACATTTTGCATTGTAAGTTAGTTAAGTTGTTATATGCTTTTAAAAAGTTGGAATTTTTTTAGTTGCCTAATAATATTCTGCTGAAAATTTACAAAATCTGCTGGATTTTGCTAGTTTTCTACAGATACAAGAAAATCTGGTGCTAGACTATTAACATAGGATTTGGGAGACTGAGGTTTGGTTTCCTACTTCTTTACAGATTTTCTCCCAATGTTTTGAAAAATCAAATTCCTTTTCTCGTTGGTCTTCTTGTTTATAAGGTGAAAATAAATCCGTTTCCTGATTTAGGGGAAATCTCCTTGATTTAACAGGTTTAACACATTAGGAGTTAAGAAGCTCAGATATCCTTATGGTAGGAACCCTTCATATGCCAAGCAAAGCGCATTGTGTCTCTCCCAGCCATACTCATCCTCCATTTGAATATATGAAAAATGTAAAATACCCAACAATATTTGTGACTCTTACAACAGAAAACCTGACTTTAAATCTTTGTCAAATACTTTTTTATAAATGTATGTTTTTTAAATTTTAGAACTTAGAAATAATATTTTTAATCTTTGCTGCCAAACACAGTGAACAGGAATATTCAAGGTAAAAGTGTTACCTGCTGAGAAAGGTAAGAATGCCTCTTTGTTCACAAAGTTGCCATCCAAATCTAGGAAATGATCTGGGTTAAACTTCCAAGGGGTTGCCCAGTGCTCAGTGTCATACACCACAGAGTGCAGATTTGGCAACACAAGCGTGCCCTGCAAGAAGCAGCAGAGATCTTATTTTCCATAGATTTTCCTTCTCTCTATGTCACATAAATGCTAAATATTAACAGCTCAAAGATGTAAGAAATGGTGGTGTCTTCTGTACCTTTTTAATGTGGAAACCCAGCAGAGTTGTGCTCTTCAGGCACTGTCGAGGGACCCCAACAGAGGTGACGTTGCTGTAGCGCAAAGCCTCATGAATCACAGCGTTTGTGTAGGGCAGCTTCTTACGGTCTTCATAGCTGATGACATGGGAGGGTTCCAGAGCAGCCTCTATCTCTCTTTGAACTTTGTCTGCAGACAAATGGAAATACTTTAATTTTCCACTCCCCACCCCCCCCCCCCACCTTCCCCTCCTTCTTTCCTCAGCAGATTTTTGTATGAGAATGTCCTGTACCAGAGAAATAAAAGAAATTATGTTGCTGTCAAATGCACTGGCATATTGTTTGACTGTTGTGTAGGTTTCAGTTGATCAAGGAAGTTCATTTCTGTAAAGCACAGGATGATGTCTTATTTAAGACATATTCTACTTGGTGATGAGGGTAGTGCAATTCTGTGTTCCAAAAAACGGATTAAAATTTGAAATTACGGTTATATTTCCCATTGTTTATAAATATGTATCAGGTTGGGTATCTTTTAAAAACTTTTCTACTTCGAAGGTTAGGAGGAGACTAGCTTGCATATGAAATGCCTTTAATTTGTTACTGTATCTTGCCAAACCCTTCTAGTGTGGTAGAACTGTGGCTACTACTAATTTTTGCTACTGTTGCTGGTGAACCACATGGGGAAGCACCTGTTTGTTTCATTTATTGGTTTTCCATTTTCTGGATTTCAAATGCTGATGAACCACCATTCATGTGCACAGCTGATGGGGTTTTTTTGATGCCTTGCAAGTGTTTGAGCTAATACTTAGACTAATGATGTTCATTGTAATGTTGAATGCAGTTCTCTCTGATAGTGGTTTTACCTTGTATTTCTGGGTATTGTACCATGTAGAGCAGTGCCCAGAGAAGTGTGGTGCTTGTTGTTTCTGTCCCTCCAAGCAAAAGGTCAACCACAGTCTGAACCATATTTTCTTTATTGAATGTAGAAGTAGGGTCGTCCTTGGTCTGTAGGGTATATTCACAAGAATACTGTGAAGTAGATAATTTCAGATATTTCACCAGTCACATAGAAACTGTCATTGTTTGATGATAACAGTGAGCAGCCCACCAAATCAAACATCCTCAGTGCTTTATAAATAGAGTGTGCATGTAAAAATCCTTTGGCAATTATTGGAACAGCAAGTGTTTGTAGTAGGCATTTAAGCCAAGGAAGGGAGAAAATGTGATAAACAGAAACTTACTTTTGTTATTTGAGCCAGGTAGAAGTCAATGAGATCCTGTGGATCACCTGTGTTGTATCTCTCATGAGCCTGGACCTCTTTCATGACTAATCTGTGCATGAAGTCATTGTATGCAAACACCTCCTGATGAGGCCCTGGCAGATGGTGCATGAGCCATGGGAAAGCATCGTACAGCTGTGGTGTTAAACAGAAAGCAAGGAATGTCAGATCCCTCTTCTGATTTCCTGATAATTGTGAAGTCACTGTAACACATGGGCAGCCAAATTGGGATGAGAGGCAATAGACACAAGTAAGAGAGATTAAGTACTGGGAACATGATCATATTTTACTATTTGGATCAATACCTAATAATGTAATAGGGGTTCTGAAAATGAATGAGTAACTGAGTGCTGAATCTGACTCACAAACAGATTTTCTCAACCTTGAATTTTTTACTGTAATTTTTATTAGGCATACCTTTATGAAGAAACTGATAGCCTTTTAGAATGCCAGTGTGCCAAAATCTGCACAAGTTAAGCAATAGCTAGGGTTTCAAGAACTTAAAAAATATTCTTGATGCAATGAAGTTGTAACTTGTATCTTATAGGAAGCTCAGAATAACTCAGATCTTAATGATAATATGAATTATGAATTGAAGCAAGGTATCTTTTCAAAGGAGCATCAATTTGAAGACTTGGTTCTTTTTAACTGCATTTCTGGATTTGCAAGTCTAAATGAAAACTACATTTTAGAAGTTGTTTTCATTTTAAGAACTAAGAATCTTAAATACACAGTATTCTGCAAACGATTGCTCATTGGAAATCTGTGAAAAGCAGTAACGATCTAGAATTTTAATTTTAGGATGTGATTTGCAGGCATAAAGAAGGATTAGAAGCCAGTAATTACATATACAAGGTATGTATTGATTTTTTAATTTCTTTTGACTTGTCAAGTGTAAATGCACCTTCAGGAACAAGAACGAGAAAATTAGGTTCTTACCCTGCCCCAGATAGTACCTTGAAAGTAGATCACAAAATAAATAGCTTTGATGAGTTTACTGAAAGATTCATCCTCACTGGAGAAGCAGTGACCGAAAACAACAGCACAAATGATATTTGCAATTGCACGGACGATGGAAGTGTGGGGGTCAAAAGGTTTGCCTGTGAATATGGGAGGTGTTGTGAGAACTTCTGAATAGACTACATTAAGAAAAATGAGGAAGACTTTTCTTTTTTTTTTTTTTAATGGTAAGAAAACCCAAAGGATCAGATTGCTTGTAGCAAAATTTCACATAAGTAAAGCATGGTTTAAAATATATTAACTGAATGAATTTTAAGTGCATAGAATCTTAATTTTCAATCTGCTTTTTGCTCTTGTAAAATGCAGTGATGATCAATTTTGAGAAGACAGTCTCCTTTCCCTTCTTTGACTTGTGGTCTGAGTTGTGTGGGGAAAAAAAAAAAACCCAAAACAAACCAGAAAAAAAAAATAATTAGAGTTTTAATTTCTTAGTTCTGTTGAAATTACTTATCTCTTTTATTTTTAGTATCATTTTAACAATCCAACCATAGATGTATTTTCTTTTTCCACAGACGGAAAAGGCAAAGCTCATATAATAGAGTGGAATACATCTCCCATTGAAAAGCATTAAATCCAGAAAAAAATAAATTAAGTACATGTTTCAATGGCAAGGACAACCTTTGAAGTATACTCCTATGGAAAATGCATCCCTGACTTCAGTCCAATGCTCTTGGTTGTTCTTGGAAAGTGTAAATAAATTTATTGAGTTTAAACTTGAGAAGAGATTGCATGGTAGCTAAAGCTTTGGGCTGTACAGGGACTCGAGGTAGATGATTTTTTTTCATCGCCTACATTTTAAAGATGTGTGAATCTTGCACTCAGAAAAGAGATGGGCCTGGTCCAAGGATAGTTGGAGAGAGACCTCAGGCAACCTCTCTGTGTTTTCACAGGGAACATGATGTGGGTGAGGGATTTGGCTGCCCAGAATATTTATATTTAATTGCTTTATTTTGGCAGCTTGCAAAAACTCTATTGGTTTCTATTTCATCCAAACCTTGAAAATAATTTTTTTTGGATAACTGAATGATACATTCCTTGTGTTGGGGTTCTTTCTCTGCCAAATCCTAAAAGCCTGCTGTCCTAGAATGACTTCCAGCACATCACATGTGTATTTTAAGGAGGGTTTTTCTATACTTGAGTGTAAGAATCATTACCATCTGTGTTGATAATAAACATTTTAAAAACTTTCCTTATTAAAAAAAAACCCAACAATTTTATATTGTCTACTGTGCAGACCAAACATTTTTTGCAAAAATGCAGTTGAGAAGCCAGTGAAAGTTCTACTAATATTGACAGTATCTGTATTACTTGTAAAAATGTACTCTGAAATATTTAGCAGCCCTAATATTTCAGGAAAAGCTCTAAATGCTGTTTTTCTAGTGACTTTACCTTTTGTATTTGCGAAGATATCCACAAGATGACAGGCCTCTGTTTGAATTTGATGCTCCAAATTGTTCTTACCAAGTGCCAGACTTCTTATAACTGTCATGCCAAAGCGTCTCTGCTGCTTCCAGGTGTGGCCATTTGTCAGGAAAATACCTGAAAAAACACAGAAACATTTAGATCATTGCTGGGAAGGGAAGTCCTTTCACTGTAGGAGGGAAATTTTGATTTAGATTAGGTTTTATTTTGCTAACAAGATGCACTGATTTTTAGATTTTAGAAGCTGAGTTTTGGTCTCTGAGGATTTTGTGACCCCCAGCTGCTCATAAATGTGTCCTTGGGAACTGAGTGGGTTTTGGTGAGGACTGAACAGCTTTGCCTATAGATTTGCCTATAGACTACATGAGCAGTCTCCTGGTTCAGAAATTATGAAATTGAAGGGCATGTTCTCCAGGCAACTATTCCTTTGGATCTGTTGGCTAGGAAAAAGACTGAGTGATGTGCATTATAAGACAAGAAATGTTTGTTTTTTCCTTAACATGCTTAGCTCGGCATGAAACATTTTTGCAATGAAAGCCCAGTTATGCCCTGGTACAGCAGCAGCTCATGTGTGTGCACAGGAAAACATCTTCCTTTTTTACGCCTTGTTCTATCTCCACCTTGTGTAACACACTGTACCTTTCTCTCCCATCATGTCTCTGTAGAAAGGGGTGAGAGGTCTTCCAGAAACTTCTTCTGAGTGGGTGACAATGCCATCTTTTACTGCTTTGTATCCATTCAGCACAACCAGAGGTGTCTGTCCCATCCACAGTGTGTAGATGTTTCCATAGATGTTGGTTAACTGAAGAGTTGATAACAGGACATTTGTAACTATAAATCAGGGGAAAGCATGCACTCAAATATCAATGTATTTTAGAGCTTTCTGTATCTGTTACTAAACCTGTTTACTGGCATCCAACAGAATTGCAGGTTTCATAAAAATTTATCTTTGTTATTAATGTGCTTGGGAATAGAAGATAACATCTATTCCATAAAGAACAATTAAGGACATCTCTCAGAAGAACACTCCTGAAAATTTCACAGAAAGAGAACCAGCAGGTTACTTTGTCAGCTCTGAATCAAAGAACAAATTATTGCAGGAAAATCCCAGAGCTTTTATCTTTATTTTATTAATGAGCCAAAATTATGGTATTTTATTGTCTCTAACTTGCAAAATAAGCAAATAAATGTTCTTGCTTTATTTTGTATGGCTTCCACAGGATTTTTATTTTTTTCTGTTGTCATACCTCACATCATACTTATATTTTTCCTTGTAACGGCAGGAAGTAACTTCCTCAATTTTAAAAATAGTTTTGATTGGTTTGATTGTTAATCACATCACAGCAATCAGATTTTCCTGCTTTGTTTTAGTAGTAACCTGTTTACAGCAGACAAGGAATCTTTTTGCTATAAAAGTGAGGAAAAGATGTCTGTTTAGGGTACATGCTTGGTCTTCTAATGGAGATGTTCCAGTTGGCATTGGTGTCAGGAAAGGAGAAGCCTGCAAGAGGTGGCTTACAGGGCTGGATAGCAACACAAAAACAGAATGAAGCTGCTAATGAAGTACCATTCTATGGCAGTATTTGTGAGAATGTAACTAAGAGAAAACAGCAAAGACTATAGCAATGGTAGTGTTTATTACTCAGAATTATTTTTAGTAGTGCAGGGTCCTTGGAGGCTTTGAAACTAGCTGGTAATCATGCTTGAGGTTTAAAAGAAATAGCATTTTAGGCTGTTCCTATGCAATGCACAATTTAAGTTAAAATAGATTCAGAGTGATTTTCAACCACAGAGATAAATAAATACCTTACTGAGCGTTTCTCGGCGAAGTTTGAAGTCCAGCAGCCACAAATTTCCAATGATGGGGAGGGGAACTGGTCCTGGAGGAAGCTGGGTTCGCATCCATTGCAGCTTGAGGAACTGCAAAATCAGGAGACACACTACTAGAGCTATAAATATCTCAGTAATCACCAACATTTTATCAAAATTTTAACTTCTCACTGGATTTTGGCTATCTTGGTCTTGTCTTTTTTTAATTTTTTCTTTTTATTTGTGTATGACTTCTTCTGAAAATTTGGATTTGTGGAGATGTGTTTCTTCTACTGAATCCAAACTCTTTCTAAGGATATGCCTCCTGTAGCAGTCTCTCTCTGACATCTACAGTTTTCCCAAGCTAAGGTCCTTAGAAAACCAAACTATGTGATCCTTTGTGGTTAGCCAAGCCACACCCACTCATTTTTTATAATCTGTAATTGTGATCTGTCTTTTTTCACTTAGAATTTAATTTCCTTAGTCTTGATAGTGGGTCAAAGTGCCAATTATTGAATAGTTATCTGATGTTTTCAAGAGTATTGCATAATGGTAACACCCCAGGCAGTTTCACGTAGTTAAACATTGAAATGCATTAGTTATTGTCATTCTGAAATACTACAATTATTGTGTGATTTCTTTATGGAAGAAGAAACATCTACATAATATTTTAAGTGTAAAAGATTGAATTAATGCAGCATAAAACTAAATTATTGTCTTTAAGTTACCTTTTTTTTTTCTTATTTTGAAGAGTATCTTCATCATTTTTTATCTTATCCTAGGTTATGATACTATGTGAATGCCAGTGAGAGATTATTTTCCTATCAGATTATATGATGTTTTCTAACTTTTCTTTTTAAAAAATTTAAATTTTATGCTAAGTTTTAAAATCTTCTGGTGCAAATTTTGGAGATGAAACCATGCACAGGTTATATTTGATATGTGGAAAAGAATTAGTAAATGGAAGAAAGAGGCAAAGCTTTTAATACTTACTGATTTGTGGATCTCATAAATTTACCAGAAAGGTTTTTATCAATGTGTAGTAAACTTTAACTCGAGACTTACTTTTCATGTTTACTGATATATTGCACAGTATCTTTCAACACTTTGTTCAAGAACCTAGTTAATGCTATCTTCCAGTCTAAATAGGAGATTAAGGAAATGCATACAATTGTACAGCTTGCCTGTTTCAAAATTTTATCATAATTTCTCTGGGAAGGCTTGCTGTGCTTTTCAGTCTGCACTTTTCAGCTCAAAAATTTCTGCAAAATCAATGTTATTGATTGGAATCAATGTATATTATAATCCTAAGATATAAAGGTTTAATGTTATCCATGGGCTTTTTAAGAACTGAATTAAGCTTCAAGAAACTGAGACTTAGAGGTGTGGAGACTCATTTCAGTTAGTTTTCTAATGAGCTCATTTTTTAATGTGTGGGGGTTCATGAATGAAAATGTGGTAAATGCAATCTTGCATGATTCAATCTTGAAAAATGTGTGGATGACAATTAATTTTTTTTCTGCAGTGGATTGTAATAACTTCAGATTCCAACAGGAAACACAGGGGCAGTTTCACAGGGCAGCAGTGACATTGCAGCATTTTCTTGCCTTACTTTGCTGAGCATCCATCACTTGACTTCTCAGTGCAGTTCCATGCAACACTTCTGCTTTATTGTGCTGCATATGCAGATACTTTTGCACGAAGTGTGGAAGTGGAGCAGCCATCAGAGGCCAAGGACTGTGCCTGTGTGCCTCTGTTAGCTGTTTGTTTAGGTTTTTTGGGCAGAGAAATGGAAACAAATATTTGATAAACATAATTTCCAGCAGCATGGCTCTATGAATCTTACAGTTGAAGAGTTAAGTTGACAAAAAACTGAGGGAAGCAATTTGAAATTCAATAACTTTTGTGGTTTAGTTAGCCAATTCTGACAGTTCCATATGTATACCAAAAATTCCAGAGCTATTGAGTTATGCTATTGAGCAGTTATTTATCCACACATTTTTCAGATTTTTATGCTATTTGAGACTTTAACATGAGTTACCTGATGAAACTATCTAACTTCACTTGCTTCTTGTGTGCATCAGAACTTCATTTCTTTGTTTTATTTCTCCCTTTTTCATCCAGCTGGTGCTGTCTAGTTAAAAGGAAGTGAGTGCTTTTCTATTTCTTATTTGTACACAGAATCACTTGTGAAGATTGCAAGTTTTGCAACAGTTAAAGACCCCTGAAAGCTCTTGATGTTCTCATGCACATCAGTGAGGGTATGATTTATACACTTAAAATTATCAGAATTAAGATGAGTTAAGCCATGAAGTTGCCTATTAGTAACAGTGATTATGATGCAACTTAAGAAAAGAAAACAAAAAGAAAGAAAAGAGCTTAATGTGAGAGAAATCTGGGTCCAGCTGAGTAAGTCTAGATCCACCAAGAGCATTAGTATGAGTCTGACCTTTTGAACACTATGGGCAATGTGTTTTCCTGCTGCTAGGTGAGAGCTGTGGGCAAACAAATACAGTGAGGCAGTTATTTCACAAAAGCTTGGGCTGAAGCTCACAAGGAGAGAAAAAGCAAGGAAGCTGTTTCAATACAGTGTATTTTAGTATTTTTAGTACATGTGAGCAGTAACTGTTAACATAAATCTTACTCAATGTCCTCTGACACAAATACTATTTCAAGAGCTGCATCTCCACTTAGGATGACAAGTATTAAGTTTGTTTTGAGCAGATGAGGAAACCTGCTTTTGTAACAAAGGTTTCAGGCCATAGGAGTGGGAAGCAAATAAGAACATCTTTAGGAAGACGTGAAGCAATTGATGAATGTGCATATTGGGGGTAGAAAGGGTTCCTGGCACACCTGCCCCAGAGCATGTGTCATCTGCTCATTTTGTGTCTCTTGCAGGGGTAGGCTCAGCATATATTAGAAAATGTTGCCTGGTGTTCTTGCTGCCTGGCCTGGCCTGAAGCTAAACAGCACAGACATTGCTAAGCAGATTTTGGGATTTGTTTGAGGGCTTGGTTTTTTGCTGTGGTTCTTTCCCCCTCCCCCCCAGTGGAGATATTAATTTGGATTCCTCAGCTTAGCCATCCCTTCCTCCCCTGCACTCCCTGATCTTTCAAGAGCTTCTTAACAGGAACTGTTAACTGGTTGGAAGCATCAGAAGTTCTCTGAGAGAAGAGAGTTACACAGTCTACGACCAGGCAAGAACTGAGAGAGGGAAAATGTTGCTTACAGTACAGCTGGAGTGACCACAAGACTGGGAAAAGTGAGCAAAAGAGAGTCCCATTCTGTGTTTCTGTTCAGTTCAGGAAAAGAGAACTTTGTTGGCATGCATTATAAATAAAGTACATAGTCTTTTGCCTCCTGCTGTCATCTGTTTTGTTCCGACATGATGATTGATGAGCTTTTTAAGTTGCATAGACAAAGTACTGGAATGGGACCTGAAACTTCAGATTCTTTTCCTAGATTTGTTCACAGCTTGTCTGTGACTCTCATGAACTTGTTTTATCTCTGTGGGCCCAATCAACCCTGAAGTTCACTTTTTGAAAGAGCTTGAAAGTTGACAAATGAAAGTCTAGTTGTAGATGGCAGGTATGACTGTTTCTGTTCTGTTCTTTCTCTGTCTTTTCTTCCCACTCCTCTGCTCTAAAACCTTCATTAGAAAAGAGACTAAACATCTTCCATCTCTGCCAAGGAGCTCTTGTTGACATTACGTGTCAGATAATAATGAGTAAGGCTTGCATGGAGAGGATCCATTCACATCTAATGAAGGTATTGGAACCAGGAAAACTGATCTTCCCCAAAACAACTTGCTTGCAGAAAACTACTCTGTAAACACCTGCCTCTACCTGCTTGATCTTACAATTACTTTATTTGTATTTTAGTCCTTAATTCATGCACTTAAATCCTGCAATTCACACACATTGGAATTAATTTAAATTCTATCAGACTGCTTTACAATGAATTATATCATCCATCATTTTCTCTTCCTGCTAGTAATACATAGACATCCCAGTCATCTCAAAATAAAACCAGTTGGTACATCTAATCTTATAGACATTTACCAAGTTTTTGGCATCACTGGCAAGCAGTGAGAGCAGAACTAGAAAAAGCAAGAGCTCTAGCTATTAGGAAGAAAAACGACTGTTGCAAACATTCCTCTTCTTGTTTTCTTGTTGTTTTTGTTGTTGTTTGGGCTGTTTGGTTGGTTAGTGTTGTCTGTTTTGGTATTGTAATGCAGTGCTATTTAGGTGAAAGCAATGCAGACCTTGCATTGGTGCTGTATGTCCTGATCATGTGGGAGCTACCAAGGCCTGGTGTCCTTTCAGTCTCCCTCGTTTGTGAAGTGCTGTGTAATCTTGGCAGTGCTCTGCAGTCAGCTGCAGAAGAGCTGAACAGAGAATTTAATGAACAAGAATTTCATAAATTAACCGTAGCACGTACCCTTTTCTCACTGAAGTGTCAGGAAGAAATAATTAATGTTGTACAGACAGTATTGCTTCTGGCATTTCCTAATGTTTGCATATTTGCAGCCTCAGCATTCTTTTTGACAATTTTTCAGAACAGCATTTATTAGCCCAGATGTTGCACTTGGAACGTCAGAAGTTGTGGGCAGAACAGAAAATTTGAGGTAAGATTTGCTCAGATGAATTTGCCAGGGACAGAGGTTGAGAGCCTAGGACCAACTCCTCCTCTCCTTCAGGACAGTACGGTTATTGCAAATATATTTGCAATATATTGTAACTGATTCCTGAGCACTGGAAGAAATTTCTGGAGTCCAACCCAGATTAATTACTGTGTGTGGAAGGATTTTTTCTTCAGGGAAGTGTTCTTGCCCTTGTCAATAGTGGTTGAGATACGTGCCTTGAATGCTGCTGAAGAACTTGGATGACTGAATAAAATGTGAAAAGAGCTTTCAAAATCTGCCTGATGTCCTTTCAACCAGCTGGTAACACCAGTGGATTATGCAAGTGGAGTTGTGAGGATGGATTGTTTTTTTAGACAGCAAATCTTGAGACAGACTGACAGGCCATAGGGACATCTCTGCTGTGAGAAGAGCAACAGCCTCAGAGAAAGCACTGGGCAAGACAGCAGGGGTGTGGTGGAAACAGCAATTAAGATCAGTAATTGTTTTATTGTGTTCTTTCTGCAGGGCTATGTATATTTTTGGGCAAGCAGTCAGCACACATAGAGTTCTTTGTCTTCTGCAGCCTTTTCCAGGTGTTTAGATTCATCCTGTCTGATGGAATTCAAGACATTCCTTTGGGGAGAACTGCACAGCCCCATCCCTATAAGGTCTGCTGTTCTTCATAGGGCAGCTTAATACCAACATCCTAAGCAGCCTATTCCAATAGCTGTACTCTAGAAATCTCCTAAGAGCTGCTCCTCTTTGTAGGGATTTTTTTGTGTTGAAGAGATCTTTGCATGTGCTGCTTCAGGTGCTGTGAGTTAAAGAATTACAGGCTCTGGAATTAATTCTGCTGAGGAGGACTCCTGCTACTGAGATAAGGCAGAAACTAATTTATAAAGCCTCATGGGGGACAAGAACTCACTCCCAAAATGAAGTTTAATGTGAGGTCTGTTACACTTTTTGCCAATAGCACTAGTTATGTTTGATTATTCACTGTTCTGTTTGCAGTTCATCTGTATTGCTTACTGCAAAAACTCAAATTACAGCACTTCATTGCTCTTGGTTCCCAAGTCTGTGTCTGCACCCACTGTTGTACAAGGCCACTGTCTGCTTCCTTTTACCTCTGCCCCAAGAATGTTACCTGGTGAGTGTTCCTGCCCTCATCTGACAGCTTCAGCTTTGTACCTGAGTTCTTGGCAAGCATGTAGTCAGTATTTTGAGTGACACATTCTGTCAAACTGATTGCTTAAAGGGATGTTTCTGGCTGAGGTTCCCACCTTCTCTGATCCAGCCCCAGCTGGATCTTAAAATAATGGTATCTATTAGCATATTGCAGCACAGTGATGTATTAAATAACACTCAAGAATAGAAATAATCCTCATTTTCTTGGATCAGGAAGAGCAGTAGGAAATAAGGGAGGTGAAAATTCAGAAGTCTTCAATGTGACAGCAAAGAGTTAAGAAGAACAATATAGAGTCATTTCAACAGACAGATTTGTAGCAATTTTATAATACAAGTTTGGAAGTGTGAAATGATAAGTGTAATTCTCATATCCCTGGTTTTGTTTCTTCTGAGTGCACAGTTCCTGAGTTTGCAATGGAAGAGTCGTGGATTTCCTCCTGGACCTACCCCATTTCCCATCATTGGAAGCATCTGGTGGATAAACTTTAGAGCTGATCATGGGAGCCTGAAAAAGGTATGTATTTGCAAGTGTGAACTAAAGAGCTATTAAGGCAAAACCTGCAAAAACTGGTGATGGTTGTTGATAGGCTGATGTGGTAATGGGGAGAATCCTGAGAGAAATTGAATTGTGAAAGTGAAGTGCCTAAACAAGTTAAGGTAAAAACCTGCAGACAGGCTCATATGAAAATTCATATATTCATATGAACATAAAATTCATAATTCATGTGAAAATTAATAATTAATATGAAAGGTGATATGTGTGCAACTTAAACAGAACTGTACATAGTAATTTTGCCCTAGAAAAGACTTCTATTTTTAAGGGAATCTTTGGCCTTGAAAGGAAAAAGTGATTCTCAGATTTCCCATCACAGGCATATATTGAAAGTAATTTAAAACTAGGTGTCTTGAATTCAGAAGATGTGAAAAGTATACCAGGATATTTTCTGCTGTCATAGAATGGAAACTAGATTGTATCCCATATGAAGCCAAATCCTTTGATCCATTGTTTCTCTGAAGTCCAGTCTGTGATGTGCTCTTTGCAGATAAACTAAAGATGTAAATGATGGTGAAAGGAAAGAATTGATGGGAGGAAATAGGTCCGTGCTAAGCCTGTTAATACAGATTCTTTCAGTTTTCAACATTCTCCACTGAGCCAAAATGTCACAAGAGAACACAATGTGTTAATGTGTTTTTCAAATTGCTACTTTTCCTTTTGTGCTAAGTGCAATTTGCAGGTCAGAGGATACCTGGCTGTAGCTGAAGAGAGCTTAAAAGACCTTGATGCTAAAATTTTCTCATGGGTGTATGTTAATCACTGTGGGAGGACAGACCTGTACTGGTTCTTGGTCTGGTGTCAGGGACATTGTCCTTGCAGAATACCCACAGCATTGCCTGAGAGCAGTCCCCATCAATACCCAGGGATGGGATCTATGCTAAGATGCTTCATTTGACTGTATTTCAATGTAAGATGGGAAGAGTTCCTGCCACTGAAATGTGAAATCTGCTGTACTAGAAGGGGAGTTACTTCTGGAATTCATAATTTCAAGAAATTCTGGTTGTTGTTGTCTGAGGGAATAAAATATGGAGTTGAAAAATGTAACAAAGAGTGGTCAGGTGAAATTTCACAGGAAACCTTGTCCAGCTCCATAAACATTCAAGGGCATTTACCCTATGGTTGGTATTGCTAAGGTAACTCAGACCAAGTTCTAGAATAGGATCATTTATTCTTTCATTGCTCGCATTTCTGTGGGTGGCATGTTCCCAGAGAGAGCCCAGACCCTTTCTTTGGAAAGCATCCCCACCACAGAGCACAGCCACTGTCCATTTTCACCTCTGGAACCCCTGAGTAATGTGCTGGAAGAAAGCAGCCTGTTGTGTGTGCACGTTTGTTAATGTTTGTCCCATGAGTATTTGTTTGGCACTGATCTTACCTGCAGCTGGCAAAAACCTATGGTAACATCTGCACCCTGTGGATGGGTCACAGACCCGTGGTGGTGCTCTATGGGTTCCAAGCTGTGAAGAATGGTCTCACCAACAACTCGGAGGAGGTTTCGGGGCGACTGCAGACCTACATTTTCAAGGAAATGGCAAATGGAAAGGGTAAGATGTTCACGTCTGTGGAAGGACTTAATCCTTGACTTTTTGTTTCCTCTTGTGTTTTTCTTACTGAAAAATCCTTAGTTCCCAGCTGATTTTTTCTGTGTGCTCAAGGTGAATCATACAATTCTGAAGCATCATCCTAAGTGGGCCCCACTGGCCCACATGTATTGCAAAATCTTATCAGAGAGGCATAGTTTTGTTTGCCCATTCTGAGTGTTGTCTGCATGTCCTGATTTGAAATAATCCTGAGCCTGCAGCCTCCTCTGCAAGATGAGACTAAAGTAAACCTCTATGCTCCCAGCTGTTTGTTTACAGCAAAGGCTGCTGTAAGGAAAGCAGATACAGAACATTGATCTAGTCTTGTTCTGAAGTACAAAGTCACAGGAAGGTCAGTAGAGCTTTGAATTTATTAGCCAGAGTATTCAAAGCATTGTATTGTGCTATCACAAACACTGCTGAATCACAGTGGATGGAGAATAAAGACAGTGTAGGGTTTAAAACAGAAATAATTGAACTTGTTTCTGTCAGCCTCTTATCCAGAGAATGTACAACAGATGCCTTTACTCTCAGTCAGGATTTGTTTTATGTGAATTACAGTCTGGGAAGCTTTAATTTGTAATACTAGCTAATGTAAGTAGAGAAAAAACACTTTAAGGTATAGAGGTGATTAAGTCTGGGCCATTTCAGTCCATTTGGAAGGATCTGCATTGCCACTTTTTATCTGGGTGCTGTGGACAAAAGTAGCTGGGTTGTGACAAGTGCCCTAAAACTTGCAATTTGTATCAGGGATGGCTTTAACAAACAGCTGCAGCTCAGCTGCAAGTTTGTGACTCTGCAACACAAATACCACCTGCCTGTCCCCTGACTCCCAGGAAGGAATAAGGGAGAGTTATCCCGGTCGGTAGCGAAGCAGCTGTCTCAGGGAACATGCTGGCTTTACCTGGGGAAGTGCAGGCTAGACTGGTGGAGGGGCATTTCCCCACCAAGCAGATTAATTGCTTAAAACACAGACTCACAGCAGAGCAGCCTGGGATTCCTTTCTGTCCCACAGGAGCTCTTGATCCTAAGAAGTTGTTTGCAGATTGGTTAAAGCTTGTTTTTCCTTCTCATTTTGCCTGAGTGGTTCTTGCCCTGGCTTCATTGTCTTTCCAGAAGGGACCTTTTCAGGATGAGAACTCGATATTTGGTGTAAAGATCCTGGTAGAGTAGGATCCCTCAAAGATCAGAGAAAGATGCTTCAGAAAAAATAGGACTAGGTTTGGAAGGCAGGTGTGTGAGTCTGGAGATCCAAGTGGGTTTTTTGCAGGGATGTGAATATCTTAACCAAGGTGTTTTCTCTGCCTCTAACAACATTCAGTTCAAAGAACACTGCCCTGATATGTTGCTACTTTTTGAGCGACAGCATGATGAAAAGATGACTCTTACTGTGTTTATCGTTTACAATTGTATGAACTTTAATATTACATAATTCATTCTTGATGGCTAAAGGTATCTTGGTCTCAAATGGTCTCATCTGGAAACAACAGAGACATTTTGGAATCGGAACTCTCCGGAAACTGGGAATGGGGAATAAAGGAATGGAGCGTGGGATTCAAACCGAGGCTCATTACCTGATCGAGTTCTTCAGAGACAAAGAAGGTATCGCATTTGACACAGTGCTTGGGGGAAGACACAATACAGACTGCTTGACTCTAAGGGTAAAGGCCACTTCTGTTACAGAATAGAATGGATTTGGAGCACACCTTAGATTTGCAAATTTAGCATAAGGTGCTAAAGAGCTGCAGACCACACATTCTGTGGTGTTCGCTAACAGGCTGGAAAAAGAGACATGAAGGAATACAGCAGAGAAATCCCCGAACCCAAAACACTGAAGTCTCTTTGCTTATTTCTTTTTTGAGAAAAAAAAAACAAACTCTCAGAACCCTTGAGATTACTGTACAGCTGGACCTCAACAGTTTGGATTTTGGGATCAACACAAAGACTGAGATTTAAAAAGAAGAAAAAAGAAAGCAAAAAGGAAAGTAAATTAAAATAAATGAGGCCAGGAGTAAAAGATTTGAAGCTTCCCTGTTCTCATATTTGAATGAAGTTTACATTTTGTTACATTTCCTAGTGAATTTTGGGTGTTTGAGTAACAGTATAAATGTCATAGAGGACATCCATTATAAAATGTCACTGTAATCTTGTTCTCCTGAATAGCAAAGGAAGGAAGTGCTTTGAGGATGACTGTTTTTCTCTGTCTGCAGGAGAAGCTGTTGACCCTTCCTTCCCCATTGTCCATGCTGTCTCCAACGTGATTTGTGCTGTGGTTTTTGGGCATCGTTTCTCTCTAGAGGATAAAACTTTCCGCCAGCTGATTGAAGCCTTCAATTCTATCGTGGCTTTTGGAAACAGCCACTTTTATTATGTGAGAATATTACTTATGAGATTATATATTATTTATTTGAATACTACTAATGTGCAACTTATTTGATTATTGAGCTCATTATTTATTGCAATATAATTATATCAGTACGTATATTATTGAAGTATTGCATTATTGAATACTCATAAATATTCTGACTCTGAATATGAACTGGACCTGCAGTGTTTTAGGTTTGACATGATTCAATTATGAATATTGTATTAATAATCTTTATTAGAATGTCTTGGCAAAGGTAAGGTGCTTGGGGTAATGACCTTTTCTGTAATGGGAATACCAGTATTGTTAAGGTGAGATGATGATAATCTCTGTGAGAATGAATTTTTTTATTTTTTTTTTTGTGCTAAGGTAATAGACTTAAAATAATAAATGTTTATTAACAGCAGATTTATTAATATTGGTAAATGTTACATCTTTTTGCAAAAGTAGAATATTTTGTTGGTGGATTAACAGGGCAAATACAAATGGAGTTATGCTGGAAGGAGGGGGAATGCCAGGGTGGAAACTGTGCTGTACCTAATTCATGTTTTTAATGTGTGTTTATATACTCAACGTGTACTAAACATTTCTTTTTGATGCCACAGGATTTTTCCCAGAGAAATTAATTCAGCAATTTAGCACAAAAAATGTCCATGCTATATCACAAGGCTTCTCTACAGTGTCACTAACTGCCTCTGTGCTGAATTCTTGCTCCATAGATGTGTGAAGTGTTCCCGTGGCTTGCAGAGCACCTCCCAGGACCTCTCCATAAAGCAAGATCTTCCCGGGATTTTGTTCGTGCCTTTGTAAGGCAGGAAATCAAGAGCCACAGGGAAAAAGGCAGAATAGATGAACCGGAAGATTTCATTGACTTTTACCTGAATCAGATAGAGAAAGTGAGTAACTAATGCTGTACATGACATAGGTCCAACCATAGGGGTTCCCTGCCCCTTCCCTGCTGTTGTCTGTCCACAGCAGCATTACTGCAGAGCTCTGCAAGTACAGCTTTAAAACTCTGCTGTAAACTCAAAACATGAACTTTGAATAGTTAATTCAATAACTTGTTCTGGAAACACACGTTATTTACATTGTCTTGTTATCATACTGTGGAATCCTCAGTGAAGGTCGGGCAGTGGTAAGGACCTTGAAAAGCTGCAAATATTTAGACGCCTGCCTAATTCTGATTCTTTTTTGCCTTGCTGTATTATTTTTGTGCTTAGTAGTAATGTATGAGTATTATGACAGTCTTAAAATGCTGGCAGTCTGCTCTGAAAAAAAGTATAAATCTTTAAAAGGATAACATTGCATATTAGATAACTAAAATCAGCAAATGCACTGAGGGGCATGAGTGGTATCTTGAAATGTGTTTTTCTGCTGTGTAAGTTCACAGTAGTCAACATGCCCCTTTAGAAGGCAGTGTAACAAGACTTACACACCTGACATATTCAACAGCGCCTGTCATTTAACAATATCAGTGTACTCATTTGAGTCAAGTCTTCCTATATCTGTGTTCTGCTCAAGTATCTGTATTTTCTCTGTCCTCTAGAAATCTTGTTCCTTTTAGCTACAGTGATCACTGTCTGGCTCAGTGCTTTTACACTACTATACCCCATTTTACCTTTCTCATTGACACTCGTAGACTAAAAATGTCTCCAATTCTACATTTGATGAAGAAAACATGGTACAGTCTGTTTTTGACCTTTTCCTGGGCGGCTCAGAAACCACAGCCACCACTCTGCGCTGGGCTCTGCTCTTTATGTTGGTGTATCCTGACATCCAAGGTGAGTTGTACACAGAAACATGGATATGACTCAAGCAGAGCAATTTTCTCTTATACTTTCCCATCCCCCTAAGATCAAGGGTTTTTTTAAGATCAAGCTTTCTTTTTTTTTTAAATATTATTTTTAAACTTTGCTTTTAATAAGCCGACGTAGTAAAAAAGGTTGACAGATTTTAAAATTATTTCAGGGATATTCAGCTTCTGATACTGTATTTGGTCTTGTTGATTTTTGTCAGACTGTTTCAGCACTGTAAGCATATAATGGAAGATACAGGCTGAAAACACACCAAGTGAAATAAGTGTTTGGGTTAGGGAAAAGTAATGCTTTTCCGGTATCCAGAATGTATAATAAGTTTTGAGTTCATTAACTGAGATATTTGAGGTTATTAACTGAGGCATCAGTTGAATTTCTGTAAAATAGATAATTTGTTTTAATATATGGGAATGTTAAACAGAGAAGGAAGACAAAAAGATGACCTAGAAATTCTGGACAAGAGCAGAGTTGCACACATGTTTCAAAATTTTTGGAAGATTTGGTAGAGGGTTTTCAGAGATGATGAATTACTAGGCCAAGTACATGTTGCTGACTCTCAGGCTGAGGGCTAGAAATTCTTTTCATGATTGTGGTGCTAGAATGCTAGAACAGAGTCCTGTGCATATGCATGCATTTCAAATGCTGATAAATTATAAAGAAAAGAAAAATGCCTCTTGGCTTACTAGCTCAAGTTTCAAGTATGAAATCTGACCCCAAACCATCTGAGACTGTATAAACCATGTGAGACTGTATAAGGTGTGCTAGTTACTGAAGTTTAGATAGCAGCCCAAAGAGATTAACACTTGGTGATGGTTTAGTCATATGATCCTGTTTCAGTTCTCAGCACTACACATGTATCAGCTTGATGTGATGGCTTGCTTGCAACACCCTCATTAGCTTGCTTTGAGTCTGTATTTATTTGGAGTAAAATCAACAGCTTAACTGAATTGATCTCTTAATAAGAAGATCTTATTATACTTACCCTTTTCTCCCCTTCCTTTAAATATAATGCTCTGTAAATCTGTTTGGCATGTGTAAAGAGGGTATGAACATAGAACCTATCAACTAGGAAAGAGAGTGTAGTAAAATCATAAGTAGTTTGTTGTATAAATACATTTGCACTTTAGGATATGGTAAGTACAAATTATTTATATATTGTAATTTTTTCTATCACTACTATGCTCCAAAAAGGATATGAAAGCACTGTTTAATGCAAAATAGTGTTCTTATATCTATAATGGGTATTTAAATTTTTTTTTAGACAAAGTCCAGCAAGAGCTGGATGCTGTTGTGAGTCCCTCCCATCTCATCTGCTACGAGGACCGGAAGAAGCTGCCATACACAAATGCTGTGGTTCATGAGATCCTCCGCTTCAGCAGCATTATTTTAATCACACTTCCTAGAGAAGCTGTGAAGGATACCACTGTTTTGGGCTATCATGTTCCAAAGGTACAGATACTTTCTTTTCCAATGGGATTTTTGGCAACGAGTAAAGGTTTACCATTAAAACATTTCCCCTCCAGCTCAGGACAGGAAGATAATTTCACTAGATTTAGGATAAGGTGCTAAGGAACTGCAGATCACATTCTAGGGTGTTTGCTAACAGACTGGAAAAAGAGACACAAAGGAATACAGCAGGGAAATCCCTAAACCCAAAACACTGAAGTTTCTTGGGTTATTTATTTTTTGAGGTAAAACCCCCTCAGAACCTTTGAGATTATTGTTTTTTACCTAATTATGTAATCTTTCATTTCTGCTGCCTTTCTGTGGCAGAAGTATAGCTGGAATCTGTTTGTGTCATTTTTTTTTTGGTGTGAGAGAGACAGAACTGTGCCAACTGGATCTTCCTTTCAGGGCACTCTAATTATGGCAAATGTAGACTCTGCTCTTTTTGACCCTGCCTATTGGGAGACACCTCACCAGTTCAACCCTGGCCATTTCTTGGACAAGGATGGAAATTTTGTGACCCGAGAGGCCTTCTTAGCCTTCTCAGCAGGTGAGTGCACTGTGAACTGAGGCCAGTTGTGTGGGTTAGATGAAGCTCTGTTGTTTTCATTGCAGAGAAGGTCAAAGAGGAGTGTAACCCCAAACTGCACAGGAGCACATGGTTTTCCCAGCCCAGAAACATGCTTGATTGCAAAAAAAAGTTGTTTGGCCATTATATGGACACTTGATCTTATATTTTTGTGAAAATGTAGAGAAGATAAAATAAGTAAGGTCCCAGAATTCCCAGTCACTTAGGAACTTGAGTCCTTACACTGTTGCCCTTGGTCCTCCTCTGTACATGCTGAATTATGCCACTACAGTGGATGTTCTGTGGCAGGCTGCTGTAGTGGAGCTGATTTATTTTGTATAAATAATTCAGTGTTCATCAGTGCGGAGAGATGAATGGGAGCGTCAGAAACTGGATCAAATACATCCAGAAGTCTGTGTCTTTATTGTGGACCTTATGGAATTACTCTTTCATCCACCAGTGTGTGAGTTCATAGAAGTTTAAACAAACAAAAGCCCTTGGTGATCATGCCAGGAGGAAATAGCCTGGTTGTCAGAGCTGTCAGCTGAGATGTGAAAATGTCAGGCTCAGGTTTCTGGTCCAAACTGAGCAGAAGAGGAATTGGTTTCTCACATCCAAATTGAATGACCTGATCACCACATTTTAGAGTTTGCCACTGTCTGTCGCTGGGAATTATAGCCTGGACAGTGTTAATTGAAAAATTGGGAAGATATTTTTCTTCAACAAGTTGTTTTCACTGAAACCATTATGTAGGAAAATGTCCTCTGTCTTCTGATTTTTCATTGTTATTAGGGAAAGCAAGTCAGCCTGTACTAAGCAGAAACTGTGAGGGAACCTAAAGATGCTCTCTTGTTGTTTTTATTTGGAATCAAAAGACTGAAACCCCTTTCTATATAGGAAAATCCTTTGTATCTATAATATCCTTTATATCTATCTATAAAATCCCTATAAAATTAGGGAGTCCTATAGATTAGGAAACAAGAATGAAACTTCTGAGAAGCATCTCTGGCATCTTTTCTGTAATCTGGGGAGATCCCGCAAAGTTGAATTGCAGACATCTCAGCTGTATGTCCAGTTCAATCTGAGAGGAAATTATTAAATTTAGCAAAGCTCTTTGTTCCTTGATGAGCAATGTTCCTGTGAAAAGCTGGGAAATAGATGCTGGTTACAGACCTTGGTGGGGACTGACTTCTCTTTCCATTCATCCCTTGCAGGTCACCGTGTTTGTCTGGGAGAGACAATGGCCAAGATGGAGCTTTTCATAATTTTCTGCAGCCTCTTGCAGAAATTCAAGTTCACTGTACCAGAAGGAGTTAAGGAAATCAACACAGACATTATCTTTGGAAGCACCATGAAACCCCATCCATACAAGCTCTGTGCAGTTCTGCGCTAGGTTGCTCAGCATTAGAGATTTTAAAAGGCACAGACACAGGTTTGGTAGTGTGCTAGGATTTGAGCAGCTTTATGGTTCTCATTTTTATCTCAAATTCAGTGCAATTCTCTCCTTGTTGTGTTATGTCTTAGTATTTTTCAGGGTTGGCTTCTATGCTTTTCCTGTGTCTGTAAAGTGTCTGTACTTTCTTTTTTCTGCTGTGTTACAAATGAAATAAACATAGACAATTATTGCTCTGTCTAGTCTTACTTGAAACTCAGCAGAATCTCACTGGAGGGAGCAGGAACATCAGAGCCAGATTTTGAGGAATCTTTCCTTACATTCTCAAATCCAGAATGGTGTGTGGGAATGCTGTTCCCAGAGGTGGTGCTCTGGGCACTTCCAGTTGCATGGGAACACAAAGCTATGGAAGAGCATCTCACCTTGCAGGGAGCAGCTTTGTCTATTTAGCCAAGATCCAGGGGCAGATGATTGCTTGAGGTTGGAAGTAACAGAGAGACAAGAGTGCAGCCCTTCATTTGGCTGTGAGGCTCATGACTCAAGCCAAGAGCAAAGGCAAACCCCTCCTATTGACTGCTGGAAATTGTGGAGGGAAGCCCTACTGCTGGTGAAATGCAGTGGGAGGAAACAGATAAGGACAAGTAAGCTGTTCTGGAAATATTTTCTTTTCTTTTGGCATATACTCTTGTGGTGCATTTTGGAGGCATTTCTATGAAGGTGGGAATCCTCTTACACACCAGGGTTCATAATGCCAAGGATGTATAGCAGATTAGGTTGGCCATCTCCCTCCCTTGGTGCCCAAAATTCAGGGGGCAGCTTGCAGTGTTTGCAGTCTTGTGCAGCAAAGCTTGGTGCCTGCAAAGCAGGGAGGGGTGGGGCAGGAGATGTTGATGTGGTGCTCCCCAAAAGCTGTGGGAGAAGCAAAGCTCTTGAGTGTTTTCTGTGAGCAGAGGGGCAGCTGCACACAAGTAGCCTTCTGACAGCTGAGCTGAGCCTACTACATCCAAATGCACACTGAGGGAAGAGCTGTGCAAGGTGCAGCTGCCAGGAGCAGTGCCCAAGCTGGGCTAGTGGATGGCAAATGCCAGAAGCCACATTTACTGTGAGACTGGCTTTGTTACCCACCCAGTAAGATTTAAAACCCAAGGTCAGAGTGAGGACTGCTGTTGCTCTGTTTCCTTTCTTGAAGAAAAGTGTAAGTGCTGGTGCTTGCCACCTCTGGCCAGTGGTCTCAACTTGGTACTGTCAGTTTATTATCCTATAGTAAAAACCTGCATACCTTTTCTCTGTAAACTTCCTGGACTGCTCCATGCACATTGACAGAGGACAGACAACTGACACCAAAGATGGTGACAAGCATCAACACTTTATTATTCCCCAGTACAACCTTTTATACCATTTTCCCTCACATGCATAACACCTTTGTGCCCATTTACTCTTTTGTGTTGGATCAATACACATCAGCATTCCTTGCTTCTCTTCCTTCAGTACTGTCCACCTGTCTTACACAGCTGTACCCCATTAGGGATGAGGTTCCACCTGCAGCCTCATTCATAATTTCCTACAATTTAGTCTACAGAAAAGACTTTACAACTGTTACTGCAAGCATGCTTCAAGGGCTAGTCAGCATTGCTCTGTTTATCCATTGTGTCATGGGCTGAAAGGAAGGGGGAGAAGAGAATGGACCAGCAGCTCTTCTGGCAAGAGTGAAAGGAGGAGGATTCAATTTTTAGAGGGACACCTTTCTGTTCCTCTGTGCTATCAGCCAGCTCTAACCCCTGCTTCCTCAGGCATTCCAATGTCTTCACGGAGGCTGGCAAATACAGCTTACAAAACCTTATCAGGTTTCTCTCTTCCCAATCCTCCAGCACCATCTTGTATGAAGAGAAAAGCAATTTGTGTTCCCTTTGACATCTCTCCCAAAGACTTGGCAAAGCTGTTTGGCAGCTGCCTTCTTACATGCATGCAGTTCATGTCTAGGCTGAGAAGTGCAATCACCAGAATATGACTAATCTGCATGGAAAAGTCAGAGTGAACCTGGATGATCAAGGGAGGTGCAGAGCAGCCAGCCAGGACTGTGCAGTAGCCAGATGGGGCTGAAAGTGGTCAGGGCTGGGAAGCCTTGGGACTATGTCTCCTCCCAGGAACACTTTGGAAAATACTGAACTCAAAGTTCGGAGCAGTTTGAAATACAGAAAATGCAACACCAGCAAAGGAACTAAAAGTCCCAAAAGTGGTCTCTGAAATGAGTAATTCAGTTCTTCAGGTTGATCCCAGCTCTCAGTTTGATCAGTGGCCAGCAAGATGGGTAAATATTATTTCACTGCCCTGTTTCTGGAGTAAACCAATGTCCTTCACATCTTACAAGTTTTATTTCTAGCTGCGCCAGCTCTGTAAGTTTGGTACATGAGCAGCAAGGCCATCTAGGTGGCTTCCCAGAGTGCCACATGCTGCTATGTGAGATGAGCCAAGTCTAAGCTAATGCTGTTCCTGTGCAAGTGCCAAATCTGTGTTGATCATGATCAAATGACACCCTTCGCAGAGCTGGAGTTGCTGGGTTTCATGAGAGCACTTGTGAAAGAAGTTCTCAGAGGCAGCTGTATGTTATCTTTGTTCCTGCTGCAGGCAATCCAGGGGGATTAGCCAGAAGCAGGTGGAGGGGTGAAGAAATTTTGCTTTCTGCTAGATCAAGGAGACTGCAGCCTCGCTTTCCTGATCAGGGAGTGGGAGGACACTTGGGTGTTACATCATTATTACCATCAAACTCCTGTTACCCAATGATCAGTTGGAGTCTTTTGTGGTCTGTGTGCCCTAGGCGAAAAATTAAAAGGTAGAGCCATCCTCCAAACCCCTTTCAATATAAACTGAGAGGAAAAATATTAAAGGAATAGCAGAGAACATCAGAATCAACAGTATGGGATGGGTTAAGTAGCAGAGCCCATGGTTGGTGCATATGATGGCTACTGATGAGCCTGAACTTTTCAGTAACCCCACTGCCCTTGGGTGTGCAGCCAACCCTCAGAAATTTTTTTTTATTTCTCATTCTTGCAAGAGGTTTTTTATGAAACCAGGACCGTGGGCAGGGATTTTTGTCATAGCACAAGGAGATGTATAATTAAGAGGCAATGATTGACAGATGTGTAGCTGCAATATAATAGAATGATGTTATATATGCTTAAAAATAAGGACACTTAATTCTCTGGGATGAGGAAGCAAAAGTGATAAAGAGGGAAAGACGGCAAGTCACAGGAGTGTCAACTTTTTTTTCTTTTTTCAGGGAGGTACCTCAAAAGCAAGATAAACTGGATCTCTCCTCTGTCTACACAGCAGACATAGAGAGACAACCTTGCTGTGTAAACCAGAAGTAAAATGTTAACAGTGAGTGAGGTGCTGGGATTTTTTGTGGTGTCTCTGCTCTTGATAGAGTTTCTGAAATTGCAATGGATGAGAAGACAATTTCCTCCTGGACCAACTCCATATCCCTTCTTTGGAAATCTGCTGCAGATGAACTTCAGAATTCATCATGAGCATCTTAAAAAAGTATGTGTTTTCTGGCAAGTTATTAATGGACTCACAAGCTGATTGAAAAGTAAATGTGTTTAACATAACCTTATTTTGAATGCTAGGGAAGTATTTATTCTAAATTGCATAAATGTGAAAATAGGTGGGGATAATTAAAATACCTGATTCTTTGTGTGAAAATTTGCACTTAGTATGAAATAAATATTTAATACCTTGTGTGCATATGAACAAAAGTATAATGATGATAATAGTCCTGTCTTACAGACAGGAAAATGATGTATTTAAAAGTCGACTCACTAATTCTGTGCAGTCTTTTAATATCTGTGATTTGACTGTTGTTGCAATGGTATTTTCTAAGTATCCCATGAAATAGCTACTGAGGAAATGTGTGTTTCCAGTATAGAAACAAAAATTTTTTAATATACTTATTCAGTGGATTTTTTTGAATGACCTTAGAATCAATCTTTTTGTGACATACTATTTGGTCAAATTTTCACAACAGTTTTCACTCTGCTTAGCAAGACTGAGTTTTAAATGACCAAAACAGTTCATAGTATGCTCAAACCCTTTTCTAAGTTCAGTTGTACTGTCCAGCACTTCTAAAGTGTGTATCCTGTCATTTTATAGCTCTTATATACCTATATTAAATATTTAATATTAAAATACGTAAGTAATAGCACCTCACTCTCCCTCTTTGTCCTCAACTTTCCCTTTCCCTGATTTTTTTCATGTCCTGCCAGTTCTGTCCCCCTGAGCTACATATTTCAAGGCAATGGGTACTATTCCATAACATAAAATAGTAGCTGGTGCCTGTCTTTTGTGTTTTATTCTATTTCTGACATTGCAGACATGGAGACTAGTACTGGTCGTCCCAAGGTTTCAAAATCCATGAACTGGTCTTTACAAAAATGAAATTAAACACAAATGTGCAAGCACAAGCACATACATTTTTGCTCACTGTGCATAAGTATTCCCTCCTTTGCTCCCAGGCAGCAAAATTTTGCAATCCTCTTGTCCTGCATTTCTTGGGAGATCTTGGCAACACACCACTTTTTCCAGCCTATTTTGCTATTTTCTGGTTCCTGATTCAGCAGCCAGGGGTAGGACTGTCCTGCCCACTGCCAGTGATGGCAGCTGAAGACAAGACTGTCACAGCTGAGCTAGAAGGAAAGGGTGATTCCTGCATTACTCAGCTCTTTGGCTGTTTTGCTATACTTGACACACAAAGATGAATCTGTAGATGGTTCACACCAAATTCATTCAAGACAGATACTGCTGTCTTGTAGCAAGTGGTGACAATGGAAGAGTTAATCTACAATGAGTTTGAATCATAAGGTAATAAATGACATCACAGACTTTGACAATATTGGCTGACATTTTAATCATGATCTTCAATAAATGAAACTTTAGTTAGAAATCTGACTTCAAACTATATTGTATGTAAGAACACACCTGATGCTCTGTTCTCAAAATCAGTGACCCTTAGGGCATCTGCCCAGGGAAAAGATCTGGTCCATCTTGTTTGATTTAAAACCACTGGGTCTCACTCCTGTTTTTCTGAATCTGCTTTGTTCTACAGATGGCCAAAATTCATGGTAATATCTTCACCTTATGGTTTTCAAACACTCCTGCAGTTGTCCTGCAAGGGTTTCATGCAGTGAAGGAAGGTCTGACTGCCCGTGCTGAAGATGTTGCTGGAAGGCCCATAAGCAAAATCTTTCACATTCTGACGCATGGAAATGGTAATTATTGCTCTCAGAAAATCTTTTAATATGTTGTATCCTTAGTTTTGAATATTGATTTAGAGCTTCAAAGTCCTTAATTTACATCAGGAAATAAAGTTTTTATTTTCATGATTTTTTAAAAAAACAGTTCTCTTCTATATTCTGTCAGAACAATAATGACAGCATAAAGTTAATGTAAGAGCTTCTATATAGAATATAAATGGCTAAAATACAAAAAGAAAGAAAAGAGGAATGTTGCCAGATTGCTGTAAAAATTGAAAAAAATGAGAAGAAAAGAGAAGCTTCTTGGATGTATCAACTATGCCAATCCATTAATTTATAAGGTATTGACAGCATTAGTTCACTGTGATCCTAGGTGTTATGTTCTCTAATGGTCATCTCTGGAAGCAGCAGAGGCGTTTTGGAATTGCAACAATGAGGAAAATGGGAATAGGGAAAAAAGACCAGGATTATCTACTGCAAGAGGAGGCTGCTCACTTGGTGGAATATTTTCAGAAAACAAACGGTACGTGAGGGTGGGCAGAGCAGTCTGTGTAGTGGAAGACTTTGCTGGAGAATGGGGCACTGGTAACTTTTGAAACTATTTGATGACAAAAATGGATTCAAAGTGTATGTGCAGAGCTGAGTCTCAAAAGTCTGTATTATGCTACCTGCATGAGATATTTACTGGTGGAAGCATGAAACCCCATAGCAAGATCACAGAATTAGAGATTCCTGTCTTGTTATATATGTCTAGCTATATATTTATAATAAATATACTAGTATACATATATACTGGTCCCTATCAGTGTTTTTACTTCTGAGTCAGTTCTGTGTTACTTATGGGAACAGCATCAGGGTAACAGCAAACATTAACAAAATCAGTGTCACAATGCCTCCTATTCCTGTGTAGAAAAGAAAAAGCATTAAATATGCAAAGCTTTGACCAATGATGCACAGACCTGGGCCCTGTTCTGTCAAGTGCAGTAGAAAACTCAGCTCACACAGCTCTTGGTGAGCTCCTCAGTAGGAGAGAGAGTTTGTTCAGATTGTGCTGCTGAAAAATGGGGTGAATCCATAGGTAGGTTGAAATAATCTAATGTAAAATGATATGAGCAAAGAATAGAAGGTGGTTATCTTCTCAACTCATCTGTGTATTTAATGTCTCAGCTGTTTTTGTACCCCGGCTATTGCCAAACATCACATCTGCTGATGCAGATCTGTTTGATGAAATCTGGGTGTTTTTATAATTAATACTACTAATTCCATTCCCACGAGCAGCTTTTTCCTTGTTTTTAACCAGCAGTGTTTTTCGGATGTCTGAAGGTACTTTTTTTACTCAAGTCTTTTACCAATGAATTACAATTTGTCATCCAGTGATCTAATTAATGTTAATGAAATTTTATCAGCTCTCCTGTCAGTGGGAAGAGCAGGAACAATAAGGGTTAATGGCGAATGCAGTTCTTTGTTTACAGGAAAACCTCTGGATCCAGCTATGCCTGTTGTTCATACGGTATCAAACGTGATTTGTTCAATAATTTTTGGACATCGTTTCTCCAGAGATGACGAGAATTTCAACCACCTGATTGAATCCTTTGACACCCTAGCAGCATTTTTGAACAGCATCTCATTTTTTGTAAGGAAAATAAATTTTGTTTGTTTGCGTGCTCTATATAGATAGACAATGAAGAAAGCAACTTGCTTGTTACTTTTGTAACAAAAATAAATCCTAGAGCACCTGGAATTTCTGCAGGGCACATCAAAACAATGCTTCCAGATGCCTAGTTCAAAACTTGTTTTTATTGCTTATGCTTCATCATAGCACAAAAATTTCCCGTGTTTAGGGACAGGGAAGAAAATGTGAAGGTTTGTTACATGGCTGAGAGATGTACAAAGGACTTTCTTGCAAAAGTGCTACCTGTACAACTCCAGTGTTTGAGACTATATCTGAAATCAATAGTAAAATATGGATTAAATTATCTGATAAGGTCTGAAATAGGCTTATCTTAATTTCTATCAGGCAAACAGGCTTTCTCCACTGTATCATATGACACATCTGTCAACAAATGTCAAGAGTAAATGGGTTTTTACTGCTTCCTTCACTACTGCCAGCCAATCTCATAGAAACTGGAGTAGAGCAACTGTTTTGTGCAAAGGTAACATGGCACAAAATTGCTTAATAACAACTTTTCCCTACAGTTTTTGGTAGCAACACCTGTACCACATCTGCACATCATTACAAGGATACAGTGACACCCTGGAAGTCACCCTCCTTTAGCTGCTGGACGATATCTGTCTCCATTCAAGGCACCAACTCCTAACTTCACATGTGCATCAGTGACAGCAGCTGTCAAAGCAGCAGAACAGATGGCCTCAATCTGGGGCAGTTTTATTTGGAATCATTTATGGAACTGAACCACTGTGTAGCATCAAAAAGTGAATTTACCCATGCAAGAGGCAGCTGCTTCTGCAGAACTTGTTGGAACTTATCCAGTTCTGCATCTTGTATGATTTCCACCATCTCTGACTAACTGGAAACTGCTGCAAGCAAGGTCCTAGGGGATTTGAGGACTAATTTGATACTTTTGGTAGATAAGCTAAAATAAAATTACTTATTAGTAACTATCCCAGATGATGCCAGTGAAATGATTCCTAAGCTACCCTTCTAATCAGGGTAGACACAGGTTCAGCTATTTCCAAACTGCTCTTAGAACGTATTTGTATAAGTTGTTTTAAAAACACCTTAGTAGTGTGTCCAGAGCCAACAAAAACGTCCTAGTCCAACATTTCATTGTGCCCCACTCTCCACAGTGCTTTCACAGGAATGTACAATCCCTTAATCACTGGCAGTACTTTCTTGTTTTCCTGGTAACTGGACATGAAGTGCTAAGGAAAATTATGCAGTAGGGTGAAGAAGAAATAGAGCTGGAAATCTGAATAGGCTTGTGGGGAGATAAATCTTTGTAATGCAGCTGCCACTTAAAAAGGTGAACCCAGAAGTTATGACCTAATGGGTAATTTAAGCTGCAGTACTTCTGTAACTGGAAGGATGTGACGCAGTTTGTAAAATGCAGAAAAAGAAAGTGAAATGAAGTAGAAGAAAGGAATGGACATAAGAAGTGTTTTAGTTTTCTTCTGCTGATTTCTGGCTTTATAAGAGTATAAGGACAAGAAGGTGAATATGTTTAGAACAATGAATAAACAGGTGAAAATCTACACAGCTCAGTAATTCTGTGTCATTGAGCTGTTTTGCACATCACAGAGATGATCTATTTGCTTTTTATCTATGAGAAGGTGAATGTGAGTAAAATCCTTATGCATTCACTATCCTACTGTAACAAAATAAACCTGGGTTTGGATAGTTCTATTTTCACTTTACCCATGTGTCAAGGAAGCCAGCCTGGATCTGGATTTTTTAGTGATGAAAAAGAAATTATATGTGTGTTGGATAAAGTGAGACTAGGGACAGATTTCATGGGAGATTCTTGGTTCAGCTGAGCAAAATGTAGCCTAGCAAAGAATTGGGGTGGAGAGGAATTTAATTTATTGCTTCTACGTCATGTTGATATTTATATAATCTCTACATGTACGCACACACATACACATACACACACACACATATAAAACTTTGTAGTATAAAACTGAAAGAAATTTTGATTTTGCTCCAGGGAAAAATAGAATTAAGAAAGTCTTTAATCTTTAATGAATCATGGGATAGGCACTATCCCTTCAATCTACTGCTGATTCACTCATCAGTCTTTCACATGTTTTTTCCACTACTCAGAAGCCTGTATTAGGATTCAAGTTTGTTAAATGCCACATATTTATATGTAATATCACATATCTAAAATATCTCTTTTCCAGATATATGAGTTGTCTCCCTGGCTTGCTGGTCTTTTCTTGCCATCAGTTAAAAAGGTTAAGTCCTCTATAGATTTTGTGAATACTCTGCTAGCAAAGGAACTTGAAAGTCACAAAGGAAAAAGAAAACTTGATGAAAATCGATATTTTATTGATTACTATTTGGATGAGATAGATAAAGTGAGTACCTCTGAACTTCTCTCACACTTCACCACCAACAAGGGATTTTAAGAGTTTCTGTGATTATAATGATGTCTAATATAAATTTAGAAATGTATGATTTCTCTAGGTGGTTTACTTCATTTGTGTGCCATAACTTTCTTTTCAATTCATATCTGCAGGCTAAAGGAGATGCTGATTCTACTTATGATGAAGTAAACTTGATGCAGACTGTTGCTGACCTCTTTGTAGCAGGCACAGAAACTACAGCCACCACTTTACTGTGGGCATTGCTCTATATGGTGATTTATCCTGACATTCAAGGTAAGCACATCCTTAAGAGGTCTGCAACTCTAGCCATGATAAAAGTTCTAATAGTGGTTGTGTCTGTTAAAAGTAGAGGGACTAATTATTAAAGTAGGAATCAGGTGAACTGATTAGCATTCATTTGTTTCTTGCTGTATCCTTTCTAACATACAGACAAATCATTCCAGTTTTGTTTTTTTTTTCTCTTTTAACAGATCCAAAGAGAATGCAGGGTGTGATTAATTTAATCAGCTGGAGAAATTTAGTCTCAGATGAGATAAATTGCCCCATTGCCCCTTCACAGGCAGTAATTCTTAGATTTCCACTAAGGAGTCTTTGGATCATCCTTTTAAATCCCTGAGTCCTACTCCTTCATTTGCTCTTGGCTTCCTGCTACAGAAATAACTTAAATACAGTGTCAGGTAGCTAATATTGGGATGAGGAGCTTGAAAATCTATACTTTTAATAAGGACATTCACAGAAGAAAGATACAGGTTGGCAGAATAAAATGACCGAAATAAAAAGAGCCAGAGTTTATGGGATAGAAAAGATTAGAAGGTGTAAAACTCACTTTAAATGCCTCATATTTGAGAGTTTAAGATGAGTACAAGCCATAGCAGGGGCCTGCCAAGTAGAAAATGTGGAAGTATTAAGGAGAAAGGATCTCCCATTTTTGTTACCTTCAAAGGACTTCAAACTTGAGTCTGGGTTGCACATACTGAATTTTCACATGATTTTTCATCTTCTCAGATATATTAACGCATTCTTAAATTTTGTGGGTGTAATTCTAATTGCAATTATAGAGTCTGTAGTATTAATAAAAATAATCAGAAATTATTGTTTCAGCTCAGATTGTAAGTAAAAATAATAAATCCTTGGGAAAATTAATCTATGTAAGTGCTTCCCAAGGCAAGCAATTACAGAATAGCAGTTAGGACATCTGCAGATGACAAGCAAAATCTATGTGCTTCTTAATGAAGAACAATCCTTGATCAATTATTAAACTGTTCCCCTAACACACAATTAATATTTTTTTCCAGTTGACTCCCTGCCTGTAGAAAATATATCATAAATTACCTTAGAGCAGTAAATGTAACAGGAACCCACACATTAATATAGAATGACCTCATCTGCTATTGTTATTTTAGAAGTATATATGCCATGTATAAACGACCTCAATGTCAATTTTTTTGGGGGGTCATCTCTATGGGAATTTGAAGGCATTATTTTTTATAAAGCGTATTTTTGATCTGGTTGGGTGCTATTCTGGCTGTAAAAAGCAACAGGAAAAAATATGACTATAGAGTTTATAGATTGTTTGGTGTATATTTTAAGCTGAATATTCCCCCTTAGAGAAAGTCCAGAAGGAGCTGGATGCTGTTGTGGGTTGTTCCCATGTATTTTGCTATGAGGACAGGAAAAAATTGCCCTACACAAATGCTGTAATTCACGAGATCCAGCGCTACAGTAACATAATCTTAATTGCACTGCCCAGACTGAGCGTGAAGGACACGGAGCTGCTGGGATATCATATTCCAAAGGTACAAATGTGCTGCACGTTTGAATGAACTTGATCTTTGATCCATTAGATGATGTTAGAGAGGCTTCTGAAGTTTTTCATACTGGAGACATGAACTCTTGTTCTAGCAGTGCCTCTAAGGTTTGACTCTCTGTGGATGGTGTTTCACAAGGCTTTGTCCTAGATATTAGTAGATTCTACAGTCATAGTTTTTGTTGAAGCCACTGCTCCTTTTTTTCCAGAACACCGTAGTTTTAGCAAATATTGACTCTGTTCTGGCTGATCCTGGAAAATGGGAGACACCTGATCAGTTCAACCCAGACCACTTTCTGGATAAAGATGGAAACTTTGTAAACAGAGAAGCATTCTTACCATTTGCTATAGGTAAGTGCACTGAACAGGGATTTATTTACTCCTTGTGGTAAAAACTTCAAATCCATTCATTCCCCAGAATAACTGGGAAGGCCCCTACAAATGGGCATATACAAACTGTTTTAAAGATCCAAGAAGAGAGAAGTCCAGCTGTCTGTGGAAAAGATTGGAAGAAAAGGAATGACACACAAAGAAGTCTTTATTGGAAGACAGATCCAGTTTCTCTCCAAGAAGAGATCCAGCTATCAAAACATATTTCCAGCAGAAAAATGCATGGTGCTGGGAAGACTGTAAATGTGAACTATGCCATCCTGGTGACAATTTCTATAATGTCTTGCTGCCTGTTGTAAATGTAGATTGAAACTTTTTGCGGAAATACAAGCAGCCTTTCAGTTATGAATCATTAAATGGCAAAGTTGAAAGGATAACACCAGCAGAAAAAAAGCAAAGAAAATCCCAGGCAGTCTAGTAAGGAAGGCATGGTAGAAATCCTTTGGCTGAATTGCCTTTTCTGTTTCTTCACAGGGCACCGTGTGTGTATGGGGGAGCTGTTGGCAAGGATGGAGCTCTTTATTGTCTTTTCCACCCTGCTACAAGCATTCACATTCACCCTTCCAGAAGGAGTGAAGGAAGTCAACACCAAGTTTGTTTTTGGGAGCACGATGAAGCCACCTCCCTACCAGATCTGTGCCATTCCTCGATAGGAAATGGCAGATTCAGGGAAGAGTCACTCTGTAAAACTGCTTCTGTATGTGAATTCCTCTTTGCATGTCCTAAGACTTTTGCTTTCCTTTTCATTTGATTAATCACAGCCTGGAAAGAATCTTGATAGATCCTGAGCATTATAATGAGAAAGGGTTCATACTTAGGTTTTTTTGTTTTGTTTTGCTTGTTTGTTTGTTTAATACTGGTAAACTTCTCCTGATGTGTAACAAATAAAGGCATTAAGGGAAAGATTAGAATTGAGACTTATTTATTACCAACTGGAAATAAGTTTTACAGAGAACAATCTTGAAATGTGGTCTATAAATTGGAAGTCTCATGAATAAAGATTCTTTCTCATAAGCCACAGTTGCATTTGTGGAGACAGGCTCAGAGGTCTTCCAGTCTGTCTTGGGATATTAATTGGGTGCAGGAGGTAAAAGAAGCTCTTGGAGGAAGCTTTCTAGAGGCAGATAGTATGATCTAATGTTCCCTTAGACTGATATGGTTTGTTGTTGAGCAAGACAGTTCAGGGTTTCACCCACTAAACCAGGTAGCATTTCAACCCTTCTGATGAAAATAGACGAGTGGCTTCATCAGGCAGTTGTGGAGAGCTTTTCATATTGCAAGCAAAGAGCAAGGACTGGAAAACAAATTACAACAGTGAGCAGGCACAGAGTCTTGATAATTTATCCTTTTTTATGAGCCCACTGGTTGCCAGCAACATGAGAACTTATTCATGCCAGGTAGCCTACTTGTGATGATTATTCCAGATCCTCCAAAAATTTATTCAGCTTCATTTATTCTTTCATTTTCTAAAATGGATTCTTTATCACAGTTAGAAGACTTGACTTAGCACATCATACCCAAGAGGAGATTTAGCACTACTGAAGAATTCTGGAAGCCCTTTTAGGAGACAGGTGCCTAAGGACTTGGAAAAAGAGGATGTTTTTTGCTGGTTTGCTTCCTGGCAGTTAACAAGGGATTTTCTTTTATGGCACTGGGATACAGTCTTCTTGTATGAGGTACAAATTGAATGCTGCATGCCAACACAGGAAAGATTATTTTTATACTCTGATTAGCTGGCAGTGCCATCTCCGGGACTGACATCATTGTCACAGCTGTATTTGTTTCAGGTGGCTCTGCCCACCCTGTGTTTTAAAGCACCCCAGTTTAACAGGTAGGGATGTGCATACAGGATGAAACCTGGGTTGGCAATTTCTTCCCCTGCAGGACTACCTTTATGGGATTGCTCTACCCATGTCCAGCATGTCCTGGCGGGTAGGTGGTTGGTATGAAGTCCCCTCCTACTGAACCTGCAAATATCCCCCTGGCAGTAGCTCACTGGTAAGAGAATGATTCCATCTGGATTGGGGAGGGGAGGCAGCAGTTGCTTGCCTTTAGCAAGTTAAAAATCACTAATCCTAAAGAATAGCTGGTAGATAGTGCTGAAGAAATGCTGCTGCTGGTTGCATTTAGTAATTATTAAGGAAATAGAGCCTTGGCTATCTCACAAATACATTTTCCATCAAATAAAGTAAGATAAATCACATGCCTCAGATCTGAAACCACCCAATCACCTTCCTTTCCCATTGTGAGAGAATTGTATTCCTGGCTGGCTCCAGCTGAACATTGGTTAAAGGTGTGAGACTGCAGCCACTGTGGGGTGAACTTCCACTGGACAAAAATTACTTTTCCTGATGGAAAAGCATTTAGATGGAAAATCTTCTAATATCTGAAAGAAAAGGGAAGGGAATGTATTATATTGATTTCAAATTAAAAGTTCTAATAAATTAAGGAATTTGAAGCAGAGTTTGTGAGATGACACTCGAGACAGAGAAGGTAAAACTTAACAAATTTCTTTTTAGAGAGACTTTTACTTTCCCTGTTGAAGGAGAGGGATAAATTAGAAATGACTGTCTTGAAAAATCACATATTTAGTGTACACAAGCAAAGCTTATGCAGAAACCTACAAACACCCTTGGTTAATACACTTTAATCAGTTATGCATTAGCAGTAATGAAGAGCTGTGGCTGAAGTCTGATTGCCCTGGAAGTTTGTAAACTCTGTGCTGGCAGACTCCAGGCGGTTCCTTCTGGATAAGGGTCTTCTGTGCTCCAGAGCCACAAAATGTGGAAACAGTTTCTGTCCCAAAGTCAGCTTGCAAAAAGCGAGCTGGTGCACAAGTTGTCGCAGTTTTCTCAGATGATGAGTGAAAACAAGTACTTTGCTTTCAAAGGGTGGGCAATGTTGACAGGGAAGCATTTCAGTCTGGATCTGTAACAAGGGGCTGCAATGGTCATGGTTATGTGGTGCCCAGAACCCCTCTTGTGAGGTTTCCATGGCCTGGTTGCAGCATGTGAACTCCCCTGGTGCTGTGTTTGTGCTTCCTGCTGGTGTTGAGGCTTGGCAAAGAGCCTTGGCTACGGACTCTGTTTTCAAGTTACCAAGGATCCACACTCATGTCATGACTAGTTCATTCTGGAGGTAGCTCAAATCCCTATTAGGTTTTTCCCATGTTTTAATTTTTTTTTCTTTCAAATCTGTATATTTAATACTAGATGTACTTTCTCTATGAATATGCATTATTTATCTTACATACTTTCTGATGATTTCTCAAATCATATAGGGTATCCACTTGATGTCAAGATAGAACAGGGAAATGCAGAAGCAGACAAAATCCTTCATGAGTTTACCTAGTGCTAACAGGTTAGGGAAAAAGTGAGGTCCTACATCAATCCAGTTATGTTTTCAATTACATTCAAAAGTATAACAAATTTTGCTTTTTGTATTAAGTATTAGATAGTTGTATATGTATCTTAAGATAAATGTTGGCTTTTAACTTCTCTCAGCTTTGCCATTACTAGCTATAACGTGTACATGGAATATATACAAACCAATTTAAAAACTCCAGGATTTAATATCCACTTACATTTGCCTGCTTAATTTGTATGTATTGCTATTGCTTTCCTAAAAGCATTCCTGGAGTATTTGTAGGAGCACATACCATTCAAAATTGTCTGAGAAAAACTAGGTGGAAAATTTACGTGTATCTTTATTGCCTAGAAAATCTTGGCCATAGTCTTTTAAGATGCCATTCCTACAAATCCTGTGATCCATATTGAATGAGTATAATGTGGATGAGAAGAAGAAGAAGAAGAAGAAGAAGAAGAAGAAGAAGAAGAAGAAGAAGAAGAAGAAGAAGAAGAAGAAGAAGAAGAAGAAGAAGAAGAAGAAGAAGAAGAAGAAGAAGAAGAAGGGTGTGCATCTATTAGTATGCTGAAGCATGAGAATGCAATAAGTGGAACAAAAAGGGAGTGGTTGATAATAAAGAGGGAGGGTGAGAGGTGGGGAATACTTATTATGTGAATTCAAGCTCTTATGAAAAAACTGGTTTAGCAACCAGCCTTAGTAGCTTCAACAGATAATTTTGAATAAAGGCAAGCTGGTAAAGGCTGAAGCTAAAATGTTGACCATAAGTCAAGCTCTTGTAGCAGTGGCTGTATTTCTTCTAATCATGCAGTTTTTAAAGTTGCAGCGGGCACGGAGACAGTTTCCTCCTGGACCAGTCCCTCTCCCTGTCCTTGGGACGCTGATACAGCTGAACTTTCAGTTTAATCGTGATCTCCTCATGAAGGTACTTATTTTCAGATATTCCTAATTGTCTAAAAGTCTTTGTGATTTCTCCTTTCTCATGTTGTTTGCTATGTGAAAACACCCTCTCCCAAAGCTACATTGGTAGTACTGTAACTGTTAACTGGCCCCTGTGGTATCACACTTGGTTTGGATCAGAACTGCTGGTTTGGTTCGCAAAATAAGAAAAAAGATATTGCAGCGTACAGTAGCTTGCCAAGCTAAGAAACCTGGTATTGGAATTTCTGAATGTGTGAAGATCATTCTGGTGTTTAAACCTATCTGCTTTTAACACTGAGTTTCACTGAAATTCACGTGAAACTTGATATCTTTCTATAACCCCTTGCCAATAAATTTTATGAATTCATGTGAAAATTGATATAATTTAGGATTAAATGTCTTTAGGGATGATATATCAGTTTTGGAGTTAGGGAAAAATACTATTAAAAAATAGTTTCACAGCATGGATCTGTAGCTTTCTGAGCACTGGCACCTTCTAGTTTGAGTAGTAAATAGATAATTCCCTGCACTCTGTGTGTATGAGCTTGTTTGTAATGACGGGATCAAAAGCAGATGGGAGGAAAGAAGAAAGTCCAGTCTCTAAGCTAATTAGTCCTCTGACAGTTCTGTGTTCTTTTGTGTTACTTTACTAGTACAAATTATAGAAACCCTCTTGAAATATAGTAATAAAGAGAAAATACCCCTTATCCCATGAATGATTGTGTACTGAGCCTTGCCTTATATGCAGTAATAAAAGGTACATAATGTTTCTTGACATAGGCATGTGGCTCTGAGAAGTGGGAATACACAGGTGTTTCCCACAGTGAATGATGGAAAAGACATTCATGCTTTCTCAGTGATAATTGCAGTCTGGTGGAAAAGATGGAAAACATCACTCCACCTTAGGGCTGGTCCTCTAATCAGTGCAAAAGCAGGTTCATCATCTGTCTGCAGTGTGTGGGATTTCATTTGTGCTTTCCTGGCTTCTCTCCCATCTCTAGCTGGCAAAAATTCATGGCAACATATTCACCTTATGGTTTGGATGGGCCCCAGTGGTTATACTGAATGGATTTCAAGCAGTGAAGGATGGCATGACCACACACCCTGAAGATGTTTCTGGGAGGCTGGTGTCACCTTTCTTCAGAGCAATGGCCAAAGGAAAAGGTGAGAATTTCCTGGCATAAATAGTGCACAGAAATGTCATCTTGACAAATTGCAATACATTTTGTAGCTTATGACCACTTTCACAGGTAGCACTGAGGTAGGGTTGCTCTGTGAGGAATGACTGCCAGGTGAACTGCAAGGTAAGAAGAGGTGTAATAGCTTTTGGAGAATAGCTGGAGGAAAATACTAGCAAGAAGAAAAGGATTCATAATTTCTTCTATGGAATACTCACTGGGGCAGATTCAGAGGTGATGAGATGAGTCAATGGTAAGTTGTGCCACAGAGAAATGGAGGAAAAGCAGGAAAAACCCCAATTCCTTGTCCTGGACAAGCTGCCTCCCACTATGACATTTTCCACGGAAGAGTGACTTTGACATTGGGGTCGTCTTCCCATTCCCTTCCTTTTGTGAATGTTTTCCTGCTAACACTCTGCACCTAGAAGTTCAGTGTGCTTCTGTTTCATCCTTGCTGTAGGTTTCGTACCACCAAACACACTAGAAATTCCCAAAGCCTGTCACAAAGCCTAAATACTGAACTTTCCTGCCCTGCAGACAGGAACTTTTCTCCCTGACTGTGGAAAGTCAGAAATCTTTTCCTTTTCACTTTCATGAGAATCATTACCCTGATTCAGATGATCTTCAGGCATAACACAGAGTGTGAGACAAGCACTGCAAAGAGCATCTAGAGAATTAGCTGAGATAACCTGAGGTATCTGATTGTCTGGGAACAAACTTAATCCTGCAAGTCATCTCATTACCCAGCTGAGTTTGCCCATTTCAGCCCTGCTAACATGATTATAGGTCACAGCTGTTCCTTGGTGCCTTTGTATTCACAGGCAATGCAACAGTTTAATTATGTTCTGTGGCTTAGTAAATCCTATAATGTAGTCTTTGTCTATGATTAATATCAACATGATAAAGAGCTCTTCCTTTAATGGATGCAGGAATTATGTTGGCAACTGGTCACACCTGGAAGCAGCAGCGAAGATTTGCTCTGAGGACTTTACGCAACCTTGGTCTGGGGAAAAGAGGTCTGGAGCACAGAGTTCAAGAAGAAGCCCACTACCTAGTAGACTTCTTTGCAAGTATGAAAGGTATTTCTGAGATAAATATCAATATGTTTTTGCCCTTAATCTGATGTCTTCAGTGTAAGAACTTCTCTGTCCTGTCCTGAAACTGAGGGCAGCTTTTGTTCCACAGGAGAGTGTGCAGGGTCATACACTGTGTGGAATGGTCTGGAAATGCAAAGCCTCCAGTCCCTCTTGTGTTTTCAGGGAGATTATTCTTGCTCAAAATTATTTACAAAACTACTAAAATTGAGAGGAAAAAATGGAGCTTATTTATTATTATTATTATAGAACACCCTAAGTGGAAAGGGATCCCTGAAGATGGTCTAGTCTAACCCCTACTCAAAGAAGGTTCAATCTGAGCAGGTTTCTTAGGGCTGAGTTGTAAATATCTGCAGCAATGGAGACTTCACCACCTCTCTGAATAACCAGTTCCACTGTTCAGTGAGCACTATAGTAAAAACATTTCTTATATTTATGCAGAATTTAATGTGTTTCCATTTTTTTCCTGTTGCCCCACTTGATATCATTGAGAAAAACCTTGTTCTATGTTTTATACCCCTCCACCACATACTTATACATATTTAGATATCTCCCTAAGTCTTCCTTTCTCCAGACTAAAGAGTCCATCTCTCTCAGCCTCTCTTATGCCAGATGCTTCAATTCCTTAATTGTTCTTGTGGCCCTTAGCTCAACTTGTACTAATATGCTGATGTCTCTTATACTGGGAAGTCCAGAGCTGGACCCAGCACTTCAGCTGGGTCTTACCAGTGCTGATCAGAGGGGAAGGATCACCTCCCTTGGCCTGCCAGCAATTCATTTCCTAATGCAGCCCAGGATGATGTTGGCCTTTGCCTCAAGGGCACATTTTGTCCCTTTTGTGGTGCTGGTGCATAAAGAGACAAAATCAGTGCTGATGAATTAAGCCTTGTAATGCCATTTGCACACATTCCATAAAGCACTGACTAGAATCTTGTCTTCATTACAAGATTCTACCCTGATCAACCCAGTTAGGATCATGTGAGTTGGATTTCCCAATACTGATTATTATGCAAAGGCACAATAAGTCAGGACATGCTGTGGCTAGTGATGTATAAATTAAAAATAATTAGGTAGAGCCCAATCCCATAGTTTAAGATCTAGGAGAGATTGAGATGTGACCATGTGTGCAAGGAAAAAAAGCCCAGAACAGTAAGTTGCTAATCAGAATCATGCCTTGGCTGTTGGGCAGTTGCATCAATACATACACAAATTGGTCATATATTCCATAGTCACAAGATAGTTTTCTTAGGATTAGGTTTCAAATAACTGCTTTTAAATTAGTTATTATGCTGTTGATGCAATTGGTTGAAAGGAGTTTACAATATTTTATCTTTACTGGAGGTTGTACGTCTCTAGCAAGGTCAGAAAAAACACAGACCCTTGCATGCCTCTGTGTCCTTGATGAATAAAGCTGTCTCTCTTCTTGCTCTTGTACCCTCAGGTTCCCTTTGTCCATAGTGTTCTCAGTCATTCCCATGCTTAAGACATACTTTAATTTTGCCAGAAAGAAAAGTTGCATATAATTTTTTTTCCTTTTACCTCTAAATTTACTCCATCATATGATGCAATATTTTACACATCTGGCATTTCTTTAGGGTGCCACACATTCCTTGGGTTATGGGATTGCAACACAGTTGTGAGGAATCAGTTTGATATTATTATTTTGCAAAAATATTGCTGCTTCTCTGCAAAATGCAATGCCTTCTTTAAAGTTCTGAGAGTAACTGGGAGGATTCTCACATTTCACTGAAGTAGGAGACATTAACAGTGATATTTACTTTTATGGCTGCAGGGAAGCCTGTGGATCCTTCTTTCCCTCTCGTCCATTCTGTCTCAAATGTAATTTGTGCTGTCGTGTTTGGACATCGTTTCTCCAGAGGGGATAAGGCCTTTCATGAGCTGATAAAAGCTACAGAACATCTCTTCAAGTTTGGGGGCAGCTTTATTCATCATGTAAGTAAATGATTGTTGTATTTTTCTGAATAAGACAGAGAGTGAGAAATACAGATTCAAGAGCTATCAGGCAAAGGTTTTAGAATGGGTGAGTGATGCTCCATGCAGTTTTTCTGGGCAGTGAACTCTCTCAAAGTATGATGGTGAAGCTCCACGTGCCAGCCTTGGCCATTTGTGTTCATTCTCCTGTGTTTGGGTACTGTAGTAGTTTACCCCTAAATCTTTTCAATAAGGCATAGGTTCATGGACTGCTCCTGGGTCCTGTTTGTGACTTCGTTTCTCAACCCCTGCACACCACAGGTTTCTGTGTTGGACATCATGATTCCTAAGTATTAAATGTCAGGTCTGAAAGGGTGACTCACAAGTTTAGACACTTTTATATAATGAGTCAAATACCAAAGTGTTTTGCCTGTGGCTACTTATCTTCATTTCTTCTGTAAGACACAGACTTGAAGACTTCTCAGACAAATTTTACTCCTCCACTCTGAGTGAGGAGCAGCTCCAGGCACAGGCAGCAGAAAGCAGGAAATGCTAAGAGAGCAAATACAACTGCAAGCTTGGCAATTAAACAATCTGAGAGTCAACAAGCCATCTGACACTAGAGGCCTTCTTTGGACTGAATTAATAAAAATATTCCTGGGAGTTTTGGTTCTGGTTCCACTGCTGAAGTTGTCCCATACATCTTATGAATGTCTTTTTAGTATAGAATACATAAGCAATTCCTGGAATACAGATGTCTTCCCACATCCCATGGAACATTTTTCTCACCGAGTTATGGCCAGGTTCCCTTTTTCTTAATTTAGCTTTGGTCCTGTAAGTTGAGTGTAGTGGTGGCAGGTGACACCTGGTTTTAGTACAGAGAACATACCTCCTTTTCTTCTCTGCATCCTATCCTGGCTTTGATTTGATTTAGTCCAGTGAATGAGATATTGTTGGGGAAATAACAGGGCTTTAAACCATTCCAGAGGGATGGCCACCATCTCCCCACCTCCCAGATGCAGGGAATACACAGTATTATGCAAAAAAGTGGATATTGCTGTATCCACATTCCTGTTTCTTATCACGCTGTCAGGCACTGAACAGGGGGACACTATGGTTTGGGCCTCTCCACAAATGGAGGAGGAGTTTTGGCAGGTACCCAGGAAGGTGGATGTATGCAGTTCCTGTCTTGAACAGGCAGCTAAATTCCACTTACAGTTAGAGTGCCATAGTGGCTGGAGAGGGCAGACATTTGGGAGTAGGAATGCCTGTAATCTGGGCAATTTTATGTGATTAGTCAGACCACAGTTGTGTCTGAACACATTTTGCAAGTAAAAAAATACCAGAGATGGAACTAACAAAAAATGATATGAAGTTCTAAGTGAATTTATCAAGGACTGGACTAGTAGGTTTTTTTGTGATAAGGCAATCATTAATTGATAATTGGATGTCTGACAGTAAGAACTGATTTCCCAAGAAGACACAAGTATAGTCTATCTAATTCAACCACACTCCAGTGAGCACCTAATAACGTGCTTTCTATAGTGTGATTAACAGAGTACAAAAAGAGCTCAGTAAAATGAAGGCTGAGAAAGGATAAGAATTCTACTGCTAAATAAACACTGAAATTATATTTTGAACAGAAAAAGAACAATTAAGAGAATGTTGTGTCTTGAAGATACGAGAACATACAGATTATCCAGGCATAAATGTAGGTTGAGAGCCAGAATTAACTTCTAGCTATCAGAATAGGTCGAAATCAGCTGGTTTTTTAGGCAAGATTTTCCCAAATGTTAAAACAGAAGGAAAAAATAATTTGGTGGTGTCAGCTAACCCTGTCTTTCTTTCTAGAGGAGAGTACTCAAAATTTCCAGGTAGACGTTCCTTAGCTTTTTTGGGTTTCAGATATTTGAAATTTCACAGAGGAACCTTGAGAGGTTGACTGGTAGAGAGTACTTTGGGGGTTACCCAGCCTGTAAAGCAGCCACCAGGGGCCAGTCCTCACCAGTGTCCTGGTGAAGGGTTTCCAACTTTTGCTTCTCCTTTCCCGCTATTCTCCACTGGAGGGCAGGAGCTCACTTTTAAAATGCCTGAGTGCAGTTCATAGCAATTGAAGATTCGAAAACCTGTATAAGTGAATGCCATTCATTCTAGTTCCAGTAATTCTAATTTGGTTTGTGATTGAGCTGAAAGCCTGCGGAACTCTGAATCTTACCATCAAAGCTAGAAAACATACAGTTTACTTTTCACAGCTTGAAAGCCCAAGTGCAGTCCTTGTCAGAATATTTAACTAATGAGACCCTGATCCCAAGACAACATGAGTATTACCTCTCTTTGTAGCAGGTCTTCCTAGTGCATTTTCTTGTGATAGAGACTTTGCAGGACCTCTTGTGTGTCACTCCCACAGCTCTATGAAATCTTCCCCTGGCTGATGAGCCGTCTCCCTGGACCTCACAAGAAGGTGTTGGCTTGTTATGATGTCTTGAGCAACTTTACACGGAGAGAGATCCGAATGCACACAGAGCGTGGGACACCAGAGGAACTGCAGGATTTCATTGACTTCTACCTGGATCACATTGAAAAAGTAAGGTTTTTTTCTCCCCAATCGTACAGCCATAGGGGAAAAGGTCAGAGTGGACCATTGAATCATCACAACCAGTCTGAATCATCACAATCTCTTGCCTTTCTAGACATTGTAATGTGAATCTAATAACCAGGATCTTCCAAAATCCTTTCTGATCATTGATATGCCACAGCCCCTTGCAATCCTTTAATTAAATGGCAGGTTAATACACTGTATTTTTTTTTCATTGGCTTTCATTTCTGTTTTTCATTTACAAGTTGTTAAACAATTGAAGGTGTCCATGAAAGAATAATTAATTACTAAGTGAACAACAAGAGAACTGGGAAGGCCTTTGGAAGACAGAGTGGGATGCTCTGGTTACAATATTTCGTAGGTAAAGGTTCACCAAGAGAATTTGCAAGAGGACAGCTGGATTAATAACCTAGGAGTCATTAGTGTTTCAGACAAGACTGGAGCAGAGGAGAGTGCCAGGGTCAGTGAAGTGTCAAGACAAAGGAACAGGGACAAATAGGGCATTTTGGTCAGGCAGGCATAGTAGACATAGGAGGGACTCTGTAGGGCTGTGAGGGGCTGTAGGAGGTGTGCACAAGATCTCTCCCTTTTCTAGACCATACCAGGGTCACTTTGTACTAATCTCTTGGGTACTGGATCCCAGTCCTGATCTCTGGACTGTCCGTTGCCCTTCCCCTCTGTGACTTCTCCCTCCACTTAAAAAAATCACTTTTCTTTCCTCCTCTCCTCCACTTCCTGTTCTGCCTGGTGTCAGGAATAAAAAGAAAAAGAAAGTTGCAAGATGAGACTGGTCTTAACTGGGTATGGCAAGGCAAGGCTGGCCCGGAGAGCCAAAGGCCCTGGGAGAGTGGGCAGTGACTGTTGGTCCTGGTGGCAGTGCTGCCCTGCAGGGACACCAGTGTCCCTTTCATCACTCTCATGTGCTGGTAGCAGCAACAGAGGCGGCCACAACCTGCTGAGCTGCAGCACTCATCTACCTCTCCCTGGTAATTATTTATTGATCAATTCCCATATCACCTGCTATATTCTTATGTCTGGTGTGGATGTCAGCCTAAATAGCTTCTTGCTCCTTGGATCCTCTCATTTTAATTTCTTTTTTTATATCATCACAGTAACACACCTGGCCTTCCAAAGCATTTGACTGTTTCTAAAGCTTTTCATTGCTGTTCTAGGATTTATGAGACTTGAACATCAGTATACCAGAAATTGTTTCAGTGAGCTCTTCTGGGACTCTGCTGGGTGGAAAATCATCCAAGTTTGTTTATTAAAAAAATTGAACTGTCTGTAATAGATGAACAGGGGCAATAAAAAAACTATATCATATTACAGAAGCATCTTTCCTTCTTTTTGATTTCTCCACTGGCAAGAGAAAGGTTCAACACCCCTAAGCAAAACCTCCCTAAATATAAATAATGAATTCCCCCAAACCATAAACGTGTTTATTTAAAATTTCAGTGTATACATACACATCCTCACACTCTTAACTGAAAACTGTAAAACCCCAGAGCAGCTGTACATGAGTCATTGTACCCTTGTGTAGAAGAAGCCTTAATACCACAGGTTAAGAGCTTTACTCAGCCCACTGTTCATTGCCTGGTCACTGCATTGCTTGGTAGAACAACTGAGTGGTGGACTGTGACTTGAGACATGAAGAATGACATACTGGTACACATCTTCAAAGGAAGATTTACTTATGAAACTTTCTAAATTAACCACATGTTTGAATGTTTGATGCTTAGTGTTTGAACATTAAGCTAATAATACTATTTTTTTCCCCAAAAGAATTTGATTGAGCTTCATGAGTAAGAATGGAGTAAATACAGCCTGTCTATTTGTGAAGTGTTAATTTTTATGTTGATAGCCATCTGTGGTGTCTAACATTCCTTAGCAGTCTTTCAATATTGTCTTATAAGAAGAAGACACTGCATCTTGGAAACAGTTACAAAATCACATTTAATCCTATCCTGTTTTTTCTAACTTTCATGGATAATCCTCTAAATTTTCTCATCTTTTGCAGTCCAAAGATGAACCCAGATCAACATTCAATGAAGACAACATGGTTTATTCTATAAATGACCTTTTCTTGGGTGGATCAGAGACATCAAGCACTACTTTGAACTGGGGCCTGCTCTACATGGTGGCAAATCCAGATATTCAAGGTGAATAGATAAACCCATCTCCCTTGCAATAGAAAAAAACAATTAGTAACGTTTTCATGAATCAGAGGTTATTCCTAGATACTGATATATGCCTAGTGGCACATGTATTTTTTTTGTACTTGTAGGTCTGCCCTAGGCAGCATCACTAGATCCAGGGATTAAATTAACTCTGTGTTGTTTTTGAGTTTATTGTACCAGAAATTATTCCAGTCAGGAGTGGAAATAGATGGCTCCTCTGTTACATCTGTGTGTATTTAAGAAGTTTGGTTTTAAGTCTAGTTTTTAAACAGCCACCAATCCCTTTTACAGAGCACTGAATGAAAACCAAAGGAAGAAGGATGTCTTATACTGGATAACAGAAATTTCACAGTTAGGTTGCGGAATATGTGCAACTACCCAGAGGAGAACAGGATTTTAAATGGGTGAAAGAGATGAAGATGAGAAAAATTTGGTCAACTTGTAGTTGTCAGACAAGAAATTCTGCTTAATGTCATGTTATCACATTTTGTTATCACTTACTCTAATTAAGGTTATGAAAGCCCTGACTCACCTGTATAATTTTATTTAGCTAAATATTGCACATATTTGGGAAAGCAGAGTATGTGCAGAGTGATCCTTCCTGGGCTTCTTGAGTAATACATTGCATCAGAGATCTCAGAATGAGCTGACACCAGTATGTCTGTCCTCATTTAATTAATTGGTGGCTTCTTTTTGAACCCATTCCTACTTTTCCTGTGTTGACATCCAGTGACAGTGTTTCACTCTGTACTGTAAGGAGAAGTTTGGCCTTTTGCCTCACCACTGAATTGGGAATAGAAACGTGTATTTATATTATGCAGTGATTGATTACTTCAGACTACCTGGATTCTCAAGTGCTTCTGCAAGATAGCTCTTCATAGAAGGAAGTTTACTTAAAAATATTTCTGAATACATATTTTAAATTCTGTAAGGTGCTCAAATATCTGTTGTCAATTTAATGAAGGACTACTGGCAGTCACAAGGCAGGCTTGATGTGAATAGGCACAGACTGATCAGTGCACAGTGAACTTCCCTGCATCTTACTGTTGCTTCAAAAGGCCTGGAAAAATACAGGATCATTTATTAAAAATATAAGGTATCTTTATTAGGTGTGTACTGCCTCTCTTAGAGTTTATAAATCAAAGGTTTTATTTTTGGTAACGCCCCCAAGATTTCTGTGCAATAAGAAATTTAAAACATGCTGTTCTTTTTTAAAAGGCAGATGCCAAGCAGTAGATCCATTTTTTAAAATGGTATTTGGACCTTGCTCTAGTTGGCATTGTTTCACTTAACAGATGTCCTGTGTAAGAACCATGTTCTTCTAACAGGAATTAGACTTTTAAGGCTCAGAATCACCTGGCATAAATTTCAGAGAGCTGTGAGCCCAATATTCTAACTGGCTGCAGGTGTTTGAGGTACCTAGGCAAAAGAAAATCCAAAGATAAATCCGTTATCTCTTGAATTTGTGGTAGTAAGGCAACACTAAGTTTTAAATTTTTGAGCGACAAGTGTCTTTTCTTAATCTATGATTAAATAACTTCAGACCCAGGAGCAGAGTTCTTATATGTTTAAGCTATTGGAATATCCTGCTACTTTGATTTTCTTCATAAAATATTACTTACTTTTCTATATTTATTATGGTGTTGTTCTCATAATTCTAAATTGGAAACGTCTTCAAAAATGAAATTACTGAAAATACTTGATATGTTTTTCAACCTGAAACAGTGAATATTTTCCACAGAGAAAGTGCAGAAGGAGCTGGATGCTGTTCTGGGTCCCTCCAAGTTAATCTGCTATGAGGATCGGAGAGAACTGCCATACACAAATGCTGTGGTCCATGAGATCCAACGCTTCAGTAACATTATTTCAGTTGGCATGCCCAGGGTGTGTGTGAGGAACACAACCTTGCTTGGCTTTCCCCTCAAAAAGGTACAGACACAGTTTCTCAGTTGCTACAGACTTTTCCTGCATCAGTAGAGCAAGGTGCAGATTAAAATCTGTTTGTGCCAGGGGCAGGATGCTTTTGGGTAACAGTCTGAATGTGACCAAGGAACAGAATGAATGCTTTTCTCCTTTCAGGGCACCATAGTTCTTCCAAATATTGCTTCATCTTTGTATGACCCAGAGCAGTGGGAAACACCTCGACAGTTCAACCCTGGTCACTTCTTGGATAAGGATGGAAACTTTGTGGCCCAAGAAGCTTTTTTGCCATTCTCGATAGGTAAGTGGGCTACAGCACAAACATCAACAGTTGGATTGGGACTGCAGAATGAAGATGTATATTAAAAACCTATTGGTTGTCTATTCTAAACCTTTTTGTGGAAAACAGTGCTTAAATCAACATTATTGTTTTCAGTAACATATGTTCTACTGAACAAATAGTAACATGGAAAATAAGAGGTGTCCTGACAAACATATATCTAGCTTGCCCTAGTTTTGGAAGGAAATTCTCTTCTAATGACTATGGTTATTGATTTTGGGTAGTGATTTCATACCATGCATATGCATGGAAGGCACTTTCAAGCAGTCCTCTTGATTCTTTATGCATTCAACACTATAACATGACACCTCCCAGGAAAAGCAGGTTCTTATTCTTCATTTATGTGATGGAATGAATTCCTTTAAAGTTGTCAGTCAAATGAAGATGAGCCTTTGAGGTAATTGAAGGGAGCAGAAGGGTTACACAACTATTTGTAGCTGCAGACAAAATTATTTGAAGGAATGAATGAAGCTTTGTGTTATTGATTGCGTTAAGTCCTACAGAAATTCTGGACTTGGCAAAAATACCTTTGTACTTCGTGAGGATGAACACAGGTGCTGTTGGGCTCAGGTTTGTTTACTCGGTTCTTTCTCCTACCCCCTGCAGGGCACCGGGTGTGTTTGGGGGAGCACTTAGCCAGGACCGAGCTCTTCATTTTCTTTGCCAATCTGCTGCGGGCGTTCACCTTCCAGCTCCCCGAGGGAGTGACCACGATCAACACGGAGCCTGTTATGGGGGGCACTCTGCAGCCCCACCCCTACAGGGTTTGTGCCATTCCACGCTAGGCTGGACATGTGCTGTGTGTCACAGACCATCTGTGAAACATCTTTCTTATTTTTCTGAATGTGTCTCTTGAGACCATATAATGCTTTTTGTATTGGATTTGAATTTCTAGTTCAAAAGCCACCTTTTGTCCACAGAAGGTAATTTTATTTAGACCCTGTTGCCTGCTCATGAAGGTGATTTTTTTTGTGTGGTAAAAATTCTTTTATCTGTAAGACCCATCACTCTCAGCCATAAAGACATCTTGCAGTTGCTCCCTGGCCTGGCAGGTATATATCTGTGACACTGCTGAGCAAATGAAAAAATTGACTGCCGGACTTCAAAAATTCATTCACTCATTATCTCTGATAATGAATTCTTTCATTATCCTGTTACCAAAAGCAAACTGGGGAAAACATACCTGGAGAATTCTGCCTCTTGATCTCACTATCATCAATATCAACGTTTCAGTCAACTTTTTGTTGATGGTCACTAATAAAAGATATGAAGGAAAAATTAACAACTGTTTTTATTTATAGATTACTTACAGCTCACTGAGAACTTTTAGATTTGATGAAGCAGAATATGTGTAAACATTAAACCTAGCAGAGAATAACTGAGTCCAGCAGTGAAAAGTTACAGGCTGAAACTTGGTGAAGAATGAAGATACAGAGAGATTTCTTTTGGGTCACATACTTCCAGCATTTTAAAAGTCTGACAAGTCAGTTTTTGGAAAGTCTTTTCTAACAGGGCAACTGTTTACTTCCATGCCTGACTCCTACTAGGATCAGCACTGGGAGGCTGCTACACCAGGTGCAAGGACTTCCCAAGGGGCAGTTTGGGTGAGGAACCTTCTTTGGTTAGAGATGATGGTGTATTGAAAAATATTCACAAAAAATGCCAAAGATACTTTAAAACACCTCAGCAGCTCAGCTTCCTGAAGCCACAAAAGCTTGCCATGTACACAAATACTAGTCAAAAGCAATTAAAGAGTCTGTAATTAGTGGAAAGGAAAAGATTGGTTCCTATGTTAAGTATTTATGTTGTATGGGAAAGTCTTGTAAAGTGTAAGTGAACTTGTCCTTCATTAATGTTCCTGTTTCTGTGAGAGAGGACAGGACAGTTGAACAGATAATCATCTGTTAAATCAGTTATCACTCCATGTCATCCGCTGTGTGACTGAGATTAGTTCCAGCAGCTCACCATGAATCACGAATTTAGATTTGTCTCATTATTTCTAATTCAATGGCTGATGGAACACAGCATCAAAATAGTAACCGCTTGATATTTAGCTGTTATTAAATTAAATGGCAGGATAGCACTAGTGAAATATGGAAGATCACATCCTGACATTTTATGTGACAGAAAACTGTGCCCTGGTAGAAACTGATGTCAAAGTCTCTGTGGATTTGCATGTGTGCATGGGGAGACAAGGAAAAGCTGAAGCCACTGTGATCTGGGGATGTTGGAGCTGTCATTGCTGCTTAGAAATGAAGTTGGAAACATCAGTAGCATTACAAGAGCTAACATCTCTGCTTGGTGATGCTGTCGCTCCTGATGGCCGTGTGCTTCCCCAAATATCCTTCCAAAACAGAAGCTCATAAATGAACCTGGGATGGAATCAGGGCCAGGACAGCCCAAATGCAGCTGGAGAAGTTTGAGTTGCCTGAAGCCACGGGAATGGCACAACCCAAAACAGGGGGCATAAACACCACTCGTGCAGGTGTGTGAGAGGAGACACGCAGGGCTTTTCAGAGGGAAGCTGCACCTCGTATGGGAGCAGGTTATTGGTGCTTGTCTGTGACAGGACCTGCTCGTGGGTGGTTTCTATTCCATTGTGCTGGAATGTCCAGGGGATGAGAGCCCAGCACGTGAGCCATGGCAGCAGCAGGATGTTAAAGGAAGCTCACAGCACTAAGATGGGAGAGCTGGGCTTTTCAGAACTGTTGCATTTCTGTGCCTACCTGATCTTTCTTAAAAGTGAGTTACTTTAACTCATCTTCTAATAAAGCCTTGTCTTTTTGGGCTTTTGAAAGCCTGGCTGATGCTGCCACAGAAGGCCAACAAAGCTGAGAGTAGATTTGAGAGAAGCCCAGCTCCCACTCATGAAGTATGTGCAAACCCTTCCAGCTTTGGCTGTGTGATGTCACCTCCAATCAGGCTGCTGAGCTGTAAGGGGTGTCTTGGAAACACCCCCTCACATACATCCTTTATTCCTCTCTCTTATATTCTTCCTTGCTTCTGAGTTATTTCTCATGTCTTCTTCAGGCTCCATTTATGTCGTGGTGCTTGCACCTGCTCAAGTATACAGGGGAAGATTTGGCTATAAAAGAAAGTACAGAAAATGGGGAGAGGCAAAGTTGAAGATTTTGGGTTCATGTAGCTCTTGGAGAGGCTCCGAGCCTTGTGAATCTGTGATGCTCATCTGATGCCCTTTTCAATGAAAGTTTATTCACAAAGCAAATGCAAGTAGTAAAGAAAAACTTCTGTATTTCTAGTAGTATAATGAGGAAAAAGGAAACTGGTGGTTTCTCAAAACTGCAATATATCAGGAAGGCTCTCTGGCAGATGGGAAACTTAATGGCTTTTTTGGCTTTTATTGTCAATGAAAATGGCCAATGCATTCAACACCACTGGGGTTCAGGGAGATTTCTGTCTAGGCTAGGAAGAAGTAGGAAAATATCTAGATAAACATGATGTTTTCAAATTGGCTGAGCTGATTCATCCCAGGGCACTTAGGGGAACAGCATCAAGCTCAGAGCTATTAGCAATCATCTATGAAAACCTGTGGAGGATGGGAAAAGATCAAACATTTCCTTGTCTTCAGAAGGCAAGAGAAGTTGCAGTGCTATAAATCAGTCAACCTGATTGCACTTCTCAGAATATCCTACAAATAATCAAATTGTAAGCACTGGAAGGAAAGCAGAGTCAGTACTCACCAAATAATGTCAATGTTACTTAGTCCTGTTTGATGACATTGCTAGAGGTCTGTTTTCAGGAGAGAAGTTGTTAATGTAATTTACTGCTCTTCAACGTGGCTTTGACACTACCTCACAAACTCTGTGGAAATGTACTTGATAAAACTTCATGGAAAAGTCAGGAAATGCATATGAATATTACCACGTCAAACTGGAAAGATACACTGAATGGGATTCTGTCCTCCATCTAGTACTAGTCAATACTTAATTGAGGACCTTGATGGTTAGTAAAAACACCAGACCTGGGAAAGGCCTAATTTATTGATGCCACCAGATCCAACTGATGTCTGCAGCAAGGTAAGAAAGAGGTACCCTCAAACTTGTCTAAATTCAAACAAACTTAAATGCAGAACGGTTTTATTTGGATTTCTTACCTTTGTGAAAGTGTGAAGGTGCCATAACATGGATACTTCTCCTTAGTAGTTTTAGTGTCATGTAACTGAAGAGGTGAGAGCAACCCTATTTCAGCATCTCTCATAATTTCCTTCTTCCTTTCTTCCCGGAGTTACAATTTTCTCTGGGAAATTTTTCTGGGATTTTTTATCTTGATCTTTATGGTTTCCACAGAGAAGTAAGCTGCAGCAGAAGGATACATTTTAGTTTTGCAGTGACTCAAAACACCATTAAAATCTATAGAATCCAAACTCAAGTTTGTTGTACTGAACTAAAATATTTTCTTTGGATATTCCTGAATAAAAGACTTAGTGGAAAATATAGGAAGCTTTCATTAGGAATTTCTGAGACAGGTTATTTAAACTGTATTAATACATTGAGATAATTGGTCTAAAAATGCCAATGAACTGCATTAATTTCAAGTAATATTTCAGCTAAGTTAGGGATATCTTTTACTTAGTGAAAAGCTTATGAACTCCTCCTAATATCTGCAAAGAAATCACAGCCTGTGGTATTTTTAGCCAAACACTCCAGGAAGTATTTATTTGCCGTCCTGCAGTGTGAGATTCTAATGTTAAAGGAATAACAATAACAAAATTGCAGCCCTTTCCCCAAACAATTTATGAGATACAGAAGATGAAACTAGAGATGAGCTAATAATACAAATATATTCCATGGTCAGGTGATGATATGATGGTTTCCTACAAAGCTGCATTTTAAGGAGCATTACAGAGAAAATGAAAAAAACAATTGGAGTGTTTTATACGATATTCTTTTTGCAGCAGCTTTTTTGAGCTCTATAAGTGCTTATTTCAGTGGTGCAGTCACATGAGCATCGGATCTGCCTTGTAAATTCAGGTTGGACTGGCAACTACAAGCTGTGGGTGACTCTGGTTTCTCAGGTAAGACAGGCAGCTTCCTTTAGCCTGCTTGTGGGTAGTTTTGGAAAGGGACAAATGTCACCACCCACCCCTAATACTGAGGGCATCAGTAGTTTCAGCACCCACAGACAGCAACCAAAATCCTAGAGATATGCAGGCCATTATGGGACCTGCAGGTAGAGGTACATGAGTTTCCAGGCTTGCCACTCTCTCTGACACTATTGTGGCATTGGCCTGTCCTGGCAGAACCAGGCACAGCTCTGTGGGAGCTCCCTGTTTGGGATTTCCCCTGTTTGGGGAACTCCCCTATTTAGGGATCTCCCTTGTTTGGGATTTCCCCTGTTTGGGGATCTAGTCCTGACCTGTGTGCTGGGTCTGATGCTGCAGCTAATGGAAGCAGTCTGTCCTTAAGCAGAACACTGAGAGCTGTCAGGAAGCGTGCTGGCTAATTCAGCATGGATCAGGTGGGAATTCCACAGCACAAAATGATCCTGTGTGGATGGATATCTCAGCAGCTCCGAGGCACCAGGCAGAGGGCAGAAGAAGCTCTCAGCTGCTGAGCAGGAGCTGCCCTTCAACACTCCCTGGCTACCAGGGGCCGCTGGAGTTCATCACACCTTCATTTGCTGACAGCATGGGACTGGTTGAGGATGAGATTTAAATGCTACCATACAATGTCCTTAAAAGATTACTTGGAACTTGTGGTAGAACGCAGTGTCTGCATGGTTTCTTGGTTACACTGATATTATTCACCGTGGCCGTGCTCTTTTGCTCTCTGATCAGGATAAAAGGTTCATAATTTTCTCTGTACTCATTATCTCTCCCATGAAAGGGTATGCAGTATGCCAGGGAACCTCCCAAAAAAATTAGTTGGTGCCTTGCACTAACTTAGATTTTCTCCAGGTGAGGTAGTGGCATTTGACCAGGCCCCGACATTGGAAAACCGAATTAATTATACAGTTTGAAATGTGGGAATTGCATCTGTGAGGCCTAGAAGCAGAATATTTATTTTTTTTGCTCTGCCTCTCTCCTTTCCTTTTTGTTAAGTACTGTCAAGAGAAAACTTTAAGATAATTAAACAAGCAAACAACCAAAAAACCAACAAGAAACATTCCCCCTCGGCAAAAAAACCCCAAAAACAAAAACAAAAAAAACAAGATGAAAACAAACCAGGAATTATTGAACAAAAGTATTATGGCTATTCTCCATTAATTTTAGCTTGTTGTTGATCTTCATCCAGGTCAGGTTGAGCTTCTGCAGTAGGAGAGTCAATTAGGACTAAAATTGCCTTTTATCTTTATGATGTGTTTGACAGGACGCTTTACACAGAGCTGACCAAAGTGATTCTCCTTGAACAATGCCATCCTCTGATTAAAGAAAGCCCTGTACTCCATGAATCGGAGCAGTACAAAATATCTCCCTACTTTTCTCTAATTGTAGAATTATAGATTTGTTTAAGTTGGAAAAGACCTCTTAGGCTATTGAATCCAACCATAACCAGAGCACTGCCAAGTCCACCAGTAAATCATGTGCCAAGTGACAAATCTACACATCTTTTAAATACCTCTAGGCATGATGACTCCACCACTTCCCTGGGCAGCTTGTGCCAGGGCTTAGCATCCTTTTGAGTGCAGAAATTTTTCCTAATGTCCAATTTAAAACATCCCTAGCACAAGATGAGGCCATTTGTTTCCATCCTGCCATGGAGAAGAGGCCAATCCCCACTTGGCTACAACCTCCTTTCAGTGAAATATAGAGAGGGCTAAGGTCCCTCCTGTCCCTCTTTTTCTCCAGGCTGAATAATCCCAGCTCCCTCAGCTGCTCCTTGTGCTCCACATGTCACCAGCTCCATTTCCCTTTTCTGGACACAGTCCAGCACCTCAGCATCTTTCTTGACAATTGTCCAAGAAGTTCTGCAGCCTCTGAGGGCACTTTTTTTATTCTCTGCCTCCAGGTCCAGAACTGTGACCCTGTGCTGTCCCATGTGTGTTTGACATTTCCACTCTCTTCCATAAACCCTCACTCCAGCTGTCACACATAACCAGAGGATGCAGAGAAGCTGACAGGGAAAATATGTAAAGGTGATGAATGTTTAGGAGAATACAAATTGTTTTCTGTGGTGAAAGATGGCTTTCCTGGTTTATGTGAGAAACTCAGAGGTCTCTCTCAGGAATATTAGCACAAGGAATCAAATTTCTTGCAGCATAATATCTACAGGAGGAATACCAGTTTTGACCTCAGGTGGTATTTCTCAATTCCTTTTATCATAACACTCATGGAAGATTTTTTGGGGAAAAGGACCTTTCAGGACATTGCTACTGTATTGCACAAGCAGTAATATCATAACTGGAACAATAAATAAAAATTAGGTAATTTTTTCCATATATTATTCTTGCTTAATTTTGGGGATGTGTCTAGGTACTGCAGTCATTTCATGTGCAGTCAGTTGGGAAAATTGTGTCTAAAGGCCTGCATTGTCTTTGCCAGTACCAGCTACTAATCCCTAGATACTGTATAACAAATTAATATGCAGTCACTACCACCCAACTTGCCCTTTGATCCCCAAGTAATTGTCAAATCCTGAAAGCTGCTGAGTGTGCTTGCCATCTTTCTTGAAAGTCACACTAGCAGAGTTGCCATAGGTGCTGGAAGTTATTTCCTAGAGGCAGGCACTGGATGGCAAAGCTGTGAGCAGCATTGTCCAAGTGCTTTCTTCCATAGGAGATTCGGATAAATGTGGAGGGGCACTGGTTACATGTGTCCCTCCCTCCCTCCCTCCCTGCCTCAGGGAACTGGTAGAAAAGCAACAAAGAGCCAGCAGAGAAGCAGATGTTGAGACAGGGCAGATTAATGGGGCCTGTCAGGGCACAGTCCCAGCTTTAAGTTCAGTTTTGGAGGGAATTTCTTGCCACGCAGTGTGTAACTCCAAATCCCCTTGTTCCCTTCATATTAGCACTATTACAGTGCAAGTCCCCATCATTCAGCTTCCCTTGGAATTTAGAAGGAAAAGCTTCCCTGGACAGGGAAGAAAGGCATGAATCAGACTTCCGGCCCCTGCACTTTATGCATGACTAATTGTCACTTTGCCACTTGAATAAAACAGATTTTCTCTGTTAGCAGCTAAATGCAATTAGTGTAGTACTTCAAAGGGCTGCTGCCCCTGCCACCATGCTGGAGATTGAGGATTGTGTGATGGAGGGTTATTAACCTTCTGTGCTACTGCTTGGGGTTTTTTTTCCTACTTAAACTATAGAAAATCAAATACAGAAATGACCCCTAAATCTTTCTCCAAAGTATTTTTGGATGCTTATTTAGGTTGCTAAATCAACATCTCAAATCTAAAATGTTACAGAAAAGAGCTCTGCCTGAGAAAAAGCCTGGTGGAATGATGGTATAATTGAAGACTGAGCTGCCAGCCACAGTTTTGGCCAGAAGATGTGTTACCTCCTCTGGATTATGAGCCATCCTGACCCTCCATAATGGCCATGTGGCTGCTTCTATTTCAGTCTTCCCTTGTTTTCTGCCTCTTGTAGCTTGACTGTTTGTCACACCCTAATTAAAGACTTTGAAGACTTGAAAATACCTGGCTGCAAAGGATTGCAATTGGAAGTGTGATGTGGAGAGAGGTAATGGAGTTGGTACAGCTCCATTTATATGAATTTGGGATAATGCATTGCTACAAGTTGAGTGTAGTAATTTGAATACATTATTGAGTTTGCTGGTTCTGCCTTTCATGTTTCATATTTAAATTCCTCCCATGAAAATTTAGGAGTATTAATACTTGCCTGATTAGAAAGTCTGCTCCGTTACACATTTTAATTGCAAAAAATCCTGTAGTGCTGTGTAATTTCTTGCCTTCATATATAGAAATAGATCTCTTTGCCTTGATACACCTCAAATATATTTAATAATAATAAAGCACTCTGAGATACTTTCTGGAGTGTGAACTAAAGAAAGGAAATTATTTCTTATTCTCAGTACTGTATGAAATATATTGGAGTTCTAGGTCAGTGCTTATATCTTGATGTTTTAACCCTGGATTCACAGAATAGACATTGTAAGCTCCTGGATATTGACATTCTATTCCTATGAATTGTTTGATGACAATCAAAGACAAGGTGGGGGTCCATATTGGTATTTCAGTCTTTATCTATTACCTTGTTCATTCACTGTTGTACATTACTGCAACTTTCTAAACCTTTCCTGGTCTCCAAGTTTTCTGTGGTTTGAAAAGCTGCTTCTCACTTTGCAGTCACTGGTACAAACACCTGCAACCCTTGAAAGCTGTGTTTCTCTTCTCATGCTTATAATTGCCAAGCTCACAATCTGCAACCAACCTGGTGAAGAACATGCCAAGAGAGAAGCACTCACCTGCAGTATTCCCTGCTGAGAGCACTTATCATCCTAGGTAAATGAAGATCTAACTCAAATATGATTGGCATTTTTCATGCTGAAAAGATGTAACTATATTGAGTCAATACCCAAGCTGATACTTTCTGTTGAGAATGACTCTGCCATGTGTCTATTCTGAACACAACAGCAGATTGACCAGGTCATTTTAGATTGCTGGGACCTGCATGGAAGTGGAACACCATCCTCAGAGCCATCCTCTGTATTTGAGACTATTTTGAGGTCAGTATCTTTATTCTGGAGAATGCCCATTGTTCTGCTTCAGAGTTTGTTTGTCCCTGATGTGTCTGAACGCACTTATGATCTCCTAGTCGGCCATGCCAAGATAAATTTTCTCCAAATCCTCTTTTACTCTTTCACTCCACAAGACTGACTGCGGTATCCCTGAGTCCTTGGCAGTTTGTAGCTGAGGCAGGTTTGGTGCCAAGACTTTTGCACTTCTTGGTGCAGAGCTCCAAGGTTGATTGTATCTAACCCCGTGTCTTCCCACTTCCCTTGGGACAAACTGCTCCATGTTTTATGGCTTTACATCTGACTGCAGTGCAGCACTTGCAGTGGTTGCCACCTCGGTCACGGTGTCAGTGATCTGGCTTCTTGAGTCTCAGAGTTTTCTCAGTCATGAAATTTGCAAGCTTTGTAAACAGCCTTTTTAGATTTTCTTAAATGATTTAAAGTAATTGAAGAACATTTTAAATAATGTAACTTTGATGCCATTGCTTTATTAACAAAGTTTGTAATATTTTCAAATTTAAAAAACCCAGTAACTTTCACCTGTTTTATCATGAAGACAGTTTTCTCTATTCTGTGAAATTTTAAGACTGTGGAATGAGCTTTATTTGGATATCCTTGGGGTGAAAAAACATGGGCAGCCAGCTACTGGTCTTGCTCTGACTTTGCCTTGACCAGTGCCTGACCTATGTTCAGTGTTAGTTTTCAGTACTTTCTCAGCCATTTGCCCTTTGATTGCAACTTTCCTGGATTTCAAATTGGATGCATTTTTTTGTGACAAACTGTTATGACACACATTTCTGGGGGCTTAATTTCTGTCAGGCTTTGTGGGAGTCTCTCATGGAGTTTGTTTATTAAGGTTGACTTAAAACTGCTCTGCCATCACTGTCCTGTTATTGTGGTTTTCCTTTTCTTGGCAGTCATCAGTTATGCTGTGAGGAAACCACTGATACAGATTGAGATGACAAATTGCTCCAGCTTATAAAATTAGCATTGCACTTTACAGTTTTTTGTGATATTTTTGCTAGTGCTTCTCTGAGACATTTCTGAAAATATAGTATCTGTGAACTTTGAACTTCTATTTTTATTCCCAAGGTCTGTACCTCCTCCCTTATTCACTAGCAGCAGTAACACAGTGCTGTTGCCCTACAAAAAGAATCCTAATGTAAAAATATTGATTTCAGCCTCTTTCTGTGAAAACAGAATCTGTTTTTTTACATTAAGTTTGAAAATATATCCACTAACATGTTCTTACTGTCTTTTCCCATTGATTTTGTTAACCCTTTGAGGGATTTTGTTTGCATCCTCAAGCTTGTTATGCAGAAACTGTGGAGATGATCCCAGTTATTTTGCACTTGTCAGCATTATGAAAAACTCATCCCGCTATTCCTTACACAGAAGTATCATGCAGTTCCCAGTAATCTACCCAGAGAATATAAAGTTACTCTTCTCTTAGGCAAACTCTCTACTCTCTCAAAGGTCTTGCAGCAATTAGGACCAGGGTTGCCAGTCCCATTTCTGTTGCTTTTCTCATTTTACTTTGGATATTGACATAAATTACATCGTTTTCCCACTCTTTGCACCACCTGTATTGCAGCCTTAATACTCCCAGGTTTTAGGCTCATTCCACCATTTGAATGTTGCAAGTTTCTGAAGACAATTGTGGGCGAAGGTTTAAAAAGCATAGCAATGTATTGTGCAATTTCCACTTCTAAATATTATTCATTTGAAGCCTCACTCAAGGCAATTGACTGCTTCTTTGTGCCCAGTGTATGAACAGTTCCTGTGCTTCAGAGATCCTAATTCCGATATCACATTCCCTGTTGCCAAACGTGTAACAGTTTATTCTTTGTATTGAAATATTGATGTCCCAGACATGAAATTAAATTTGCTTGCTCAATTGTTTCAGGACCATGCTTGTTCGATTGTTGCATTACCTGCACAGCTTTACTTTTGCAAGCATTGTACTAATCTTCCTGAGACTTACTTCACACTGTGTTTTTAAGTCCACTAAAAATCTTAACTTTGGCTTCCTTCTAACTCTCATTAAAACTTGTTGGTTTTAACTATGCTTCCATTTCTTTGGACCGCCCTTTTTTTGGCTTACTATATTTTAGGTAAGCTGAGTTTTCTGCCAAAAATACAAACCCAGCAAATATTGCTGATAGTCTGTCCACAAGAGGATGCATCAGACAGGAACAGGTCTGTGTGAACACAAGATCCTGATTTTCTTCCCAGTCCAGCTCATCCAGTGACATCAGGTACTGGTGGAAGTAACTATTCATGCATCTGATTTCAGACTGTTGGAGAAGTCTAAAAATACTGGAAAAGGAAAGCTAACTGTAACATCTGGCAGGCTAAACTGCTGGCTGGTTCATTTGGCTTCATCCTGCTTCTGACAGTGGTGATTTGACTCCAGTTAAACATGAGCCATGTTCTGAAAGAACTCAATTCATTTACTGATATCAAAATGCTAATACTAATAGAATACCAATATGAAACATCTAAAATTAAGCAATGGAATCTGAACTAAACAGGGAAGAGATGAACATGGTTGCATTTAGTCTATTCTTATAATACATGTAATTTCTTCTGGCTTCAGTTGTCTGCAGACAGAACTATCTTTCATCCTTGTTATCAAAATTTTTTATAATTTGAAACTGATATTTTGATTTGAAGAAATAAATTTTTCCGATTTTATATTTTGCTGATTTCAGCCTTACAATGGGCAGTGGTACCTAATTTGCATTGGCTTTAGCAAAGCCAGGGAACCCACCTCAGCCCAATTCCCACCAGGTTGCCCATTGCATGCACAGACCAGGTGATAAAAGATACTTGTCTGTGTTGCCTTCTCAGTATAACACAGGCACGTGTGTACCCACTAAAGCTGCAAAGCTTGGCCAGCTGAAGGAGATGGATGGCTACCACTGAGTCACTCTACCTTCTTCATGCTGCCAGGTTTGCAAAATACCACATTTATGTCTGCGTTGGAGGGCACAGCAGTTTCTTGTTCAGGCTTGAACTCATTTTTAGTGAAGACACTTTCTCTTTGCAATGCAAGAGTGAATGCTCTGGTTACTGGCACACAGAGCTTTCCCCTGTCTGTGCTTCAAACTCAGTGTGAATCCCTTCATTATTAGAGGAGAGATTTTTAATGTGTCCTGTAAACTTAGTGAGAACTGGTAATAATAGCCAGGATTCTGAAACTGACTAAAAAAGTAGAAAATAAACCTAGGTACATGAAGCTTTCAGGTAGGTTACATTTTTTAAAAAGTATATAAATAATTGGAATTTCTTTATATACTATAAATATAAAAAATTAAATATTTAATGTATTATTAATATAAAATTGTAATGTTGTGATTTAAAAAATTATTTAATTGTTATGTGATTTTTTAAGTACTGTGTCATTAGTGCTGACTTGGTGAAATGCTTATTTTTCCCATTTACTACGAAAAAATGTTTGAACTTCTGAATGTTCGCTCAAGGCTAATTTTTCAGAAATCGCATGTAGCAATCTCATCTTTCAATTGCATCTTTACTCTGTAACTACACTTGTTTTTGCCTGTGTAAACTGTGTCTAATGGCAGGTAAATTTGAATTTACAACCACATTTAAATAATGCTTGTGACTAAAACACCTGGAATATCTTACCTATTGTAAGTATATACTGTATATCCAATCTAACCTATTGTAAATATATATTCTATGTGATTGTAACTATATTCTATGTAACTGTGTAGTCTAACCTAGGTGTACACACATAATCTGAATTAAGACATTCTAAAGTGAATCACTAAGTGTTTTTAAAGTTTGCAAAGCAGATGAAATTGAGTTTCACTCATCTCATGTCCACTGGTCAGCAAGGGCTCTCACCTGGTGTCACTCCAGTCCAGATCACCCACTAGACACCAGCTTCAGGAAAAATACCCTGAGTACAAGTGATCCCAGTTTCCATATTGAGATTTTTTGTAAGCAGAGAGACGTGCTTTTGATCAGAGATCAGTTTGATACACCTCAGTATGGCAAATAAATAGGGTGCAGGAAAAGGGCAGGCATTGATGAAGAGGGAGGGACAGAGGGAGGGAAAGCATCTGAGACTTTGTAGAACTCAGTCTGCAGACAAAACTGGTGGAACAAGAAGCAAGATTACTTTTTCCCAGCTCCAGCACCTTCTTTTTGATAGAGAAAGCTATAAATCAGCTGATAAATTAGCTCAGAAATGCTAACAATAACTCAAGGTTTTATAGTCCTGATAATTTTTTTGTTAATTGTTGAATTTTTCAGGCTGCAAAAAGCTTGCAAGCAATTCCCTCCTGGACCAACTCCTCTGCCATTGCTTGGAAACTTGCTGCACTTGAACTTTCAGTTTCATCGGGATCTTCTGATGGAGGTATTTCTTCTAATATGCTCTTAATTGGTTATTTTTTCCCATTACTTTAAAAAGTGTGATTAATTGAAGGTTTTAAGTCTCTGAAAGTTACAGACAGGGTGTGAACATATAAAGATCAATTGATTCCTACTTCTGAGTCACTCTCTTATGTGGAGTATGTCATCTTCATGAGAAACTTAATGCCTTTAAGAATCAAGTCAACTTGGGGACAGAGTTTATGACTTGTTATTAAAGTTGGAGACTATCAATAATCTAAAAGATGCTTCTGCACTGCTAAGTGTGAAGCTGTATCCACTGTAGTACTATCCCTATGTGATACTTCTTAAAATTCTCACTGGCATTGCCCAATTTGATCACAAAATGGGTAATATGGTGCATGTATGCTTGTGGTACAGGAAGGGCATTTGCTCCCCATCTTCCTACAGCTCCTGAAAATGGTTTGTCACTTGTTAGTGACAGCTGCAGTTAATTCCTCTAAAGGTTTGAAGGTGACCTCTAGTTCAGGTGGATGCCTGAGAACACACATGGGCCAATGAATGCAGAGCAGAGGCTGTGACGCTCTAGCAGGGAGGGGAAAGCTGGAATCTAAATAAATATGAGGAGAAGCAAGTGTATGATGTGTAAATATGAGGAGAAGCAAGTGTATGATGTGATCAATTGGGTGTACTTTTTGTGGCACCTTAGACACTGTCTGCCACCATTTTTTGTATCATTGTGGATGTGCTGGAGCAGGGTCCATGCTTGTACAAAGGTTTTTCCACTCACAACTGGAGTTCCCCTGCCATACACCCATCCCTGCTTGGATACCTCTGCTGTGTCCAATGATAAGTGCTCTCCTCAGTACTGTGAGGAAACCCTGGACCCAAATGCAGCCCACTTGCACTTCATGGCTGTTGGATTATTTGTGTCCATGTGCTCTCCTGGAGCAGACGGATGGTGCAGTTTTTATTAGTTTATTTCATTTTGCAAAGGCAGGACTTGCTGGAAGCACAGAGCCCCAGGGTGGTGCAGAGTGTGGTTGTTCAATTAACAAGGTACTAATGTTGGGGTTGGAGGAGATGCAACATAAAGTTTTCTTCCTTTTCCTGCAGAGTTGCTGCAGAAAGTGCTTTGAAAAGAAAATAACTGCCCCCTGGGGTACATAAAATTGGCTACTGAAAATGCTATTCTCAGCAAAACAACAGCTTCTTCCTGCTTCTAGCTACACTTATATGCATGGGGATGATGTTTTCAGCACAAAACTGTCCACTGGAATGGTGAATAGCAGGTGCAGTGTCTATTGGAGATCTATATATGGGGATTCACCTGTTCTTTTCCTGGCACCTTTTCCACTTACAGCTGGCAAAAACTCATGGTAACATGTACACTCTGTGGTTTGGGTGGGTCCCAGTGATTATACTGAATGGATTTCAAGCAGTGAAGGATGGCATGACCACACACCCTGAGGATGTTTCTGGGAGGCTGGTGTCACCTTTCTTCAGAGCATTGGCCAAAGGAAAAGGTGAGATTTTCCTGCCATTAATAGTGTGAAGGAATGTTGACTTGGAAGCTACTCTGCGTTGTTATACTCTGCCCTCCCATTCGGAATGATCTTCCAACAGATACTGTTCAAGTCCTCCACTGGCTTTTGAGACCACCTTACTGTTTGCCATGGTGCCTTTTGCACTGAGCTTTCCTTAGCCTAGGAAACACTCTAGGTTGTTTCTTTGTAACCTTTTTGCTGTATTCAAGATGTATGTAATGTGATCCAACTCAGAACCCAGCAATCTTGCCCTCATCACAGTCTAATCCATTGTAGTACACATGATTTTGCTACACATCACATGAATGCAATGTTTGTTTGGTAACTATATTCATTATGGTTGCCAACCACTTTCCATCATGAGCAAGAGACCTATAAAACCCTACTCCAGAATTTCCATTTTTGTACTTGCAGACACCCCAGACATTTTGTGAGTACCATTTAATTGTGAGGGTGCCTGCAACACAGGAAAACCCACTGCTTCTCAGAGTATTCCAGCTGTTTGCAGTATTTTTTTTCCTGCCTCTGCATTTGCTAGATCAAAACAGACACAGATTGTTTAAAACTAGGTGAAACCTCTCTTTCACAGCAGCAGTTCAGGGCTCTTCAGGTGACCAGGAGTGCAATCTAACAATTAATGGAGTGTTGTCTCTTCCAGAGTAGAAATAGAGCCCAAATGTCCCTTAACTTTCACCTTTATCACCTCAACTTACAACCATCACATTAATTGGTCTGTATCTCCACAAACATACCCTGTCCTGAACCCTACTCTGTGGGGATTCTTCCAGTTATTCCTGTCTTGAGCATGATTACTTGAATATGGCTAAAGCACATCTCCTTAAGGTGATCTGGGGTTTTTTGAGACATTAAGAAATGGCACAGTCAGAAAATCCTGAGATTGCTCTCTTCAGCTATTAACTACATTCAATATTAAGAACAGTGGTCTAGTAATAGTTTGGGTATGTTTGGCTATGTATCTTGGTTACCAATAATTTCACCTAAAGATATTTTCTCACAGTATATTACCTGATTTACTCCATGTATTTTATAATATCTATTTAAATGAATTGTTCCATGTCTGTGGCAAATATTAACACCCTCAGGTATCATACTTGCAAGTGGTCGCTCCTGGAAGCAGCAGAGACGCTTTGGAATAATGACTCTACGCAATTTGGGAATGGGGAAAAAAGGACTGGAGCATCGAGTGCAAGAGGAGGCCTCTCACCTGGTGGAGTTTTTTGTGAACCTAAAAGGTATCTTACCTGCTGAGAAATCAGGCAGTTTTCAGTCTGGATATGGGTCCATATCTTCAGTATGCAGACTTATCTACCCCTTCTAGGTGATGTATCCAAACTTACCAAAGCACAAGAGCAGATGGAGCCTAGAATCACAAGTATTTCTTTCTTATATAGCTCTTCGTACATCTAGTGAAGCTGCAAAATTCTGAAACTCCACCTCCATGGGCTGATAACATGTCTGCGATGTAATGATATTATACAATGACACAATTCTGCTGAACTGCATGGCCAAACCATTCTCAGGCTGCCTGCCATGGGTACCTGAAGAGTATTGCAGAGCTTAGTAATTTCCTTAAATTTTAAGGACTTTAGGTGACCTGCATATTTTAATGTCTATCTGGCTAAGTAACTATTGGCAAGAGAAACAAAGCAAGTAGGAGGTGGGAGGAAACTTTAGTGGATTAATAGGATTAACTCCAGGTTAATCTTAGAGTCCACGACAGGATGATTTCTATCCAAATCACTTGTTTATGAATATCTGCTTCATAATTTTAGAAAAAAGATAATCAGGCAGAGATATGATCTACTGCTCACAGCTGACACTGTAATAGTTTCATTATGTTTATTTGTCTGTCTATTCTTCTTCTTAAATCTTCCCACATTCCTCCATTTTCCTTGTAATTAGTTTTTTACATTTTTGAACATGTCTGTCACTGACTTCCCTTAGTTCATCTCCACTGGCACTACTTCCTTCTCACATTCTCTCTTTTCTTCTTCCTCACAGCTGACGACAGCATATTTGCTGTGATACCCTAGAACAGATCTTAGCTGTACAACTTCATTTCACAGGAAGGGCTGTGAAATTGTTTTAGAGCTATGAGGAAAAAGTTTAACAGTGTCCTTTGTTCTAAGACTATGTTTTATTTTCATTTATTCATATTAGTGCCACATCTCTGTCATCATTCACACCCCAGCTGGATAAAGAGAACATTTTATTAAATCTTTAATAACATCTAGTCATAGCTGTATAAGGATCACCTGAAAAAAATACTAAGAGTGAATTCCAGTTACTGTGTTTGCAGGAAGACCTGTGGATCCTTCTTTCCCTCTTTTCCATTCTATTTCAAATGTAATTTGTGCTGTGGTTTTTGGATATCACTTCTCTGATGAGGACAAAACCTTCCATGAACTGATCCGTGCTACAGAGAAAATATTCAGGTTTGCAGGCAGCTTTGTTCATCAGGTGAGAAAATCATATACTGGTTTGGTTTTGTTGTTTTTTTTTTTAATAGGTAGAAAGTGCAGAGCAGATACAAAAATGGGTCTTCACTAAACACAGAGCAACAGGCAAATGTAGGCTGAGAGCTAAGAAGTGTCCTTGGGGAGGGACCTTATGACTGTATCCTTGGTTTTAAGGCCATTTTTAAAAACAATTTTTGATCTTTTTTTTGCAAGCTGTGGGGCGTTAAGTCCTTTGGTATTTCTGAAACTATTAACAGAAACATCTGCATTTAATTTGAGACTGGAGTTGGTAATATATTTGAATTCTGCAGTGCTGCTCCCCCCACTTCTATTTACTTCTCTCCTCCAAAAATGGGTGTCATTAAACTCTACTGCTTTTTATCACTTTGCAAGTCTTATGCTGAACATTTCCTTTTTTTCCCTACCTCACAAATCATAAAATAGTCATTATTAATCTTTTCCTTACCATGTTATAGCTCACTATTCACATATTGCAAAAACAATACATACATTATCTTGCAGTCTCATAAGTCAACTTCTGTCAGAGGATTTTTTGTAGCTCCTTCCCACAAAACACCATAAAGACCAACTTTGCACTTGAAGCATCTTGAAGTGTACTTGAAGTATTCCTCATGAATTGGACTTGGTGGTTTAGACCCTTAAAGAGGGAGAAGCCGTGTGGAATGAGGAATGCGGATGGCATAGCAAATTTAAGTGGCATTTAAGTTATGTAGGAAGAGGCAAACCAAAATGCAGATGTGGTAGTAAAGCTATTTTTCCATAGTTAAAAATACAAAAGCAGACAGACAGAACTATCCAAAACAGAGGACAGTACTTAGAGCTGACAAATGTGTGTGTAAATACACTCAGCAGGCTTAGGATGTAATATTGTTAACCTTCAGAACAATTATTGCTCCTTAGCAGTCATAAGGACTCTGACTAGGAAAACTAAATTAGCCCTTATCTTATAGTGATACCCACACCATAATTCCTTTTGTCAGCTCCAAAAATTCCAGAGTTACTTGAGGCTGCAAACCTGTTAATCTTAGTAGCCCTATGGTATCCAGAAAGGATGTCCTTACATTTCGCGTGCGTGGGAGCTGGGTCTCCAACTGTGCAGCAGTGAGGTCATATAGTGATTTTATTAGCCAAGCAAACTTAGAGACATGAGCAGAGTGTTGGCAGAATTGCCTCGACCTTTGGAATTGTGTCAAATTACTATTAAAGCTTTCCCACATGACAGCAAAAATCTGCTCAAAGCAACCCTAATTTGTTTATTCCATTATCAATATTTCTGGGCAGAACAATTCAGCCTTCTGGTGTGTCTAAAAGCAGCTTTGTCAGTGATGGACAATTCATGGTACCTCTTGTGTGTCACTTCTGCAGATGTACGAAATCCTGCCCTGGCTGCTGTGTCGCCTCCCTGGGCCTCATAAGAAGGCTTTGGCTTGCTATGATGTCCTGAGTTCTTTTGCAAGGAAGGAGATCAGAAGGCATGTAGAGAGAGGGATACCAGCTGAACCACAGGATTTCATTGACTTTTACCTGACTGAGATAGAGAAAGTAAGTGTTCATTCTGGGTGATCATGCTGTTATGATGTATAAGGTCAAACAGACCATTAAATCACTCAGTGTGACCCCTCCACCATAGTTTCTTACATCTCATAGGCTTCTTAACGTGAATATAATATCTTGGGACTTACTAACTCATGTGTTTCAGAAAGGCATCCAGTTTTGTATTTTGGTAACATGAATTAATTGCCATCAAGTATGAGAGGGTGAACCCAGGAGCTCTCATCTGCTTTGTATAAATACCCATGAGTATACTTCAGTCCTGTGATAAATACATGACAGTTTATTCCTGTAGGCTACATAACTTTGGTAGACCACCTCATCTTCTATAGCAAGGCTCATATTTACAGAGGGATTAAATACATGCACAAATCACTACCCTGAAAGAGCAGACTTGCTTCTTTGGGATCCAGTGTGTGTGCTCCAACACTAACTGTCCTTATGACACATAACTGTCTGGTTTCTCCCTTGGCAGGCAATCATTATCCCTATGTTGCCTCTAATTTCCCCACTGGGGCATGTCTGGCTTGGCCCCTATATTCAAATTGAGCAGCCTAGAAAACAATTTCACAAACAATGCAATAATCAGAATTAATCTTCTTCCCTGCCCAGGCTATTATTTTCCATAGTAGAAAGTGACTCTGAGCCAGAGAGCTCAGTATCTGCCAAGATACCCTCTTTCCTAGGGTAGATGAAGTTTATGTAGCTCCTACCTCTGGTCATTAACTTTCATCTAGTCAGGCTGCTGTGTCCTCAGTATTGGCTCAAGGGCTCTGGAAGGAGTTGATACATATCTTACACTTAGTATCTGAGTGACTACGGCAAGATTTATTAAAATAAACATTTTAGAGGCAAAGATGCAGCTTTCTCCGGTGTCAGAACTGCAATTTATTGCCATCTGTTTGTTTGAAAACGTTTTTGCCTAATATATTTTCTCTAGTTGTATTTTTATTTTACTCTCCTATTATTCAGAAGGAAATACATGGGTACCTTTCACCCATCAGTTCACATTTATCCTGAACTCAGAAAATAAATTGCTCTCAAAATAATCTGTCGAAATCCTTTTATTCAGATACATTTTTCCTTTGACATTTGCTAGGACCATTAGATACCAAGGCCAAGGAGTGATATGTTATAGGGCACTTGCTTATATTTGCACTCTAGGCTAACTGCAAACTTGTAGTGTGCATTGAAGTTTTTGTAATTAAGTCATCAAGCATAGAATTGCCTTTTTGTGATGAAAGAATAATCCACCTCATGAAAGACAGTAATACAGACTTATAGTGCCTATTTGGGAAACTACTAAACTCTTAGTATGCATCAAAAACTGCAATTTCCACTATTTGTGCACATGCCAGCTGTGGAAGTCTCACAGTTCTCACACAGAGGGCATACAAGATAACCAAATTGTTATGCTTTAACTTCAACTTTTTATCACCATCTACAGTCTAAAGAAGGGGCCAAGCCCAAGTATGATGAAGAAAATTTGGTATATGTCATAAATGATCTTTTCCTTGGTGGATCAGAGACCTCAAGCACTACATTGTACTGGGGACTCCTCTATATGGTGGTGAATCCAGATATCCAAGGTGAGAGTGGTGAGGTTTTCCTGTTTATTTTTATTATCCTATGCTAAACTCAGGCATATTAAATATTAAATCACAGGATATAAACCTAATGTACTATGTTGAAATAATACATTTTTCTGTTGCTCCAAGAAAAGTGACCAGCTAAAGTATTTTATGCATTTTTCTCCTCTGAAATGGTGAATATTTCTCCACAGTAAAAGTGCAGAAGGAGCTGGATGCTGTTCTGGGTCCTTCCCAGTTAATTTGTTACGAGGATCGGAGGAAACTGCCCTACACAAATGCTGTGGTACATGAAATCCAGCGCTTCAGCAACATTGTCTTTGTTGGCGTCCCCAGACTGTGTGTGAGGAGCACAACACTACTGGGATTCCCTGTCAAAAAGGTACAGATGCATTTTCAGCTCCTGCTCTTTCTTTGGCAGAGTGGCATTTCAGTTTTGTAACCCGTTTTCCATCTATAAACTACTCTCCCTTAAACTCAGGAATGTGGTACCTGGGGAAGGGTTACTGGTTGTGGCTCCAGGAGTGAAAGAAGTCTTCTACTTATCATGTAGGTGCTCACACAGCTGATAAGGCCTCTGCCAAGGAAGTCTCAAATTCCTGCCCATCATCACAACTGCAGAGACCAGCTCTGCTTGGCAGGGGATGGACTGAGAGGAGGAACTGGTTTGCCAAAGCACTGGTTAGGACATCCCTGCCTAGCTTGGCACTTGCCCAGATGCCAACAAGCAATGATTTTATCCATCAGGCATAAACTGATGGGTGACAGGCACTAGTATTTGGAACTGAAACAACAGTTTCTTCTTTTCAGGGCACCATTGTTATACCAAATATAGCATCTGTCCTGTATGACCCTGAGCAGTGGGAGACACCCCGACAGTTCAACCCTGGCCATTTTCTGGATAAAGAAGGAAACTTTATACCTCGAGAAGCTTTCTTACCATTCTCAGCAGGTAAATGCACTGACAGTTTGAACTGACTTGACAATGAGATGATGAATAAAGAAGTGTGAGATCATGGAATTTCTTCAGATAACATCTTCTACCTCTGTTGTTTGCTGCTTTCAAAGAACATTCCTGGCTTGTTTCTGCCAAAGGAGAGGCTTCTGTTCTGTCAGACCCCAAAATGTTCATAGGACACTTTGGTGGGAATCCTACTCAAAGTCCTGAACATCTCTGGCTGGCTGCATGCTGCAGTCATACACAGGTTTTGTCTGTTGTGCTCTTTACACATAGTTATTTTCCTGAGGAGTAATTTGTACTGTGTGTACTGGAGTTAATTGCAATCTCTTTTAAAGAAACAAGCTGAAAGAAAAGCAGAAGGCATTCTGATAAACACAGGATTATGTTCTTGCTTACAGAACTGAAAATCCAGTTGCAAAAGAAGGAAACAAGGTAACAATGCACGGACAGTTAGTAATCATACCTAGCAGTAAAGATCCTGCTGATGGTTTTGTTTTTCTTTGTTGATAGTCACTAAAATGTCCACACAGAAGTGGTTTCTTAATTCAAATGGCTTTTTCTTTCCTTATATCTGTCTGCTATCTGGAAATGAGGATGTAATATTCACCTTTTCTGCTCACGCCAAGGAATGGGAGTCCTGGGCTTTGCCTATAAAGTGACCAAGCCTCTGTTCAACTCCAAATGCCTCTACCAAATAATTTTGCTCTGCTGATGTTAACTCACTAAAGCATGTGCAAACAGCTGGCAGATTTTTATGTATGGTCCTGAAGTTCAACATCTTCTGTAAAAGCAAAACAGGTTTGGTTTTTTTTGTCAGGTCAAGAAAGAAATAATGTTGGCACTTCAGAGATTTTCATTGAAGTTTTCATTTTGTGGCTCCTAATCTAGGATGTTGGATGGGATCTTTTCGAGAGAGAATTCATATTCTTTTAGTTCTGTGGCTTTCATGGTGCTCTCCTTGAATGAAACAAAACAAAACCCACCTCTGCTTTCAACAGGAACAAACTAAGTGATTATGAAACTGAAAAAATCCTGGATACTCACTGTCCTTTCTCCTACCCCCTGCAGGGCACCGGGTGTGTTTGGGGGAGCACTTAGCCAGGACCGAGCTCTTCATTTTCTTTGCCAATCTGCTGCGGGCGTTCACCTTCCAGCTCCCCGAGGGAGTGACCACGATCAACACGGAGCCTGTTATGGGGGGCACTCTGCAGCCCCACCCCTACAGGGTTTGTGCCATTCCACGCTAGGCTGCAGCAGCCACAGACCAGCCTGAGAAAGCCACCTTCACCCCCGTGAATTTCCACTCAAGTGTATAAACCTCCTTCTGGCTATTGATATTAGTCTATCCCAGAGTTATTCAGAAAGTGGAAGCAAGCCAAGACCTAGACTAACAGTATTTTTTTGGTCTGGTCTTTGTGAAAGTCATGGATATTCTCACAGGGATCTTGACTGTATTCTCCTCTCTGAGAGCACTTGAAGCCAGATGCTGTGGTTCCCAGCTGAAGCCATGCTGTGTCCCCTTGTCCTAGCTAACCAAAATCATCCTCATGCTCAGTCCTGAGCAAACCTCAGGAAAATAGGTGCCATTTCTGGGAGTAGCCTGATAACCTCAAGTAATTTGGCTATGGAAAGTGCACTTCAAAAGCTCTATTTTGGTTTTATTGTCCTGAACTTAGCCACTTTAATTTGTCATCAGGTTGAAAAAAACAAAACAAAAAAGCCCCAAAAAACAAACAAACAAAACACACACACACACAAAAACCCCAGAAAACACATTAGAATGTGGGTGCCTACACATCTGAATTTGATGTTAAGTATCTCACATATACTAGGTAAAAATTAATTCTAAAGCTGAAGAAAGAAACTTAAATTTGGTGTTTACTATAAATGTGAATGTGTGAATTTGCATCCTGATTATAGTTATATTGTCAAGTTGTTAGTTTTTTATTGTTTCTTTTACTTTTAATGGTGTTGAATCACAACCATTATCAATCCTGCTTGGATGAGGCATTGAATGTGAGATGAGAGAGTCACTTTGCCAGTGAGTTTCACTGCTAACTCCATGACAAAGGAATGCAAAGGTTTTGGAAGGCAGCCTCTAGCAGTTATCTGAATATTCAGATAGTTTCTCTATTTTCAGTGCCCTTTACTTTTTTCATTACAACCCACACTACATTTCCTGGTCTCCATTCAATTCTCCCTTGCCCCCTTTCAGCTCCTGCTCCCATCTACTCTTTTTTCATATAAACTATTTCAGGATTCACCTTGATCTGATGACATCAAGCTTCTCTCTCCTTTTTTTTCTGCACCAGTATTAGTAGAGGAATCCATGCTGAGCTGAAAACAATCACCAGTGTGTTTTCAGGAGGGAGCTTGGAAAATCTCATTTATTTGTTCTTTAAGGGTCCAGATTATGCAAAGAAGAGCACAATAACTGTGGAGGGCACAGTAGAGGTGACTTAGTGTAAGAAAAGACATAAATGATGATGTGATGCAGGAATTCTAAAATATCTGTTATTTAAGGTAGCTGTTCCTTGTCACTGATTCAACTCAAGAGACACAGCTGGTTTAAGCACAGAGCTGCAGGTGACAGCCAAGTTCAGCTGTAACTGTGCTGAAGAGGTCTTGTACGCAAATCACTTTTGGAAAGGATTCAAATGTTGGACTTAAGCAGAACTGCCTGTAAACACTACTGTAAACTTAATATCAAATTTGTATTGAGGACCAAAAGTGATTTTATGTTGGAATTTAAAGTATTTATAATTAAATCATTGTTTCTGAACCTCAATAATATGAAATGGAGGAGAATGTTACTACAGAGAAGTGAGAACTGACCAGATCCTGGCATGTGTTGTAGCTCTGGCCATGGTCTGCTCCAGCACAACCCAGCACTGGCAGGCTTGCAGGGCTAGAAGGGAAATGGGGGCAGCAAGGGCTTTCACAAAGTAACAGCTGCAATAAATAATCCAGCCTGTTACTCCACACAGCATATCAAAGAATGTTCCAGGGCCTACACACTCTCGCTCAGCCTCTTTACCAGCTTTAACCCTTTTAACTAGCATCAGCCACAGCCTCAGGTCTCTGAGTAAAGGTAGAACTGTCATCCCTAATAATATGGTTTAGAGGGTTTTGAAATCAGGTTGCAGGTGTCTGTGCCAGGGAAAGATGTGAAACTGGGTGTGTTACTTTTTAAACTACTATGATTCCTTCAGGTAAAAGTGAGTTCATGTCATACAACTGCAGAAGGGCTGCTTTGTTTTATATTTGCAGGATATCAGGAGTGAATGAATCCAGAAAGTCTAAAATATTTAATTTTGATGCATATGAAAGAGCTGTCTAACATTATATGTTGCTCATCTCTGCTAAGTTACAGTTCAGGAAAGCACTGGCAAGTTTGGAATCCAGATTCTATGCTAATCTTTTTCTTGTGCTTTTCTTTCTCTTTCACGGTGGGCTTCTCCTGGGTAGCAATATTAGTGCCACAGTTATAAACAGGACAAATGCCAAACTCCAGGGAAGCTAATTATCCTGGCAAAAGGAAAAAGCAGACACTGGAGACAAAGACACCCTTGTATAAAAGTTGGTAGATTCTGCTTCCATCCAGAAATTAAAAGCAAGGATTGATTTTATTTTTTTCCCACTTCTGTTCAAATAAATTATTTGGGGAACTGTTTTGTTTCAAAGGCCCAGGCTAAAAATGTCCCTGTGGACATTTGGTATGAATCATCGGGGTGTAGTGGGGGAACCTGACATCTATGGGATTACATTTTGAAAAAAAGAAATTATCTGTTGCACCAGCAGATGCATTTGGGGAAACTATTTCTGTATTTTTGAGGAAGTTTAGAAACTCTTGGACAAACATGAGGTGAAAAAACAGGAAATTTTTGCTGTCTCTTCAGCGGAAGATCTCGCAGGTATGAAATGCAGCAAAAAGGGAGATGGGTCACAAGAGCTAGAGGGGGTTGCATGGCACACGCTGTGTTGGTAATATGAGCCTCATCACGGGATTTGTACTAAGCATCTCTTTCTGTTCAAAAATCAATTGGATGTATCTTCAGCAGAAAAATTACTTTAGGATTGTTTAATAACAAACAATACAGCGTTTGGTGTTTGTACTGTTCTCACAAATTTTTCTAAGACATCTGCAATCATGTGCTGTCAGAACATGAGAGTGGTTGAACTTTCACCTCACACACCATGGCTGTGTTTCAGTTCTGTAACACTCAGGATTAAAATACTTTCATATTAATCTCAATCTTGAACATTTATTGTCATTATTATGTCACATTCTTCTTTAACATTTGAATAACTTCATCTTACTTTCAGACAGTGCCCTGTCCAAGTGCCTGCTGAAACATAACTTGGGAAACTAGAAAAAGATGCTCATCCAAGCAATCCTGGAGTATGAGCCAAAATGCACTAAATACTATTCACTTCCCTTTTTATTAAAAGTTTTGCCTCTGGCACATTTCAAAGCTTAATTCATTCATTTGCCAAATGCCTTCAGGTGAGAAAAATGCACTGTGAACAGGAAATCTGATTTTCTTCAGTACTAAAATGAAATTTCATGTTAAAAAAAAAAGACAATATGCTAATTGAATTGGTGTTACACACACTTCCTTTTACACATTGTTAAGGAGCCGTTTGTCATCATGTTTGAGATCTGTATTGAAGTCCATGCTGTAAGGGCAGCCTTAAACTGTGGGAACAGTGGGTAACCCAAGACAAGGAAATCCCTCCCCATAAAATCCTTGTGCTGAAATGTTATCTGCTCACTTCTTTTTATCTTCATTATATTTATGTTACTATCTCCATTATATTTTTAACTGTGAAATGTTACATTAATAATTTTTGAAATGGAATTAAATTGAGAGTAACAACAAACTTGAGGGTCACATAAGAACAGATTTATGGATATTTGTAGACAGTTGAGTTTCAACAGGTGTAAAATACAGTTGATGTACCTGCAAAAATCACTGTGAACTCAAATATTCAGTGGAAGGGAAAGAGAAAGAGAAGTGTAGGGCTGCATATTCACTTCAGAACAAAACAAGGGTAACCTTTTGAAAGTAGAACTGTATAAGGAATACTGTGTTTACTTTGGGTGTTTGTTACAGCCCACGATATAAGCCAGGCAGATGAGATAAGCCTTGTCACACAGTGATTGGAGCGCAAGAGATGTCAAACAAGGGGTCTGAAGAACAGCTTTGCCATTTCATTAAAAACATGACTAAGGCAGTTTTGTATGTAAATCAAATGGTGGGAGATAGAAGTACCACGATTTGAATCAGCAAGTCACACTGTTAGAGCTGTAGATAAAAGTTGTACCTAGGAAAAGGTCAGCTCTTTAATCTTTTCCCAGTATGCATGGGCAAGTTTCATTTCACCCTTGTCATCCAGTCCTTTGAGATGTCTCTCCAGGCTGAAATCACTGTTAGAAATAGTTCTCATTTGTTGAGGTGAATTACACCCTACTTCTAACAGTAACTCATAACCAGAGGTCTAGTCTAATGAGTTCTACCAAGAAGGTGCTTTCTCTGAGAGAAAGTCTTATAAAGCCAAGAGTTTTTGCTTGTTGATTTAGGGCTTTTTGGAGGTTTTTGCTTGTTTGTTGTTGTGGGTTTTTTTGTTGAGTCTAAACCAGTTCATGTTCATGATTTATGGAAGAACAGTAAGGGCTGAGTTTATGATTCTGTGGGTGTTAAGAGTATGGCAAAGACCCAATACACAGGCAGCTAGCCAGTGGCAGGAAACTTGTTCAGAGCAAGAAACACCAGTCAGAAGATGGAGTGCAGCTTTATTTAGGAGTTCAAGTACCCCAAAGCATCACTCACATTACTGACTGCATGGTACACGAAGTTCCTGACTGTCTGCAGACTAATTACAAGACAGCACGTAGGATTTGGGTGTCCCATCACAGAACTTCATAAGAGGTTAGGTCCATGTAACTCACTTATCAATGTAACCATTATCAAACTGCCAGCTTTTGTATATTCATTTATCCTTCTGATAGGACAGCCTTAACTTTCTGATCTTATCTTCCACAGCCAGCAGTGGTATCAGAGAACTCAAGTTTAAGTGTTTATGTGTACCTTTGGCAAGAGAAGGGACATGGGGTAGCTGTTTCTTAGAAAGGTGTTGTACCACAGCCTGAGGGGGAGGTCTACTTCTAGAGCACCTCCTGACATCTAGATCCTCTTCCTTTGCTGTGTTCAGTGCTATGGCCAGCTTTGTGTTGGCTGTTTTGTAACATTATGTACGTAATGTGGAAAATTAATTTCAACTGATCTCAGTAAAACTCACAGCCACGTCTGGAAACTCGCTGAACAAGGTAAAGTGTATTTGTAGGGATGGTACAAAGGGATCTAGTATTAGGCTTGACTTGATTTACCTCACTGGTGATTAAGGAGAGTTGAGGAGTAGAACATGCTTAGCAATGTGACATTTTAAAATTATTCTAAACTCCTTGCAGAACTCTTAGAGGAAAAAAATGGGTTTATGGGTCTGACTGAACATAAAAATGAAGACACAATGTAGAAAATAATTAATAGAAGAAAGCATAGACAAATGTGACCACAATAAAACATGGGAAAAATAGTCCTAAATTATCTGGGTCATTCTCCAGAATGCTCTGAGGAGCCACTACAAATCTGTATGAATGATCTGTTAAGGTGATTTCACAGAGCTCATATTAGCTGGAGCAAATAAATGACTTTATATGCATGTGGAAACATATATTACAGAAATGAATAAAAAATTGTGGGTTTCACTATAGATTTCTCCTTGCTTCAGAGACATCCACAGGAAATAAAGCAATCAGATTTTAAAAACACAGCAGCTATGAAACCTATCTTTTAGATTAAATAAAAAGGTTTTAAAATTGATTCTTCCCCTTCCTCCATGTACTTAGGGGAATAATTTAGATTAACTTTCCATTAAAAATAGCTTTTACGATCTCCCCCTTGGGGAAAGAGGGAAGTCTCAGTAGGAACTGGGAGACTACAGTGCACTAGGTGAGAAATAGCTGGTGGGAAAGTGTCATATATTAAGCAAATTTCATCTCAGCAGCCCCAGCCCTGCTGAAGGTTCCAGAAAACAAAAATTATAAGGAGTGAAGCAAAAGGGAGAGAAGGAGAAAAACCTCTTTCCTACTGCTGAAGTAGAAGGAGTTCAGCGTTTGTCCTAATAAGTGTAGAGGACAGACAGGGAGCAGCAAGGAGTCCAGGGAGCATTCAGCAGCTCCCACTTTAATTTCCTCATCAGCAGTGTCAAGCTGTGCTGGGAAAAGGAGACAGACCTCCCAAGACAGCTCCTCTCCCCACCACTGAAAAGAGGCTGTGCTCACTTTGGATAGCACTGCAGCCAACACAACATCTGCAGGAAGTAATACAGCTTGGGTATTTAAAGTAGCTAACAGATAAATGACAAAATAATCTAAAGATGCCATGTAAATAAGGGGTGTTATATGTGGAGTAATGCTGTATCTGTTGCTTACTCTTGTGAAAACAAAGACGTCACTGCCAGAGCCCATGGAAAACAGTGTGGATTTAGGAGAAACTTCTGAGTCTCAGAGGGAATGGTGCTTTAGCCACGTATTTTTAAATGCTGCTAATCTGTGTCCTGAAACTGAACCATTATTATAGTGTCAAAATATATCTCTTGGAAAAGTTAACTAGTAGATCTCACAGCCAAAATATACCTTGGATACTTCAAAATGTTGAGATCTTCACAGGAAGGTTTTCAATTGTCAGGAGCTTATATGTTTTGCACATTCATTGGTAAAGAAGGAACACACAACTGCTGCATTTTCTGGTGTCATCAAGAGCTCTGTCCTGCAAGATAGCATGGGAGGACAGTGGTGGGGTGATAGGATTCTATAAACTTGTCCTAAAGCTTTCACTGATATAAGAAAATACCATGAAGTATTCTGAATTCAGCAGATCAGCAGAGCTCTAAAAGAAACATCTGCCACTGAAAAACTTCCAGATTGATCTTTTGCTATCTTTCAAATATTTTTAACACTGCCTATGAGACAGGATGCTTTTTCAGACATGAAGAGACAGAAACTTACATGACACTACTACTTTCAACTGCTCTTCACATTTATGTGGTTTGGAAAAGCAGAGATTTTGCAAACTATTGTTTGCTGAAGTCATCTGGAGTTGATGACTGTATATACTGTAATGTTTGCTGTACTCTAAACTCACCCCTCTCTTGCTTGAAGATTAAAGGCAACGCCAGCTCTGCAATATGACAAAGACAACCTGTTCTGGGTCCTCCATGTCCTCTTTTTGGCAGGAACAGAAACCACTGTGACCACTTTGCACTGGGCACTGCTCCATATTTTGACTTATTCCAGAAAAGATGGGAGACTGATGAGGTCACATGCAAAACTGCTTGGATTGTGCTTTCTCAGAGAACACACCAAGGTCAGCACATAGGTAAACACTTGTAAAACTGCATCCAGTTGGAAATTCATGTTCTCTGTGAGCTGACAAACACACCTGATTTATTGAAAATCATGGGCTCACACAAGCCCCTTAGCTCCAACTTGCTGTCTTGCATCCTGGCAAGAAATAACCACTCTTTCTTCCTTTCCAAGAGAGTCAGGATGAAAGCAGAGGGAGCCGGGCACGCAACATGCCTATGTAAGATAACTGTAGAGTACAATGTTTGTGCAGCTGTGCTGTGAGCACAACCAGCTCCCCAGGCCTCTCCCAGGGTGGTCCTGATGATACAACAGTGTGACAAATTGCACATGCTCTGAGAGAGGAAACTCCCATCCTTAACATACAGCTGCAACATGGGATCAAAGAGTACCTTCCCTACAGGCCACCACTGTCCTTCACCAGTAAAGGCTGTTCCAAGCAGTGGTAGACCTCCTGAATATCCTTCAGATTGTTGATGCTGAAGATTCTCTCTCAAAGAACAGTTTTATCTGGGGGAGAAAACAGGAAAATAGTACTGGCAGTTCCTGGGCTTTTGAGAAGTATTTTGCAATGCTTCATTGTCTTTCACAATGTTTCTGAGGAATAACGAATTCATTAGATTTGTTTTCAGTATTCCATAAAGTTCTCCCATTATTATGTCTCTCCATTTCTGATCCATCCATACACTTTATACCTGCAAAATCTTATTAGGGCATTAGCTGCGGATGTTTTAGTGCATTAGAGGGAAACAATCACTAGAGAGTGTAATATAATTTCTGTACAGGATAGTTCTCTGTTTACTGTCACTGGAGTCGTTAATACACTGGGAAGGTATTTGTGACAGCAGCAGCCCAGGGCTCTGTGCAGCAGCTAAAATGATCAGTGAGTCTGCCAAAAGGGGTGGTCCTGCCCACTTTTGTCCTTGGCCATGTTCTTACTCTGCTCAGTGAGGCAGCAGGTGAGTGCGTTCAGACTGCTGAGCCAGCAAAAAACTACTACTGCAACTGCAACTGAAAGGCTTTCCACCAGATCAGCCAAATGAATCCAGGCACTTTATAGCTCTGTGTTGCTGGATCCAACTCTGGTGAAAGGGAATATGAGGGCATGGGACTCCTTGTTTTCAAGGCATCTTCCTCACCAGGTAGATTACAGACTGACTATAACTTGAAATGACATGAAACACCAGGATCACAGAGGAGATCTGCAGCATACCAGAGAACTGAATCAGATCTTTAAAGTGCAAGCCAATGTCCAGAGAAGGGCACCAGCCTTGTTCTCACTGTGAGAGCTGTAAAGGGACCCACCTCACTTCACTGGATTCATTCTCCTGCTCACTCAGCACAGTGGAAGGGACATACTCCATGGCTGCCCAGATGCCTTAGCCTGCAACTAGCCATGGGTAGTTTCCAAGAGCTCCAACATGCCTGGGAGTGTGGATCTGTGAGCTGCAGGTTCTGGGGATAGCAGGTCACAGCTGAGTGAGGAGGGACATGAGAACAGCAACGTTTTCTAAAAGTCAACTTTTTGTGTGTGTTTTTGTTTTTCTCTGTGTCTGGATTTCTCTGATGTTCCTGAACATCCAGAGGGCCTAAAGGAAACTGCCTCCAAGACTGACACATATCTCCTTAACCAGCTGTGGACACTGGAGTTCCAAACTCACCATGAAACACTCTTGAAGGTATTGGTGCTTTTTATAGTTTCATGAATATTTCAGATGGAGACTCCTAATGTGTCCTTGGCTAGAATGTAAAAGCAGGTTTTCGTTCCTTCCTGGCTTCAGTCTGAACTATGACCTTTCCAGGCAGAACTCAAGCGCTGTGTCTCCTTGGTGGATTTTAGAGAGGACTACTATTGAATGGAACAAGCCTGTAGGAAGTAGTGTAAAGTACTGAACAGTCACCTGGCCAAAAATAATGTCTGAGGAATCCTGTAAATATGGCACACAAATAGGAAGGAAAGGAAACAGGAAGAATCAGCAAAACTCCTCAATGAGAAGCAAAAAGCAAGGTTTATTTGCTTAAGGAGTTAATTCTGTACCCTTTATTTTAGCAATACTGCTGGTTGTGTCTTGGCACAACAAAGCCATGGAATACTACCTGGCCAGTGCAGAGCCAGCAAAGAAGGCGAGACTGCAACTCACTAGAGGTGTAACTGCTCCAGGCCTTGCTGTTTAGAAGAAGAATGAAGGGAAAAGGATGAAGAAAAGAGATGTTACCTGTGATGTTATGATATTGAAGGTTGTGTTGAGACAAAATTTATTTTTTCCCAGAGTTCTGCTGGTTTTGGGAGTGTGTTGCAAGTGTCAGTAATCACTAGAGACACTGCGCTCTGCAAAACAACCAAGTGGATGGATTAGAGTCTTAATCCATTTAACTGCATAAGTGAGCAGCTGCACAGACCTGCAGCCAGGTGACATTGTCTGTACTCTTTGGTAGGGTACAGTATCAACACACTGCTTTTCTGGCTTTTTTGTTTGTTTGTTTGACAGCAGAGAGGCACATTAATAATGTTACTGACAATCCTTAATGTGGTCTACACACGGCATCTGCCAAGATGAGCCAGGAAGAATTCCTGCTTAGGATTCAGGCTATGCCCCCATCTCTGTCCTGTGAAATATACCTATATTGATAAAGAGTCGAGTCCCTAAGCCAAGGACACATATGACACAAAGTGCATTATTAAGGCTTCCTGTTTTCCTGTGGGTAAAAAAGAAAAATCAGTCTCTGCTGTTTCTTTGGGTACCAGCTGGAATCCAGTTCAGGGATTCAGGCATTTGTTTCCTCTTCCCTTTCCACCTTACTTGAGCTATTAAGGTAAAAGACTGGACTCCAACTGCTGTGAAAACCATCCTTCAAATGACCCTTATGATCTGTTATGGAAAACAGCCATTGCTCCTAGCAAGTGACATCAACCAGGTGCCTATTCATATTTGCATGCATTTTCAGTACAGTCAGCACATTCCAGAATCTTTGGCTACATCTTTGTTTCCAAAAATGCCTGCATATGCATCTAGAGAGATGCAGTCCTGTTTATAGATGTTCTGAGTTCAGCAACACATTACCAATGGACTCCTAAGAGCAAGCTGGAGAACTCAACACATGCTGAAACTGTGCTCAAACTCTTAACAGTTTAACAAATGCCACTGTTTTTACCAGTTCCCTGAATATCCCTGGGGCAAAGAGGTACCTTTTCATCTTTGAAGTGTCCAGCATATATTATCAAAGTGATGCAACTGCTCAGAAAAAGGTCACGTTTTATATATATAGTTACATAAATATGTATATAGTTGCATATGGTGCAGCGACAATCTTTATTCATTCCTCTATTTTATACTTTAAAATTCCTAAACCATATGTTCAGAAATCCTTACCTCCTATCCTATCCAGTCACAGGTTAGCTGATGTTCCTATCTGAAATCACACATTTTTGTGCAAGGTAATGCTTCTTCCCTCCCACTATGCAGTTAAGTCTTTCTCAACTACCCAGGTCAAAGAGTTTAAAATTGGTCTTTAATTTATATGTGCTAGAGATTTGATTTGCAGAACTACTGGAAACCCAAACTCCACTGGTAATCAGAAGGATCTATAAGAGTTAAATACTTTCCAGACTGTTCAGGGTACTCAACACTTGTCCCAAGAGAAACTCCGGATCAATTACTGATTGAAGTTTGCCTTGCCAGATCCTCTAGCACAGCAGTGAGTGAACATTACCATCTAATGGCTGCGCCTGCTAATTACAGCTATAATTCCTACTTTAATGGTGGAGGCTGGTCCTCGTGTAAGTACTGACACACTGAAAAGGCTGCAGGATTGGAAAACAAATAAACATGGAAAGATAATAAAAGAAGAATTTATGATTTTGCAGTATCCATCAATCACCTCCGGTGGGCAACATGAAGGGAGGAATCCTGCTAAAATGTTTCTGGGTAACATGTCACAGTTGTTGCGCTGATAGCGACATGCGCTGCAGACACATGAATAATGACCACCATAAATAATAATTCAATGCATTAGTAACTGTGAAAGCCTTTTAAGATTCTAATAGTGAAACATGATTCCGACCTCTTTTATTTTTTTTTTCTGACAGCAGGATGAAATTTCTTCCATTCCTTTCCCAGCCAATGCCAAGGGTTGCACCAGTCCCAAGCTTCTCCCATTTTGTTGCATGTGTCATCTGTGCCAGTGGGCACATCTAGAAACAAAAGAGATGATTCAGGCTGATGACTGAGAAAGCTAGGACTAGAGAAGAAAATCCTGGAAGCCTGGCTCCGGGATGAAGCTTGCTGCTTCACTGAGTTCTTTGTCAGAGGAAAGAGGGAAATACAGATCTGTATGTGCTTATGACATCGACTCATTCTCCTTATTTCCAACCCTGCTTGTTCTGCTCCAAGTTGCAATGTCCGCAGTAGGTTTGATGAGAGGTTTACACAGCTGATGCTTTCACACTGGAGCCTAGAACATCACACCTGACTCACTGCTCTCCTGCTAACCCTTTATGGGAGAATGACAGATGAGAGGTTCTCAAATTGTGCTGATTCTGCACTTTCCTGTAGGATGGACTCTTGCCCCCACTCATTATAAAGTTGCTGGAAGAACAATCCCCCAATTTGTTTCTTGGTTCCTGCAGTTTCAGCTATTTGTGTAATCCCATGCAAATCAAGAGCTCAGAGTAACAAAGGGTCAGAGCCTATAAAACAAGTTAATTATGCAGCTTGTTTTGTTTGTAGGCATGGATCTCTCTGTTCCACTCCCTTCTCCCATCAAACGGATGTGCTTTTTGAACATTCCTTCATTACAGAGGTTGTCATGTGCCAGAGGCTGCTCAGAGGATCCCAGGCCATGGCAGAATCACCTGAGGCACCTCCTGGCCTCAGGTGAGCAAGGGCTTCCCTGTGATTGTATCAACACCTGGCAGCATTCCTCACTGAGCTGTGGCATGGAGTGGTTGTTCCTTGCCAGGTCACAGAGAGGAAGAATAGCTCTTAAATAAACATTGAACTCTGCTGCAGCCAGCACTCACTGCTTTGCTCTTCTTTCTCAATAATGATCCCTCTGCAACCATTCCTGGCTTGCTATGGCTACAGACCCTCGAACCTCCTGTAACAGCTCTCTTCAGAGAGACCGGACTGACTTTACACATATAATATGTAGCATCAAATTTGCCATGGGGCCAGAATCAGGTTTTTCCTCTTAGCGTGTGCCTTGGATGGTTTTGTAATAACCCTGATTTCCTGTGTTAGACTGGGCTGCAAGAACTGTCCAGAATAAACAGCACAAGATAATGTGAATGTGGCATTGAGAACTATGGGCAAGTGTTGGCTTAAAATTTAGGAAGCAACAGGTCATTTGGGAAAGATTTCTCTTAGAAAACTTAAGAAAAATTGCATTTAAGGACGTTTAAATTTGCCAGACCTGAAACCTACCAGTGGAAAGCAGGCAATCCACAAATGTATGGTAATGGTCATCCTTAACACACTTCCCTACAAGATAATCTTTAAAATAATTAAGCAGTCATGCATTTCCTTCAGTCAGACAAGTAACAAATGTGGATCACTGCAATGGTTAGGCACAGTTCCGCTGTGAACATTCAACCTGTAAGTGCTCTGTGGAGCCAAGATGTTCATGGCATTCCCCTGCCTGTATTTCCAGGTGCAGCTCCAGGACACTTTCCCATCATTGCTGAGGCCCTCAGGCACTTTGTTAATGAGAAGGTTGCTGGCAGTGACACACCTGCAGGATCTATGAACTCTTACTAAGGCTGAGATCAGGCACCACCAGAAGAGCTGGGTGCCTGCACAGCCACAGGACTTCATTGCTGCATGCCTGAATGAGTTGTTAAAGGTAACTAGTAATTGTCTTTTAGGCAGCTGCTACATATTTCAAATGCTTCTAGTTAAATTATTTCCAGCAGCCCTCCTCCTTCCTCTCCTCCTTTTCTTCCTAAGAGACTGTTGAGCTATTTCTTTCCTTGAATTCAACTTAAAACATAAGGAGAGTGATGTTCCACTCTAGACTGAAAGCAAACTTACTGTGTGCTGTCTTTCTCTTCAGCAAGATCATATTTTTTTAACACAACAGCAAGGCTGCTGTCTTACCAGCTCCACCAACTCAGTGTGGAGCCTGTGATGAAAAACAGATCTGTTGCTGGGAATAAGCTATGCCATTAAAACAGTCTTAAATCTCACTGCCTGTCTCCTATCAGCAGGCAGAGGATGACACACTCTCTACAGAGTGCAGTGACCGCAGATGTCTTCAGAGTGGGCTCAGACACTGCCTTCATGTATGCTGAGCACTCCATGATGGTGTATCTGGAAGTACAAGGTGGGAAATGTGTGCAGTTCCACTTAGATGTGCTGTGTTCTTGCTCAGGGCTCATGTTGACTCAGCTGCCTTTATCCTCCACTGTAAGGTGGCTTGGGAATCTCGAGTTTCTGCATAGAGTCTGCACATCAACAATTCTTCAATGCTCATTATTAGTTCTTTTTTTTTTTTTTTTAATTCAGAATTATTCCAAGAGGTGTCAGATGCTGTCATTTGTCCATCCTGTGGAATTGACTATAAGGACTGAACAAACCTGCCATATGAAAAAACAGTTTTATAAGTGACTGTGTTACAGCAGCATGAGTGAACCCAGGGTTTGTGGGCACCCAGGACACCACACTGCAAGGCTTCCCTGTCACTGAGGTCTCTCTCTTAATGCCACTAAGCTTTGACAAAGCAAAGTCGGGCATCACATCTTGTGTTTACATTTTGTCCCAGGTTGCAAAACCACCCAAAGGTGAGTTTGAACAGCTCATGAGGAACTCTTCACTGGGAATAGGATGCTGGATGTTTTCTAGGTACTATTATATGAACAAATTTGTGCTCAGCTTCCCTCTCTTGTTGCAGAGATGTTACTTTTACCATTTTTCCATACAGGATTTCATGAGTTAGGTCAGTGTATATAAAGGTACCAGTATAACAACTTTTGGCATCTTTTAAACTGGTACAAGCTAAATATAAAACCCACAGAAATTTCAGAAAAACACTGTCTATATATGCAATTTACTGCATCAGCAGAATACTGTAAATCGGTATCTAACCTGATGTAGGTGATCTTCCCAATAGATAAAACCTATGTGGCTTTGGGGGAAGATGTCTTTGAGAAAATCAAGATCCAAGTCAGGGGTTTTGATCAGTGTGAAGCCTTCACTTCAGTGGGGCTTAGTGGCATTCTTCCTTTTTAAAGTTTGATAACTGTAATTACTGCATCCTCTGGTGCTGTAAAATCAATCTTGAAGAGGGCCTAATAATTTCTAAATAAGCCATTAAGAGTGTGACCCTGTTTCTCACCCCATAATAATCACTTGGCACTTGCATTGGGCAGTTTCAAGAGAGTGATTGATATCTTGGAAATTTAAGTCATTAGTTTTTGATTCTCTGGAAAGGATCTTTGTATGAGCAGGTCTCCATAGTGATTTTTATAACACTTTCTTTCTGAAATATTTTGGTAAACTGCTGGTCTTCAGAGCACACAGATCCCATTTAGGGATCCCTTTTGTTACCAACCAGAAAATTCGTTATGAGTTTTTGAACTATTTCTGCTACTATTTATTTCTAAATATTTTTCTGTGTCTTCTAAGGTTGTGAACACAGGTTTGAGCCCGTAGGACAAGAGGATGGGAGGGTCAGTGGTAAGGATATTTAACCTAGGACTAGGGGAGCCCTTGTCTCTGTTCTGCCATGCTTCTGGGATTTCAGGGATATTGCTGCACCCATTGCCTTTGTTTTCAAATAGTTATGTAGGAATACCAGCATTACATTACTGCGCTTTACAAGGATGAATAGACCCACACACTATAGGACAGAGGACATATAGTGCTTCATATATGCTGAAGACCATTTTTTCATGTTCCTGATTGACAGACTGATGAAAATTGTTAATTGTTTAGCATAAATAAGTTTTAAGTAGACTGAGTTACACCGTGCTATAGTATTGTGTGATTTAATATGAGGCTTTGCTTTGCTTGCTTAGCATGAGTGCCTGGATTACATAGGCAATTAATTTTCTGATTCTTTCCATATCACAAATCGATAGAGAAACAGAAACTACAGCACTCAGAACTCTATTTACTAACTCTTGCCAGATAGCAGAAATTATTGGTCAGCGATGTGCAAACCCCTGTGAAAAGACTCTGTGCTCATGGTGTAACTTGGGAACAGATTCATGAAGTGCAAGGAGATGCTGAAGGAGGGACTATTGTCCTTATCGTCTATGAAGTGTCTATTATCACTTCAGGAGCGTGCAGGCTCTTTACTGGGACATTTTTCCTGGTTTTTGTGCCATCCCTCACTGTACCTGAAGGAACGAGCAATGTGGAGGGCACTGAGCTGGGGTTCCCTGTCACCACGCAAGGTGGAAAAACCCTTTGAGGACTAACTGTCTGAATCCTCAAACTGTATTTACCGGAGCAAAATTAATTTCATTAATAATTTGTAACTCTATGGCTCCGTCCCCGGCGCCGGCCACGCCACACCCAAGATGGCGGCCCCGCCCCGAGGAGCTCTCCCGACAACGCGTTCCCTTCTCCGTGCGCAGTGTGCAGCGTTATGGCTCCGGGGGGAAACGCGGGAGGTTATGGCGGAGCCGCCGGAAGCAGCGGAAGGGTTTCGCAGGAGGACCCAGCAGGGCGGAAGTCGCTGAGGCGAACGGGGGTGGCGGCGGCAGCGAGCGACGATGAACAACAAATTCGACGCGTGAGTGTCACCCCCGAGTCCCCCACCGACCAGCCTCTGGTGCGGGGCCTGCACGGCCCCGAGCCCCGCCGGCGCCTACCGCCGCTGCCCCGGCGCCGGGCGGGTGAGACGCGATGAGTCACGGGGCTGCGCGCAGCCCCGTCCCTGCAGCCGGGGCCCGGCCTGGCCCCGAGGGGACGCGGGAACGGCGGCAGTCCCGCACCGGGGAGTCGCGGGCCGCCTCGTGGCCCCGCTTGTCTCTCGTCTTTTCCGGCCCTTCGCAGGGAATGGGGCGGGCGGAAGGACCTGTGGGGTGCTGGGTGCTGGCGCGGTGTCTGCTCGCCCAAGGCGCTGCCTCTGCTATCCGGGGGTCGTGAGAAGCGGGGTGGGCAAGAGTTAGCAGAGGTACAGTGACGGGTCTTCGTGTGGTCCCCCTGAATAGCAGGGGACCCTAACAAGTAACTGCGTTTTCTTGTGGCAGATCAGTAGCTAGCACAAACTACTTGAGTTTGTTCCAAAAAGCTGTTTTGTGGTTCACTTCGTCTTAAAAGTGCGTGCCCAAGATGCCTGTGATGGGCATGAAAGTAGAAGTAGTTTTTACTGTGTGGGTTGTCAAGTGTAGATTTCCAAACTCTGGTGGCCCTTGTACCACAGAGGAGCTTTGGAGCAGAGAACTACCCGGGCTTGGTATGAACCTTCTCGGCTGTGTGATGGCTCTCTTTGTTGTTTTTTCTTCACCAGATTGAAAGATGATGATAGTGGAGACCATGACCAGAATGAGGAAAATAACACACAGAAAGACAGTGAGAAGGAAAAGAATGATCGTGAGAAGCCACAGAGTACTACCAAGAGGAAGGTACGGTTCTGGCATCTGCATTCCACAGGCAGGGCATGGTGTGGCAGTGCTAGGGAGTCAGTCCTCAGTTCAGGGGTAAGGAGAATGTGTCTTGAAGGGCTGTGGTCTCAGTGCATTGTTACTGCTGCAGTGAAGACTGAGGGACTGTGTTTGATTTCAGTAACTTGATGTCACTTTTGGAGGTCTCTCATCTGAGGGGTGAATGCTCCCTTCAGTAACATAGCTGGTACCCTGCCAGGCATTAGAATGGAAATGAGAAATAAGGCTTTATTTTCATCAGAAAACAAATTTGGAAGAAGACATGAGGAAAGGACTCCTGTCTGACAGGACAGCAGTGGCTTGAAGGTGGTTTAGCGGGCAGTGTTTGTGACACTGTTGAAATAACATTTAAGATGTGTCCCTGTGTGCAGTGTAGCCAGGTCAAGAAGGATAAGACATTTATCTCTCCTGTTTTGAGCTTTTTTTTTGTTTTTTTAGTCTTGGAAAACTTAGGAAAACTGCTCTGTCTGAAGTAATGCAACCCTTGTAAACTTGCCGTAGTCAAGGGGAAAGTAGAGATTTAAGCCCTGGTAACTCCTGTAGCAATATCAAGTAGTACAAGACAACGGCTTTGGCTGGGGTTTTCTCTGTAAGTTTTTTGACTCCTGGCTAATGAGCTCTCATTAGCCTCTTCTGTGCTCATCAGAAGTATTTTTAATCAGAAATCAGTGTTTTGGAAATTGAAAAGTGATCGCTGCCCACTGGTGGTGATGGGTTCTGCCAAAGCTGACATAACAAGTTCTTAGATTAATCTTCCCAGAGCACTGGGGTGTTGGTTGCTTAAGGCAGTTGGTGTCACCAGAGTTTTAATTGCATTTGAATCATGATTCATTTTAAGTAGGGTTTATCCTTCCCAGAGGAGGAGAGTGTCTCTTTTTCTCCTTAATTTGAAGAGGTTATAGGTCTCACATTAACCTTTTTATTTTGTCTTCTGTTTTTCCTTTGAGACAGGCACAGGACTAAAAATAAATTCAGTAATGATGCCTCTGGTGGCTCGAATGTTTGCTTTTATATGCTGTAAATGTAATTTTCTCCTTTCCTTATTTTAGAAGAGCATACAAGGAGTAAACAAGCTTTTCTGTTCTGCAGGCTGTGGTCCCGGGGCCAGCTGAGCACCCCTTGCAGTATAACTACACCTTCTGGTACTCCCGACGGACCCCCGGGCGGCCCACGAGCTCCCAGAGTTATGAACAGAACATCAAACAGATTGGCACCTTTGCCTCCGTGAGTGTCCTCCTGCTGTCCCTGTGTCACTTGGGCACAGGGTGGTCCTGCTGGCCTGCTCCCTTGTGTGCTGGCTCTGTGCACACACAGAGCAGTGAGTGATTTGCCAAGGCAAATGAGCTCTTGAATTAAGCAGGAGATGTCTTTAGTGCTTTTCCTCTGCCCTGTGCTAGACCTCTGTGCTTGGGGGGAGCTGGTATAATAATAGAAAATAAAAAAAGAGTAGCCACGTAGTTCATTTATGGCTGGAGCAAGAGAAGAAAGGAACAGCTTTTCTTTACCATTTCTGTACTGTCCCCCACATGCTTCTCTCCACCCACATTCCCACGACAAAGACTGTGGCTGGTATAAGCATCTGGTATGCTGTATTTGCCAACAACTGGTGGCCTCTTCTCTGTCTGAAAGTGATGGATAAGGTGCAATATGATGTTGCAGTCAAGTTCATTAAAAGACAAATTGCTCTTCCTTTCCCCTTCCACTCTGTGGTTGCATGTTCCTGGAATAAACTTGAGCATGTTCTGGAAAGGCAGTGTTGGGTTTTTGCATGGGACTGGCAGAGTAAACTCGCCCTCAAGAGCCCAAGATTCATAAGCAAAATGAGTCCCCATTACTATTCCAGAGCCCAGGAAGTCTGTTGGCTATTTCTTCCTTTTTCTTTTCAATCTGGTGTTTGCCCAGTTTTTTCAGGGTCTCTTATAAATGTTAATTTTGCCCACCAGTACATATCCTCTGTAATATGAGAATTTATAGAAACAGCCCTTTATTATTTCTGGAGGCTGCATAAAAACATACCTGTCTGAGCAGCTGGGTTGTGTTACTGCATCCACACAGGATAAGGGTGGGAAGAAGCCTGTTGTTGTGGGTAGTTACTGCTCCTATTACCCATGTGAGCAAGTACTTTCAGTTCAGGGGATGAAAAAAGTGGCTGCCGCTTGATGATCTGGCAATAACTTTTCAGTCTGATAAATCAGTGTAGACTTAGCATTGATTTTTAGCTCCTTAGAGGAAAAACATTATGTTAAATATTCTGTTGTCTGCTCTTTGCTACACAGAGTTTGTTGGGGCCATTGTTGGCTGGAAGTGCTGCAGTTCTGTTAGGACAGACAGAGACTGGCCAGCATATCTGCTAACGTGCTTGGGTCCAGATTCTATTTAAAGGGATGGTAGAGCAAACTTCAGGAAGAATTGTCTAGCTAAGTCTGGGCTCAGATTTATTCTTGGCTTTTCAGTGGAAAGCTCTGAAAGCTGAGAAATGTGAACCACTAGAGGGCATGTTCCCTCACTGTGGGAGTGCAATTTCCCCACGGACGTGCCTGACAAAAATAGATTGCTTCTGACCCCTCCTCAGCCCTGGTTCATAATTTTATTGGCCATAAAAGCAAATTTCAGTTTCAATGGCAGAGGTCACAGATTGGAGTGGAATTCCAGGTGCTGACCCATTCATTAAGGTCTCTGATATAAGTGCTTGGGGTGATGTCTGACCCCTCCAGCCACACTGCTGGTCTGCTTAATAGCTAATGTCTTACTGAGTAGAGCCTTCTTAAAATATGGAAATCACAATAATCTCTTCCACTGCCTTGTTTCGTTTTAAACATTCATCCTTTCTCAAATCCTTTCTTACCCAGAGATTCTCAAAAGATAAATATGCTACTTTTAAGAACTACTAAAAAAATAAGTCCCTTGCCTTACAGTCAGAGGGTCTCAAGCAGACAGAGGGGTGCCAGAATTGAACTGGTCGAAGTGAAGTGGTACAAGTGTACTATGGCAGACTGTAAAATGAAGGTATTTAAATCAGAACTCTGAATAATACCTCCCAATCTTTAACTAGCACCAGAATGTATATTTTGTCTTAAAATCTGCATAGAGTAAAATTAAATTTAAAAAAGTCTTATTTGAAGGCTTCTGCAGTTTCCATGGTCACAGAGAGCAGTGGTTATGCAGGGTAAAGAGGCTTGGCTGTAGCTGATGCATTTGACATATCCAATGATGGAAAGTTTGGGCAGTAGGAGTTAGAAGATATGTTTGGAACTGTTCAGAGCAGCTGTTAACTTAGCACAGATTTCTTCAGACAAACACTGAGTGACTTTAGAGGTACCTGTTGAATGTTTCAAGTGGTCACCTAGTAATGAAGCCAGTCAGAAACAGTACCCAAGCTCTGACACTACTGTTGCCTTTTGTGTTGCCTAGTCAACACCCCAGTGACAAGAGAGTAGAACAGAACAGGGGAAGGTGGCTCTGGAGAGCTGATATAAAAATGGCAGCCTGTTTCTGTGGAAATCTTGACTGTGAACAGTTTGAGCAGCTTCGCTGTGTGGTTGATGTTGTTGCAGGTGGAACAGTTCTGGCGGTTTTACAGTCACATGGTACGTCCTGGGGACCTGACAGGCCACAGTGACTTCCATCTTTTCAAAGAGGGCATCAAACCCATGTGGGAGGTGAGTTGGAGCTCTCATTTCTGCCTTGATATTTTCCCACAATATTTTGGAGGGAACCTTCTACAGTGGAGGGAATCCTGTCATTAAATGGCACTCCATTAGATTTTCTTGGGTGAAATCCTTTTGTCTGGGTTCCCTGTAAACTTGTCCTCAGAACTCTGTCCCGTGTAACCTAACAGTCCTGCTGCCAGATAGGGAAGATGGGGAAGGTGCTGGCTGCAGCCACACAAAGGTTGCTGAACTGCTACTGCCAGTGGACGGGGTACCCCATCTAAGCTGTGCTTCCCAGTGTAGGCACTTCCCCCTTATAGCTGTCTCCAGTGACAGCAGTGCAGGGTTTTCCTCTGGAAGGACTGGACCTCTCCAAGTGGGATTCAACAAAGCTTTTAAAAATCAACTCTCCTTTTTTCAGTCAAGGAGGTGCATATGGTTAAAAGACTGCACCCAGAGCTGGAAATGGAAAAAAACCAACTTCATCTTGTATTTGATTTTTTGATTGTTTTGTTGTTGTTGTGGGGGGGGTGTTTGGTTTTTTTTTTTGTTGTTTTTTTGTTTTTTTTTTTGCTCCATGGTACTTTCATTTGCTTCTATTTCTATCCAAACCTGTTAAAAGAAATTCTACAGAATCTTTGCCCAGCAAATCATTCTTCCAGTTCCTGGCCTGCTTCCAGCAATGACCAATAGCATTCATAATATGAAGATTTTATGTGTTTCTCTGAAGTACCTAATTATACTGCTTGGTCATGAGAAATTTATATGTGACCCTTGTTAGCAGTTATTTTAAGCAAGGTGTTTTATAGCCAGTTACTGCAAATACTATTTATATAAAATTTTTAACCCTCTCTGGACTCCTGGTGAGCAAGTTCCTCAGACAATGTGTCGACCAGAGAATCCCCAAGTTAGTAATACCAGAACTTCTAGAAAGCATTTCCAAGTAGACATTTTAAGATGGAGGTGGAGAGATTCTTTGGTATTTTTACTTCATGCCCTACTTCCTTCTTGTATTTCCAGAAGAGGACCTGAGATCTCACTTCTGGCCTTCCATTGCTGCCTGCTTTGTAGGGCTTTGTTTACGCTTCTTTCTCTTCCAAACTGATCCTTAGTTGCTGTCATTCTTGTAGGTACATATGTGCTTGTGTGTAGCTCTGATCTTTTTCTGCATCCATCTGTGCCTTCTCTGGTAAAGTAATAAGCACTGAGCATAATATTCCCTGGTGATTTACTGGGCTGCAGGTCATTGTTATTCTGGTGAGGGAAAATCAAATGCTTGACTGAACCGAAGCTTGTTTAACCTGAAAGAAAACTAACAACAACCATAAAGCACATGATACAGCATCTGCCTCCCAATCACTGCTCTCTCTGTAGCCTTGAACCTGCTTAAGCCACCTTTGAGATATTTTTAGAAATATCACTGTCTTCTGATGCCCATTAGTCATTGTGGAAACTTTGAAGAGTTAAACCCAACTCCCAGTCTAAAGGCTGTGATGTTCACAACTTGGAAAACAAGGGCACTTAACAGAGACCAGTTTGCTTTTCACAGGATTCTGCCACATTCCTAGAACACGTGTTGATTTGGATGGCTCCTGTCATCCTTTTAGGTTTGTCTGGAGCTGATGCTTCTCTTCTCAGTCCAGCACATACCTGAAAAGTAGGAGTCAGGTGAATGCTGCTGTTATGCTGACACTTCCATGTGTCCTCAGGATTGCTTCATTAGCACTTGCTGTCTCTGGGAGAGCAGACAAATGTTTAGTTTTATCTGAGCCCTAGAGAAGCTTTAAGGCTAAAATAAAATTAACTTCATTTCATCAAGATATGTTGGGCTGCCTTGCCTGGCATCTTCAAGGTGTGTCCCAGCTTGGCAGAGGGGATTGCTGGGGATTTGAAGACCCTGCTTTGTGCAGTCCCCTCTGAGTCATCCTTTGTTCTCTGTTTCTGTCCTAGACCTCTCTTCCCTTACCCTTCCTACTGCCACCTCTTTGACTTGTTCCTACCTCTCTGTCTTTAGCTTTGGGTGGAATTCGTTCCCCTCTAACCTTGTAAGATTTCCCAGCTACAGTGTTGAACCAGAGAATGCCACAGTATTCTGCACAGAGGAGGAGCTGCTCTTTGACATAGCTGTGTGTTCTGGGGAGCTGGGAAGGCTGTAGCTTTTGTAGTTTCCAACTCTGTGTCAGCTTCAAGATACAGAATCACAATATTGAGGTGACAGACTGGGTGCTTAGCATAAATTTTTTCTTTTCCTTTCTCCATTTTGGTTATTTCCATGGGTTACCACAGTCTGGAGCAAACATTCAGCTGTATGATGTGTGATAATTCAGTAGTTCTCAGAGAGCAGGGGGTGGTCCTTTCTGTGTTAACACAACTTGTGAGCCCATTCCTGGAAATGTGTAAGGAAAATTTTTATCAATTTTTTGCTTGCTTTTAAGATACTGTTTTGCAAACTCTCTCCTGGTCTTCCATGCTCTGTGATGAGGGGGTTCTCCTGTTTTACAGGGATCTTGTTTTACAAGCAGAACTACAAATACAGGGGATTAGACAAAGGGTGAGTGAGTCTCAGGTTTAGGGGTAGTTTTAAAGTCCTTGCCTCTGGGTCTGTTTGTGCAGATTGGTAGGCTGGTGTTAATCTTTTCTAGTGGGATCTAAACACTAGAACTCAAGTCATCAGAGCATAGAACTTTGTCTGGAAGGCTGAGGGCCATTGTTTTAAGTACTTCGTATTCAAAGTAAGTGGTTTTCCTCTGTGTCTGCTTATACTGGGGAGAAGTGACATAAAATGCTTTTTCTTGAAAACATCTTCCTTGCCCCACCTAATCAATATCTGCTCCTGTTTGTGGCTCTGCTGTCTTGTGGGTAGCAGAAAAATAGCTAGGAGAAAACAAATCAATTCATTTCCCCTCTTCCTAGGATGATGCCAACAAAAATGGTGGTAAATGGATTATCCGTCTGCGGAAGGGCTTAGCCTCACGGTGCTGGGAGAACCTTATCCTGGCCATGTTGGGAGAGCAGTTCATGGTGGGGGAAGAAATCTGTGGGGCTGTTGTCTCTGTCCGATTCCAGGTGAGTGCTTTTGAGAACTGGCTCATGTTTCCATGTGACGGGGCTGCAACAAGTGCCCCTTGCTTACCCCTCCCTCCCGTGCCATTCCGCAGGAAGACATCATCTCCATATGGAACAAGACGGCCAGCGACCAGGCCACGACAGCCCGGATACGCGACACGTTACGAAGAGTGCTCAACCTACCTCCCAACACCATCATGGAATATAAAACCCACACCGATAGCATCAAGTACGTGTGCTGGCCAGGGGGGTGCTGCAGGTTGCATGTGTGCTCGAGCAGCTCAGTGCACGGCACAGGCGCTGACAGGAGTGCTCGTGTGCGTTAGGGCTGTTCCTGAAGTGCAAACAGCAGCAGTTGTTGCCAGCGCGCTTTGAAAGCCAAATTCCCGTGTTGTCGTGCTGTTTTTGGGGGCGTTTGGTTCTAGGAGCAAAACTTTTTTCTTTTTAAATGTGTGATCCAGGGTTATTTTAACAATCCACCCAGCCTGTCACTCAGGTGATGGGCAGCCCAGGGTGGAACTGTGGCTTGATGTATTCAAAGACAAGATTGTGGGGGGGTCGAATCATTTGAATAAATAGAGATTCCTGGGAATAAAGTGCGGAAGCTAACAGGGATTTATAGTGCCATTAGACTTATAAATGGTCTTGGGAAAGTGCTGTGTGAATTTACAGTGCTGTACAAATGATTTCTAATCATAATAAACGTCATATATTAAGTCTTCCAGGCCCTGGTGACAGAGGCTCTTTAACAAGACTAGAAGATCATGGTACACAGAGAGCACAGCTGTATTTTTAAATAAATATATTATAGCTTACCATATCAGGCCATTCAGGGTGACTTTTATTTCCCACAAAGTGACAAAAAATTGCATATATAGGTATTAGTTAGAAGTAAGTAATATGTTGTTTTTCTTTTTTTCTTAAGTGTATTATAAACCAATACACTGATTAGGTCATATTGGTTAAATTAATACTTGAAAAGGTGCACACAGAAAAAAAGTGAAGCAAATTAATAAGACACTGGTGGGGCAGAGAGCTTTCTAATCTTGCCTGTAATTAAGGTGCAAGTATCTTTCATGACTTTCTTTGATTATGCTGGCTTGTTCTTTCACATAATCACCCTGTCATCAGTCTGTTGCGAGATAAGTTTGATGGGATCAATCCTGGTTCTAGTAGACAGCTAGCTTCCAATTTTGAGTGTGGGTCACTAGTAATTATACAGAAATCTCGTTGAAACTGCCTTTAGGCATCTAGTGTTCCATGTGGCCTTCCCTCCCGTGTACATGGGAAAGAGAAGGGAAAAGAATATTTTTTCGTGGTTTTGCCACTAACGTTTCTCATGCACTTTTTGCCAGGAGAGGGCACTATGGACTCTCTGGCCATGTAGGGAAGGAAATAGCGATGTGCTCATGTGGACACACAACGGAGTATTTTACTCCTGCTCAGCAGCAGCAGACTGCGGACTGTGGTGATGCGGCTTTGTGGTGAGAGCAGGGAGGTGCCTGACTTCTCTCAAGTCTCCGTAGTAAAAGCTGTGTATGGGGCCAGCTGTCCTAAGCTGTGGTGGTGGTTCATGTAGCAAGTGTAAAACGGGAATGGGGATGTTGTGGCCTTTCCCTTGTGAAGTATCACCACCAGCACTTCCTAGCACAGAGAATGCAGCTATAGCAATGTTTATTTTTGCTCTGGCAGGAGTAAGGCCTTGAGTGATGGTGCATCCAGTAGTGTGGCCTCATTTCCCTCTGCCACAGTAACATGGTGTGCTTGCTGCCCTCTCTTCCTGCATAGCATTCAAGTTTCATTTTGTGCTGCTGATGTGTGGTGCAAAATGAGCTTGTCTGAGAATAACAGGTGTTGGAGGTATCAAGTTTAGTAGCTCAGATCACAGCTGGGAGCAATTCTTAAATAGAGGCCAACTGGCTTGTCTCCCACTCATTCTTCTGTGGGTGGGAGAGTTAGTCAGGAATTGCTTTGATGATGTCACAGTCAGGTAGGTAAAGCAATTAACCTTTTGCCTTGTAGGGCATCATGAAAGCCCTTTTTTCCCACTGCCTTGCTCGAGCTGCAGCAGTATGGTTGCAGTGCTGTCCAGCATTTCCTTCCAAAGGCACTGGTGTAAATTCAGAGCAGAACTGCTGTCAGTGGAGTTTCTGTGTAGTGATGCACAGACCAACTTCTTGTGCCTCTCTTGCCTGGTACCAGCAGGCAGCAAGGGCCAGCAGCTGCAGAGAGGTGATGGTGACTGCTTTGTGACAGAGATGAGCAGGACAGCCCCAGCTTTCAGTCTGACTGTTTGGCTTAGCTTCATATCATTAAAGTTCTCTCACTAATAAAGAATCTCTTGTGTAACTAGTTCTATCCTCCATGAAGTCTGGCTCCTTTTCCTTGCCCATCTATCAAGTCCTGTTGAAATACTGTCCATCATGAATAAACTCCACTTATGCTGCACATGTACCATGTGATTTATGACTCGGGAGGGCTTTCCAGCCAGCACTCTATATTCACACTCTGGCTGTGTTTCATGAAAAGCTCTAATGGAAGAGCTGTGCTCTAGGCTTTGTCAGGGCTGCCTTTTGAGGGGGGCTTGTGGCATTTTTCATTTGTATGGGCTGCATCTCTCCACTAGAGCTCTGCTCATGTGCGGGGCTTGATTGGCATTGATTGTGCTTCAGGGAAGGGAGCATGCTTAGCAAGAAAAGAGCAGGCATTTCTCAAAACCTTGACTTTTAGGTAGTGAATTGACCTGGATTAGCTTTTGACACACTGTAAATGAATGCTTCTGTAGAAATTGCTAGCATGCCTCTCACTGTGGAACCTGAGCCCTGTGTTTCAGGTTTTGTATATTCCTTTTGTGATGATGCATTTCATATTAAATCATTTCCAGACACCATTTTTCATGAGCTGTCAGCGAGGCTGCAGCCCTCTTTGTTTCAGAAAGTGGTGGTGCTGCCAAGCTGCATCTGAAAAGCACCTGTTGCATCACAGCTATTCCAAGGAGCTTTTGTGCATTCTGTCCTTCCTGCTCTCAGTGGTGGAGCTTGTGCATTTAGCTAGATAAGCAGATCTTTCATTGCAATTTTCCTGTGTTTGTCCTTTCTCTTGCTTGTGATATTGACAAGCTGCCTAAATCCCAGTGAATAGAAGGGTTAGCCTAATCTGTTTGAATTCCCAATCTTGCTAGGAGAGCTGGAACAATCCTTTGGACTGCTTAATTCCAGAGGATTTATAGTACCTTAGACATTTCAGCACTGAGTACCTGAAGGGAACATATGTGACATTTTGTGGGCTACCTTGTTTCAGTAGCTGGAGAGAAATTGCTTCTCTTTGTTCCCTCGGAGGTGCCCTGAGAGAGGAACACTCAGATGCAGTGAACCACTTAATAGGTTCAGTTCATCAGTGTTGTTAACCTTGGAGGTGACAAGGTCCAGAAGTGACAGTGGCTTATGGACAGTGGTACTTCCTGTGGCTTGGAATTAAAGGAAAAAAACCCAACCTCTTTTTGCTGCCATAGCAGGAGCACTTTTTTGAAAGAAGAATGTTGCCAACTACAGCCTGGCTATATCTCAGCAAAACCACTGAAAATATTCAGGTATCCACTGTTGGGAGAGAGGTGAAGTGATCACTTTCACATTTGACTTGGAGCATTGCAGCATGAAGTTCGTGGCTGCCTTGCATACACCTCTGCCCTGCCTGGGCTTATCAGCCTTTCTTTTCCGCACTGATAACTGTGTGGTCAGTGACCATCTCCTTTGTTGAGAGCTGTCACCCACAATACCATCCAGGAATCCCAGGCAAATTCAGCAACACTGCTTCCAGTGCCAGGAGAGAGCAGAGCAGTGGCGATCACCAGGTTGCCACGGAGGAGGCTGGTGTGGAAATGTTTTGGTTGCTGTGTGACATTATGGATTGTCCTGTCAGCTCTAAAGCAAGGCTGCTTTTCCTGAAAACAAAGCTTTGCTTATTCATAAGTGCCTGCTGCAGTGAGAGCTGAGCAGGGTATAAAACTATCCTTTCCTTTCAAAGTCACCAGTGATAACTAATGGGATGGCTCGAGTAAATGAGAAGAATAGTTGATCTTAATAGAGCTGGCACTGGGTTCATTTCACTGCAGGCAGTTGGAGGAAATGGCCTCAGACTATATTGTAGGTGGGAAACAAGAGGCTATCCTATGGAGGGAATAATGCACTATAAGAAGACTGCAGGGGTGAGGTAGGTTCTCAGGACAAAAAGGAATGGCAACAAAGTGAGGAATTGGGAAGAGAAGTCCCTATGGAAGTGGTAGGTGTTGGGCAAAAAGATCAGTATTTATGGGACAGTAAGCTGGTTGTCGAGTGCTTGTGAGGTCTCCCTTTTCACAGCGGAGTTCAGCTAATCCTGTAACTGTTGTGCTTTTATAGCACTGGTTTCCATTTGTTTGCTAATTTCCAAAACCTTAGGAGAGCTCGTCAGTGCTGCTGTCACTGTGTCACCTGTGCCTTTGACTGTGTCTTGAATGGAGTGGGCAGGGTTAACCTTGCCTGAAGAGAAATGGTTTGCACATGGGACCCTCACATATTGTCTGATGCCGGTCAGGGGAAGGCACACCCTTGGGTCTTGCCAGCTCTAGAGCTGCATCGTTTCACCCTCATCCATTCAAGTCTGAGAGCAGGAATAAAATCTAGAGGAGAGCAGTGAGGTTCCAGATCTGATAGCTCTCCTCCTGAGTCTCTGCAATACTGGCTTCATTCATTTATCACTCCATTCTCCAATTCCAGTAATATTTCCAGGTGCTGCAAGTCTAAGAGCACTTGCATAGACCTGGACCTTTGAATTGATGGATTCATTGAGTCATTCTCCATCAACATAATATGCTTTATTCAGAAGTGTCCATGACTTTGTGAAAGGCTTCCTTATCTTGGGGGCCTGTCTCTTACCAAAATAAAAGTGCCTATAACCTATTTATTTAATGGATTATTTTTTTCAAGGAAGACACTTTGGTTGTTTTTATTTAGTTGTGTTATATTGCCTTTGCTACAGGTACTGCCAGAGAGGTGAAATAATTATTTCAGGCTAGAAGACTGTCCTAGATGTTTTTTCAAGCTATTAGTCATGAAGTTCTTGTCTGGCTGTGAACAAATCCCAGGGGAAGCACCCAGAAAGAGGCTGTGCTGCTCTGGACACCTGCAGAGTGTAGTGAGTGGTCAGTGTGCTGGGAAATTCCATGTGAGCTGGCAAAAGAGACAGACCTTGGTGCCCTTTGTAAGGTACTGTAAGTGCACTCTGAGAATGCTTTTTTAGCTGGGGAAGGAGAGGGTAAGGAGAGAGTAAGGAGCAGAGTTGCACAGAGAAATACTGGAGGCAAACTGCTAGGACTTAATTGAGGATGTTTGCAGAAAACAGCTAGTGCTGCTTGCATAATGATGATTTGGAAGGCCCCTTGAAGCACCTAAGACTGCCCTTCCTCTTTTTGCTGGAGTCTTCCTCTTTTTTCTTTTCTCATTTTTCTTTCCTTGTTAGGGCTAAAGGGAGCCCTGTCTGAGTCCTGACCCTGGGCAGTGGGGAAGAAGGTGGGAAGTTTCAACAGTTGTGGGTCAGGAATGAGTGTGGAAGAACAGCTCTGGCTGGCTTTATTTAGCCTGCTAGCGTTTCCATTTCCCATCTGTTCAATGGGAATAATCTAAGTGTTGGGGATCAGTTCACTGAGTATCTGATCGCTGTGCAGACAGTATGGCAATAAGGTACTAAAAATGTCTATACATAAAAATAACCTCTTAGACTCTCTGGCATTGTGCCTTTGGCATGTCTCAGGTCATAAAGATTCTGCCAGATGAAATTAACTGGCAGCCTTATTCAGTGTGGAATGAGAGCAGTTTGCTCTCCTAGCATAGTTTAGGTACATTAGGGCAGACACATCCTGGTGGATTTTTTCAGTCAAGTCAGCAGATAGTTGGAATCATTAGTACTATAATATGTATGAGAGTCTTAAATTAAAAATTCTTGGCTGGGAGAGCTTTTTCTCTCTGTCTGTGAGGACAGAGATGAAGGACTGTGCATGATGTTATTGGGATGTTGGAACAAGGAACTCCTTAGTATGAAAGGGGTAATAAATTATTGATTATGTTGACAAGTAATCTGCCCTTGTGTTCCTTCTGCTGAGGAGTTACAAGTTTAGGAGAACTGTGGGAAAGAGATATGTGATTGTGGGTGATGGGAATGGGGTAGAGATACAAGGGAGGTTGGAGGGAAGACATGAAGGTGGAAACTTTTTGACAAGTCTGGAAATCTGCAAAGATTACCAACAACTAAGAGGGCTTCATATGCAGAGTTTTCTTCTCCTTAACTTCCTTCTGGAGAGAGGCTGTTGAACCCCCAGATCTCTGTGTTCATTTGGACTATGACTTGCTGGGAAAGAGCATGTGACACCTGGGCTGCTTTTGCAAATGCTATTTGGGAGCTTGACTCTGAGGCTCAGATAAGAGCCAGGTTGGTGGTCTGGTTTTGGCACAGGTGCAGACTAAGTGTTTCCGTTCCTGAACTCTCCTGTTGTGTTGCAGTGGCTTATGAGGCAATGCACAAAACAAAACATGAAGTAGCTGAGAAGTACCAGCAAAAAAAATCTAGAGGGTGGTCTGAGTTTATGAGTGACCTGGGTTTTCTTTAAGGTCCCTCCAGCCCCATGGAACTCTGTGGCTTCACAAAATGGCTTGGCATGTGCTCTAGGTACCAGTACTGTTTTGCTGGGCATGGAGATCTATGAGGTTCTTTGATGTCTCTGGTCCCAGAAGATAATAGTCATGCTCACATTAACCTCAGCACGTTTTCCCTGAGAGGGTTTTCAGTATGCTGCCTTCGTAAAACCGACAGCAATTTTTCAGTCTGCTGCCTTCATCTGTCAGTAACATTCTCCACCAGGGAATGCAGTGTTGGGCCTGTCCCTCTAACTTACCTAAAAACATTTTCCTTTCAGATAGGTGTGATGTTTTTACTGGGTGGTCATTAACAACGCAAGTTTACAATAGGAGATGAGACTTCCTAATAACAGTTGGATTCTGCTGCCTGATTGAAGACTTTCATAAGAACTAAGCTGTGTGGCATTACAAAAAGCCCCTTTTGGGGGCATTACCTGCATGTGCAGTATGTGGCAAAGCATGAGGCCAGTAACTGACTGAGTTTAACCAGCCAGGGAATGTGATAATCCTCCAGAAAGACAAAACATGGGCTATTTTATGAGCAATAGGAAATGGATATTCCATTTGTGACTAGGAAGGTCATACCTGTCTCTGGGTATTAATGCGGCTTTATCACCAGCAGCCAGTGGGAACGCTTCATGTCTGTGCAGAACGCTGAAGCTGCCTTGTGCTGTCAGATGTTTGGCTGGATTTTAAGGATGCTTCTATCCACTAGGGCTATCAGAGAATATTGCCTTGCTCTCTGAAGACAAGTGCCTTTTAAACGTTATTGAATGTTTCTGCTCTCATTAAAACTTAAGAAGCCTTTGATCTGAAGTGCTATTTTTTGGTTTTTATTTCATTTTTTTTTCCCTCTGGCTTGCCAGGGCCTGGGAGGAGTTTCATGGCCTGGTGAACAGCAGTGGCCGCTGATCGAACGCTCCCCCTCCCTCTGTCACACCCAGGGTAGGGCCTCATCTTTCTTCCTATCTGACTTCATGGCATACCTCTCAGCTTCCAACCTTCTTCCCATGGGCTGGCATGTTCTCGTGCCTTATGGGCCTGATGGTGGGCCCATTCTGCTATTTGTTCTTTTCCAAAAGTCAAAATTATTTTTAAATTTTTTTTGACCAGACAGCAGCATTTTCTGTTGAGGTGCTTTGTGCTATTTTACTAATGTGTTCTTCCTCTGTATGAGGCACTTGTATCCCAGACCTGGTCCCAGGAGGCTGAGAGGTATGTCTTCAGCTTGGGCGTGTTGCCTAGGGTTAAGTGTAAGCAAGTATGGAGTGGTAAATGAATCCTAAGCACATTCAGGTGATGGACACTGAGAGAGGCACATGGGACCTGACACACAGCTCTTTAACTCTTTAGCTCTTCTGTTTCAGTGAGCTGAAACAAAATAAATTAATTGGTCAATAAAAGCTTGTTCAGGAAGGACACCCAGTAGCTACTGTAGGTAGAAATAATAATGTTGTGGCTAATGAGACAACCACCCTCTACTGCTGCTAGTGTCAGCCAAGATGTGCAGAGAAGATAGCCAAGGTGAGCCCAGGGCTGTTGGGAACCTCACGGCTCAGATTGTTTTTCCCTGCAGTGCCCACTTCCCTGATACCAGGCCCTTAAGAAGGGCCAGCAAAAGGCCTGGCCATGGGAGTTGGGTTGATTGTAGTCAAGTGGGATCACTGGATTACTGAGTGCCAGATGAAAGGAATCTACTGGAAGGAAGCATTTACGTTGCCCAGTTTCCACAACTGGGCAGTGGAATGTAGCTGCTCTAACACAGCTGAGCTCTTGAGTAGCTGCTGGGGATCCCAAAACCTCCCTCAGCAGCACTGGGCAAGCAGTGTTCTCATACCTTGCTCTGAAGTCGTGGGTGAAAATAATAGCTCTCTCTCCTCACAGGTTTGGCTTTTTGTGAGGATCAGTGTTTACAAAATACTGCACAGGCACTTGGTAGTGTTGTTATTGTTAGATGACATTGAGGTGTCCTTCCAGAAGAGGAAACCAGCTCACTTCATGACATACCAGGCCCTGAAGGCAGCAAATATGCCAAGGGTACAGGAAAACGGTGTCAGAGTTCATTTAGCTCTCAGCTGTATTGGGTGGCCTATGCTGAGCAGGGGTGAGCAGTGGGCCTGGGGCACCCCAATAAAGGCAAAAGGAGGTAAAATGTAGGGAAAATCTGTCCACTAAAGAGCTACCTAAAGTGTGCTGTCCTCCTGAGGTAGGTGGCCCAGGTGGAAGTCCAGTATGGGATAGAAAGCCAAACCATTGTTGCAAATTAGCCAGAATCCAGTTAATGAATCCTGAATCACATTCCCAAATGGCAGCCTAGCCTGCTCTTCTGGGAAGTGCAAAGGTGAACCCCAGTCTTCTGCAAATGGCCTCCAGCATGTTTTTGCTGTCGTGTCATAGCAGAGTAACTTTTTAACTCTAAAAAGTGGTTTTTACTTCCTTCTGCTCTTCCAGTTCTCCAGCCCACCTCCTGGAGGTGTTCCAGCCTGTGCTGGTACAGCTGCCATGCAGCTCCTGGCAGCTCACAATGATAGCTCAAGGGCTTGAATGGAATTTCGCAGTCCTGCACAATACCTTGCTGCTGAAGTTCCTGCCTTTGCTCTTCAACCATTTGGTGTGGTATGTCCTGGGGCATCTCTAAATGTTTTGGCTTGGGCAAGTTACAGCCCTGTGCCTGTTTATGGGAAGAGCTGCCAAACCTATCCTCTCAAAGTAATTGTAATCTCCTTTGTTTCCAACACACCACCTATTAATGTGGAAATACGCTTTGCATGTTGCTGCTGCTCACAGGCTGGCAGTAAGCAATAATAGATTTCTGTAACCTGCCCCATTTTCAATTGCTGCAGTGCCATGAGACTGAGGGAGGTTGTAACCAGCATTCCCTCCTTGGTCAATAGTCCCTGAGGCTTGTGGCTGTACTCAGGAGTGAGTAGAAGCTGCTGAAGAAACTCTTCTGTTTAAACTTAAGGGAAACACCCATTTCAGATTAGATACTCTTTTAAGGTAGGAGAGATCAGAGAGCTAAACTTGTTGACAGTATGACTACATACAAGGGACAGAGGCAGGGGGAGGTTGGTGTGATAGTATGTTTGTGCTCCAAGCAGAATCCCAGAATCCCCAAGATAAATGTTTAGTAAGGAAGAGACCTTGCAAGTTGTTTAAACACCAGAATCCATCAGGGAGGTTTCCACATTCTATCATGTGCTTTGCTCACAGGAGATGACAATTTTTTTCTTCTCGTTGAATGGGGATGAACCAGGATCTCTCTCTTTACAAGTGTTCTGGAGTGACAGCTGACTTCTGTGAAAAGTCTGTAGTTAGGAAGATCTGTTTGGGAGATTTAACAGGCGTTGATTTTGAGTGATGAACTGGGATGGCAACACTGGTGGCTGTGGTGGGGAGAATGGGGAGGTGCTGTGATCTGAAGGAATGCACATCTTTAACCACTTTTTTTCTTCCCTCTGTTTTCCAGGGATAATTCAAGCTTTCGAAACACAAAAATCACATTGTGAGAACAAGAGTTGGCACTAAGCTCCTCTCTCCGTGTTGAAAGCACTGAGAGTGCCCTCCAACCTCTGAAGGGACTCGTGGGCCACTCTCGCACTCCTCCCTGGGGGAAGGATCCATTTGAAGCCCTCCAGCAGCGGTGACAATAGAGGCCGATTTTGTCTTACACAAACTTTTTTTTAGCAGTGGGGCGGGAGGCAGCCTTTCAATTAGCAGCGGGCCCTTGGAGGCCGCATCTTGCAGCACTTTCCTCTCTTTCTCTACATGGCACGCAGGATCTCTGGGATTCTGCCTCAACATCAGAGCCTTTTGCTGAGGGATACCAGTATTATAAATCTCTCTGCAGCTGGGAGGAGCATCCCAGTTGAGAGTCAGCCCTGTGGTTTTCAAATGCCCCTTTTCAGTTCTGCCAATAAATTATTGGGTCTCTTTGTTTCTTTCACTCTCTCATTTTTTGGCTGTCTGAAATTCAGTAGGGTGGTATTTCTGTAGGCTGCTTGCATTTGTCTTTGCCTCTTCTTTATACTCCCAGGTTAGCAGTGCCTTGTACTCACCCTTATTTTTATAGAGAGCGATGTGAGCTTCCCTTAAACCAGGACAAAGAAATGCTTGGTGTCAGTTGCCTTCACTCTGTCTGTCTTGGTGGAGAGCCAGCAGTACTGGCTGAATTCAGGGCCAAGCCTGCTTCTGGTGTGTGCTGGGGTTTGCAAGTCTCTGGCCACCTGGGCAACTGGGCCCCCAGTGGGTGTAGCAGAAGAGGGTGATGGCTGCTGCTCATAGCGGCATGACAGCTGTGACCAGAAGAGGGGCTGGGAGTGACCCCCTGTCCTCCTGGGTGAGCCTCAAATGATGGGTTGTTGCTTGGAAAGCCAGCATGGCTGCAATTTGGATGCCACGGAAACAATAGGAGCTAATTATTTCCTCTGATTCTGCTTGACTACAACACTAATTGTACTCATTAACAGCTCCAGCCTTTTCTCCTTTTCCTTGGGGAATTGCACAATTGCCTTTCATTTTTAATGGAGCCTTTGCCTTGAGCCCAGGAGGGGAGGCTGTGGCCAGTGATGGGGCACATCTCCTGCCCCATGTGCTCTGTGCAGTCCCCCAGGAGAAGGAGCTGGTTGGGCCAATCTGCTTGTGACTGCAGAACCAGCAGCCTGTGTCTGGGACAATTACCAGCCTTGGGGCCTGGGAGACCTTCAGCCTCATGACTCCAATTGCAAATTCCTTGTCTTACTATTGCAGTCTAGACTGAAAGCAGCCAGGACTGGCAGAGAAAACAGTTTAAAATACTCGGTCTTCTGAAGGGTTTGTTTTCTTCATTGAGAGTGTCAGTTCTAGGCTGTCTCTAGAGACATTCCTTGAACTGACAGCAATGACTAAATGCTCCCCGTGGGCAGGCAGTTAGCACTTGGCTGGTCAGGGAGTAGGGCTGTTCCCCAAACTGTAGTGGCATCCCTCTCTGTGTTTCTTGAGACCCCTGGTCCTGTTCCTGCTTTTGGCACTTGTTTGTCACCACCTCTCAACCAAACACTTTTCTAGACACAGTCTGTTTCCTCTGCTGCAAGCAGGTACTACTACAGCTGCTACTTAAGATTGCTTTTAAATACAACTCTCCCCTGCTGCTCTCCAGTATTTGTTGGGGGATTTACTTGTAATTACATTTTGGCAATCTAAGCAAAAATAACCTTACAAGGCAGGGCTGAAATATTAGCTGCAGGTTCCTTTTATTCACAGCACATTTAGTTTTTTGCAGATGACATCACTTAGGGCTTTAGTCCTCTTGTTGTGCCCAGCTGTGCGTCATGTCCACCTCTGTTATTTCATGTACTCGCCCACTTCTCGCCTCTGATGCCCCTTGTCTAAGCTGGTGCTGATGAGTGCAGGCTTGTTATTAAATCTGAAAATGCTGTGGTCCTGCTGTGCTTGCCCTCAAATATGCTTTGTGAGTGAGCTGTGGAAGAGCCTTTCCTGGGGAGGCTGTTCCTCTCCTCCCACTGCCCCTGTTATTGAGATTTGGAGGAACTCAGCAGAGGTTCCTCTTGCTCAGCCTTGAAGAGAGTGAGCTGGCTGGGTGTGGAGTTTGTCCCCTTTAAGGCTACTTTTTCTGAGGTCCGGAGAAAAGCAGTGGCTGATCAGTGCCAAGCATCGGGTGCCTTCTACAGCCTGGAGAGGGATGGAGCCAGATTGGTTTTTGAGCTGGATTTTTGGCTTGTGGTCTGCTTTGTCCTGCTAATGAGAATGGTAAAAACACAGACATGAGGTTGTTTGGGAAGGGAAAGAGCTTCTGTTGTGCTCTAGAAAAAGGTTTCAAATCCTCTTTATTCAGGAAGGAAGCCTCTAGCCTTGGGAGCCCCAAATCTGCAGTGAGTCAAGACCTTTCCTGCTTTCCTTATCCGAAAGGCTTTGAACACCCTTGAACTTTAAATCCCTGCAAAGTGGCCTTTGAGGAAAGTGGAAGATCTTTGAGCCTTGGAGCCCAAAGAAGAGCATTCTTTTGGGTTCTTTCCCAAGGTGATGCTGAGCTTGGTGAGCTCATGAGCCCTGGGTGTCTCTGAATACAGCTGGTCTAATGGGGGCTGATGGCTCTTCCCAGCCTACAGAAAGGAGTTCTCTCAATGGAGGGGAGCAATTGGAGGATGGTGTTGCCTTGTCTTAATGCTTCTTGTTAGAGTGTGGGCACGTGAGGCTGATATTGGGCTGAGGAAGCTTTTCCTCTCACTACACTCCCCCTGTAATCTCAGAGGGTGACCTGCAAGGTGTTCCCTCACCAGATGCTGCAGGGCACATCTGTTCCAGATCTGTGACATACGGCTCCTGCTTTAGTTCTTATCTCTGGAGTGATAAACCACAGATATCTCCTGAGGGCTCATAAAACCACTGCTTGGAGATGGTGGAGTGTGATGTCAGTCGTGTTCTCCTGGCAGGCTGGAAAAGCTCATCTGTTTCCAGTTGTACTGTATGGTCATGCTGGAGCCTGAATTCACTGGAAGAAGCAGCATCCCTGGAGTTGTAAGAGGTAGGTGACAGTACCCTGCCCTGGAGACTGGCAGCAGGGCAATAGGTACCCAGTAATCAGTGGGAATTGGCCAGGTAAAGACAAACCAGAGCTCATTAATTATTCATCTTCCTGGGGACAAAGAGCCTGGGGACTGTGGACATGCTCTGGGCAGCTTATGGTGGGTCCAGGCTCTCATAGGGCTGGGGACACTGGACCAGGAGGGTCTGTCCCTTCAGCCTGAGAGGGCATGGCTGTGGCAGGACAGGAGAACTGTGCAGTGCCATCACTTAGCATCAAGACTGTGGCTAGGACTACAGTGTCCTATGACCTGGTCACCTCACCTGGGTCATGGCCATGGGAGGTCACCCAGGCATGGGGCAGGACCCACCTGAGGTCCTCTGAACCATCCCCAACTCCTTCAAGGTGCCAGCTCCGTATTCACCTGGCATTGGTGCTGTGGCCACTATGCATCTCATAGGGATAGGACAGGAAAAGCCACCTTGCAGAAAGCAGGGGCAGGCTGGCACAGCCCTGAGTGATTCTGGGTCATGACCGGCTGCAGACATCCAAGAAGTGATGTCACAGCTGCTATGTTTTCCTCCATCTGTGCCCACAGTGCCCTCACCCCTGTCAGGCAGTGCCAGGGGCAGTTGTGGGCAGTAACCAACTGGTTTTCTCCCAGCAGCAGCAGAGGCAGCCAGTGCTGGGACTGTGAGGCTGATGCATGTCCTGGAGCCAGGCGCAGGTGGCGTGAGCTGGATCACAGAGGAGCAGATGCTGCTTGCCACCATTCCCAGGCTGACCTCTCTCATCTCCCCTGCCAGCAGGGACAAAGCCAGAGGGCCCCAGAGGTCATGGAGGGGCACCGGGGAATGCAGCATTGCTGGGATGGGGGAAGGGGCTGTGCTTGACAGAGATGATCCCTAGGGCAAGGAAGGCTGGTGGGGGAGGGAGTCATGCTGATGCTCCCAGCAGGATGGATGCCACGGGGCACACATCCCTGAGGCTGTTTGGGTGCATGGTGACTCAGAGTCTTTCCACTTCAAGCTGCATGCTAGGGATCAAGGACAGCACTTTAGCTGTCCCCAAGACCCACAGTCAGGGCATAAATGGAGGGAAGCTTTAGCTGCCACCAATCCCATCCATGGCTCCATTGTTGTCCCAGAATGGGCATCTGTAGCTGTGACTCCTGCCCCACTGCCATGATAGGGATGACAGTATTCCCATTTATCTTGGGCTTGAATTTGTAAATTTGCAGAGGGGTGATATGTCTCTTGCTGCCAGCACTGCTGCATGGCCTGTTAGATGTCTGACTCTGCTCCAGTTTCCCCATGTCTCATCTCACAGAACTGTGCATCTCAGAGGTGTGTGGCCAGCCTGCATGGGGTGCACATCCAGCCTCTGAAGCAGGTGGGCATGGAGCAGAGACGCCATGGAGGCTTGCAAGAGCTAGAGGCTTTATTTCCACATTCAGCACAGCATGAATACCCCATGTTCCTCCTTCCCCCATCTCCACCACTTGGCTGGTAGGCACCTGTGAGCATCACTGTGGCAGGTACTGCTTGGGGTCGCCAGGGAAGGGCAGGGCAGGTGCCCGGTTGAAGTGAGCCACAAGGAAGATTCCAACAGTGCCACACACAAAGAGAGAGGCCATGATGAAGAAGCAGACACGGTCGATCACCTGTCCCACCATCATCCACTCTTCACTCTCCTGCCAGTGGCACAAGAAGGGTGAGGGCTGTGCTCACTGTCCCCCCATGCACGTCCCTCTCCCCCCAGCCCTGACTCACGCTGCTGAAGTCATTCTGCTCCCGCGTGGCATTGGCGATGTAGTTGCAGGCTTCCACGCAGGCACGGATCTCAGGACCTGCTTCCTCCAGGCTCTGGCAGAAGTCCTGGGTACTGCCACTCTCCAGACCACGTCCTACGAGCAGCAGACCCAGCACAGCAGGCACCAGCAAGTGCTCAGCAACCTGGCACAAAACCCAACTTCACAGGGAGGTGCCAACCCTCCCAGGATCACTCACCAATCTTCTCCAGCACGGTTTTCATCAGCCCATCTCTTTCCTTCTGCTTCTCAAAGAGCAGCTCGGTCCGGGCTTTCCAGAGCATGTACTCATCAGCTTTCACCATAAGCCCCAGGGAGCTGCGTCTGCGGATAGCTTGCGGAGGCCCTGAGGTCTCCTCTGGCATGGCCATGCCCAGGTACCGGGGCAGGAGGTGCAGGAACACCTGGGCACAGTATCACCTATGGGGATCTGTCCCCCTCACACCGCCCAGAGCATCCAATGGATGTGGCTGGTTTCCCTGGCATTGCTTGGAGCATGTTGGCACCTTGAGCATGCCTGAGATGTTGGCACCTGCTGCTCCCCAGTGTTGGGAGTGGCTTGGTGGCACAGTGTGGTCTGTTGGGGACATCTGGAGCCTTCTCTTTGTGCCAGGACTTGCACTCAGATGAAGGTATGCCTGTCACCTTACTCTGCAAGGGACATGGCCTTGATCCCCAAATACCCATCCCATTCCCCCTGTATAAAGAGTAGGGAGATGACGGCAGGTACCTGGCGCACTCTCTGGGACATGGAGTGAGTGTTGGGTGTTCTCAGGGAGACGTTGAGGACAATGACAGCATTCACCACAATCACCACTGTCACCACCATGAGGAAGGTCAGGTATCTGGGGAGGGGGCACAGAGCCTCAGTAGAGCTTCTGGGTCACCAGCTATGGTCATGCAAGGTCCTTCTCTGTGCCCTTCTGGGCTGGAAGCTGGTGACTGGCAGTGAAACATGGGTAAGTGGTAGCCCAGTGTCAGCCCCATCTGGGCCAAGGGTTATGTCTGTACCAGGGTCCTGCCCCTGGGCACTGGCTGCTCCACAGCACCTGAGATCCTACTGGCTCAGTGTGACAAGAGGGTTGGCACCCCTATCCCAATGTGTCACTTACTTCCCAATGAGAGGCACAGCCTGGGAGGTCTCAGGCACCTTCTGGGCAATGAGGAAAAGGAAGACAGTCTGGGCCAGGAGAACATTGATGGAGACGGTGCATTTCTGCCCACCCGCTGCCAAGGAAGGGCAAAGGCAGAGTTTGGCACAGGGCAGTGCTGTGGGCATTTCCCTCCTAAGGCAAAAAAACCCCACCCAAAAGCTGAGCTAGGCAAGTTCTGCCTTGAGCCATTAACTATGGGATACCTAGAAATTTACACACTCCCCACAGTTTAAATACTACAGGAGTGGGTGACAGATGATACTGATGGTCCCTAAGCACAGAAGGGATGAACAGCCCTTCCTGGAGTGTTGCTGTCCCCTTGCACGTCCCCATGCCCGCAGTGGGCAGTGTACCTTTGGCAGGCAGGAAGTAGACAAGCACAGCCATGGCAGAGATGAGGACACAGGGCACAATGATGTTGATGATGTAGAACAGCGGCTTGCGCTGGATGATGAGGTAGAAGATGACCTGCTGGTACTGGATGTCATCTGGGGTGAAGTGGTCCGAGTTGATGATCTTCCGAGCAGGGCGGTGCTTGATGGCCCATTCCCCGTTCTCTGCATTGTGATGGTTGCCAGGTGAGTCCCACTGTCCCCATGGGGCCACTGGGCCTCCAGTCCCCCAGTCCAGGGAGGAATGGGAGGACTGGTGATTGGCATGGGCCCCACAAGGCACCCAGGCTGTGCACAGCGCTAGAGCCACTCATGAGGGAAATGAGCACTGTGGAACATGCCATGGTGCCTGGGAAAAATACCCCAAAAAGCTGTTGGATGGGGCAGCTGGAAACATATGGGGCACCTTTAACCTCTTGAGGGCTCCCAGGGCTACAGCTGTGGGGCTGGGGTCCCCCCATCTCCCCATTTCCACAGTGCTACAGAGGGAAGCCAAGTGTGACACTGGGTGACAGCGCACTGCTCTCCCCTGCTCTCCGTGGGAGCGATAGATTTTTTTCCCAGTCAAGATCACAACTCAGGCCGGTAATGAAAAAATAAATCTCGCTGCCCGAAAAGCATTTTGTTCCTTCAATATGCAATTAAAATGTGATGGAAAACGTCATTGTTTGGCCATGACAGCTACGTTCCCAGCATCAATCAAGCTTGCAGGAGCGGTGCTCTCTGGCAGCAGCTGCCAGGCTGCATGAGCCCCGAGCAGGGGGGGTTAGAAAAACAAATCTCTCCCCCACTCTCGCTTCCACTAATAACTTAAGTGCCCATGTAATGGTGGGAGCTGCTAATAGTCCCTGCAGCCCTGGTTTTGGCAGCCACCAATGTAGCAGCAGACCTACTGGATGTCTCCTGTGATGGGACACTCTTTTGCCACGGCCATAGCTGCAGTCTTACCTGTGAAAGCCTCAGGGTCAATGACGATCCACTCCACGGTCTGGCCATCCTCCACTGTCAGCAGCAGGTTGATTTCGTTGGCACTGTACGTCTGGGACCTAGGGAGGGACGAGGTGGTGGCACAGGCTGGCATGCAGCAAGCTGAATGGGCAAAGATTGCCAGTGTGGCACCAGGTCATGCTGGCCACCTCCAGCTCTGCTTTGGGGTGCTTGGCTCATCCATGGTACCTCCTGCCAAGCGGCAAGTAATAGACAGGTAGCACTTATCTGCCCAGGGGCAAAGGTGGGCATCCCATGCTAATCCCTGTGTCCCAGGAGGAGCTGCCATGGTGCCCATGCTCACTGGAAGACCATGGTGCAGTTCTGCCAGTCAAAGGGGAAGTATGTGACGTGGATGACGCAGACGCTGCGGTAGATGGCAGGGGGCAGCCAGTAGATGCTGCCATCAGGGGACACCAGCACGTTGGTGTAGAGGGTGATTTCAAATGTCCCATCGATGCTGGGAGGGAAAGGATGGGCTCAGCCACAAAGTATGCCTGGGGGGCAGCTGCAAGCCCTGTGTGGGGATGTGTCCCCATTTCCCTGTCACCTACTTGTTCTCCAGGACAATGTCTGGCAGCCAGACCATGGTGGAGGGCACCCGCAGCAGCTGGATGTTGTCGTATTCCTCAGGGTCCCAGCTCAGGCGATAATCAGACCATTGCTGGGAGAAGGGGAGATGAGTAGGAGGGGTCATGGAGCCCCCCAAGATGAAGGGACTTGTGAGCTGCCTGTGCTATGCTGCCCACAAAATGAACCCATTTGGGGGTGCTCACAAAAGAGAGTGCAGGTTACAGTGCCAGTCCCTCATGGGGTGCAAACATAGCTGGGCGTGATCCTGCCTAAAGGGGAGGGGTCTCACCATCTCGATCCAGACGTTGGTGGTGAGGGTCTCCTCCCGTTCATTCTAGCAAAAGGAAGGAGGGAGGTGGCTTTAGTGCCCTGCCTTCTGCATTTGGGGGCAAATTCTGTCCCACTGGGAGTACCGGGGGGGGGGAGGAGGGGGGGTGGGGTGGGGAGTCTCTCACCAGAGAGATGAGGTTAGTGAGGGTGAGCTTGAGGGAGACATCGATGATCTCATCCCCCCGGGCCGGGCGCAGTTGTCGATTGTAGTTGGACATGAGGTCCTGGAACAGCTTCTCCTCCTGGTTCCTGCACCCCACCCCTGGGAGGGCACACACCATGTGACCCCCCCCAGGGGAAGACAGTGGGGTCACTGATGCCCCCTAGACCTGATACGTTGAGGGGGGGAGGCACCGGGAAAGGGATGCATGGGAAAGGGCTGTCCAGGCGTGTGTTCCTGCAGGTCTGTGCAGTCTGCTCCACGATCCTGACAGTCCGATCAGTGCCCCGCATGCATGTGGGGTGCGTCCCCACCAGCACGCCCTCACCCAGCTCCCCCGGGGACCTCTCCGGGGCAGGACAGAGGCAGTGCGCTGCCAGCGCAGGGACAGCCGGGCCGGGCGGTGCCTGGCGCTGTACTCCGAGGGGTGCCAGACTCCCGGTGCAAATGTGGGGGTAGTCAGGTGCCTTCCAGGCGTCTCCGTGGACGGGCAGATCTTACCTGCCAAGGTGCAGAGGACGAGGAGGAGGCCGTGGCTACGCATGGCGGTGCCGTGGGGCGCAGGGGCTGGGGCTCCGCTCGGCCGCCTGCACAGACGTGTTCTGGGCTTGGCGCCCGCTGGGACAGGACAGCTGTCCCCTGCCACCGTCAGCTGTTCCCAACAGCCACGGGGGGCCGAGAGTGACCACCCACTTTCCCCGCTGTGCGGCGATGCCAGTTTGCTGGGAAGCTTCTCTGGCATTTTGTGCCGGATGGGTTGGAATTGGGGCAAGGGGCAAAATGAGGTCCGTGCCTTGGGTTCCCCATGTCTCCCACAAAGGGATGGATCTCCTTGCAGGTTATGGGAAAGGGGTGCCCCCCTGCCAGCACATCCTGACCCTGCCATGGCAGTGGCTGCCCCCAGAATATAGGATGGGGAACGGGCAGGCAAGTCCCATCACATCAGCCTGGGGAGGATGTCCCCCCGGGGTTCATATCCTTCCAGACTCTCTGTAGGGGAGTTACGGGGAGGGCGGGATGGGGGTATGGGGGTGTGGTGAAATTCCTGGCTCAGTGGAGAGGATGTGACAGCTGTCCTGGGCCACTGCCGGTGGGGGAACGTCAGCTGTGTTCCCTGAAACCAGAGCCCTGGCATCCCACTGCTGAGCTGGGGAAGGAGACACCTCTCTGGGCCCCCAGCCTTGCACTGTGGGATGGGGTGTGCTGGGGGGGACACTGTGAGTCCGGCTGGGGGATCACGGGGGCAAGGGGGAAATGTGGGCACTGATGGCATCTCTACCAGCTGCAGTGGGGCTACAGGGGATAGTGCCATGCTGGGGGGGCCAACTCCTTCCCCAGCCCATCCTGCCCCAAGTGCCCAGCCCACAGTGGTAGCAGGGCCAGTACCACCACATCCCCTCTGAGAATCACCCCTTCTAGCCACAGCTGGAGTCCACCGCACTCAGGACATACAACACCCACTATTCCCTGTGTGGGCATCACCCTCCCCAAGACACACACAGTGTTCAGGTTGGGTATTGTGCCCAGTGGGGCACACTGAGGGCAGCCACCAGTTCAGTGCCCCAGGACAAGAAGTACCCAGCTTTATTTTCCCAAACCAAGCTGGGGGAGAGGCTGGCACATGGGATCCCCACATCCCCCTAAATGAAGCGCTTGTTCTCCTCCCGGTAGTCATAGGGGTCTCCGGCAAAGGGCAGGGGTGGTGGGTGGTTGTAGATGCCCATGAGGAAGATCCAGAGGGTGCCCACCACCAGCGTGGGGGTGATGAGGAAGAAGCACAGGCGGTCTAGGGTCCGGGCCACACAGTTCCAGTTGTCGATCTCCTGTGAAGAGAGCCAGGAGCTGTGCAGTGTGCGGGCACAGTGAGCACAGAGAGCCCCCCTGCCCTCCCAGTGCCCATGGCCCCACCTCATTGTAGCTGTTTTCATCCCTCATGTGCTTGACAATGTAGTTGGCATTGTCAATGACGGGTTTGATGTGCTCGTAGGGCTGCTCCTCGCCTGAGTCCATGCCCAGCGGCGCCAAACCTGGGGATGAGAGGGGGCGATGAGATGGGCACCGAAGGGTGCCAAGCCCAGAGACACCAGCCCCACCACCCTCCCCTCTGTCCCTGCGGTGGAGCTGTGGCTCACGGGCAGGGGTGATGCGGCTGGTCAGCCCGTGCCGCTCCGACTGCTTCTCGAACATGAGCTCGCTGCGGGACTTGACGCTGAAGTATTCCTCCGCCTTGGCGATGTAGCCGGCCGAACTGCAGCGCCGGATGCACGGGGCGCTCACTGGGCTCTCGGACGGCTGTGTCATGCCCAGCATCCGGGGCAGGCTCTCCAGGAAGACCTGCGACACGTGAAGCAGTGTCGTGTCCCTTGGCCACCTCCCCACTGTGTTGCTACCTTGTCCCCATTTTCTGCCCACGAACTCCATCTGGCACAGATGCAATGCCAGGGCTGTGCTCTCCCCGTGGGGCACAGTGTGACCCTTGTACCCACCAGTGCACCCACCCCAGCCCACACCCTGCTTACCTCTCTGACCCAGTCAGACATGATGTGGGTACTGGGGGTGCGGAAGTGGAAGTTGAGGACCACGACAGAGATTATCACCACGGCTGTCACCAGAAGCATGATAAAAAGCAGATACCTGGTAGGGAGCGTGGTCTTAGAGCCAGTATTGCCACAGGAACCGGGCACAGGCAGAGCTGCCCTCTGGCACCAAGGGTCTCCACAGTGTCCCCACTGCACTCAGGGGTGCCCAGGACTCACTTGCCGATGAGGGGGATGGCATGGGAAGTGGCAGGCAGGCGCTGGGAGATCAGCAGGAGGAAGACAGACTGAGCCAGGAGCACTGAGATTACCAGGGTCATCTTCTCACCACCTGGGAGAACAGGTGAGCTCAGGACAAAGCTTGTCCCAGGTACCTCTAGCAGAGTATCCAGTGCCAGGGTTGCCCTTCCAGTGTCCCATGATACAGTGCCCCATACAGGGGCTTTCTGTTAGGGGAGTACCCTGGGGTCCCACATGGGACCAAGGACCTGTGCCCAGGTGCACTTCTGCCAGGATGCCTGGCTGGGGTGATGGTGTTCTACATGGAGATATTCCAGTTCCATGATGTCCTCACACTGGACATTAGGTTGTAGCTGTGCCCCAGGACCTGGTACAGATGTGGGACATGGAGATGCCCCATGGATGTGACTCCCATTACTGGCACACATGCCACAGGGCTCACTCACTGTCGGCGGGCAGATAGAAGACAAGGATGACCATGAAAGCGATGAGGATGCAGGGTATGACAATGTTGATGACATAGAAGAGTGGCTTGCGCTTGATGATGAGGTAGAAGGTGATGTCCTGGTGTTCACTGGTGTCCGGGGAAATGTCAGGGTAGATGTTCTTGCGGGCCGGGCGGTGGATGATTTCCCACTCCCCATTCTCTGCCAGGGCACAAGGGACACAGCACACAGCATGGGGGACACCTGTCATGACCATCCTCCCAGGCCCACTAGCAGCAGTCTCCCCCTGTAGGGTGTGGATAGCATTCCAACGTGCAATGAGTGCCAGGATGCCAAAGCCCCAGGTAGTGAAGTTGCTCCATGACAGCGTGCCCCAACTCCAGACTGGACCACCCCCTCCCCACTGCCACCTCTGCCCTTTACTGGGTGTGTCACCATCACAGGACACGGCAGAGAGCACCAGCATTACCTGTGAAGCCTTCAGGGTCAATGATGATCCACTCCACTGGGTAAGACTTCTCCGTGTCTGGGTCAGTGTCCGTCTTCAAGTGCATGTTGATCTCCAGAGCACTGTATGCCAGCGACCTGGACCACAGCCAGGGACACAGAGAGTGAGGGCCTGCTGGGTACCCACCACCCATCCTACCCTGACCTCCAGCATGATGGACTTAGGCCACCAAGTCACCCTACAGACCCCCACCTTGCTGCACCTCGACAGCAAGGGGAGGTGCTGGCAGCAGCAGGCACCCAGGCATGACATGGCCACCATGCTGCCCTGACCCAGCCACCCAGCACCTGAATCTGAGGGAGCAGTTCTGCCAGTCAAAGGGGAAGAAGTCAACATTGATGAGGCAGGTGGTGCGGAAGATGGCAGGGGGCAGCCAGTAGACGTAGCCCGTGTCATAGATGAGGACGTTGCAGTAGTAGGCGACCTCAAAGAGCCCATCATTGCTGTGCCAGGAGGGAGACAAGGTTATGGCACGGCTCTGAAGGGGCCAGGGGAGTCCTGGGCATGCACTGGGAAGAGTTCAGAAGGATTGGGAGGGGAAATTAAGGCACAGCTCACTTGTTCTCCAGGACTATCTCTGGCAGCCACAGCATGTCTGGCGGCAGGCGGAGCACCTCAATGTCCCCAAACTCAGACTTATTCCACTGCAGGCGGTAATCGGTCCAGCCCTGGAGGGGAGGATACTCAGGTCACCCCTTCACCATGCTGGGCCACCCCATGGTGGCACAAGTGATGCTGTGACACCTGTCCCTACTCACGTGCTCAAGCCATACGTTGGTGGTGAGTGTCTCATCCACCTCTTTCTGTAAACAGCAACATAAGGCAGTGAGATGCCAGGGTGTTCCCCCAGCCCAGGACCCTCAACCCTCACCAGCCAGGGTTGGGGACAGCAGGCTCTGGGTTCCACCCCACACAGCCAGCCCTTGGGGTGAGGCATGGCTGGGGGGCACCCCAGAGTGGGCCCTGCCCACTGGGGCTCACCAGCGAGATTAGGTTGGAGAGGGTGAGGGCCAGGTAGACATCCACAACCTCATCAGTGGAGACCACAGGGCGCAGCTCTTTGTCATAGCCCTTCTCCTCGAACAGGTGATGGATGAGCCGCTCCTCATGGTTCACGCAGAGCCCACCTGGGGGTGTGGGGTCAAGCAAACCAGGGAGCTCAGGGGTTACTGGGCCCACTGCCACCCCATAGGAATGCTCGGCAAGGGCAGGGTGGTATAGAATATAGGGGAGAGGAACAGGCCAGGACACTGCATGTCTGTGCTGCACAGGAGAGCAGACAGGGACATGCAGGAATGACAGACACATGGGACCACATGGTCACACATGGTCACAGGACAAGGATGTGGGCACAGACACAGAGGGCCAAACAGATACAAACCCAGCACAGAGAGGGACACAGACACAAGACATTTGGATACAGACATTGTGGAACTGTGCACATAAGTGGCTATACACACAGAAAATACATGGACATGGACCCGGTGTGTGCAGGGATATGTGGTCATAGATTCCACACAAACAGGGACTTACAGAGACACATGGATACAATGACACTGTGTGCTGACAGCACATAGCCTGGGCAGGGACATGGCTCTGGGTGGCACAGCCACCAAAGAAGCACAAAGGACATGCAGTAGTGGACTCTGCCAGGTAATACCCAAAATACAGCCCTAGGGACCCTGGTGCCCAGTTTGGACCCTGCCACCATCATTCCCCACCAACCCCATCGAGGGGGCCCTTAACCCCATGGACACCCCATGCAGCAGAGCAACAGGACACCCCACGACCCAGACCCTGCTCACCCGACAGCATCAGTGCCCCGAGCAGGGCCAGCTGCTGCAACAGGTTCCCCATGAGGTGCCCACAGTGCCCTCACGCCGTGCCAGGCCCTGGCCGCTTCCCTGCCTGGCCTGGCTGAGCGGATGTCCGGCTGCCGGAGGGAGTGGGAGATGGATGGTGCCAGGTGCTGAGGGGGAAGGGGACAGGCACCAGAGAGCTGCTCCAACCCCGCTCTTCTGGCACCCCCACGTGCAAGGAAGGGGAGATGGGCAGGCACAGCTGGTCTTGCTGGCCCCACGGGTGTCAGCCCATCACCCTGATGATGCTGGGCATCCCAGCACAGGCACTGTGGGCACGGGGAGCAGCCGTCCCTTCCCTGCTGCTCAACAGTCCCAGTGATGCTGCTCGGAGTGGCAGGGTCCCCATGGCAGAGTCCCCAAGGTACCCACTGGTGCCCAAGCAGAGGGTTGACACCCACCACTGACCAATGACCCAGGGCACACTCAGGCCCTGCATCAGGAGGTTTCACATGAGTCCCTGAGGGGTGTCACTGGGGTGAGAACCAGTGCTGTGCTGTGGATGCTGCATGGGCAGGAAGGGGGTCTGACCCCTGGGGAGGGGGCTGGGGAGTCTGTTGCAGAGTGGGCGCAGCAGGAACCAAAGCTGGAGGCATCATTTCAGAGTACAAGGGGGGTGGGAAGGGGGATGCAATAGGTTGTCATAGCTCCCCTGTCACCCACTTCACCAGCACTGTGTGGCACAGCACTCACTTCACATTCGCCAGCTACTGGAAAATAGAGCCCTTCTTTATTGAAAAATAAACCTTCTCTGTACAAATAAATAACAGGTGCCTCTGGGGAAGGTGGGGTGAGGGAAGGTGGGGTTTCCAGGGGAGAGGACTGTGATTCCTGGCTGAGATGCTTCAGGTACCCACCAGGGCCCCATTGCTCTGGGGAAGTAAGGAAGTGCTGGTGGGAAGAGAGACTGAGGTGCAACTCAGGACAAAGGTGCAACTGGGGTGGAAAAGCCTAAGACTGGGAGAGGAGTGTGTTTGAAGGATCTAAGAGACACCTGCCCCAGTGCCCTCTCCCCATGCTGGCACACTGCCCCAGGAGTACCATTAGGTTTTCAGTGCTTCGAGTGCCAGAGCAACGAGGCCAGGCATGCTACGGGCCAGGGAGTCACTCTCCAGCCCCACAAGGCCAGTGAAAGCCGTGGGGCGGCCCCCTACAGTGGCCCGAACTTGTGCCCGGTACAGTCCCTTGGTGTTTTTGGAGCCCAAGTCCACCAGGATCTGTGGGGAGACAAGAGCACCATGAGTCCCAGGGGAGCCATGGGCAGAGTGGGACAGTGGTGGGCTGGGGGATGGCACTGCCAGGCTACCAGGGTGTATGGCTTGGAGTGGCTGGGTGAGGCACTCACCTCTTGGAAGGTCATGTCCAGGTCTGCCTGGGGCACCCGCAGCACCCAGGCATACAGGTCCCGCACTGCGCCCACCCGCACTGCTGACTCGTTGAGGCCAGGGCAGGCTGCAACCCCTGGGATGGGCAGGAGAGACATGGAGGGGACATCAGGGATCAATCATGGGGGCACCATGCTGCTAACCCACCACAGGGAGGAGCACCTTTGCTCTGGGGACACCAGGGAAGCATGGGCAGAGGGGGGGATATAGCAAAAGACTGTCCCACTGAAATGGGGCAGGCCTGAGACAGGGGCTCAAGGCTGGGCTTGTCACTGTCCCCATGTCGATACCTAGCACCCCATAGGGTCTGTGGGAGCTTACCTCTGCCCATGCCTGCCTTCTCCTCCTCCTGCTCCTCCTCCACCCTGGGCAGCTCCGTAGACACCAGTTCACGTTTCTCCCTCAGTGCAGACCCTGCCACCGAGAGAGGTGTAAAACCCCGGTGGACACAGAGATGGCCGGTGGATGGATGGGACCTGCTCCCCCATTGCCCCCAGTCCCTCCAGGCTCACGGGGTTCATGGCTTGGCACGGGCGTCCCTGCCAGCTCTCCAGATGCCCATTGTGATTCCATGGCTTCCAGGGTGGTGCCAAGGTCTAACTCTGCCCGCAGCTGGGTGAGGAAGGCTCGTCCTTGTGCCACCATCTCCTGCACCACATCCTCACCCTGAAGAAGAGGGGGACAGAATGGGTGATGGGGCACTCACAGAGCACCCGTGGGCACAGCCATGTGCATGGTGGCAGAGTGCAGGGCATGGGTGTGCTGGTGGCAGACAGGGCATTGGTGGCATGCAACTGCTTTGTGGCTGTGTTGGGTCAGATCCTAAGATGAAGGGTCAGACCCATGGCTGGCTCTGCACTGGCTGGACTTGGGAGCACTGGTTCCAGCTGGGGAGGGTGAGATGTCCCCCCTGTAGTGGCAAAGTGAGAGATGCCACTTCTGTGGCTGCACAGAGGACAATGGACCCAAGAGGTGTCAGGAGGGGACATGGGAACTGAAGGTGTTCGGTCCCTGGTGGCCCAGTCACAAGAGGACAGGGGTTCCCTCAGCCTGTCCCTCCCCACGTACCTGCAGGAAGAGCTGCCTCTCCCCGGGGAGCTGCTCCCTGTCCCATGTTGTCACCAGGTGGCTGCCTGCTGACACGGTCCTCAGAGCCTCCACCCAGTCCTGCAACTGGGGTCCCACTACCCCAAAAAGATCTGCAAAGGGGGGCAGCTGCCTTCCCCCCCTCCTGGAAGCACAATGGGGTGAGCTCAGATTGGGTGGGCAGTGCCACCCTCTGCACCCCACCTGGGCACCCTTTCAGGGTACCCTTGTTGCAACAGGAACGGGATCCAAATGCTTCTGGCTGCCTCCAAAATGGCATGTCAATGCCCACCAGTATCTCAACACCTTCCCCAACCTGTTTAGCCATCTCATCCTTTGACCTCACCTGCTGGGTGGTCTCTGGGGTCCCACTGCTGTGGGGCTGGATTGGCCCCTTGCCGCAGCCAGGCCTAGGGGGACAAGAAAAGGACAGGACAAGGGATAGAGGAGCCCTGTTGGGAAGCCAGGGCAGGCTGCTGGTGCTCCAACCACCAGCATAGGGGAGACTGAGGGGAGTGGGAACGGGCATGGGGTGGTCCAGCCTGGGAGGGTACCTGGGGCATCCCTGCGGACACGGGGAGGGAAGAAGTGCCCGTAGATCTTGCCCAGGAGCTGGGGCAGAGTGCGGGTGAGGAAGGAGAAATCAAACTGGTTTTGGATAAAGTCCCCAGCCTGGCGCAGGAGATCCACCAAGGTCTGGGCATAGGAGTGCAGCTCTGTGGGCATAGAGGGAGACATGGCCCTGGCCCCACGCCAGAAATGGGGTCCCTGCCTAGACTCTAGCCCTGGCATGACCCCCAGCTCACCACATCGTCTTGTTCTTGCATGGCAGGTCTCCTCGGCCAGGCGGGCACAGGTGGCCCGGCCCTGAGGTGCCCGACAGGACGCAGCGTAGAAGGCACAGAGACGGGCACGCTCTGGTGACTGCTGCTCGGGGGGCAGCTGTTCCAAGGCCAGCAGGTCGAAGCAGCTGGGTTCTCGGCTGCCAGGGGCAGCTGTGAAGGAACCAGTGCTGCCATGAGTGCTGAAAAACCCCTGGGCATCTCTGTGCCCCCGAGGTTCAGCCAGTAGCACTCACAGTCCATCTGGAGACTCAGCCAGTCCGTGAAGGCAGTGACACGGGTATAGACTCCTGGTTTGCCCTGCTCACCGCAGCCATCACCCCACGAGGTGATACCATAGAGGACAAAGTGGTGTGAAGTGGGGTCCTCGCATGCCAGTGGGCCCCCTGAGTCACCCTGCAGGGGAAATACCCGTGTGTTGGCCTGGGCTGGGACCCCAGCCATACCAATGGGCTGCGGTACATACCCAGAACTGTGCGAGGGATTTTTGAAGTGGGGCACTGACAGTCCCTCAGGCACGGTGTTACCTGGCAGGAGTCGATGCCTCCAGACAAATACCCAGCACAGAACATGGCACTGGTGAGAAGATCCTTGCCCAGGGCACCCCGGCAGGTCTCCTGGCTGAGCAGGGGCACCTGTGCTTCCATCACCACGTCAGCTGCTGGTCCCTCTGCCAGGCAAGGAACCAGTTAATTACAGGGTGCCATGTGCCTGGACATCTCCCTTTCTTTCACACCCCCCTGCCCTGCCTCGATGAACTGGGGCTGGGCACCAGAGTGGGCACAGAGGGGAACACCCCACGGTATCTCTTACCTTCGTAGAGGGAGCCCCAGCCCGCGATGTAGCAGGGAGTGCCGGGGCTGGGCTCCGCGGGGCCGCTGGGGAGGCAGACGGGGCTGACAGTGGGTGATGGGGCCAGCGGCACTGCCAGCTCCAGCAGCGCCAGGTCCCCGTGAAACGTCTTAGGGTTAAACTGGAAGGAGATGTGAGGATGTCAATGAGGACCCCTGGGGCATGCACGAGGACGTGAGGGTGGTGTCCACCTCCACCGACCTTCGGGTGAGGCAGGATGCGCCGGACGGGCACCGCCCGCTTGCCCACTCCCGGCTTGCCCAGCTCGTGGTCGCCCACCACCACTGTCCACGCCAGCTCGTTCCGATTCCTTGCGGGGTGGGGGACAGCCAGTTACAGGGATGATGGTGCTTCCCCGTGCCCGCCTCTGCAGAGACATCCCCGCACTGCCGTGCCCCCACGGTACCCGCCAAAGCAGTGTGCCGCCGTGAGGACCCAGGAGCGCCCCACCAGCACCCCTCCGCACATCAGCTCCCCGTGCAGCCGCACCGACACCAGCCAGGGCCAGGCGCCCCGCGGGGCCACGCTGCCGCCCATGATCCGTCCTCGGGGGGCTGTGGCGTTGGCTTGTGGGACCCCGCGGCGCCCACAGCTGCCTGGGGGACAAAGCCGGGATGAGGGAGTTGTCCTGCAGGCCGGCTGCTGGACAGCCCGTCTCCCAGGTGGGCTCGGGTGGCCGGGGATGGCTGTGGTAGGTGGAGGGGGTGGTGGGAGATGAGGCGCGTCGGGCGCGCTGTCAAGCCTCATCGTGCTCACGGAGGCGAGCGGGCGGAGGGCCGGGGGCACCCCGCAGCCCGGCAGCTGCCGACGCTAACCTCTGCCCCCCGGCCCAGCAGGCAGCCGGGGGCCAGGGGCGCCCGCCGGCGTGCTGGGGGGGTGGTGTGGGCACGGCGGGGCCGCCCCGGCTCACCTGGCAGTGCCGCCGTCTCCGCTGCTGCGTCAGTACTCGGTGCTGCGGCCACCGTCTCTGCAGGGACAGGCTGTCATGGCATGTGGGGACACTCCCCCCCGATGTCCCCACCACAGCCCTGATGTCCTCAAATCGCCCCAGTTCCTTTCAGTGCCCCCACACCCCCATCAGTCTGAAAAAACACCCCTGTACCACCCCAAGGTTTGCTTATCACCCCCAGTGACTCAGTGTCCACAGTCTCCCTTTGCCCAGTTCTCCCACTGCAAATTGTTCATTGCGCCTCCGTGTCCCAGTCCAGCCCAATTTGCTCATCGCTCCAAACGCCTCCATCCACAAATCTCCAATTCCCTTCCCAGATCCATCTCCCAGCCCTTCATCCCACCAGATATCCCTCATCTCTCTATCATACCCCCACCTCCCCGGTCTCCCCACTCCATCCCAACATCCTCTGTCATCCCAACACCCCATATCCCTTCCAAGCATCCCCCGGGGATACCCCATTTGTTATTGTAGGGTCTCCCATCTCTGGGGGGAGTCGCGGGGTGCGGGTGCCCACTCACGGCACTCCTGGAGGCGGTGGCGGCAGAGCTGGGCGCTGAGCGGGGCGCAGGTGTGCAGAGCCCCCTCAGGTGGGCACAGGCGCTGGTAGGGGGCACAGGCCTGGCTCAGCGCCCAGTTGCGCTGGGGCAGCTCGGGCAGGGCCTGGGCATCCAACAGGGCCTGGCAGCTGGGGGGCATGGCAGAGGGCACAGCTGGCGCTGCAAGGACAGCAGAGCTGTGGGCATCACTGTGTCCTCCCTGTGCTCCTCTGCCCAGGCCACCCCAGTCTCTGCTTTGGGATGGATGGGAAGGGAGCATGATAGGATGTGGAGTCATCATGTTTCGGTAGGATCTTCTGGGTACTGGGATATGTTTTTGAGGTGAATAGCTGAAAAGTTCACAAGAGATCAGGCAATTATTTGGATAAGGCCCCAGGTGATTGGGTAAGATCTAGCTATGATCTGAATTGCTTGGGCAGGGTCTTTAGCAGTTAGAGGATATGTTTCAGAAGTCTGGGCTCTGTTTTAGTAAAAGCCTTTAGGGGCTGAGTATGGTTTGGGTAAGATCTTGGGGTATTGCTTGTCAGGATTTCTAGGGGGATGATATAGGCATCCAAATAAATATTTGGGTAGAGTCTTCAGGCATGGATGCAGGTTTTGGCAGGATCTTCTGTGCATGGGATGGTGTTTGGATAGGACCCCGAGGCTGTTTTTGGCTGGGGATCCTGTGTTCTATTTGGGTAGGCTCTCCTGGGGACAAGGCAGTGGGGGTAATGGGATCGTGACTCACGTGGGCAGTAGCCAGTGATGTTGGCGCAGGGTGGGAAGAGGCAGGGGGCACAGAGCCCGCAGGCACCCCACTGCCGCTGTTGCTCAGACAGTGCCCGCTCCAGTGCCAGCAATGCGCTCCTCAGTGCCGCCTCCAGCACCAGCGTCCCCCGGCTTGACAGGGCTGATGGGTACACATAGGGTGCTCAGACCCCCAGAGCCCCCCATCCCTGACCCCTACCACAGCCATGGGGTGCCCTCAGCCCACCTGGTGCCTGTGTCCTGATATTGCCATGGTGTGTGTTGGGCTGGGCATGGCCTGTCACCCCTTGACATTGCCTAGAGTGCCTAGACAGCCACCAGTGTCACCTCCCTGCTGGGGCTGGCACATGCACACCTGGGTGTTTGCCCGGGTCTTTGTGTGCCTGTTGTACATGGAGACAGGGTATGAGCCCAGGCAGGTGTCCCCACGTGTGCACACTGTGCACACTTCTGAGTGCACGCCTGTGTGTACACGAGACACACATGTGCCCGTGTCTGCATGTCCCTGCATGTGCCCGTGCGTGTGCAGTCCTCTGCCTACTCCTATGTGTGCCCTCCCCTATGTGTGTCCCTACCTGTACCCATGCAGAGCCACCTTCCTGCTGGCCATGTCCTGGTGGAGGGTCCCCTGGGACTGGCACAGGTACTAAGGCCGGAGGGAGTGCTGGTGCCACAGGGCATAAAACCACAGCAGTCCCTGCATTCCCTGTGTCCCCTAATGCCACTGGCAACACTTGACACCCGGCCCAGGCAGCACAGGCATGCCCCAGTTTCTAAGGGGTTTTGACAGGGACCTGGCCATCCTGCCTGTGCTGCCACCCTACCTGAGAGTGAACACAAGGGTCCCGTTTCCTACAACCACCCCATCTGCAGCCAAACTCTACCGCAAAGACGCCCCCGTCCCTGTGCCCCACTGACCTTGCAGGATGCTGGCCGGCATGGGGTACAGCCTCTGGCCCAGGGGAGCCCCCCCCACCAGCTGCAGCAGCGGCAGCAAAAGCACGGGGGGGAACAGCCGGAGCCCGAGAAGAGCGTCCCGTGTCCTCTTCCCTCTTTGCTCCATCCCCGGGCGGGCAAAGGTGGGCCGGCGGGGGGAACCCCCGAAATGCCCGAGGCAGGCAAGGAGGGATAGATATATACGGTGCCCCCCGGGCGGTGGGAGGAGAGAAGGGCCGGGGGAGCACAAACAGGCGAGTTCATTAATGTCGCGCCAAGATGCCAGCTCGGGGCGGGGGGCGCGGGGGGGGGGGGGGGTGCGCAGCCGGGGCCTCAATGCCGCCTTTGTTCGACGAGGCCTCCGGGCGGGCAGCATCAGACGGGCGCTGCGCTCCGGCGCTGCCCGCGGCCCTTGATCATTTTCACGCCAAGCCCCGGCCGCGCCACCCTCCCTCCTGCGGGCCCCGGGCGGGTGGGAACGCACCGGCGGCTGCGGGCGCGGGGGGCCCGGGCTGGGCGTGGGAGCCCGGCCGGCGGTTTCAAAGGCGGGCAGCGGGCCGGGAGCGGCCGAGCGGACAGGGCGGGGGGAGGGAAGGCGGGGGTGTCCGGAGCGGGGGGTCCCCGCTTTCCGTGCCAGCCCACCCCTGGCCTAACGGGTCGCCCCATGCAAGGCCACTGCATCCCCGTGCTGACCAGCGGCTGCTCCGATGCCCCCCGCCGCAGTACCCCCTGTCCTGCCTGGGATGCAAGGAGGGAGGACGGGCCCAGCCGAGGGGCAGGTGGGACCGTGTCACCGGCTGTCCTTCTTGCTTGTTCTCTTCTTCAGCAGCGGACCCGGGCTAGGGGCAGCTTTGGTCCCAGGGATGGGGGGGGGGGGCTACACCCACCAGCTCAGCTGGACAGTCCGCTCCGTGCCTGCCGCTCGGCTGCTCATTGGCACCACGTTTTGGGATGCCACCGTCCTGCCCCCATTGCCACTCTGCTGTGCCCACGAACTCAGCCTCAGCTTCTTTGGTGGAATAGTGCAGGTGCATCTCCATCACCTCTTCCGGGTGCAGCAGATGCCCGTGCCCCCACCTCTACAAAATAGATTGGGGTTTCTGTGTCTCATGTCCATTTGTAGGGTTCTCATCTTTGCTAGGGGGAAGAAGAGATGGGTGCCCGTGTCCAGACCTCTGTCCTTGCTAGGGGTAGGTAGTGTCCGTGTACTCATGTCTGCTGGGGAACAGGGAGTGCCCGTGCTCAAATCTCTGAACTCCGTAGGGGCTACCCACGCCCCGCTCTCCGTCCCCATTAAGTGCAGCAGGTGCCCGGGTCCCCATCCCCATTTCAAGTCCGGGGGGTGCTCGTCCCCATTAGGGGCAGGAGCCGCTCCGTGCCCGCGCTCCCCCTGGTCCTCCCGGCCGCGATGGTGCCAGCGGGGCGCGGACAATGCCGCTTCAGTGGCACATCAAAGGCGCGGGCTGCCCGCGGCTGGCACGGCGACAGGCCCGCCGCAGATGAAAGCCCCGGCCCCGCGGGCTCCCACCTCGGCCGCGGGGGCACGCTGTGCCTCCGCCCCAGGGGAGACGGCGGGGCCGAGTGGGGGGACACAGCACCATGTCACACAAGGGAGCGCTCTCCCGGCAGGTCCCGGTGTCCCCGCACGGATCCCCCCACCAGCGACGTGTGGGGGTCCAATCGCTCTGCTGACCGCAGCTGGCGCCCACGCGGGTACTTGAGGCCGGAGTGGTGTTCGTCCCCGGCCGCACCGTGTCCCCCGCTCCCGGTGCCAATCCCATTAACCTAATTGGCGAGGCGCTCGGCCGGCCCGGGCGGCGGCGGCAGTGGGACCCCGGGGCCCGGGCAGATCCCAGCCCTGGCTGCGGGCGCGGGGGGGCGGTGCCCCCGGGGCCCCGATTGTCCGGTAATTGGCGCGGGCAGCCGAGCCCGGCCGGGGATGCGGGCATCGGCGGGGGCTGTACCGGAGTTCCCGAGGGTGCCCGGGACGCGGGGCTGCCGGGGCCGGTATCGGAGTGTTGGCCATGCGGGGATAGGGGAAGGGGGCGCGTGGCGATGCAGGGGCGTGCTTTGGGGTGCGGGGAGGAGCGGGGCAAGTTCGGAGGACGCGGGTGGGGGGACAGTGCCAGGTACCAGAGTGAGGAGTACCAGAGTGGGGAGACCCCGGAAGGGCCGACGGTTAGGGGTGTGGAGTGACTCGGACAGGGGGGAAGTCACTGTGGGGTGTTGGGGTGGGGCTTGGGTGGGCGGTGGAGGGCACCAGTGTGGGAGAGCATTTTGGGACAGGAGCCGTGACAAGGGCGGGGGCCTGTGGGCGGGGCCTCGATGGTGGGCTCACACGGGGCGGGGCCTATCAATGGGGCGTGGTTTATCGGAGGGGCGCGGTCAAGGGCGTGGTCGGAGCGGCGGGTTGTGGGCGGGGCCATGTGTGGGGCGGGCCCGGCGGGTCGGGACCGGGTCGGCGGGCGGGGCCGCGAGGGCCGGGGCCGGGAGCGGGCGCTTTTCGTAGCTGACGGGGCCTCAGCCGGGTCGGGCCGGGCCGGGCTATGGCGAGCTCGGAGCGGAGCGCGCTGCTCACGTACCGCCTGTGTGGCGGCTCGGCCGAGGAGGAGCGGGGCCGGGAGCGCGGCCGGGCCGCAGCCGCCGCCGCCCCCCGCAAGCTGCCCACATTCCTGGGCGTTGTGGTCCCCACGCTGCTCTCCATGTTCAGCGTCGTCCTCTTCCTGCGCCTCGGTGAGTGCCGCCGCCCCCGGGGCGATCCCCGCTCCCGGCCGCGGCCCGTGGCCCCCTCGGACTCACCAGCTCTGCTTGGTACCCCCAGCCCGGCCCCCGTCTGGTCCCGGGGCCTCCGCCTCTGGAGCCCCGAGCTACCCAGTCTGGGTCATCAGTGCCCTCCCAGTGCCCTCTCCTGAGCCTCCGTCTCTGCTGCAGTGCCAGTGTTCCCCTCCAGTGCGTACCCCAGTGCCCACAGTCTGGGGCCCCAGTGCCCTTCCCCTGCCTGCTCAGTTCCGCCCCGGGCTGGGGTCCCAGTGCTGCGTGTCCCCACCTGACTCCACTAGGCTGGGGGCTCGGGTCTCAGGACCCAGAGACAAGAACCTGCTGGACAGAAACCCAGTTAGGACCTTAGGGACCCCCCCGTAAGGGACCCTGGTGTTCCTGGAGTAGGATTCCTGTGTCTTGCTAGTGCGTTCGCTTAACGGGATTCCGGTGCACTCATGTCCACATGTCCCCAAGTGCTGGGACCCAGCTGCTTCCCAGGCATCCTCCAGTGCCAGGCTCCAGCACCCCAGTTCCCTCCAGCATCCCACCCGGCGTCCCAAGGGCAGAGCCCTGGTGTCCCCCTGCAGGTAGAACTCAGCTGCCCCTCTGTGTGTGTACAAAGGGCACGCATTTTTTCCCAGTCTGCCCCCACTTTGGGTTATGAGTCTGTTACTGTGACCCCTGGGAGACGTAGGGGGCAGGATGGGCATGGAGTAGGGCAACTGGCAGCCTTTTGGAGGGCCCTGAAGGGGGTAGGTTCTCCAGCATGGCCCGGGGCAGGCGGGGGCGGGCAATGTTTGCCCGGGTCCGGGAACGGGAAAAGCTTTTCCTCTTTCGCTTTCCGCCCACGGAAAGCCCAGGGCGGGAGTTGGCTGCGTGCCCGGGGGGCCTCGCTGGGCCATGGAGGTGGCCTTGAGACCATTCCTCTGTCTGAGACCCCCCCCAAGCTCCCCTGTCATCATTCACTCCTTTCCCACTCCCCTGCTTGGGATCTTCATACAGGCTCGGACTCCCACAGCCCGCACCGAGGTCTCCCTGGCTGACCTGGCCCCCCCTGCCCGGGGCTGTGTTGCCCCGGGGACCGCGGGGCTGGAGGGAGGTGTCCAGTGGAGGGGAGGGAACGCTGCCAGGAAGAGGAACTTTCCCATTCTGGTGGGGGGGGGCAAGGCTCTCTCTCTCTGTCAGCTCCCCCCTTGCCCCACACCTCACACGTCCCCCTGATCTCCTGGGATAGCAGCCCCTCCTATGTATGCCCACAGTGCTTTTGGGGCATCCCTTTATTTCCACCAACACACCACCCACCTTTACATTTGGCACTCGGATGCCCTGTGGCTCTCTGGGGACTGCAGTGGGTGCTCCCAAACCCAGCCTGTTGCCCCAATGGCTCCTTGTGGTGCCGGTGCCCCGGTCACCCCCCCTTCCCTCTCCCACGGGCACATCCGCGGCCTGGCTTGTGGCTGAGATAGGGCATCGCTCACAGCCACGGGCAATCCGTTCCTGCCCGCAGTGTCGCCAGCCAGGATCACTCCCGTCACCCCGAGCAGGGGCCGGGGAGGCTCTGGGCCCCCTCTCTTCAGGAACACCCACCCACCTCCCTGGGAGCGGTCCCCTGGCTGGCAGGGATACCCGGACTGCTTCTACTTCCTGTTGTGTTGTAGGCAGGCAGGGCAGCCACGGGATCCCTGTGGGGAGCTCCTGACTCCATACTTTGGGGAACAAGAGGGGCAGCAGGGCACGGGGGTCCCAGCAGCAGAATCCCTTCCCTGTTTGTTTGGTTTGGGTACACCTGGGCCAGGCATGGCTGGAACATGGAGATAACCCTGAGGGAGGGGGATGGTGGTGTGTGCTGCTGTGGATTGGAGGTAGGAGCGTCCTCATCCTGGAACAGAGGGGCTGGCAGGTCCTGGAGGAAGCTGTGGGCACAGGGATGGGAGTGGCTGCATGCCTCAGTGGGGTGAAGTCTGTGTGGTGGCAGTGCCCAGGGACTCTGTCCTGCGGGCTGTCCATGCTGAGCTAATGGGCACACTGGCCTCTTCCATCCTTGGCAGGGTTCGTGGTGGGTCATGCCGGGTTGTACCAGGCCCTGGCTATGTTTGCTGTGGCATATTTCATCATTGGCATGACAGTGCTGTCTGTGTGTGCCATTGCCACCAATGGGGCACTGGATGCTGGAGGAGCCTACTGTATCCTTTGCTGTGGTTGCTGCTGGGATAGGGCATGTGGGACAAAACTGTGACCACCTAGTGGCCTTGGTGTGTCATGTAGAGGCTGGGGCCCTCTTGGCCTGGGAGAGATGGGTGGGAACATCCAATGGTGGTTTGTGCTGCTGACATCTTACCTTGACTCAAGCAAGATATGATCAGCCGTGCCTTGGGCCCAGAATTTGGGGGCAGCATCGGGATCATGTTTTTTCTGGCCAATGTGTGTGGCAGTGCCCTCTATGTGCTGGGGCTGGTGGAGGCAGTGGTGGACAGCTTTGGGATCCCTCCTGGTGAGTACTGCCCTGCGTGGTGGCAGGGGACAGCAGGTGTCCCTTACCTGAGCAGCCCTAGTGCTGTGCCAGGCATGCCAAGCACCATGCCCAGCATAGCCAGCTATGGCTCACCCAGCCCTCTGGCCAGTAAGTTGATGCCCATCATGCCTGACATGATGCTGGTAGCTCTCAGCTCCCAGCAATGCCCCTCTGAGCCTTGCTGATCCTGATTTGTCTCTGCCCAGGGCAAGAAGCGGGCTCAGGCGTCCATGTCCTGCCCCAGAGCTACTGGTACGAGCTGCTCTACGGCACTGTGCTGCTGGCAATGTGCCTCCTCGTGTGCCTTGTGGGTGCCTCCATCTATGCCAAGGCCACCTTCCTCATCTTCCTCATCGTCGCAGCTGTCCTGGGCACCATCCTTGTCAGCTTCTTCGCCACACGGCCTCTAAAGGTGCCCATCCGCCTGCCTAGCATCAATGGCACTGAGACCGATAACGGCGTCTTCACTGGCTTCTCCCTCAACACCCTGCGAGACAACCTGGGTGGTGAGGACAGGCTTCCCCTCACCCTGTGCTCGCCATGTCCACCGGCGCTGCCGCGTCACATGGAGCTTGCTGGAGGGTGGGGACAGCTTGTGGGCACAAAGCAGGTGGTGTGAGATGGTTTCTGCTGTAGTTTGTGTGTGGGGAGACAGATGAGAGGACCTGTGGTGGGGCTGTACCACCCTGGACAGCCTGTCACAGCCCCTGCCTGTGTGTCCTGCAGGTCGGTATGAGGTAGATTACACCACCGGGCAAATGATGAGCTTCAGCTCTGTGTTTGCAGTGATGTTCAACGGCTGCACTGGCATCATGGCAGGCTCCAACATGTCAGGTATGGACAGGGGATGCGTGTCAGGGTGGCACTGGGAACAAGAGCTGAGGCTGGGAGAGATCAGGGGTGTGCTGTGCCTGTGGGCACTAATGCTGCCTGCACCTGCCTGCAGGGGACCTGAAGCGCCCGAGCTACTCCATCCCACGGGGCACCATTTCTGCTGTGCTCTTCACCTACCTCGTCTACAACCTGCTGGCTTTCCTCATGTGTGCCACCTGCAACAGGTATGGCCACCTGTCCACTTGCCAGAGTGTGCCTGGTGCCAGGGCATGCTGGCCTGGGCTGAGATGGATGCCAGTGTATCTGTATCCCTCTCCAGGATCCTCCTACAGAAAGACTATGGCTTCTTGCGTGACATCAGTATCTTCCCACCGCTGGTCACTGTGGGCATCTATGCTGCCACTCTCTCTGCAGCCATGAGCAACCTCATTGGAGCATCTCGCATCCTGTATGCTCTGGCCCGGGATGATCTCTTTGGTGAGTGCCCAGAGTGGGCTGGCACTTGTTGGAGCCCACTCAGCAGGTTGTCCCTGCTGGGGACCAGCTCTGACACCAGGGAACTTGCTTCTTGGTGTGGAGGTGGTGGTTTGTGGGTTGGTGTGTGCCCATTTGGGTCACCTGCATGCCCTGGAATTTTCCCCCGCCCCAGCATTCAGGGTGGGGATGGGACTCCTGGCTGGTGGCTGAATCTGTGGCTGCCTGCTGGGGTGTCCCAGCCCAACCTCCCTGCTGTGCCTTACAGGCCGGGCACTGGCACTGGCCAAGAAGACATCTGCCAGTGGGAACCCAGTGATGGCAGTGATCCTGTCCTGGCTGATGGTGCAGGTGAGTTTGTCAGTGGTGCTTCTTTCCTGGCCTCATTGGGTGAAGGTTGGTTGTCACCTGGGCTGGGTGTTTTGGAGCCTGTTACGTCCCCATACCCCTTGGGATTCCTCCCCCAGCCCCCCTGCCCTGGGTGTCCTGCTGCAGTTGTACTCTTCCCTCCCTGGTTTGGAGGTATCCCATAAATTAAGGATAAATCACAGAAAGGGAAAGGGACTCCCGTCTGTACCCTTACCCATCGTACTCCTGGGATACACCCCAAGTGGACAGGGATGGCTTGGGCACATGCTTGACATGCCATCCTAGGGTATGCATTCACCTTGTGCTCTCTGCAGGTTGTGCTCTTTTCTGGGAAGCTCAACACCATCGCAAGTGTTGTGACAATCTTTTTCCTCCTGGTTTATGCCACTGTCAACCTGGCCTGTCTGGCACTGGAATGGGCCTCGGCTCCCAACTTCAGGTACCCACTGGCACAGGGGAGAGAGGCTGTGCTGGGATGCTTGGCAGGCACTCATCCCTCCATTCTGTCTGATTCCCCTGCCATTCCTGTGCCTGAGATTTATGATGAGATGGTGGGCAGAGATGCTGAACATCCCTCTCCTGGGCATTAGAAGGGCAGAGACACCCTTATCCCTGGGGAGGGAGAAGAGGACAGGTCCTGGAATGGCACTGGCTTGACACAGTTCTTGTGCGCTGGCACTGCTTTGCTGAGTGGGTACGGATAAATCCAGCACCACTGGGTATACCACCCGCCCCCTCCCCTTAGGCTTTCCAAAGGTAATTTATAGCCTGTGCCCGGCCGGCATCCCCCGGGCAGTTTGCCAAGCAGTGATGGAGCCCACTTTCCATTAGCACTAATTAAACTAACAGAGAGAGGGGAGGGAGGAAAGGGAATTCTGGGTGGGTGGAGAAGAAAATATCTTCCAGGAAGAAGTAGTATGTGTGGCAGGCAGCCTGAGCCTGGGGTGCAGGGTATTCTGGTGTGAGGCTGGGCTGGTACGGCTACCCAAATCTGGGGTGCAGGGAATGGCCAGGGGGAGACCAGTCTCCCTCCTGGCTGATGCCCACTGCCCTCAATGCAGGATGCTAACTCCACAGCAGGGAGAGTCCCCTAGGTGGGCAAAGGTGTTGCACAAGTAGGGCTGGGTGGCATTGCCTGGGAGTCCCCATTCTCAAGGGAGAGCTGATGCCTCTGCCAGGCTGTGGCTTGGCCCCCATCCGCCCTGCCCAGCTGCTTCCTTGACTTGGCATGGAATGGGGCAGGATCAGTGCCTGGGAGGAGCCTGCTGGGATGGGTAGCAACAGGCCCCTCGCCCACCCCACATCTGGTGCCTCCTCCCTCCCCTCACTGAGGTCTCCATCAAGCACAGCGGAAAAGGATTTTAATTACCTTTCAGGAAAAACAGCAATTAGAGAAAATAACAGTTTCTCGCCTCCCTGCCTCCGCCTCCCTGCACCAGAATGAGCGGGCACCATGGCTGCCAGTGCTGTCACGCACTGCCCAATACTTCCTGGGTGTGCCAGGGCAGCACCACCCCCATGGCCATCATTGCCTTGTTTGCCCAGGGCTGGCAGCAACAGGATGCCCAGTGCACTGGGAGATACCATCTCCCCTCCATAACTTCTCCTCCTGTGCATGGGGTGCCCAATATGCCCTGGGTTGGCACAGCGGAATCGCTGGGGGTGGATGGTGTGGCCCTTTGGCACAGCACCCTTTGCCGTGCGCTCCCTACAGGAAGCATGGGCACCATATGACAGCAGGTGTCTCCTCCCTGCTGCAGGCCCACTTTCCAGTACTTCACCTGGCACACATGCCTGCTGGGCATCGCGGGCTGCTGCGTCATGATGTTCCTCATCAGCCCAGTGTCAGCCTCGGCGAGCCTGGGCTTCCTCCTCCTCCTCCTCCTTGCTCTTCACTACCTCTCACCCAGCAGCACCTGGGGCTACATCAGCCAGGCCCTCATCTTTCATCAGGTAAGCTCTGCCCTCCTGTTGTCCCCTTATGGGGTGGAAAGCTGGTGTCCCTTTGGCAACTCATCTGCATCCTGGGCAGCATGTCCTCAGGACTGGCATCCCCAGGGAGTGGTTTGGTGACACAAAAAGGGTTCCTCACCTGTTTCTCCATCCTCCAGGTGCGAAAGTACCTGCTGATGCTGGATGTGCGGAAGGACCACGTCAAGTTCTGGCGCCCGCAGATGCTGCTGATGGTGCAGAACCCACGAGGCAGCGCCCGCCTCATTGACTTTGTCAATGACCTTAAGAAAAGTGGCCTCTACGTCCTGGGCCATGTGGAGCTGCAGGACTTGGGTGAGGACCTGCACTGTCTCCTGTGCTAATGGCCTCTGCACTTTGCTATGGTGCCAGGGGACTCCAGGCTTCTTGGGTTGACACTGCTGCCCAGTTGATGGCTGGGGGATGTCAGTGTTTTTTGCACGTGTGGCACATTGGCTGGTATGGAGGACATCAGTGAGTTGTGTCTGTCCCATGCCTCCTGTGCACACAAACTTACACAGCGTGTGCACGAGTGTCCATCCCTACACGTACATATGGGGTTCCTGCATGTGTTGGTGTTGGTGTGCACATGAGGTATGTGCCAGCCAGGTTGGCACCTGCATGCACCCAGCACACATGTGGGCACACACTTGGCACAGCCTTGCATGCATGTGTGCCTGTGCCCATCCTCACCTCATGCCTGCTGCTGTGTGTCCAGGTGCCTTAGGGGTTTTTGCATTCTCATGTGTGTTGGTTTGCACACGTGTGCTCTCCCTAGCACGCATCATGGCTGATGCACAGGTTCTGTTCCCCCTTCCCTACTGTTGCTGTGGTGACTAATGGCCTGAAAGTGGGGAGTGGGGATGGGGCTGCCTGGGGTTTTTTTAATACATTTATGTATAATGTTACGTTTTTCTCTGTAAACACCTGCATCCTCCTCTCCATCTCATGGGTGCTGGGGTGGGCACAGGGTTTTGCAGCAGGGGTGGACACCAGGGTTAGCCCCAGTATGGGATCTCTGTCCCACTGATGCTGATTTTGCCCCCCACCCAGACATGCTGCCCTCAGACCCGCTGCAGCCCCAGCAGGACTCGTGGCTGAGCTTGGTGGACAAACTGAATGTTAAAGCCTTTGTCAGCCTCACCCTCGCACCCTCAGTGCGGCATGGCGTCCGGCAGCTCCTCTTCACCTCTGGCCTTGGTAAGTGGTGCCTGGTCTGGACATGAGCAAGGGTCCATCCTGCTGTCCCTGTGGGCTGAGAAGTGCCAAGGGGTTTGGAGGCACCTGGGTGGTCAAGGCCAGAGCCAGGTTTGCTCCTGAAGGCGTCTGGGGTGAGTGGTGCTGTAGGCAGGTTGGGGTTTGGAAGCATCACTGTTGGCAGTGTTGAGGGGCTTGAAAACACCTGGATGAAATATTCCAGGGGGTTTGGAAGCACCCAGTGTGGGCAGTTCTGAAGCCAAGTGGGAGAGGTATTGGGTGGGTAGTATGAAAATCGAGTCAGGACTTAGAGGTATCTAGGTGTGAACCTGAGGGGTCTGAAATCAGCAGGGTGAGCGAAGCCAAAGTCAAATTGTGGCTTGTTGACACCTGCAGTGCCAGGAGGGCTGGTGGAGCCCTCTGCCTCTGCTCAGCTGGGGTGGCACCATCTCTCTGGCAGGCGGAATGCGCCCCAACACCCTGGTGTTGGGTTTCTATGATGACGAGGCACCGCAGGATGGTCTAGCCCAGCACCCTGCCTTCACCAGCGCCCGTGAGGAGGTGCCCCTGGGCTTCCCCCCACTGCGGGCACCCACCACTCCCAAACTGCTGTCAGCCCGGGAGTATGTGGGCATTGTGGCTGATGCCCTGAAGATGCTTCGCAATGTCCTGCTGGCCCGGCAGCTGGAGAGTCTGGACAAGGCCTGGGAGCTGCGGCGGGCCGCCAGCCCCCCGCCCACCATCCACGTCTGGCCCGTCAACCTGCTGCGGCCCGACAGCGCCCGCTACGCCGACACCTGCAGCCTGTTCCTGCTGCAGATGGCCTGTGTCCTCAACATGGCACGGGCCTGGCGCCGGGCCCGCCTGCGCCTCTTCCTCTGCGTGGAAGCAGGCACCATGCCCCATGCCCAGGAGGAGAAGCTGCGCCAGCTCCTCAAGGACTTGCGCATCCAGGCCCAGATCCAGCTGGTGCCCTGGGATGCCATCACCCACCTGCACTGGCAAACCTGCCAGAGACCTCCAGGAGGGCCAGTGGAGGAGGAGGAAGAGGAAGAAGGGATTGTGAACTTCCCGACCAATACCACCCAAGTGTCAGATGAGTACGTGTGTGCTGCCAACAAACTGGTCCTGGAGCAGAGCCCCGCGCCAGCCGTGCGCTTCCTGTACTTGCCGCGGCCGCCGGCCGACACCAGCCTCTACCCACTCTACCTGCACCAGCTGGAGCTGCTCACCCGTGGGCTGGGCCCCACTGTGCTGGTGCACGGGGTGAGTGCTGTCACCAGCACCCAGCTCTAGGTGACCCCCAGGTTCCCCCCGGCTCCCTGCACACTCCTTTGCCCCGTGCCTTCAGCAGCTTGAGCTTGAGGATGGACCCCAGTATCTCCATCCTGGTGGGCAAAGAGGGTATCCCACAGTGAGAGGTGGGTGCAGGTAGGGGGTTTGATTTTTGGAGATGTCTCCTGCAGAGGATTAAAGCTGCCCTGGCAGGATCCCAGCACAGTTCTGGGGCCAGATGGGCAGCACGGTGCATTCACGGTGCCTTTTCTTTGGGGCTTGGCAGAGCAGGGGGCTGGTGGGGGGAAAGCACTGGGTGCCCCAGTTGGCGGCTGGGAGCCCCTTAGTTGTACCCTGCAACCCCCTCTGTACTTCCTCCCCTGCCGCAGCCCCCATCCTCTCCTCCACCAGCTCCTCCGGGCACCCAGCCAGCAGCGGGGATTGATTAAAGGCAGCCTCGACCTTGGTGCCCCAGCTCCCCGCCATCCTCCTGCCTTTCATTAGGAAAAATTAAATGGGAAAGGGTGGGGGAGGGTAGCCTGGAGGCCTGGGCTCCCTGTGTGAGGCGGTGTGGGTGGGGGAAGCTAGCCGGTTGCTGGCCCTAATGGCTGCAGTGTATGGCACCCTGGATCTTGCTCAGTACCCCCAGTACTGTTGGACTGGGGCCATCCAGATGCTTTAAGCTGTAGTCCCCCCACTCCTATGGGTGCTGATTCCCTGGTCCTGGCAGGAAATGGGCAAATTATTTGTGGGATCCATACCCACACACCTGGGTCTCCTGACCTCTTTCTTGGGGCATCGTTATTTCCCCACACACATCATGAACTGCAGGGGGAAGCTGGCTTTGCCCCCTGCCCTCCCTTATTGATTAGAGGAGGGCAGGAAATTGCTTGGGTGCTGGATGATAAATCCATCGGGTGCCTGGCGGGTGGGCAGTGTGCCCGGTGCTGCCTGATGGATTGCTTCCTATTAGCCTCAGCACGGGGGGGCTGCTCCTGGCTAGGCTGGGCTCCGTCAGGGGTGACAAGTGTGGCACTGCTACCTGTGCCTGCTCTCACCGAACTTGGCACTGCTGGCTGGGAGCTCTGGTCAGGCAGAGGGCTGGAAAAGTCCAGGTGTTTGAATGCAGCTGGTGGGGGGGAAATGGTGGAGACCCACATTTTACAGTGTGCCCTGGCTGGGGAGGAGGGGGCTGGGGTTTGCTTTGCTCCCTGTAGCAGGAGCTGAGTGCCTTGGGGTGGGCACCACACATCCCGCAGGATTTATTTACAAACAGTTGGAAGCTGGCACAGGGCACCCTGGCACCAGCGGGACCCAGAGGCCTATAATGTTAATTATCACCATGTAATTAAAAGCCCATAAAAAGCCTCACACTTCATTAAATTAAAGCTTCCTCTTTCTGTGCCCATGGGCTCCAGCAGAGTTAACCTTGGTCATGCCAGGCACCAGCACCTCTGCAGCTGGGGACCTGGGGCTGGGGGTGTATGGGACCCCAGGTTAAATACCCTATTAGCCTCCCATAGCATTGTAAGGGGGTGCAGCATTCCACATGCATGGGCACCCTGCGACACATTATATCACACCTGGACCACATGTGCCTGGGCACAGCCAGGGCTGCTGTCCCAGTCAGAGATGGTCGCACACAGACATGGACATGAGTGCCCTGGCAGTGCTGCAGACACCCCCTCACACACACTGTGGCATGAGCAGGGGCTGACACGAGCACACACATGCACAACCAGGTGTGTACATGCAACATCACTGCCGCTGCAAAGGCACCACCAAGGCTCCGGCGAGCCAGCTCTGGCACGCAACGCCCACACGGCACACACCTACACAAACAGCATTTTTCCTCTTTCCCAACATCCAGAGGTGCAGATAAACCGCCATACTCGCACCCCTGCATCCTCCTGACTCCCACCCATTGCTATCTGTGCCCAGAGGGAATGGGCTGTACAGAGAGCACCCATCTGTGCCTGCCTCTCTGTGCCTTGATTTCCCCGAGTGCTGGGGTAGAGCAGGGTGAATGGGGGACCCCAAAATCATCCTGCCAGCTGAGTGCTCTGGATCAGGGGTGCTATGCCAAGGTCGGGGGGGATTTCAAAGTGGAGAGGGGACCCACTAGCACACAACGAGGGGGGGTGGGTGTGTGTGTGTGTGTGTGTGTGTGTGTGTGTGTGTGTGTGTGTTTTCAAGCAGGGGTATACATAAACTAGGAGAGAGTGTGTGTGCGTGTGCCCCTGGAGGGGGTGCTGTGCTGGGTGCTGTGCAGGTGTACAAGGGGTGTCTATATGTGCACACACGTTGGTGTGGGTGTATAAACCCACCCCGAGATGTGACAGGCTGATGTACACACAGGGCTCCAGGAAGGGGGAGCCAGGGGAACATACACCCCTGTGAACACAGGGTGTGCAAACTGGCACATGCATCTGCCCAAAACCCCAGGACTGCTGCCAAGCAGGGCCATGGGCAGGGGGCTGTGGGGGTGGGTGCTCATGCCCCGGCCCTGCGGGGGTGAGCAGCCAACAGGGCCTCGGCTATTTCTTGGAAATTTTGCAGCATTCATTTCAGTGCAAATAAAAGCTGTCATTGCCAGAGAAATGATACTGATCGGGGTCTGAAAAGACAGCAAATTACCCGCCTGAAAATGCACCGCTGGAAAAAAATGCATATTAAACACACAAAAAGGCACTTTGCCATCAGCCGCGCTTCCCCCGCCGCTCCAGAATAACCACACTTTACATAATTCTCCCTCTCCACCTCCGAATTAATTTCGCAGACAGAGGCAGAGGCAACCCTCTGACAATAGCGGAGGGGAGACGCGGCAGCATCCAGGGGGAGTGGGGCTGGGGGCTGCTGGGGGCATGGCAGTTATGGGATGCCAGTTTGGAACTGGGGAAGACCAAGGGGTTTGGGGGGGGCAGGGGGGGAACTGAGGGGGTTTGGGAAAGGTAAGTCCCTGGATGAGGGTTGTGGGTAATGGGTGGATGTACCCAGCTGTGGGGTGTAGCACTCTCGTACCCGTACTCCCCATATACCTTGGGGATGAGGCTCGTTGGGGATGGGACTTGTGGGGTGATGCCCACCCTAAACAGGCAAGTCTTGAGCCAAGTGTTGCCTGTAAGGGACAACCCCTCACTGGTGTCCACCTCCACCAGGCGTGTGGGTGCACCCAAAGGACGCCATGAGGCCGTGTTGCCCACCCAGGCTGACCCTCCCCAACTTGCACCCCTCTAAGAACCCTCCAGGAACCTGCCTTATTTTATTGGGTGTGAAGGCACCATGCCCTGCACCCCTGCACTGTCGAAGGAGCACAGTGAGTGGAGTGGGGTGGTGGGGGGGGTGTTCATCTGTCTGGGTGCTCAGCACTGAGGGGCTGACAGAGGTGAGAGTGGGTGGCGGAGGTTGGCACCGGGCTGCTTTGCATTTTCAATGACAGACCCATGCCGGGTGCTCGGGAGAGTGGAAAAATCTTATTTGTCACCTGCTGGTGATGCGCGGAGGCTCCCGCGCCGCGGCTAATCTTGGGGAAAATGAGGATGCCGGCGGGGTGGCCCACGGGATGGGCAGGACAGAGTGGGGTTGGCGAGCTCGGTGCTGCCCGGGGCCTGCTCGGGATCAGATGAGCTCTGGGCCATGGGATTGTCACACTCACCTGGTGATCTCCGGGTTTGTTGGCCTGATGGCACGGATCCTGCTGTTGGGTGTGTGTGGGCTGGGCGTCCAGAAGCAGATGCCCTGTCCCCCAGCCCAGCCTGCAAAGGGGTAAACTCTTCTCTTGCATTCCAGCTCCAGCAGCAGCTGCTTGCCTCTCAGTACCAGTTCCACAGGTTGGCACTGCCTGCACGTCCTTTCAGGGCACTCAGCAAACTTTTTTTTGGGAAAGTCAGCATTTGGAAGCAGGTGCAGACACTGCCTGATGCCCCATGTTTCTACACAGGTGCCCATCCCGCACCTGCTGTACCCTGGCTTTTTGAGATTCCAACACCTGTGGGACACTGCAGCGCTCTGCGGCCAGCTCAGATTTATCCATTATTTTATGTCCACACGCCTTTAATTTTTACAGCCCTGTTGGAGCAATACCCAGGGCTGTTAATAACACCAGGCCCTTCCCCACCCCCCCACATGCATCCATCATGTTCCAGCCAAAGGTACGAAGTATATCTCAGGGCTGGGTAAGTACAGACATGGGGAGGCTGGTGAGTGGCACCCAGTCCCATGTCCCTATCTTCCAGCCAGCACCCTCATGAGCAGGGTTGGATTCCTTGTGCCTGCCCATGAAGCAGCCTGACTGGGTGCCTTGCATCACACTGGGGTTGGTGATACCTGGCTGGTTGGGATGCCCAAACCTGTGGTGTGGGTCCCTCTCTTGTGGGATGCATGATTCTCTCTGCCTTGGCGCGTGCCCCATGAAAGCTGAGCTGTAACACCTGAGTTTATGTTCAGTGTGCCAAGGTACGTGTGGATGGCAGTGAATGCTTGAGTGTGACATCATATGTGGAGGCAAGGTGCGTGTCTGTGCTGGTGCATGTCAGTGTGTGTAGATGTACATGTGATGTACATGTGTGCCACTGCCTGTGCTGGTGATACCGTGTCTTGCTGCTGCAGAAGGCACCATGCCCGGGCCGTGCCCAGCGCTCCAGCACAGGAAAGTGCAGCCTCAGCAGCCCCAGGCATTGCGAGCTGTGCCTGGGGCCAGCCCACAGTGCCCACAGGACAAGACAGTAGGTCCCACATCACTGGGCCACCTGTGCCATGACAAGCAGGGCCCCATGCCACAGCACAGCACCCAGTATGTGCTGATCCTCCCGAACACCCAAGAGACCCTGAGCCCCTTCTGAGCACCCAGGGATGTGCTGGCACGGGAGGGTGAGGGTAGCAGGGCACCCCTGAGCACGACAAGCAGGATGGCCGCGGGGGGCCAGAGTAGCCAGGCACTGCAGGGGGCCACCGTGGGAATTGCTGGGCTATAAATCTCCTTGCTGCCCCCCCCCCCCCCTCCGCCCCCCCCCTCCGTGGCAGAGCAGCTCACGATATTTATGTTGGGGATTTATCTGCAATGCAGTTTAATATTCCCGGACCTTCGTGTGTGTGTTTGAATGCACAGCTTTCTCCTCGTGCCACCCCGTGCCACCCCCGTGCCCACACTCTCACCCGGAGCCTTCCAGGCTCTGTCTCCTGCCCACCCACAGTTCCGTCCCCTCGCACCCACGCTGGCAGAACGGCACCGGGACGGGACGGGCTCCCCTGGGTGCCCAGGCAGGGAGGGGCGTGCCGCGCCGCCGGGATGCTCCTGGCACAGGCCGTCGGCCGTGCCCACCCGTGCCCCTCCTGGGCGTCTGGATGCCGAGGGTGGCGGCAGGGTCCTCGGACGGGGAATGCCAGGCGGGGTGCCAGCCCTGTGCCAGCCCCCCCGGGGTAAAGGGGCCCAGGGACCCCCCCTGCCCAACCTCCCCGCCGGCAGGGATGAGGTAAGGCTGGCGGGTGGCACTGGGCTGCTTCTTTTGCATAATAATCTCGTTAATGGAGCCTGGCCTGCGGGAGAGCCGGGCTGGAGACACCACCCCCTCCCCGCCCCGCCGCCTCCCTCCGGCCCCGCCGCTCCGCCAGCCGCGGCGCGGGGCGCGGAGCGGAGCGCGGGGCGCGCAGCCGGACGGCACGGTGGCGTGGGGCCGGCCAGCCCCCGGCAGCCTCCTGACATCCCCCGAGACAGCCGGTGAGCACCCCCAGGCGCCCCCGAGCATCCCGGACGGCGTCCCTGAGCATCCCGGCAGCGTCGCCCCAGCATCCCTGTAGCATCCTCCAAGTATCTCGGTGAGCAAACGACGAGCGACCCCCGAGCACCTGCGTACTTCCCGGGCAGAAGAACGAAGATCATCCCCCCAGCATCCCTCCAGTACCTCGGTGAGCATCCTGCGAGCAGCTCGGGGAGCAGTCCCCGTGCCTGCCGGAGAGCACTCCGCGAGCATCCCCCGAAAATCCCAGGCATCATCCCGGGGAGCACTTCCCGAGCATCCCTTGAGCAACCCTCGAGTATGCCCCCGAGCACCAAAAATATCATCCCAGCCGGCATTTCCCTAGCACCACCCGAGCATTTCCCTACCATCCCGGCAAGCACCTTCCCGATCATCCTGGGTAGTCAGTATCCTCCGAGCATCGCGGGCAGCATCCCACGGGAGCCCCCGAGCGTCCCCTGACCATCTCGGGCAGCTTTCTGAGCAGCATCCTTCCCCTGGCCCCCCACTCTTTGCCGTACCGGCTGCCGTCCCCGCTAACTTTCCGACGGCAGCAGCTCCCTGGCACGGGCACTGCATTGCTGCTGCGCGGGGCACAACTTTGCCCAAGTTGAGGAAGGAACGGGGGCTCGGGGGAGCCCCGCTGTGGGGATACTAGCCACCTCCTGAGCAGCTCTTTGTCCCCAGCTCATCCTCGCCCACCTGCAAGTCCGGATACCATTCTGCACCAAGCAGAATGGAGCTTCTGAAGCTCCCCCCCCCCAAGCCATCTATGTCCCCACCCTCCTTTCCCTATCGGCAGACCCCCACCTCCCCAGCATGTCACCCCTGACAGACACCCCTGCCTGTCGGATACCAGCCAGCAGAGAGGGGTTGGGTGGATATGGTGGTGATTGTGGGGGAATGCTGTGAGGTGTCCATGGGGTCCAAGGCTCCCCCCAGATTGGAATTAACTTTGTTCACGCATCATGCACCGCGCCACAATTTGACACAACGCAATACAACACAGCACACCACCACCCCACACAGCACAATGCAACACTACCCGCCATGGCACAGCACTGGCCATGCAACCCAATGTGGAGCCATGCAACCTGAGCCAGCCCACAGCAACCCAACCCAACACCTCCTCGCACAAATCTCCCCAAAGCCTCTCTTCCCCAAGCTGCTCACCCCATCCATGCTCACCCCATCCATACCCACCCAGAGAAACTGGCAGCCCTGTGCTCCCCCTGGTTGGGGATGGTTCTCACAGTGCTGAGTTTGGGTTCACTGGAACACCCTGGACATCCACCCAGCATGGGCACTCTGGCTGGAGCATTGTGTGGGTGTGCGCGGTGTGAGATTAGCTGTGCCAGGGACTGAAACCTGCCATCATGCAGGCAGGACTCTACCCTGCCACCAAAGAAACAGGCACAGGGGACAGCCATGGGGTAGAGGTGCCACCAAGCTCCTGGTGCTATGGACAGTCCCAGTACCAGCAGTGGGGCATACATGGGGATGGATATACAAGCAGCAATGACGACAAGAAGCAACCCCCCGCCCTTGCTCCTCCCAACCCTCCCCCCCATCCATCTCCTCTGCCTTTCCCAGGAGCTTCCTGACTCACCCGGACATCACCACTTCCCCGTGGCAGGCACGGCGCCAGCATGAACTGTGGGCTGCCTGAGCCTGCTCTCCACCTGCCCTGAGCCCCCTGCACCAGTGCTGCTGGCGGGGAGCCCCATCCCCGGCCATGGAGAAGACCTACTCGTTGACAGCGCACTACGATGAGTTTCAAGAGGTGAAGTACGTGAGCAAGTACCAGAGCGGGACCCTGCCCAACGGCTTCGCCCTCCAGCTGGGCGCAGGGACCAAGAAGCGCCGTGGGGGACTGCCACGCTGGAGCCGCCGGGAGGTCTGTCTGCTCTCAGGGCTGGTCTTTGCTGCGGGGCTCTGCGTCATCTTGACGTGCATGTTGGTCCTCAAGTACCTGGCGGCCGAAGGGGACAGCTACTGCCTGGAGGGGTGCCAGGAGAAGAAGGCCTTCCTGCGGGCATCCCGCTTCCTGAGCGCCAACATGGATGCTTCTATCGACCCTTGCCAGGACTTCTACTCCTTTGCCTGTGGCGGCTGGCTCCGGCGACACGGTATCCCTGAGGACAAGCTGGTGTACGGCACCATCGGGGCCATCGCCGAGCAGAACGAGGCCAAGCTGCGGGCGCTGCTGAGCCGCCCCGTGCGGCGCCGGGCCCGCGCCTCGGCGGAGAGGAAGGTCAAGGAGTTTTTCCGCTCATGCCTGGACCGGGCTGAGATCGATCGGCTCGGCCCCCGGCCCATGCTGGAGGTCATTGGGGAGTGCGGCGGCTGGGATGCCCCTCCGGACCGCAGGGACATCAATGAGCTGCTCTACAAGACACAGGGGGTCTACAGTGCTGCCGTGCTCTTCTCCCTCACCGTCAGCCTGGACGAGAGGAACACGTCCCGCTACATCATCCGGGTGAGGGCACCGTGGCCCTGCGGCTGCCCCCTGCCCCAGCCATCCGCCAGTGCCGCTGACACCTGCCTGATGTCACTGTGCTCGTTGCAGTGGCACTGGATGCCTGCGCAGTGTGTGGGCCTGGCTATAGCTGACGGCTGGGGTGGGGCCCCCTCCTGTCCCTGGGGACACTCCTGTCTTCCCAGCATGGGACCCCTGTGTCACACTACCCTGGGCTGAGGGTGAAACCCCCAGGACAGGGCTGGGGACAGGGCCAGGGGGATGTACAGAGTGAGCAGTGCTGTCTGCCTGGGTGCTGAGGACAGCCCAGCAGGGCACCAGGGTCTCCAGAGTGCTGGCAGCCAAGCTCCTCACCTTGGCATTGTGGCTGCCATCTGTAAACAGGGGACAAGCCTCAGGCAGAGGCAGGGAGATGCCCACCAATCCCCCAGCACTGTGCCAGGGCATTTTCCCATTGTTTTGTCGGTCTTTCCCACCCCTGCCAGACCACGTCCCTCACCCTGTGGTGCCACCAGAGCACAGGTGGGCTTTGTCTGTCTGGCCAAGTCTCTTGGTGGATGTGGGGGCGCAGTAGTGGGCATGGTGGCAGTGGCACAGCAGGGATGCCACGGTGAGCTCGGTGATGGGCACGGGCGCGGACATAGCAGGGACAGGGTGGGCACGGGTGCGCATGGGGACGGCGTGGTGGGGATGAGGTGGTGATGATGGCGAGGGCACCGGGGGGACACAGTGGTGGGGACGAACCGCCCCGTTCCCTGTGAGATGGTGGGGCTGTGGGATATGAGCGTGAGTGGGTGTGCGGGGCCGGGCGGCGCGCTGCCGGCTCCGGACCGCGCGTGTGTGACACTAGAGGGAGCGTCTGTCACAGGGAAAGAGGGGGCGGGCTGAGCGGGGACCGGGAGTGCGCGGGGTGGTGGGATATCGTGGGTGTGGGGGCGTCATGGGTGTGACAGCCAGGGCTGGGGATCAGGGCTTGGGGTGTCGGGGGGTGTGACTGGGGGTGGGTGCGCGACGGGTGTGAGTGGACAGGGTGTATGAGGGGGCTGGGGGGCATGTGAGGGCTGCAGGTTTCAGCACCCGTCTGGGGAAGCAAAGGGGGCAAGGGTGATGAGGGAAAGGGGAGGAAGGCTGGAGGTGCCCGTGGGTGTGCGGGCAGCGCTGCGGCTGTGTGAGTGGAGGGGGGCTGGTGAAGTGAGTTACAAGGAGATGAGACAGAGAGGAGAGGGTGTACGCTCCTCTGTGTGTGTGTGTGCATAGAGCAGGGTAAAACGGATAGTGTGTGTGTAGAGATGTGAGCGTCCATACATGTGCGTCCCGAGGGGCGGGTTACCTGTGTGCTTGTGTGCACATCCGTGCAAGTGTGCTCAGGTGTGTGTATGGGTTGGAGGCTGTGCCTATGGTTACAGCACAGCAGGGCTGTGTGCAAAGAGCGAGGATCTCCACGCAGCTCGCCATGCAGGCTGCAGTACAAGAGTGGGGCTGGCCGTGGGGCAGGTGGGGGGACACGAGGGAGCAGGGATGGGGCAGAGTGGTGGCAGCATTGGGCAGGCTATGAGACAGCCTGTGTGCCAGTCAGGCCGTAGAGCAGGGGCCTGCTCTCTGCCAAGCACTCCCAGCCTGTTGCATGCTGCCTGTTGTATGCTGCCTGTTGCAGCTCCAGCAGCCTCTAGCAGGAGGGAAACTGAGGCACCGACGTGCCCATGCCTGGGGCTGTTCCAGCACACTGCCATCCTTTGGGTCCAGGGACACCAGGGGCACTCTGCGATATGGGGGAGGTGAGGGGTGTGGCTCAGCACAGCCCCCTGCCTCTGCTCACCCACTGCCCCTGTCTCTTGCCCCCAGATTGACCAGGATGGGTTGACCCTGCCCGAACGGACCCTCTACCTGGGGCAGGATGAGGAGAGTGAGAAGGTGAGGGGGACACAGTGATGCCTTGGGGACACCAGGAGGGGGAGCAGCACCCAGCATGGTTGGCATACAGAGGACACCTCACTGCCAGCAGTGCTGGGGACTGGGGTGCCACAGGACAGTGCAGGGGGGCCCTGAGCATCCCTTCCCTCTGAACAGATCCTGGCTGCATACCGAGTGTTCATGGAACGACTGCTCACCCTCCTGGGGGCTGAGCACGTGGAGCAGAAAGCCCAGGAGATCCTGCAGCTGGAGCAGCACCTCGCCAATGTGAGGGGGATACATGCCATGGATTTTCGGGTGCCCTTGTCCAGCCCAGGGACATCCCAGTCACAGATTTTGGGGACTCCATGGGGACTTCCACTCTCAGCCCTTGGGGACCTTCCTACCTGGAACTTGGGGATCTTAGCCTCTTGAGGACCTCATGGCAGAGCTTCAGGGACACAGTCCCACATTCTGAGAACCCTTGGGAGAACCACTCCAGCCCGACTCTACTCCTTGTGAGGCCACTCTGGGCCTTTGTAGACTCCATATCCAGGTCTTGGGGACCTCAGTCTGGACCTTGGCGGGGACATGTGTACCAGAGGTCCTTGGGGACCTTTTGACCAGCCCTAAGGGTCCCACTGGCAGCAGAGGGTTCCTGGGGCGGGGAGTGGGAAGGATGTGGGTCAGTACCCACATCAGAGATGCCCTGTTGCCCCAGAGCTGTGCCCCATCCCAGTGTACTGTCCCTGTGTCACCCTCAAGGTGGGCAGTGGGATGGTGACAGCCATGCTCACCCTGTGCAGATCACGGTGTCCGAGTATGATGACGTGCGGAGGGACGTTGGCAGCATGTACCACAAAGTGACCCTGGCCGAGCTGCAGCGCATCACTCCCACAGTGGGTACCCCTGGTGCCAGCCTGTCACCCTGTCCCCCATCTGTGCCCACACTTGTCCCTGTCCCCCTGCTCAATGCCACCTGTACCAGTTAAATCCATTTGAGGATAATGCACTCCTCTGGTGGGAGGCTGGAAAGCCTGGAGGGGGTCCCCTCCAGAGTGGCATGGAGTGGGGGTCCCCATACCTGTCTGAGAGTGCCTGCCCTGGCAGCTCAAGTGGAAGCGCTTGCTGGACCGCATCTTCCATGACAACTTCTCGGAGCAGGAGGAGGTGGTGCTGCTGGCCACTGACTATATGTACAAGGTGTCTGACCTCATCCGTGTGACACCCAGCAGGTGAGGGGGGCTGACACCCAGCAGGTGAGGGGGGCTGACACCCCCTCTGGCCCTGGCACCTTTCCCAGGCTAGCAGGGGAAGCTGTGGCTGGAACCTCCCAACATGACCCTCCTCCTGGGAAGGTTGGACTGGGCACAGAATATCTGGGAAAGTTTGTGGGAAAAGGCACTGTTGTGAGCCCTACAGCATCCTGGTCGTGCCTGGAGACCTGGTGAGCTACTCATGCTAGAGGTCACCAGAGTCATCACACATCAGGGAGGGACATGGTGCCAGACTGTCCCTGTGCCCCCTCCAGCCATGGCCCCACTGTGTCCCTGAGCAGAAGTGTCCCTAAGCATGGGTGTCCCCATCCTGGCACATGCTCCCACCCTTCCCCGACATGCTGAGGGCTGCTGCTGTCCCTGTCACAGGATCCTTCACAACTACATGCTGTGGCGCATCGTGGTGGTGCTGAGCGAGCACCTCTCCACCCCCTTCCGTGATGCCATCCACGAGCTCTCCAAGGAGATGGAGGGCAATGAGAAGCAGCTAGAGCTGGGTAAGATCTGCCTGAGCCAGGCCAACAAGCACTTCGGCATGGCCCTGGGAGCTCTATTCGTCGAGGAGCACTTCTCCTCTGCCAGCAAAGCCAAGGTAGGTGATGCTGCCTATGGGCATGAAGCCACACGATCTCCCATCACCTTGCCAAAGTGCCTGCTGCCCCAGCAAAGGGCTGTCTGGCTGGTGACGGATGGTGGGGATGCTGTGCCAGTGCCATGGTGACCCACCATAGGTGCAGCAGCTGGTGGAGGACATCAAATACATCCTTGACCAGCGCCTGGATGAGCTGGACTGGATGGACGAGGAGACACGGAGAGCAGCCAGGGCCAAGGTAGCGGCCCCTAGCATGACCCTAGCAAAGACTCCTGTCTTTGGCCCCATCATCAGCACAGGGGGGCATGGGATAGGAGCCTGAACACACTGCTCATTTTGCCCACAGCTCCGGTATATGATGGTGATGATTGGGTATCCTGATTTCCTTCTGAAGCCAGAGGCCATTGACAAGGAATATGAGGCAAGGAGTAGCCCAGGAGCATGTGAAGGCATGGGCACATGGTGGGGGAAGATGGTCCTCACATCTGCATCAGGGTCTGTGGAGATGCCACCCCAAAACAAGCCCCCTCCTGGTGTGCACTGTGCTCACTCCTGGCAGGGTGCTCCACACCAGCAGTGCCATACAGTCCCTGGGGTCTGGGATGGTGTCTCCTTCCCCACATTGCAGCCCCCAGAGCCCAGCCTCATCCTTGGCAAGGGTTGGGGGTGCCAACATGGCCCAGGGACCTCATGGAGCTGACAGAGAAGCAGCTGCCCCTATGGGCACGCAGCATGGGACATGAGAACAAACACACTTGTGACACATCCACATGTCCCCAAGGCTCACAGGGGTGGGAGGACACCACAGGCCTGCCCTCCACACTCTTGGGGTTGGCATCTCCCCTAATGTGGCTGTGCCCTCCCAGTTTGAGGTGGATGAGAAGACCTACTTCAAGAACATCCTCAATAGCATCGCCTTCGGCATCAGGCTCTCGGTGAAGAAGATCCGTCAGGAGGTGGACAAGTCCGCGTGGGTATCCCCTTGCCCTGGGTGCACATGGAGGGATCCAGCATGGTGCCACCAAGTGTCTCCTGTCCCCATGCCCGGATGCACCCCACAGGGTGTAGACAGAAGGGCACAGGAATTCCAGGAGTGCCCCCCTGTTCCCCAGCTGTGCAGAGGGATGGCCCTTTCATGTCCCTCCACGTTCTGCAGCACAGCACTGCTGTTCCTCCTTGCAGGTGGCTGCTGCCTCCCCAGGCACTGAACGCCTACTACCTGCCGAACAAGAACCAGATGGGTAAGCACTGCCCACCCCCCCAGTCTGCTTCCAGGGCAGGAGCAGGGAGAATTTGGGATGGGGACAAGGCGAGGGTCCCCTGGTGCTGGGTGATGCTGTGGGGGGTACAGGGCAGGGTGACACCCAACAGCAATGTTCTTCTGTGTCCCCAGTGTTCCCTGCTGGCATCCTGCAGCCTACCCTCTACGACCCCGAGTTCCCACAGTGAGTGTGTGGGGCTGGGGGATGGCTGGGGGGGGTTGCCATGTCATGGGGTAACCCCCATGCCTGCCACCCTCTCACCTCTGCTCCCCACCCAACAGGTCGCTGAACTATGGTGGGATTGGCACCATCATTGGGCACGAGCTGACCCATGGCTACGATGACTGGGGTGAGTGTCCCTCCTGTATCCTGCCCAGATGTGAGGATGGGGTGAGGCAGCCAGGCAGATGCCTGGGTCCCTTGGGGCTACTGGAGGTGGCAATTGCCTTGGCAGGGGGACAATACGACCGGCATGGGAACCTGGTACACTGGTGGACAGAGCGGTCGTACAGCAAGTTCCTGAAGAAGGCACAGTGCATTGTCAACCTCTACGACAACTTCACCGTCTACAACCAGAGAGTGAGACCCCTCTCTCCTGCCAGGCAGTGCCCAGCAGGGCACAACTGTCCCATGGTGGGGTCTCTGCTGCTTCATCGCTTAGGGCTGGGTGCCTGCAGGAGAACTGACTCTGCCCTGCCCAGCCCTGAGACCCAACAATTCATCACACCTTAGCTTGGAAATTCTCAGGGCACTGGGTGCAGCCTCAGTGCCAGTGTGGGTATGGGGACACATCTGTTCATGCTGTCATTTCTCCTCTCTTGGCAGGTGAACGGCAAACACACACTAGGGGAGAACATTGCTGACATGGGGGGGCTCAAACTTGCCTACTACGTAAGTGTCCCCCCACCCTGGGTGTCACAGCCTAGGGCACCGGCTTATGCCATCGCTGTAGAGTGGGCAGGAGACCCCCCCAGCCCCTCTTTGCTCCCTGCAGCAAGGGGTGGGCATGATCCTGATTGCTGGCTGGGGGCCTGGGGGTGGGTTCAGGGTGGGTTTAGGGGCGTGCTGAGGCCATGCTGAGGACACCTCTTGTTCTCCAGGCCTACCAGAAGTGGGTGCGGGAGCATGGCCCCGAGCACCCCCTGCACCACATGAAATACACACACGACCAGCTATTCTTCATCGCCTTTGCCCAGGTGAGCCCCTGTCCTCCTCACATGTAACAGGTATTGGGGCAGGAGAGTCACCTTGTGTGGGGCCAGCAGCCCAAAGGGAGGGGGAAGAGGCCGGGGGGACCCAGAGCCCATGGCTAGGAGCTGGGCTTGGCTGCCTCAGCAGGGCCTGGGCTCAGGGCAGAGAGGTCAGCCCTGAACAAGCACCCCACACTGTCCTGTTGCTCCTGTGGACCCTATAATAATAAATTAGCGCATCCCGAATGACTTCCAGAGGCTCCATAGTAACTAATACCTACGATCCCAATATTCTAGGAAGCCCTGCAGCCAGGCAGTTTACAACCCTGGAGACACTACAATAACAAACATGACTCCGTGCTCTCCCAACTCACTTACAGCATGTACACAAGCTCTTGGGAGACCCTACAATAACAAATTCAACCAGGGCACCACTGCCCTCAATTCCTAGCAGCCAGAAGGGCCATCATGTCCTGATGGTTGCCAGGACCCAGGGTACCCCATGTGGCTTGTCCATGGAACCTTTCTCCCTTGCAGAACTGGTGCATCAAGCGGCGATCCCAGTCCATCTACCTGCAGGTGCTGACAGACAAGCACGCCCCGGAGCACTACAGGTACTGGGTGCTCCCAGAATGGGGCAGGCTGGGGGCATGGTGGGTGCCAGCCTTCCCCACAGGTGTCAGTGCTGTGCAAAGTGGGATGAGCACCCTTTGGAATGCTGGTGCCAGCAGATTTTGGTGGTATCCCTGGGGCAGGGGTTGTCGGGGTGCTGCTGGGGGGAGCATGTCCCCTGTGTGGGGTGCAAGACAGCAGTGTGGGGGGCAGGGGGTGCCCAGCTCTGAGGTCCTCCCCTCTCCTGGCAGGGTCCTGGGCAGTGTCTCGCAGTTTGAGGAGTTTGGACGGGTCTTCCACTGCCCCAAGAACACGCCCATGAACCCAGTGCACAAGTGCTCAGTGTGGTGAGGCTGACCCCCTTCCAGCAGGCTGGGATCCTTCACCCCCACCCCTGCCTAAGTGACACCCTGTGCCCACTCCCCAACTTCCCATCTCCCCTTCCTATTCTCCAGGTAAAGGGGGCACACTCGGATGTCACAGGGGGTCTCCCCAAAGGCAGGCACCAGCCATAGAGGGGTGTAGGCAGCAGAGACACTTGGGTTGGGCAGCTGCCTCCTGCCCATTGCCCTCCTACCCACTACCCTGCACACTGAGGGGTCCTCGTTCCCCATGGAGGGATGAAGGCATGCCCAGGCACCTCTGTATCCCCTTCTCTGTCCACCCATCCCAAACCGTTCACCAACACTACCACACCCATCCCAGCATCAGTCAAGGCAGGGGGAGGACTCCGGAGTTACCATGGGGTTGCCCCATGCAAAAAGCCTCCCCTGCACGGTGCCCTCCCCGGCATTCCCCGTGCCAGCCCCACCCTGTCCATGCACCAGCCCTGGCAGAATGGGGCACAGTGGCAGAGCCAGGGCTGGGCGATTCCAGCCTGCCTGGGAGCACAGGCACATGGACACTGCTGTATTTTTCGCTGCTGTTTCTGGTCAATAAAGCACTGGATATGCTGGGTGGTTGCCAGGGCCGTGGGCAGGGGAAGGGAGCAGTGGGCAGCAACCCCAGCCCTGTCCACATGGCAAAGGCACCCCCACTCCACTAACATGCCTGTCCCATCCCGTGTTTATTTAACACCCCACTGCCCAGGATTTGGTGTCCCCATGGCTGCTGCATCCAGACCAGGGATGCCTCAGAAAGCTGCCATCTGCCTGCAAGGAGGAAGGGGAATGTGCGTCTGTCCCGTGGGGTGCCCTAGGGACATGGGATCAGTGGAAGAGGGGCAGAAGGAGTGCAGGGAGGAGCAGGGCCAGGGGGGTGGCACGGATGCTGAGAGCAGAGTCCCGTTGGCGGCAGTCGGTGTAGGGCTCGATGCAGGCAGCATAGGCCATGACATGGGCTACGTAGGTCTGTTCCTGCACCCCGTGGAAGAGGTGGGCCATGGGGCCCTTGGCCAGGATGGCCACATCCTCACCACCATGGGTCTCTGAGCTGAGGGGCACAGCTGCCTGCGGCAGGTACTCGAAGCCCACTGGGGAGGGGAGAGAAAGAGGTGAGGGGATACAACAATGGCCCCCAGCCCACCTCACCACCCAGCCATGGTCTCTGTGCCCTCACTGGCTGTGTCCGGGTCCACGTTGGGTCTGTTAGGGCCTGGGTATCCTGGCCCATTCCCATAGAGGATGGATGTGTAGTTCTTCCCATCAAGGGCTGTCTTGGGGGCCAGACCTGGGGAGGGGGCAATGGAGGAGGAGGATCAGCCAAGGAACACCTGTATCACCCCTCTGGCCACAGTCAGTGTGCCACAGGGCTGGCAGTTCCCAGAACAGGGCAGAGCCCCACCGAAGATGGAGGAGCCACGCAGGGTGTAGCCACCGAAGGAGAAGACGTGTGAGTGGTCAGCGGTGACAACAGTGAGGGTCTCAGCCTCGTCTGTCAGGGCGCCCGCCCGCTCGATGGCCTGGTCAAACTCCACTGCCTCCGTCAGTGCCTTATGGGCTGCACCATCGTGGTGGCCGTGGTCAATTCTGCCACCTGCAGATGGCCACCCACAGTGGGCTGGGGACCCAGAGTGGCACACCCAACTCCTACCCCCACCCTACACCCCCTCCCACTGACCCCAGGGGCACAAGCCCCAACTTATCTTCCACAAAGAGGTAGAAGCCGTTGGGGTTCCTGCTCAGGATGGTGATGGCTGCCTCCATCATCTCCGTGAGTGACGGGTCCAGGGTGGTGTTACGCACCAGGCTGTACTTCATGTCCCCAGGTTCAAAGAGACCTGGGAGGGAATATGTTGGGGACGGCATCAATGCCTGAGTGTCCCAGTGCCTGTTGGGTCCTGGCGCAGGGACCATTTGTTACCCATCAAATAATTCACGCTGGGGTTGGCAGCAGCAGCCAGCATCTCTGTCCTGTTCCAGACATAGTGGGCACCCTGTGGGCAAATTCCTCAGGGTGTTAGTGGGTGCCTGGCCCTGTGCCAGGGGCAGGGAGCAGAGGACCGTCCCTGACACATCACCCACCGGCCGTGCCTCCAGCCACATGTCAATGAGGTTTTTGCCATCCTCACGTATCCCATTCTGCTTGCTGTTGGTGGGGTACTCGGGGTCTGGTGTCCCCATAGGGGTCATATATTTCCGACCACCACCCAGGATCACCTGGAGGGGACGAGGTGGATGAAATGTTAGTGGGGGTGCCCTGAGAGGTGTCTGTCCCTGCTGTCCTCCTCCCACGCACGGGCGCTCACGTGTATGTCAACGTTGTGGACCAGCTGCCAGGCGATGTCCTTGCAGCCCTGCAGCCGCGCGTCCTGGGGCATGCTGGCATCCGCGTACCATTCCCGGTTCACCACGTGCGCGTAGGTCCCCGAGGGCGACGCGTGCTGCACCCGCGTCGAGGTCACGATGCCCACTGCCTTCCCTGCCAAACCCTGCTCATCAGGCCCTACCGAGGGTGACGCAGGGTCCCCACCACCAAGCTATGGGATTCTCATGAGGGGATCCCAAACTATGGGATTCTCATGAGGGGAAAGCCCCCAGTGTGGCACCCCTTGTCCACACAGGGTCCCCCCAGCCCTGCATCCCCCGTTACCAGCTTTGCGGGCTCGCTCCAGCACTGAGATCACCTCGTTGCCGGCCGTGGTGCTGCACTGTGAGTGGCGGGCGGCTGCACTCAGCCCCACGGTCTGGTAGTTGCCCTTCACCCCACAGAGATAGGCTGTGGCTGTCCCTGCGCTGTCAGGGACCTGCCTGTCCACATTGTAGGTCTGCCGGGGATAGAGGGGCTCAGTGGGGTGTCCCCCCAGCACCCCTGCCGTGCTCATTCACTCGCCCATGGGCACGTGTGGGATGGGGAGGGACCCCATGCACAGCACATGTGCAACCCTGCAATGCCAACAGCCCCATGCCTGGGATAACCATGGCCCCTTTCCAGCATGCTTGAATTTACCTTAGAGAGTGCCACATAGGGGAAAGTGTCCAGGGCAAGAGGGGTCTCAGGGCCCAGCTTCCCCTGCTGCTGCCCCTTTAGGATGCGGGTGGCTGTGATGGTGGGGATCCCAAATCCTGGGCAGAGAGAGGGTCCTGGTCACCCTCCGGACCAGGTGCCCTCCACACACCCCACTCAGCAGAGTACTGGCCATGTCAGCCTGCCTGCCAGGGGTGCCAGGGGGACTCACCATCCCCAAGGAAAAGGATGAGGTTTTTGGCTTGGCGTATCTTGGGCTGGATTTTGAGGGAGGCTTCTATGGCTGCAGCTGCTTGCTTGTTCCAGAAGGATGGATTCTCCTCCTCCGCTGGGACAGTGCAAAGAGCCATCAGTCCCAGCCCACCAGCACCTGCATCCCTGGGGCACACCTGCAGGGTACCCACACCCCAGGGATACTTGTTCCCTAGGCACTCCCATGCTGGAGCCTCCTCTCACATGGACCAAGTGTTCAGGGGGTTATTTGGGGTGCAGACTTGCACTGACTGCCTGGCCCCAGGGTCCAGGGGCAGGGAACAAGAGGGGACAGCAAAACCAGAAATGATGAGGAATTATCTGGTGAGTGGGATGGGGCCAAATCCATAGTAGGGAGTGATGGTAGAGGATACAGGCACTTTCTCCAGACTAGCCCCCAGCAGAGAAGCAAGTGAAAACCTTGGGGGAAACTTGTTCAAAAGCCCCAGAAGAGCAGGGGTAACTAACCCCCATTAATCCTTGTTCAGCTGGGCAGCCCCAGCTCACCTCCCCAGGCCCTCCCTGTGGCCAGCCAGGCCAAACCCCTGCTTCCCTGGACACCCACTGCCACCACCCATCCAGGCACCCATCCCCATCCTCGTCCTCACCTGGGATGACAGCAGTGCTGAACCCTGTGCAGAGGCAGAGGGTGAGGGATGCCAGGAGCTGCATGGTGATATCTGACAACCAAATGCTGCTGGCAGTGTCTGTAAATCCAGCATACCTGGGAAGGGACTTTGGACAGGGATCAGCCCTAGCAAGGTGTGTGGAGAGGATCAGCAGGTCAGGTCATAGGGCTGGGCTGATAGCACCTCCCTGGCACAATATCCTGTGCCTGCTGGGCACAGATAGCTTGGGGCACAGACAGATGCAGGGACAAGAGGAAGTTCACTGCTGGCAGGGAATCCTGCCCTGGCCATGGTGCTGTGGCACTGGGCAGGGCAATGCCCTGTCCCTAGGGTGCCATGGGCAGCTCTGAGCATTGGACCTGGGATAATGGTGGGTATGGGGAACACCTAGGGTCACTTGCACACTGAGCACCCTGCTCTCTGCCCAGGCTTTCTTGAGCAATAAATCCATGGATGTGGACTAAAACTTTTCTCCTTGCTCAGCCCTTGACAGGACTGTACCAATCCTTATGTACTGTGCCCCAGCCAGGCAAAACTGGGGAGGACATTACCTCCCCTCTCCCACATGTCATCATCTCCTTCACCCCACTGCCTCCAGTGCTGGTCCCAGGGGAGAGCCAGGAGCCACAGCCAACAGGGGAGGCAGGCATGGGACAGCACCTCAGGAGGTGACCATCACTGTGAACCTTTGCACAGCGGATGGAGACAAACAACCTGTGCTTTATTGCATCCCTTGGTCCTGTCCACAGTGGGACTTAGCCAGAGCCTCTCAGCCCCTCACTATGAGGGCAGCCATGCACAGGGCCAGGAGGGCGAGCAGGGGCTGTGGGGAGCACTGTGTGCCATGGGAGGCTCTGCGGGTTGCCCTGCACCCAGGCTCTGTGGCATAGGGCTCAAGGCAGGCAGCGTAGGCCATGGCATGGGCGATGTAGTGCTGCTCCTGCACTCCGTGGAAGAGGTGGGCCATGGGGCCCTGGGCCAGCACGACCACGTCTTCCCCACTGTGAGTCTCTGTCTCCAGGGGCACAGCTGCCTGCTGTCTGTAGTCCTTGTCCTCTGCAGGGGGAAGAGGAGAAATGAGGCTAGGGGTCTGGCTCCCTGACATGTCACAGGGGTGGAGGGACAGCTCCCATCATTCCTGCATCAGCGTGATTTCTGCCCAGGTGACTCCTGAGCCTCACAGTGGCACCAGGACCTTGTGTGGCACCCAAGGCTATGCCAGTGGGATGCTGTCCCCAGCCACCCTGCACCTCCAACTAATCCCCAGAAGACTCACTGGGAATCTGTCCCCAGCCACACCGTGGCTTTGGCACATGCCCAGCACTTGTACCTGCAGCAGGGAGGCTGGCAGCTGGACGAGCCCCATCACGGATGCTGTAGCCAGGACCATTGCCATAGAGGATGCTAGTGTAGGCTCGCTTGTCCTTGGCTTTCTTGGGGGCCAGCCCTGGCATAGAGAAAGACATTGTCACTGCCTGTCCCAGCTGTGTACCTCTCCCCAGCTCCCTGCCTGGGCAAGCTAAGCCTCCCATGGGAGCAACAGGACCCACCGAAGATGGAGTTGCCACGTGGCGTGCTGCCCCCAAAAGTGAAGACGTGGGAGTGATCGGCTGTCACCACGGTCAGGGTGTCAGCAGGGGAGGTGAGCTCGCCCGCCCGTGCCACCGCCCGGTCCAGCATCACCGCCTCCATCAGTGCCTGCTTGGCCCGGCCACTGTGGTGGCCGTGGTCAATTCTGCCACCTGCATGGGGAATGTGGCTGTCACCCTCTCCCTGGTCCCCTTGGATGGCCACCTGCTCCCAGGACCCACATCCCACCTCAGCCCCAGCCACACTGCCCGCCTGGAGATACTCATCTTCCACAAAGAGGAAGAAGCCATTGGGGTTCCTGCGCAGGATGCGGATGGCCTTTTCCGTCATCTCCACGATGGAGGGGTCTGTGGATGTGTTGCGGTTCAGCTCGTACCTCATGTCCTTGGGCTCGAAGAGGCCTGGGGAAGGAGGGTGCAGGGGACCATGCTGGGGCTGCTTTGTGCCCTTGCTGACACCTCCAGAGAGGGGGACGAGGAGGACGAAGCATTGCCATTGGTGCAGGCAGTGATGCTCCTACCCATAAGGTGGCTCACGGAGTCAGCTTCAACTGCATCCAGGCCCTTCTTGTCCCAGACATAGCGAGCACCCTGCCAGTGAGAGCAGAGTCAGTGCCAATGGCACACACCCTGTGCCTGGAGTCACATTCCCTCTTCCCCTGCACACTACCTGCTTGGCACTCAGCCACTCAGCAATCAAGTCCCGGCCGTCCTTCCTGGTGCCATTTTGATCTGGGTCCTCCGGGTACTCGGGGTCCAGAGTCTGCTTGGGGGTCATGTACATCCTCCCGCCACCCAGGATCACCTGCCGGGGAGCTCAGCAGACCCTCCCAGTGTTGCAGGTGCCCCCTCCCTCCCACTCCCGCTCCCCAGCTCACGTTGATGTCAGTGTTGTGCACCAGCTGGTAGGCGATGTCCTTGCAGCCATCCCGCAGGGCCTCCTTGGGCATGTTGGCGTCAGCGTACCAGCCCCGGCTGGCTGAGTGCGCGTAGGCTGCCCCAGGGGACGCGTGCTGCACCCGCGTGGTCGTCACGATGCCCACAGACTTGCCTGCAGCGTGGGCAAGGGTTTACAGGGAGTCCATCCAGCCCTGCACGGCACTGGATGGCCATGTCCGGCTTTCCGACAGCCCCGTACCCGCCAGCCTGGCCCGGTGCAGGACAGAGTCCACTTCGTTGCCAAAGGTGGTGTGGCATTTTCCATAGACAGCTGCCCCGCTCAGTCCCAGAGTCTTGGCGTTGGCCTTCACTCCACAGAGGTAGGCGGTGCCCGTGGCAGCGCTGTCGGGCACCTGCCGGTCAATGGTGTAGGTCTGGAAGCAAGAGGGGTGCAGGGGGGTTTCAAGCAGGGGCAGCAGGAGTGTCCCCTCAGCGCTATCCCACTCACCTTGGCCAGGGCCATGTGGGGAAAAGTCTCCATGGCCAAGATGCTCTCCTCGCCTGAGCCACCGGCCAACTGCCCCTTGTAGATCCGAGCGGCTGACATGGTGGACAGCCCCATGCCTGTGGGCATGTCCGAGTCACTGGGAGGCAGGGGGCTGTCCCACCAGGGATGGTCCTACCCTCCCCAGGCATTCCCCTTCCCCGAGGGCTTGCCCCAGCCCCATCTTCTCATCAGCCACATCCCCTGGCTGTTGGGGAGCTGCAGGGTCTGCCAGTAACCCAGGGCACTCACCGTCACCCATGAAGAGAATGATGTTTTTGGCCCGCTGTGCTGCTGGCTGCAAGGCCAGGGCCAGCTCCAGCCTCCTCCTGGCACCTTTATTCCAGTAGCCTGGGGTCTTCTCAGCATCTGGAGGTGAGAGCAGAGCTGGGAGCCTCCAGGTGCACCCCCAGGGGTCCAGCATGGCCATCTCTACCCAAGGTGAATTTAGCTCCTATAAACACTCCCACCCCCACGGAGGACCAGGAAACCCTTGGAGATCAGCATGGTCTTCTGCAGACCAGTATTGCTCAGAAACCACCTGCAGAAGGGAAACTGAGGCACAGTTTGGCAGGCAAGTCCCTTGTGCCTCTTGGCAGAGTGGATGAGGAGCCTGAGGATCAGCCACAGCGAGTGTACAATGGCTGGGTAACCATGGCTGGCTTTATCCAAAGTCGGGGTGGGGATTGGGAGCAGCAGGGATGGGGGGCCGAGACCAACCCATTCAAAGGTTGTGGTCTCAGAGCACCCCGAGGTGGTTGTGGGGGTTCCCGTTTTCTGGTATCCCAAGGGGAGGTGACATGAAGAACCCCAGGGAAGTGACACCAGCCCCAGCATCCCCCACCGGAGGCTCTTACCCCACTGTCCCACACGTCCCCTGTCACCAGAAGCTGCCATGGCGAGCTGGGCGAGGAAGCAGAGAAGGCAGGTTCCAGGGGAAAGCAGCCGCCCCATGCTGCCCACCCCGGCTCCCTCCTGGAATGCTGCCTTAGTCCAGGGCCAGGGGACAGCCCTTTATGGCTCTTCCCTGTCCCGTGCGAGACGATGGGCTGATAACATTCACGGACTATCTCCCAGCCCTCCAAGGGCCCTCCCATCACCCTCACCCTCCCCCCCACTCCAGGCCATCCCTGCCCCCACCAGCAAGACCTGTCCCTGAGGACCAGGGCACCTCTGGGCCCCAGCTCCCTTGGAGATGATTGCCTGCGGGACCCCGGGGAGTGGGAGGGAGAGCACAGGGCAAAGGGCTGCTCCTGCAGACAGGCTGAGCTGGACCAGGCTAGATTTGCCTGGTTTCCCCAGAGACAAACCGAGGAGGGGGATGCTGGGCTGAGGGGTAGGGGGTGGACATCTTGGCTTTGGTGTCAGTGTCCTCTGGTCCTGTCCCTCAGCAGAGTCAAACATTGCCTATCAGCGCCTGGGACAGTTGGTGCCTGACCTCCTGGGTGCCCTGGGGCAGCCCATGCCAGCACACCTGCACAGTGGGTACCTGCTGTGGGCAGGGAACAGCCCCATGTCACCTGCAGCAGGTGATATCTGTGATTGCTCCAGGCCATCTGGAAGGATGCTGCAGGAGCACAAGTCCTGGGGACTTCAGGTGTCCTTGATGGCTTCACCAGCTCCTAGGAAGTGTGCTGTACTCAGCCCTGAGCCCCAGTCCTGATCCAGGCAGTCGAGGTTTGGCCAGCTCCTGGCTCCTGCAGAGGGCTGATGTGCTGGTGTCAGGGCCATGGCTGTCAGCACTGATGAGGCAGAGTGATGCAGGGCTCCCTCCCTGCCTGGCACAATGGATACATTCCTTCTTGCAAGACGTCAATCCCTTCACCAGTCACTGCTTGTGATGTGGAGGCTGTCAGAGCAGTCCATGCCCCCAGCACATGCTTACAGTGTTACTGCTGGGATTCCCCAGCTGGGGGAACATGGAGGGCACAAAATAAAATCTGCACAAACCACACACAGCTGCTGTCCCGGCTTTTATTACATGACACACAACCCTGCAAGGAACACTCTTGCATTGCCCCATGGCTGCATCCCACTGCATCCACATCCCACCTGGGATGGTGAAGCCAGCTCCTCTCCACTCCTGGGGACACATATCCCCTCTCAGCCCTCACAACGGGCACTGAAGCTGGAGATGGACACCACTGCCTTAATAAAACATTAAGAAAGCATTATGCTAAAAAAACCCGAGAGTAGAAATGTTCTGCCCAGGGCAGGCTCAAGCCGTAAGCCCTGCTCCCAGGTGGAGTTAAAATCCAAACAAGAAATCAAACCACAATGGTTTTAAAACTCAAAACCCCAAAGTCCTTGTGGCTCCCTTCTGTCTCCAGTGGGTGCCGGAGCGGGGCCTGGGAGATGAGGGAGCAGCAGCAGTGGGGAGCCCATAGAGCCAGGGCTCTCACTTGTCCAAGCTTGGCCTCTTGAGCAGGGCACTGTACTTGAGGGGGCCACCATCCGCTGTCAGCACCACCTCCACCAGTGTGAAAATGGTGATCACCTTCATCAAGGGAGAGAAAGAGAGAAAAGAGGGTTTTCAGGCAGCTTGGAATCACACCAGGATTTGCTTAGAGCTGTGCTGGCTTTTGTTGCCTCCATCAGTGCATCCATGAGGAACCAAGGAATGGGGCAGGATGGATTCAGGTTGTTCTGCTGGAGTCCAAGGTGCTCCCAAGGCTGCAGGCAGCATCCTCCAGCAACACCATGGGCTCTGACACCAGCCAGGGTACCCAAACCAACCTGAATGAGCTTCCCAAAACATCTTCACTTATCCCAGCCTGATCAGGCCCCACTCTTGCTCTCCACACAGTCTGGGAAGGATTGTGGCCATTTGCTCTTGGCTTTGGGTCCCAACCTCCCCTCAAAGCCACCCATGCCTTCCCTCTCCAGCCGCAGGACCACGTCATCCCCTAATGGAGCTTGGCCAAGAGCCAACGTCAGGCTGCAGCGAGCAGGGTTTTCCACATGACACCGAGCATTTCATCAGCATCCCACAGGGAGGGAACAATCTGCCTGTGCTCCCACAGTGAGAGGAGACCCAAGGAGGGAGCACAATAGATAAGAGAGATGCAAAGGAACAAGGACCCCAGAAAATCAATCCCTCCTGTTCAGAAGCTGTGCTGCTGCTGCCACCTCCCCACTTCTCTGACCCCAGCTCTTCCTGTGATTGGATTAGAAGTGGGAAGTATTGATCCAGTCTGTCCTTGAGGCACAGTTAAGGGGCTGGCAGGGACATTGGGAACGGCTGTCCTGGGATGATGCCCAGGCACTTGCTTTGCTGGACTTTGCTTGGGGACTTTGCTTGCCGGAACCTGTCCCCAAGCCCTGTGCTGTAGCAGAGCTCGCTGGGGCCATCTGCTCAGGGCTGGCCCCAGGAGAAGCAGGCACAGAGCTACTGGTGTAACCTTGGCCAACCCCTCCCAGCTCATCCAGTGCCAGCTGCTCCAGATTAATCATTCAGAAAAGGAAAATCTCATTGAGACTTAAATGTACCAAAGTGGCCAGTGAGGAGCAACCTCCAGGAAAATCACAACTGGCTACCAGAGAGCTGTGGACTACTGAGCACCAGCCCCTGTGTGCCCCAGCTGGCTGCAGTGCAGGGGGTGGTGTTCATGGGGAAGTCCCCCACATATGGGGAGTAAAAGGGAGAGTATCAGGATTCTCCCCTGAAATCCTGCCTTATCCCTTTGCTGAACTGCCATGAAATAGCACAATTTCACATCACATCCCCTGAGTCTTAGATCCACTTCTTACTCCACCCTTGAGTGATGTCCACTGAGGCCCTGGTCATCTCCTGGATGCATCTCTTCTCTCTCAGAGAGAAATGGGGGCAACACCTCCCCTCTGTGGCAGGGCCGAACAAACAGCCCAGACCCTGGAACAGCTTCTCACTAACAGCCTTCCCTGATGCTCCCACTGCCAGGCCAGGCTCAGCTAAACCAGGAACCAGGAAGTGCTGAGGCTAGGTTGGGAGCTGGGGTGCTTGGTGCTATGGGGTGTCCAGGTGACATCTACCAGACTTCAGTATGGCTCACAGTAATCTGGTTCATCCCAGCACTGGAGATTTACAAACTCGGGGATCTGCTGGCTCAAAGGATAGCTCACAGGCACTGCAGAAACTCATCCCATGGGAGAGCTCCAGTGTTTTGTTAGGAGGTGTGGAAGGTTTATGGAGGAGTTTCCTCCACCAACTGTTTGCTTAACCAAAATGGGCCCTGCTCACACTGGGGCATCATTTTTCATCAGCTCCCTGCTAGGGTGTAAATGATCCCTGATCGTGTAGAAAAGGGGGAACTGAGGCCACTCCAGGCTGCATCCACTGGGCTTCTCTGAGCCAAGCTGAGAGAGGAAAGCTCAGCTTCAAAGGGGAGGAGGCCTGCAGAAATGTTTGCAGAGCCAGATCCAACTCTGATCACAACAACCACCCTGGGAAGGGAAGGACTCTCCAGTACATACATCACCCCAGCTGGGAGGGTCAGCCCACTCTGGCTGGATCCCTAAGTGTGTCAGGATCCCTAAGTGGGCAAGGATGGGATGTGCTGGGCTTAGATGGAATTTGGGCAGAGCCCCTAGAGTGGTGCAGGGAGAGGCTGGGAATCATCCCTTCAGGCAGGGATCACAGCAGTCAACACAGCTGGGGTTTTATAGCCATGCCAGACAAAAGCTGGCAAAGAAGCACCACTTCATCAAGCCAGACAAATGTGATTGCTCCCTTTGATTGAGTTACCAAGTTAATAGATGACAGGAACACAAGAGAGAGATTTCTAGATGCTGTTAAACCATTTGACACTGCATCTCAGGAAGTCTGATTTTAAAAATTTCTCCTAATTGAGGCTCAACCCTGTCACAAGGATGGAAACCCCAAGAAAAAGCCACGTCAGGGGCAAAGAGTGTCAGGATAGGGGGAAGGGTCTAGACAGGAGCTGCCTTAGGCCTTGATCTTACTCAAAATCTTAATTGATGATCTGGAAGGAGGAAGCAAACAGAATCTTAATTCAATTCCTGGAAGAAAATTAATTGGGAGGCAGGGCACACAGTAGGCAGGGCAGAGACTGAAGGTTGTGGAAGGGTCAGATTGTGAGGGCAGAGATGGGACTGGGCTGGATGGCAGAGGAGGCTGAAGCTGAAGTTGGGCTCACTGGGAAAGGGACACAGAGAGGCAGCAGGACTTGACACCCTGTGAGGCAAGTCCTGCCTCCCAGATTTGTCCTTGCAGACATCACAGGATCCACATGTTGCCCACAGCTTCCATGCCATCCCCATGGTGTTGTGAGCCTGTCCCATGCTGTGGAGGTCTTACCTGGGGCACAGATTCCTCCTCCAGCTCCTCTGGTTCCCACAGGAGTGTCAGCTCTGGCTTCTTCCCCACCTTCTGGAAGCGGAAGTCCACCAAGGGCAGCGCCTGCAGGCAGGGAGAGTGTTGGGAACATGCCCCTCCCCAGCTCTCCACCTTGCCTGTGGATGGGGCTGAGGCTGCTTTTGCCCAGCACCGTGCCTCTGCAGCCCTTTAACAACTGGGATGCAGCAGCCTGTGAGCTGAGCCTAGCACGTAAATCAGGGGCTGCTGCGATACACCACCAGCCCATATATCACACTCTATGTCCTGTTTAAAGATGTCATTGCCAGCCATATAACCAGGTTATTAAGAGATGATGCTGTCACCAAATGCAGGTGCTGGCCCACAGTGCTGCTGTCAGCCCCAGATAAACTGTCTGATTAAACAAAATGAAAACCAGCCTCACTCCCTGTCCTCGCTTCAGACCCACGCTTATCTCTGTTCCCCTGAATCTGGCTTTATTCCCTTTTACCTAGGCTACATCAACCCCAGCACGTCACAGGGAGAAGCTGTCCTCAGAGACTGGGCTGATCCAGACCCCCCAGTCCCTTGTGCATGACTGGGCTGAGGGATGGAAGGCAAACTCCGGGAAGGTTCCCTCCCTTCTGGTTGGCCCAGCTTAGGTACAGTACCTCCTGTTGCAGGGCTGGCACCAAAGGGCACCAGGACAGCTACTGCCTGCAGTGATACCAGGCTGCCCTGTCAAGGCAGCATTGGCACTGTCTCACACTGGTGAGGTACTCACATTGCAGTAGATGCGCTTCTGGACTCCAAACTTCAGCACCAGGACATCAAAGGCCTTGCTCAGGACACCCATCACCATGGCTTCTGACTCCAGAGGACCACATTCCTGTCAAGAGACAGGGCTGTCACTACACAGCAGATCTCAATCAGCAATCCCCAAGGGGAAACAGTGCCTTCAGATCCTGGAATCCAGCAGTGGTTGCTGCTGAATGCGTCCTCTCAATGCTTGCCTGTTCCAAGTGGGCAGACAAAGCCCCCTGCCCAGTAGCATGTAGGCTGGGCCTTCACAGGGAAATCCAGAGATGTCCCGGAAGAAGATAGCCTTGGGTCTTACCCTGACAAAGATGGAGAAGAAGAGGTCAGCACTGAGCTCCTGCACCCTCTTGGAAGCCATCTTCCGGTCATTGCAGTGATCTGCCTGTTTCTGGATGGCCTCTTTCTCCATCTTGATGGGGGATCTGGCACCTGCAAAGGGGACAAGTGACAATAACATGCCCAGGCTCCCTCCTGCAACAGAGCCGTGCCATGGCCCCCATCCCCCAGTGCCCAGCCCATGCAGGTGAGCAGCACCCACCGAGCGAGGCGGAGAGCAGGCGGTGCACGATGATGTCGGCATAGCGGCGGATGGGAGAGGTGAAGTGGGTGTAGAACGGCACGTTCAGGGCATAGTGGTGAAAGAGGGTCTCATTGTCCAGGACACCAGTGCAGAAGTAGAGAGCCACCTGAAAGGAGGGGAGAGACGAGGGAAGGGTGTGAGCAAGGGTGGTGCCATGAGGCTGGAGGGGTCTGGCCCTGCAAGACACAGCACCAGCAGCCAGTGGCCCTTCTAAAGATACCCTGTCTGCTGGTGGTTCTTCACCTGCTGCTCAGTTTGGGCTGCACAGGCGCTGCAGAAACTGAGCACAGAATAAAAGGGCCAAAACCCTGCAGGGAGCTGCTGGCTGCCAGCTGTCCCTGACTGGTCCCAAGAACTGCATCAATTTTCACATCAACCATGGGTCTAAGCAGCTTCCTGCTTCTGCCCAGGCCCGGGGGCTCATCTGCCATCCTCTCATCTTCCAGGGGAGAGCCCAGCTTGTTCTGTGCCCACCTCAGATGCTCTTCCACCAAGGGACCTCACAGAGCGGCTTCCATGCTGGCTCTTTGGTTCTGGGTCTGGCTGCAGGCTTTACACACCCATTGTGCATGCTTGGAGAGCACTGGGGGCAGGCATCAGCGGCTTCCAAGGAGAAAAGACAGCCCTGCTGTGATCCCTGCTGCTCCATCCCACCATGACAGCTGAGGAGCTGACGGCTGAACTGCCCATCTAAACCAACACCAGGGCAACAGCAGTACCACTGCTCAGCAGCCTCTTCATCAGGAACCTCTCCTGTATCAGCCCTGTTATCCTGCAGGTTACAGCTTTTATTTTTACATCTGTGAAACACCAGCTCTTGGGGCTGGGAAAACACTGGGGGCTGGGCCCAGGCGGGGAGGGGAGGCTGTGCAGGTCAGGGGGGTGGCGGCGGGGTCATGGCGCTGCGGCGATCAAATGAACCCGTTTAAAAATAAGAGCAAGTGATTTAAAAAAAACAGGAGTAGCCAGCTCTGATTACAGAGCTGTCCTCGGATCCTTGGTTTGGGCAGCTGTATCCTCCACTCTCCAGGCCAGTGGTGCAGCCAGCTCCTGCTGAGCCGCAACGCACTGATCCGGGCAAGTAAATAGAGCAGGTTAAAAAAAGCAGCATCAGTCACAGCCTTATTATGAGACCCAAGAGCTGGGATAGGAGCTGTGCTGGCTGCCAATTTCCACAACCCAGAATTAAATTGTTTCTGATGGACTCCATGAAGTACGGTCTCCACTCAATTAGCTCGGCTCTCACCGAATGAGGCTGGGCACGGAGACACACCAAGCTCCAGAGGCTGCTGCAGGAGGGGTGAGTGCTCTTGTGCTGACAGATAGCATGGAATCACAGGGACCTTCCAGGCACTTGTGCCAGGCTTCTGGGCAGAAGGCAGGAAGGTCCCTACAATGCCAGGCAGGTAGAAAGCAGAGTCAAAATCCCTGCTCTGAGAAAGACACTCCAGAGGGCCCGTCCCTGCCGTATGCCCAGCAGTGTTTCAAGTGTTTACACCCCACCTTGTTTAAAGTTAGAAAAGATACTGAAGGTCCTGTGCTGGTTGCTGTTGTCTGGGGTGCTTTGTGTTGATTGATACGCTGGCCACTGTGGGGTCCAGCACCATTTTGGACACCCTTTTTGCAGCCCATGACCCTCACTAACATTTGCAGCAGCTTGAGTATCACAGCACAAATACTCCCCTAGGCCATGACAGGGTTGCACCCTGCAGGGAGCCCAGTCCCATATGTATCTGACACCCATCCTCACCACCACGACAGCACAACCCAGTGACATCAGCCTGGCATGAAGCAGATGTTTTCTTCTTAACAGATTTGACTCACAAGAGGTCTCAAATCCCCAGAGTTTACTGCACTCCCCAGAGAACTACAAGGAGCCTGGAAATAAATGAGCCCCAGCCAACTAGGGGCAGCTTTGCTTTCATGAAGAGATTGAATCCCTGAGTGACTGAGCCTCTGAAAAATGGCGTGTCGCTGCTCCTTCATCTGTTACAAGGCTCCTGGCACGCCAATCCAGGCATTCTCTCAGGCACACACAATACCAGTTGATTCCCATCTCCCTCCTCCTCCAAGAGGCTGATGTCTTGACCACCATCATGCAGTGAAGAGGGAAGACACAGGCTTGGCACAACCAAGGGTTAAACCTGTGGACGGGTTGTTTAAGCTAAATCAGCTGCAGCCTTGTCCCTGAAACATCAGCTTTATCACTGGGAGCAGTGACATGTGCAGGGATACAGGTGACTTCCCAGTGCCCCAACCAGACAGTCTCGCTGCACCATCCATCAGAGCAATGGTCCAGCCCTTGTCACCAGCCTGGGCCTCTCAGTGGCTGTGCTCTGCAGCTGCCAACACTCACATCTGCCCTCTCCCCCATGAGGGACCACGACATCCAACAGGATGGGGCTGATCCTTCCATCTGCTCTCATGCTGGTGGCAGACAGCAAAAAAAATACTCCTTGCAGGGGAAAGCTCCTTCCTCCTGGAAGCTGTTTGCCCCTTTCCAAGGTGTTTTGCCTATAATGGGTGTGTGCCAGGCAGCAGGTTTGCCACGTACGAGTGGACTGCACAGCATACCTGAACACACAGGCACCTTTCACATTCCATCATCATTCTGATGATGGAATGAGACTAGTTGCTGCCAAAATCATGTCTCATGGAATAATCTCCTTTAAAAGTGCCTCTTTCTCTGTCTGGTACCCACTCTGCAGAAGACTTCACCCCCAAAATCTTGATAGCTCTTTCATGTAATGATCTAATGTATTCACAAGGCTAAATCTTAATGAGAGCCACTGTGTGGTATCTGGAAGCACTCCCTCTACTTCTCCAACCACAGTCTCAGGCCACCACAATGGCAAGATCTCAGCAAGTCAGTGGGTCCCCAAAAGCCCATCTCCTCCTTTGTGCCACTGCAGAACTTTCTCCTTGCTCATCTATCCTGGCCATCAGCCAGCTTGTTCCACGTGCTGCTACTGCCAAAGCCCAGGCTTGTGCCACAGTCAGCAGGACCAGAGAGGGACTCAAAGTCATTCATGCCACCAGTGCACCTTCCACCAGAAAAGGAGGATGTGGGGAAGAGACCAGTAAAACCCAAGCAGGGCACGGGATCTGGGACAACACATCCTGCTCTTTCCAAAGCAGCCCTCCTGAGCTGGACACACATGAGAGGGTCATTTACTAAATGGCCTCAAAGTCCCAGTTGCAAACAAGCATTAAGTCCCAGAAATACAACAGGACTTCAGGCAATTGCCAATGAGTAAATGAAGCAAATAAGCTAATTAGAAGAGTGACAGTCAAATGACTGATGTTGGGAAGATGATTCATTCCTGCAGCGATAAGCAGGCCGCAGCAGAGAGATCATTTCAGGAACGTGCCCCTTCTCCCATGGGGTAGGCCTTTCCTCAGAAGAGGTTGTGCCATGCCAGCTGCAAATGCAGATGATGCCTCACAAAAACTTTTTATGACAGTGATAAATACCCAAAGAAGTTTCCTGAGTTACAGATGCACCAAACATGACAACTGATGTGAGCAGCACAAACCTCCATTGCAGAGACTGTCAAAGAAAGCCACCTGGGCAGGAGGGAGACTGAAGGGTTTCTAGAACTTCCCTTCTTCCAAGAGCAGGCAACAGACCGTGCTTACGACCAGTTTCACACCCCTAGTCTTAATTTCTTCTTTGGACCAGTTGGGACATCACAATGTGAAGAAATGGCACAAACATGAACCATGGAGCCCACCACCAGCTGTTCACAGGGCTGGGTCCTTGAGAATCTGCTAACAGCCCTCATACAACTTCAAGGGTGAAATACCCCAAGCAGTGATAACAGGGACACTGGAGGCAGTGAAGAAAGACTCAGCCTGACCTTGTTATCCAGTGAAGCTTTTGTTGCTCAAGGGATACTCCCACTGCCAGCTGTACAGAAAGCTGCTGACAGCCCTGGAACACCACGTTCAGTATTCATTCACTCCCTCTGTGTGTAACAACCAGCTTGGTAACACAGAAGGGGCGAGGATTGAAGATGGAGCCACAGCAGAAAACTACAAGCAGACATGCCCGATAAGCACAGTATTGTTCTCACCTGCATGGGCCTGGAAAACATGTAGGTCAGCACTTCTTTCCTGGCTCTGGAATATTTGTCAGCACCAAATGTTTCACTTAAGCTTTTCTGGAAGAGAAAAGAGAGAGCACTCAAGTGTTAACATGTTACGGTGGTAAAGGCACCTAGGCAGACCTGACTGGTGCTAACAGCAGCTTGTCAAAGCCAAACTCCCCTTTTCCCTGAAAATCCCCTTGTACGCCAAAAGGTGCACATGGAACTGGGCTTTGCTGTGGTGCCACCAGCCCCAGTAGGACTGCATACACAGTCCTGAGCACAGGCTCTGCTCCTGGGGTCAGTGGCAGGGAGCACTCAGGGCATGGGGACTGCTGGCTCTGTCCCCAGTTGTGCAGTGTGAGAGGGAGCCTGTAAACTCTCTCTCAACCTGTGTCTGGCTCCCATCCAGCTCCTGAGAGCTTCAGCACACAGACTAATGGGACTCCGGAGAGACATGGATATAGAAGGTCATGCCTGGGGGTAGTAGTGAGGAGGGGCTGGAGTGTTCAAAGTGCAGGAGAGGAGCTGAGTGAGCAGCCCTGCATCTGCTGACATAGGCTGGGCACAGCCAGCAAGCAGGGAAAGCAGTCCCAGCTGATGGAGGGGCTTGCAGGAGGCCAGCAGGGATGGGATTAACAGAGGATTATCCACAGTCCAGTTGCAGTGAGTAAAGAAAATCCTGGAACCTGTGCTGTGCTGTTCAGCTGGAGTTCAGCCTCAGGACATGCTCGGCAGAGGAGTGGTCAGATGCTTCTTGATCTGGCTGCATCTGACCTTCCCCAGCACTGCTCTCCAGTCCTTCCCAGTCGACTCACTCCCCACCCTGCCCTCCCTGAGACCTGCAGCAGCCCAGACAGAAACAGCCCCTTGCAGAGCTGCTTTCTTTGTGGTATGGAGCAAATTCCCTGACCAGGACCTGCCCAGGGGGGCTCAGTGAGTGCTCTTGCACTGAAACATCCTTTCCATTGCAGAGAGGGGAGTGCAGGGGTCACTTGCAAGGTCTTTCCCACACTGGTCTAACCTCTGTGCACAACATCACAGACCAGGACAGGCTGGGCCAACCCTGCTCAGCACTAATGGGATCGATAGCGAGTGAGAGAGGTGTTTTGTTTTGTCATGGCATAGATGTCAGCTTTGCTTGGGCAGAGAGGGACAGGGATTAAAGCACATGTTGCCACAAACACACCATCTCGGAGCTGCCCAGCAACGGCCCCCATGGTGCAGCGCACTCACATGCAGGGTCCCTGCACTGCTGAAGTCGATGTCGAGGCCAACTTGGTTGCAAAAGTCCATGAGGTCTTTCAGCAGCTTGGTTTGGGGCGGGGGGTGGCGGCGGAGGAACGCCTGCTGGGGGAAGGAGCGGTAGATCTGATGGGCCACGGCCATGTTCGCCAGCAGCATGAACTCTTCCACCAGCCTGCAGCACGAGAAAAATAACCCCAAGCCCCGGTTACACAGGGGAGGCCCTTGGGAAGCCAAGCAAGTCCACAGTGATGGGAACTAATAGGACACAGGGGGACACGGGAGCAGCTTGTAGTTGCTGTCATAAGCACAGATTAGCTGAGAGACTGCAGCAAATCTCCCCCAAATTCTCACTTTCTAGTGGAGTTTTCCCCAGGGACTAAGAGTAAGCTGTCCTGCTGGCGCAGACAAGCAGAAGTCAGTGATAAATTGACAGCTTAAATTAGGATAAAATAATCTCCCTTTAGGTCATTTTATCTCCTGAAACGCTTGACAAGCAAAACAAACGCCATGCGAAAGATAGCACGGAAAACAAACACACACATCTGTCTTCCTGGGCCAGAGCAAACAGCGTCACACTCGCTCCCCCATCCTGAGCTCCACATGTGTGGTCAGGCCCAGGCACTGAGCCCTGCCCCACACCAGGCTCCCACCCACGGCACAACACAGCACTGTCCCGGGGCAGGACAACCCACCAGGCAGGGCTGCCTTTGGCATCCAGGAGATGCAGGGATTCCACAGGCTCCTCCATACAACCTCCAGAGTGCTGGGGTAAGCCCCTCACTTTCCGTTTCTGAATGTACAAGCATTGCATGGAAACCTCCGGGGTTTCCAAGCTCAGGAAAGAAATCCCAGCACTAGAAATCATCTTTGGTACCAGTGGCAGGGCTGTGTCATGGGAGACTTGTTTAGCTGGGCTTGATAAGCAAGAGATGTGCTTAACTGGGCTTCCTGCATGTATTCCCAGGGCTCCTTACTGGTGCTAATTGCCAAAAAAGATAATAGACTTACAGAAGTAACCTCATCCTCCCAGTAATGCCTGAGTGAGCTATTGCTGATTATGCCAGCTCAGCCTTGCTGCTCCTGCAGGCAAAGGATTGATTTTGCAGGGCTGGCTGGAGGAGCAGGGCTGGAGCTAGCTTTCCTGCAGCTTCCAGCCCTGGCCACTGCTGGGGAGACTGGCCAGGTGAGATGTGCAGGGTGCTGCACTCCTGGGACACTCCTACAGCAGCCATACATTCCCAGCCTGGGAGTACTTGCCAAGAACTTGAAAGAGAAAGGAAATAAAGACAAGGCCAGAGGAGGAATAAGTACCTGACAGTGACCATCAGCAGTAGAAATATTAGTCTTTAATGGGAAGGATCTCCCCTATTAAGAGCCCTGTGGAGTCTCACAGACGGTTTTGTGCCAGAGACCAGCACTTCAGGCCCCACAGGGTGGGCAGGAGGGACATCCTGGCCCAGGGGCAGTGTGGGCAGGGCAGGGCAGGAACAGCACGGTCTAAATGGGAATGGGTTGCCAGCTCTGTCCCCCGGAAAACCTGCCCATGGGGACATGCTACCAGAGACCAAGGGCTGGCTTGCGGGTGGGCAATGCCCTGTGACCCCAGCAGGACCAGAACACATTCCTGAGGGGCCACTTCCAAGAGGGCTGAGCCATGCTCTTGCTGTTCCTGTGCAGCAGAACCGGCAGATGGCAACCTCGGTCCCTCTATGGCCACCGGCTCCAGGGGGTGCGGGGGCACTGGACACCCCGGCCGTGGGACAGCCAGTGGCAGCCAGCGGGTTAGGGCATGGCCATCCCCATCTCCTGGGAGTGGGTGACACGCCACTCTTCCTGAGCAGCACGTGGGGAACAGGGGCTGGGGACAGGTGTGAGGCTGGGCCAACCCATGCTCACACCTGGCAAGCCCTTTCTGCCCCAGCCAGGGCACAGCGAAGCACAGAAAACAGGGCAGACTGCAAAAGGCAGCAACTCCCCTTCCCATGGGCTTTGGTGCAAGGGAAGAGGGCATTTCCAGCATTAGCCTCAGCTACACGGATGCACACTTGGGCTAAGGTTGGCCATGGAGTACCCCCTGCATCTGCCTCGAACTGCAGCCTCTATACAAGGAGATGCCAGCCCATTTACAAGGACAAAGCAAAACACCTGTGAACAAAATCTCCTCTTTGTCACAGGCAACACGTGCTCATTGCAAGTCCCAGAGATGAACACTATGAGCAAATGCTGCAGCAGACCCTGCCATTCCTGCTCCTGCTGGGCACTGGAGTGTAAAACCTTCATCCTTCATCTACACTGACACTTTTGGCCAGATGCAATTTCCACCCGATTATTAAGTTCTGCCTTTTGTTTTACCATTCTGTGGCTGGGGCTTTTACAGCTTCCTGGAGATACCCTCATTTTGGTACTGTAGGTACTGAATGGAAGCTCATACCTCAGCACTCTCCTGCCAGGGATGTTTTTATTCTTGGAATAAAACTAACAGCACATACTACCCACTTTGTTCTGCAAAATCCCATCCTGGGAAGCACCCAGGAGCTTTGCACCCATGACAGAGTGTGCAGGATGTGACCATGGATATTCAGAACTGAAAAGCTACTCTTGCTCTCTCACCCAAAGGCAGAGGCAGGCTCTGGGAGATGCATCTACAGTTCAGGCTTTCAAGGATCAGGTAACATGAATATGGTTGAACACTCTCCTGTATATGGGAGGAAAAGAAGCCCCAGAATCTGATGAGTTGGTTTGTGTCAGCGCAGGGTAATGAGCCAGAGTGTCCTGGGAAGGCTGCAATCCCCTGTGGGCTGATGTCAAAACCTGCAGGCACAGAGGGTCCTTCCCAGCTCTGGATCACTGGAGGTCATAGAGCTGCTCCCCTAATGCACCCCACTGCAGCAGTCCTGCAAGTTTGAGAGGGAAGAAGACTGTGGGGCTGCTCTATAACTCCTAGTCAGATTTGTTCTAAACATCAGGAGTTCAGGGAGAGAAAAGCAGCTTCCTGAAGGCAGAAGTCACAGGTGGGGTAATCCAGAGCATGTGAGAACTTGCCATGGTCAGAGGGAACATGCTGGGGACAGTGAAGGAGCTGGCACCTGTGCCTGGAGTTAAGCCACATTACCTCTTCCAGCAGAGCAACAGGGTCTGGGGCTCAGGACACAAGGAGGGAGACAAGATGTGCATGAAACAGCTTAATGTGGTGACCTCATTGCACCTGAAAGGAAAACCTTATTCCCAAGAGGAGATCACGCTTGAGACTCCATGGGATGTTGGTGACTCAGGAGGATGAGCCAGGGCTAGGACTGCCCATGAAGCCAGCAAGGCTTCAGGTTCTGAGGAGCTGGAGGACACAGCAAAGCTGCTGTCTTCCTGCCCTCCCCATGTGGCCTTTCAGTTGCACTTTTAGGTCATGTTCCCACCAGGGCTTCAACTAATCAAGCAAGCACTACATCATGGCTTGGAGAAAAGCATTGGATGCTGAGGCTGGTGGGAGCATAGGCTGGCTGGCAGAGCATGGACCCAGCCCAGTGGCTGGTGCTGATGTTGCTGGGAGCTGTGCTGAAGCCCTGCTAACTTGTCGGCAGGTCAAACGACAAGAGGTTTTGGGGATTCTGTGGGTTTTTTTCTTAAAACAGCCTAGCTTGGAGTCTGGTTCAGTGCAGCTGGCAGACAGGAGTACAAAGAAAAATATTTCATGGCTAAAAAAACAGAGACAGAAAGACTGGTCCATCTGAATGCATGCTGAATGAATCCCATGTGAAATGCATTCTAACGCCATTGCTACAGTTTCCTCTGGATTAGCTGAGCTATCCTTGGCTCCTGGCTCCATAAAATCCCATAAACAATCTGATCTGAACTTTTGCCCTTTCTGTGCTGATGTGAGGGTTCCTCTGCTGTCCCACAGAAAGGGCTAGGGTCAACAGGTAGCTATCCTTCCCACAGGTGCCTGCAGATCCCAGCCCTCCTGCTAACCATGCTGCAGGAGGGAGCATTTCCAAACCTGTTCCATGCATCACTTAACATGTGCACATGTGAGGGGAAGGAGAGTGAGTGATGGGATGGCTTTTGAGCTCTGTAACATGTACATCTCCTGACAGCTTTTTCAATACCCAGATTTTGCATATAAATTATGTGGATAAAACTCATCCTTAACCTGCCTTATGCAAGAGGTCAGCTGGCTTACACTTACCTCTAAGTTTCAAATGTGACCGAGACATGCCAGTGCCTAAATCTCACCAACTTCTGGGGAGATTTCAAGCTCCTGAGATGCTCTTAAACACAAGTCTTGGTGTTTTTCAAAGTATCTTTGACAGTCACGGCTTCTGTAGGGGAACAGTGACCTATGAAACCATTCAGCCGAAGAGGACTGATGACATCTCAACTATTGCCCCAAACTCAAGCTAGTGGGCTGTAATTCCTCTCTAACAGCTCCTGCCAGTGCCAAACATCTATGGGATGTGGGTAGAGGAGCTACAGGTTCAGACCCTTGACCTGCCTTAGTATCAGCATT